>NC_134465.1:909254-1590920 GCF_047948215.1 Lycorma delicatula
TTCAACGGAAATATCCATTTTCATCATCCCTGATTTCATTTTGACTGGTTTCGGGGTGACCTCTGTACGATTGTCAAAATGTCTCTGCTACAAAACGGTCTAATTTTTACTTCTTTGTACGAAGTAAAGGAAGTATTGTAATCGCGAAAAGTATCGGTTTTCAGATTTCAACGGAAATATCCATTTTCATCATCCCTGATTTCATTTTGACTGGTTTCGGGGTGACCTCTGTACGATTGTCAAAATGTCTCTGCTACAAAACGGTCTAATTTTTACTTCTTTGTACGAAGTAAAGGAAGTATTGTAATCGCGAAAAGTATCGGTTTTCAGATTTCAACGGAAATATCCATTTTCATCATCCCTGATTTCATTTTGACTGGTTTCGGGGTGACCTCTGTACGATTGTCAAAATGTCTCTGCTACAAAACGGTCTAATTTTTACTTCTTTGTACGAAGTAAAGGAAGTATTGTAATCGCGAAAAGTATCGGTTTTCAGATTTCAACGGAAATATCCATTTTCATCATCCCTGATTTCATTTTGACTGGTTTCGGGGTGACCTCTGTACGATTGTCAAAATGTCTCTGCTACAAAACGGTCTAATTTTTACTTCTTTGTACGAAGTAAAGGAAGTATTGTAATCGCGAAAAGTATCGGTTTTCAGATTTCAACGGAAATATCCATTTTCATCTCTCTCTGTCGATTGTCAAAATGTCTCTGCTACAAAACGGTCTAATTTTTACTTCTTTGTACGAAGTAAAGGAAGTATTGTAATCGCGAAAAGTATCGGTTTTCAGATTTCAACGGAAATATCCATTTTCATCATCCCTGATTTCATTTTGACTGGTTTCAAAACGGTCTAATTTTTACTTCTTTGTACGAAGTAAAGGAAGTATTGTAATCGCGAAAAGTATCGGTTTTCAGATTTCAACGGAAATATCCATTTTCATCATCCCTGATTTCATTTTGACTGGTTTCGGGGTGACCTCTGTACGATTGTCAAAATGTCTCTGCTACAAAACGGTCTAATTTTTACTTCTTTGTACGAAGTAAAGGAAGTATTGTAATCGCGAAAAGTATCGGTTTTCAGATTTCAACGGAAATATCCATTTTCATCATCCCTGATTTCATTTTGACTGGTTTCGGGGTGACCTCTGTACGATTGTCAAAATGTCTCTGCTACAAAACGGTCTAATTTTTACTTCTTTGTACGAAGTAAAGGAAGTATTGTAATCGCGAAAAGTATCGGTTTTCAGATTTCAACGGAAATATCCATTTTCATCATCCCTGATTTCATTTTGACTGGTTTCGGGGTGACCTCTGTACGATTGTCAAAATGTCTCTGCTACAAAACGGTCTAATTTTTACTTCTTTGTACGAAGTAAAGGAAGTATTGTAATCGCGAAAAGTATCGGTTTTCAGATTTCAACGGAAATATCCATTTTCATCATCCCTGATTTCATTTTGACTGGTTTCGGGGTGACCTCTGTACGATTGTCAAAATGTCTCTGCTACAAAACGGTCTAATTTTTACTTCTTTGTACGAAGTAAAGGAAGTATTGTAATCGCGAAAAGTATCGGTTTTCAGATTTCAACGGAAATATCCATTTTCATCATCCCTGATTTCATTTTGACTGGTTTCGGGGTGACCTCTGTACGATTGTCAAAATGTCTCTGCTACAAAACGGTCTAATTTTTACTTCTTTGTACGAAGTAAAGGAAGTATTGTAATCGCGAAAAGTATCGGTTTTCAGATTTCAACGGAAATATCCATTTTCATCATCCCTGATTTCATTTTGACTGGTTTCGGGGTGACCTCTGTACGATTGTCAAAATGTCTCTGCTACAAAACGGTCTAATTTTTACTTCTTTGTACGAAGTAAAGGAAGTATTGTAATCGCGAAAAGTATCGGTTTTCAGATTTCAACGGAAATATCCATTTTCATCATCCCTGATTTCATTTTGACTGGTTTCGGGGTGACCTCTGTACGATTGTCAAAATGTCTCTGCTACAAAACGGTCTAATTTTTACTTCTTTGTACGAAGTAAAGGAAGTATTGTAATCGCGAAAAGTATCGGTTTTCAGATTTCAACGGAAATATCCATTTTCATCATCCCTGATTTCATTTTGACTGGTTTCGGGGTGACCTCTGTACGATTGTCAAAATGTCTCTGCTACAAAACGGTCTAATTTTTACTTCTTTGTACGAAGTAAAGGAAGTATTGTAATCGCGAAAAGTATCGGTTTTCAGATTTCAACGGAAATATCCATTTTCATCATCCCTGATTTCATTTTGACTGGTTTCGGGGTGACCTCTGTACGATTGTCAAAATGTCTCTGCTACAAAACGGTCTAATTTTTACTTCTTTGTACGAAGTAAAGGAAGTATTGTAATCGCGAAAAGTATCGGTTTTCAGATTTCAACGGAAATATCCATTTTCATCATCCCTGATTTCATTTTGACTGGTTTCGGGGTGACCTCTGTACGATTGTCAAAATGTCTCTGCTACAAAACGGTCTAATTTTTACTTCTTTGTACGAAGTAAAGGAAGTATTGTAATCGCGAAAAGTATCGGTTTTCAGATTTCAACGGAAATATCCATTTTCATCATCCCTGATTTCATTTTGACTGGTTTCGGGGTGACCTCTGTACGATTGTCAAAATGTCTCTGCTACAAAACGGTCTAATTTTTACTTCTTTGTACGAAGTAAAGGAAGTATTGTAATCGCGAAAAGTATCGGTTTTCAGATTTCAACGGAAATATCCATTTTCATCATCCCTGATTTCATTTTGACTGGTTTCGGGGTGACCTCTGTACGATTGTCAAAATGTCTCTGCTACAAAACGGTCTAATTTTTACTTCTTTGTACGAAGTAAAGGAAGTATTGTAATCGCGAAAAGTATCGGTTTTCAGATTTCAACGGAAATATCCATTTTCATCATCCCTGATTTCATTTTGACTGGTTTCGGGGTGACCTCTGTACGATTGTCAAAATGTCTCTGCTACAAAACGGTCTAATTTTTACTTCTTTGTACGAAGTAAAGGAAGTATTGTAATCGCGAAAAGTATCGGTTTTCAGATTTCAACGGAAATATCCATTTTCATCATCCCTGATTTCATTTTGACTGGTTTCGGGGTGACCTCTGTACGATTGTCAAAATGTCTCTGCTACAAAACGGTCTAATTTTTACTTCTTTGTACGAAGTAAAGGAAGTATTGTAATCGCGAAAAGTATCGGTTTTCAGATTTCAACGGAAATATCCATTTTCATCATCCCTGATTTCATTTTGACTGGTTTCGGGGTGACCTCTGTACGATTGTCAAAATGTCTCTGCTACAAAACGGTCTAATTTTTACTTCTTTGTACGAAGTAAAGGAAGTATTGTAATCGCGAAAAGTATCGGTTTTCAGATTTCAACGGAAATATCCATTTTCATCATCCCTGATTTCATTTTGACTGGTTTCGGGGTGACCTCTGTACGATTGTCAAAATGTCTCTGCTACAAAACGGTCTAATTTTTACTTCTTTGTACGAAGTAAAGGAAGTATTGTAATCGCGAAAAGTATCGGTTTTCAGATTTCAACGGAAATATCCATTTTCATCATCCCTGATTTCATTTTGACTGGTTTCGGGGTGACCTCTGTACGATTGTCAAAATGTCTCTGCTACAAAACGGTCTAATTTTTACTTCTTTGTACGAAGTAAAGGAAGTATTGTAATCGCGAAAAGTATCGGTTTTCAGATTTCAACGGAAATATCCATTTTCATCATCCCTGATTTCATTTTGACTGGTTTCGGGGTGACCTCTGTACGATTGTCAAAATGTCTCTGCTACAAAACGGTCTAATTTTTACTTCTTTGTACGAAGTAAAGGAAGTATTGTAATCGCGAAAAGTATCGGTTTTCAGATTTCAACGGAAATATCCATTTTCATCATCCCTGATTTCATTTTGACTGGTTTCGGGGTGACCTCTGTACGATTGTCAAAATGTCTCTGCTACAAAACGGTCTAATTTTTACTTCTTTGTACGAAGTAAAGGAAGTATTGTAATCGCGAAAAGTATCGGTTTTCAGATTTCAACGGAAATATCCATTTTCATCATCCCTGATTTCATTTTGACTGGTTTCGGGGTGACCTCTGTACGATTGTCAAAATGTCTCTGCTACAAAACGGTCTAATTTTTACTTCTTTGTACGAAGTAAAGGAAGTATTGTAATCGCGAAAAGTATCGGTTTTCAGATTTCAACGGAAATATCCATTTTCATCATCCCTGATTTCATTTTGACTGGTTTCGGGGTGACCTCTGTACGATTGTCAAAATGTCTCTGCTACAAAACGGTCTAATTTTTACTTCTTTGTACGAAGTAAAGGAAGTATTGTAATCGCGAAAAGTATCGGTTTTCAGATTTCAACGGAAATATCCATTTTCATCATCCCTGATTTCATTTTGACTGGTTTCGGGGTGACCTCTGTACGATTGTCAAAATGTCTCTGCTACAAAACGGTCTAATTTTTACTTCTTTGTACGAAGTAAAGGAAGTATTGTAATCGCGAAAAGTATCGGTTTTCAGATTTCAACGGAAATATCCATTTTCATCATCCCTGATTTCATTTTGACTGGTTTCGGGGTGACCTCTGTACGATTGTCAAAATGTCTCTGCTACAAAACGGTCTAATTTTTACTTCTTTGTACGAAGTAAAGGAAGTATTGTAATCGCGAAAAGTATCGGTTTTCAGATTTCAACGGAAATATCCATTTTCATCATCCCTGATTTCATTTTGACTGGTTTCGGGGTGACCTCTGTACGATTGTCAAAATGTCTCTGCTACAAAACGGTCTAATTTTTACTTCTTTGTACGAAGTAAAGGAAGTATTGTAATCGCGAAAAGTATCGGTTTTCAGATTTCAACGGAAATATCCATTTTCATCATCCCTGATTTCATTTTGACTGGTTTCGGGGTGACCTCTGTACGATTGTCAAAATGTCTCTGCTACAAAACGGTCTAATTTTTACTTCTTTGTACGAAGTAAAGGAAGTATTGTAATCGCGAAAAGTATCGGTTTTCAGATTTCAACGGAAATATCCATTTTCATCATCCCTGATTTCATTTTGACTGGTTTCGGGGTGACCTCTGTACGATTGTCAAAATGTCTCTGCTACAAAACGGTCTAATTTTTACTTCTTTGTACGAAGTAAAGGAAGTATTGTAATCGCGAAAAGTATCGGTTTTCAGATTTCAACGGAAATATCCATTTTCATCATCCCTGATTTCATTTTGACTGGTTTCGGGGTGACCTCTGTACGATTGTCAAAATGTCTCTGCTACAAAACGGTCTAATTTTTACTTCTTTGTACGAAGTAAAGGAAGTATTGTAATCGCGAAAAGTATCGGTTTTCAGATTTCAACGGAAATATCCATTTTCATCATCCCTGATTTCATTTTGACTGGTTTCGGGGTGACCTCTGTACGATTGTCAAAATGTCTCTGCTACAAAACGGTCTAATTTTTACTTCTTTGTACGAAGTAAAGGAAGTATTGTAATCGCGAAAAGTATCGGTTTTCAGATTTCAACGGAAATATCCATTTTCATCATCCCTGATTTCATTTTGACTGGTTTCGGGGTGACCTCTGTACGATTGTCAAAATGTCTCTGCTACAAAACGGTCTAATTTTTACTTCTTTGTACGAAGTA
Source organism: Lycorma delicatula (assembly GCF_047948215.1). Classification (NCBI taxonomy): domain Eukaryota; kingdom Metazoa; phylum Arthropoda; class Insecta; order Hemiptera; family Fulgoridae; genus Lycorma; species Lycorma delicatula. The sequence goes on from NC_134465.1 coordinate 914,953, forward strand.
AAGGAAGTATTGTAATCGCGAAAAGTATCGGTTTTCAGATTTCAACGGAAATATCCATTTTCATCATCCCTGATTTCATTTTGACTGGTTTCGGGGTGACCTCTGTACGATTGTCAAAATGTCTCTGCTACAAAACGGTCTAATTTTTACTTCTTTGTACGAAGTAAAGGAAGTATTGTAATCGCGAAAAGTATCGGTTTTCAGATTTCAACGGAAATATCCATTTTCATCATCCCTGATTTCATTTTGACTGGTTTCGGGGTGACCTCTGTACGATTGTCAAAATGTCTCTGCTACAAAACGGTCTAATTTTTACTTCTTTGTACGAAGTAAAGGAAGTATTGTAATCGCGAAAAGTATCGGTTTTCAGATTTCAACGGAAATATCCATTTTCATCATCCCTGATTTCATTTTGACTGGTTTCGGGGTGACCTCTGTACGATTGTCAAAATGTCTCTGCTACAAAACGGTCTAATTTTTACTTCTTTGTACGAAGTAAAGGAAGTATTGTAATCGCGAAAAGTATCGGTTTTCAGATTTCAACGGAAATATCCATTTTCATCATCCCTGATTTCATTTTGACTGGTTTCGGGGTGACCTCTGTACGATTGTCAAAATGTCTCTGCTACAAAACGGTCTAATTTTTACTTCTTTGTACGAAGTAAAGGAAGTATTGTAATCGCGAAAAGTATCGGTTTTCAGATTTCAACGGAAATATCCATTTTCATCATCCCTGATTTCATTTTGACTGGTTTCGGGGTGACCTCTGTACGATTGTCAAAATGTCTCTGCTACAAAACGGTCTAATTTTTACTTCTTTGTACGAAGTAAAGGAAGTATTGTAATCGCGAAAAGTATCGGTTTTCAGATTTCAACGGAAATATCCATTTTCATCATCCCTGATTTCATTTTGACTGGTTTCGGGGTGACCTCTGTACGATTGTCAAAATGTCTCTGCTACAAAACGGTCTAATTTTTACTTCTTTGTACGAAGTAAAGGAAGTATTGTAATCGCGAAAAGTATCGGTTTTCAGATTTCAACGGAAATATCCATTTTCATCATCCCTGATTTCATTTTGACTGGTTTCGGGGTGACCTCTGTACGATTGTCAAAATGTCTCTGCTACAAAACGGTCTAATTTTTACTTCTTTGTACGAAGTAAAGGAAGTATTGTAATCGCGAAAAGTATCGGTTTTCAGATTTCAACGGAAATATCCATTTTCATCATCCCTGATTTCATTTTGACTGGTTTCGGGGTGACCTCTGTACGATTGTCAAAATGTCTCTGCTACAAAACGGTCTAATTTTTACTTCTTTGTACGAAGTAAAGGAAGTATTGTAATCGCGAAAAGTATCGGTTTTCAGATTTCAACGGAAATATCCATTTTCATCATCCCTGATTTCATTTTGACTGGTTTCGGGGTGACCTCTGTACGATTGTCAAAATGTCTCTGCTACAAAACGGTCTAATTTTTACTTCTTTGTACGAAGTAAAGGAAGTATTGTAATCGCGAAAAGTATCGGTTTTCAGATTTCAACGGAAATATCCATTTTCATCATCCCTGATTTCATTTTGACTGGTTTCGGGGTGACCTCTGTACGATTGTCAAAATGTCTCTGCTACAAAACGGTCTAATTTTTACTTCTTTGTACGAAGTAAAGGAAGTATTGTAATCGCGAAAAGTATCGGTTTTCAGATTTCAACGGAAATATCCATTTTCATCATCCCTGATTTCATTTTGACTGGTTTCGGGGTGACCTCTGTACGATTGTCAAAATGTCTCTGCTACAAAACGGTCTAATTTTTACTTCTTTGTACGAAGTAAAGGAAGTATTGTAATCGCGAAAAGTATCGGTTTTCAGATTTCAACGGAAATATCCATTTTCATCATCCCTGATTTCATTTTGACTGGTTTCGGGGTGACCTCTGTACGATTGTCAAAATGTCTCTGCTACAAAACGGTCTAATTTTTACTTCTTTGTACGAAGTAAAGGAAGTATTGTAATCGCGAAAAGTATCGGTTTTCAGATTTCAACGGAAATATCCATTTTCATCATCCCTGATTTCATTTTGACTGGTTTCGGGGTGACCTCTGTACGATTGTCAAAATGTCTCTGCTACAAAACGGTCTAATTTTTACTTCTTTGTACGAAGTAAAGGAAGTATTGTAATCGCGAAAAGTATCGGTTTTCAGATTTCAACGGAAATATCCATTTTCATCATCCCTGATTTCATTTTGACTGGTTTCGGGGTGACCTCTGTACGATTGTCAAAATGTCTCTGCTACAAAACGGTCTAATTTTTACTTCTTTGTACGAAGTAAAGGAAGTATTGTAATCGCGAAAAGTATCGGTTTTCAGATTTCAACGGAAATATCCATTTTCATCATCCCTGATTTCATTTTGACTGGTTTCGGGGTGACCTCTGTACGATTGTCAAAATGTCTCTGCTACAAAACGGTCTAATTTTTACTTCTTTGTACGAAGTAAAGGAAGTATTGTAATCGCGAAAAGTATCGGTTTTCAGATTTCAACGGAAATATCCATTTTCATCATCCCTGATTTCATTTTGACTGGTTTCGGGGTGACCTCTGTACGATTGTCAAAATGTCTCTGCTACAAAACGGTCTAATTTTTACTTCTTTGTACGAAGTAAAGGAAGTATTGTAATCGCGAAAAGTATCGGTTTTCAGATTTCAACGGAAATATCCATTTTCATCATCCCTGATTTCATTTTGACTGGTTTCGGGGTGACCTCTGTACGATTGTCAAAATGTCTCTGCTACAAAACGGTCTAATTTTTACTTCTTTGTACGAAGTAAAGGAAGTATTGTAATCGCGAAAAGTATCGGTTTTCAGATTTCAACGGAAATATCCATTTTCATCATCCCTGATTTCATTTTGACTGGTTTCGGGGTGACCTCTGTACGATTGTCAAAATGTCTCTGCTACAAAACGGTCTAATTTTTACTTCTTTGTACGAAGTAAAGGAAGTATTGTAATCGCGAAAAGTATCGGTTTTCAGATTTCAACGGAAATATCCATTTTCATCATCCCTGATTTCATTTTGACTGGTTTCGGGGTGACCTCTGTACGATTGTCAAAATGTCTCTGCTACAAAACGGTCTAATTTTTACTTCTTTGTACGAAGTAAAGGAAGTATTGTAATCGCGAAAAGTATCGGTTTTCAGATTTCAACGGAAATATCCATTTTCATCATCCCTGATTTCATTTTGACTGGTTTCGGGGTGACCTCTGTACGATTGTCAAAATGTCTCTGCTACAAAACGGTCTAATTTTTACTTCTTTGTACGAAGTAAAGGAAGTATTGTAATCGCGAAAAGTATCGGTTTTCAGATTTCAACGGAAATATCCATTTTCATCATCCCTGATTTCATTTTGACTGGTTTCGGGGTGACCTCTGTACGATTGTCAAAATGTCTCTGCTACAAAACGGTCTAATTTTTACTTCTTTGTACGAAGTAAAGGAAGTATTGTAATCGCGAAAAGTATCGGTTTTCAGATTTCAACGGAAATATCCATTTTCATCATCCCTGATTTCATTTTGACTGGTTTCGGGGTGACCTCTGTACGATTGTCAAAATGTCTCTGCTACAAAACGGTCTAATTTTTACTTCTTTGTACGAAGTAAAGGAAGTATTGTAATCGCGAAAAGTATCGGTTTTCAGATTTCAACGGAAATATCCATTTTCATCATCCCTGATTTCATTTTGACTGGTTTCGGGGTGACCTCTGTACGATTGTCAAAATGTCTCTGCTACAAAACGGTCTAATTTTTACTTCTTTGTACGAAGTAAAGGAAGTATTGTAATCGCGAAAAGTATCGGTTTTCAGATTTCAACGGAAATATCCATTTTCATCATCCCTGATTTCATTTTGACTGGTTTCGGGGTGACCTCTGTACGATTGTCAAAATGTCTCTGCTACAAAACGGTCTAATTTTTACTTCTTTGTACGAAGTAAAGGAAGTATTGTAATCGCGAAAAGTATCGGTTTTCAGATTTCAACGGAAATATCCATTTTCATCATCCCTGATTTCATTTTGACTGGTTTCGGGGTGACCTCTGTACGATTGTCAAAATGTCTCTGCTACAAAACGGTCTAATTTTTACTTCTTTGTACGAAGTAAAGGAAGTATTGTAATCGCGAAAAGTATCGGTTTTCAGATTTCAACGGAAATATCCATTTTCATCATCCCTGATTTCATTTTGACTGGTTTCGGGGTGACCTCTGTACGATTGTCAAAATGTCTCTGCTACAAAACGGTCTAATTTTTACTTCTTTGTACGAAGTAAAGGAAGTATTGTAATCGCGAAAAGTATCGGTTTTCAGATTTCAACGGAAATATCCATTTTCATCATCCCTGATTTCATTTTGACTGGTTTCGGGGTGACCTCTGTACGATTGTCAAAATGTCTCTGCTACAAAACGGTCTAATTTTTACTTCTTTGTACGAAGTAAAGGAAGTATTGTAATCGCGAAAAGTATCGGTTTTCAGATTTCAACGGAAATATCCATTTTCATCATCCCTGATTTCATTTTGACTGGTTTCGGGGTGACCTCTGTACGATTGTCAAAATGTCTCTGCTACAAAACGGTCTAATTTTTACTTCTTTGTACGAAGTAAAGGAAGTATTGTAATCGCGAAAAGTATCGGTTTTCAGATTTCAACGGAAATATCCATTTTCATCATCCCTGATTTCATTTTGACTGGTTTCGGGGTGACCTCTGTACGATTGTCAAAATGTCTCTGCTACAAAACGGTCTAATTTTTACTTCTTTGTACGAAGTAAAGGAAGTATTGTAATCGCGAAAAGTATCGGTTTTCAGATTTCAACGGAAATATCCATTTTCATCATCCCTGATTTCATTTTGACTGGTTTCGGGGTGACCTCTGTACGATTGTCAAAATGTCTCTGCTACAAAACGGTCTAATTTTTACTTCTTTGTACGAAGTAAAGGAAGTATTGTAATCGCGAAAAGTATCGGTTTTCAGATTTCAACGGAAATATCCATTTTCATCATCCCTGATTTCATTTTGACTGGTTTCGGGGTGACCTCTGTACGATTGTCAAAATGTCTCTGCTACAAAACGGTCTAATTTTTACTTCTTTGTACGAAGTAAAGGAAGTATTGTAATCGCGAAAAGTATCGGTTTTCAGATTTCAACGGAAATATCCATTTTCATCATCCCTGATTTCATTTTGACTGGTTTCGGGGTGACCTCTGTACGATTGTCAAAATGTCTCTGCTACAAAACGGTCTAATTTTTACTTCTTTGTACGAAGTAAAGGAAGTATTGTAATCGCGAAAAGTATCGGTTTTCAGATTTCAACGGAAATATCCATTTTCATCATCCCTGATTTCATTTTGACTGGTTTCGGGGTGACCTCTGTACGATTGTCAAAATGTCTCTGCTACAAAACGGTCTAATTTTTACTTCTTTGTACGAAGTAAAGGAAGTATTGTAATCGCGAAAAGTATCGGTTTTCAGATTTCAACGGAAATATCCATTTTCATCATCCCTGATTTCATTTTGACTGGTTTCGGGGTGACCTCTGTACGATTGTCAAAATGTCTCTGCTACAAAACGGTCTAATTTTTACTTCTTTGTACGAAGTAAAGGAAGTATTGTAATCGCGAAAAGTATCGGTTTTCAGATTTCAACGGAAATATCCATTTTCATCATCCCTGATTTCATTTTGACTGGTTTCGGGGTGACCTCTGTACGATTGTCAAAATGTCTCTGCTACAAAACGGTCTAATTTTTACTTCTTTGTACGAAGTAAAGGAAGTATTGTAATCGCGAAAAGTATCGGTTTTCAGATTTCAACGGAAATATCCATTTTCATCATCCCTGATTTCATTTTGACTGGTTTCGGGGTGACCTCTGTACGATTGTCAAAATGTCTCTGCTACAAAACGGTCTAATTTTTACTTCTTTGTACGAAGTAAAGGAAGTATTGTAATCGCGAAAAGTATCGGTTTTCAGATTTCAACGGAAATATCCATTTTCATCATCCCTGATTTCATTTTGACTGGTTTCGGGGTGACCTCTGTACGATTGTCAAAATGTCTCTGCTACAAAACGGTCTAATTTTTACTTCTTTGTACGAAGTAAAGGAAGTATTGTAATCGCGAAAAGTATCGGTTTTCAGATTTCAACGGAAATATCCATTTTCATCATCCCTGATTTCATTTTGACTGGTTTCGGGGTGACCTCTGTACGATTGTCAAAATGTCTCTGCTACAAAACGGTCTAATTTTTACTTCTTTGTACGAAGTAAAGGAAGTATTGTAATCGCGAAAAGTATCGGTTTTCAGATTTCAACGGAAATATCCATTTTCATCATCCCTGATTTCATTTTGACTGGTTTCGGGGTGACCTCTGTACGATTGTCAAAATGTCTCTGCTACAAAACGGTCTAATTTTTACTTCTTTGTACGAAGTAAAGGAAGTATTGTAATCGCGAAAAGTATCGGTTTTCAGATTTCAACGGAAATATCCATTTTCATCATCCCTGATTTCATTTTGACTGGTTTCGGGGTGACCTCTGTACGATTGTCAAAATGTCTCTGCTACAAAACGGTCTAATTTTTACTTCTTTGTACGAAGTAAAGGAAGTATTGTAATCGCGAAAAGTATCGGTTTTCAGATTTCAACGGAAATATCCATTTTCATCATCCCTGATTTCATTTTGACTGGTTTCGGGGTGACCTCTGTACGATTGTCAAAATGTCTCTGCTACAAAACGGTCTAATTTTTACTTCTTTGTACGAAGTAAAGGAAGTATTGTAATCGCGAAAAGTATCGGTTTTCAGATTTCAACGGAAATATCCATTTTCATCATCCCTGATTTCATTTTGACTGGTTTCGGGGTGACCTCTGTACGATTGTCAAAATGTCTCTGCTACAAAACGGTCTAATTTTTACTTCTTTGTACGAAGTAAAGGAAGTATTGTAATCGCGAAAAGTATCGGTTTTCAGATTTCAACGGAAATATCCATTTTCATCATCCCTGATTTCATTTTGACTGGTTTCGGGGTGACCTCTGTACGATTGTCAAAATGTCTCTGCTACAAAACGGTCTAATTTTTACTTCTTTGTACGAAGTAAAGGAAGTATTGTAATCGCGAAAAGTATCGGTTTTCAGATTTCAACGGAAATATCCATTTTCATCATCCCTGATTTCATTTTGACTGGTTTCGGGGTGACCTCTGTACGATTGTCAAAATGTCTCTGCTACAAAACGGTCTAATTTTTACTTCTTTGTACGAAGTAAAGGAAGTATTGTAATCGCGAAAAGTATCGGTTTTCAGATTTCAACGGAAATATCCATTTTCATCATCCCTGATTTCATTTTGACTGGTTTCGGGGTGACCTCTGTACGATTGTCAAAATGTCTCTGCTACAAAACGGTCTAATTTTTACTTCTTTGTACGAAGTAAAGGAAGTATTGTAATCGCGAAAAGTATCGGTTTTCAGATTTCAACGGAAATATCCATTTTCATCATCCCTGATTTCATTTTGACTGGTTTCGGGGTGACCTCTGTACGATTGTCAAAATGTCTCTGCTACAAAACGGTCTAATTTTTACTTCTTTGTACGAAGTAAAGGAAGTATTGTAATCGCGAAAAGTATCGGTTTTCAGATTTCAACGGAAATATCCATTTTCATCATCCCTGATTTCATTTTGACTGGTTTCGGGGTGACCTCTGTACGATTGTCAAAATGTCTCTGCTACAAAACGGTCTAATTTTTACTTCTTTGTACGAAGTAAAGGAAGTATTGTAATCGCGAAAAGTATCGGTTTTCAGATTTCAACGGAAATATCCATTTTCATCATCCCTGATTTCATTTTGACTGGTTTCGGGGTGACCTCTGTACGATTGTCAAAATGTCTCTGCTACAAAACGGTCTAATTTTTACTTCTTTGTACGAAGTAAAGGAAGTATTGTAATCGCGAAAAGTATCGGTTTTCAGATTTCAACGGAAATATCCATTTTCATCATCCCTGATTTCATTTTGACTGGTTTCGGGGTGACCTCTGTACGATTGTCAAAATGTCTCTGCTACAAAACGGTCTAATTTTTACTTCTTTGTACGAAGTAAAGGAAGTATTGTAATCGCGAAAAGTATCGGTTTTCAGATTTCAACGGAAATATCCATTTTCATCATCCCTGATTTCATTTTGACTGGTTTCGGGGTGACCTCTGTACGATTGTCAAAATGTCTCTGCTACAAAACGGTCTAATTTTTACTTCTTTGTACGAAGTAAAGGAAGTATTGTAATCGCGAAAAGTATCGGTTTTCAGATTTCAACGGAAATATCCATTTTCATCATCCCTGATTTCATTTTGACTGGTTTCGGGGTGACCTCTGTACGATTGTCAAAATGTCTCTGCTACAAAACGGTCTAATTTTTACTTCTTTGTACGAAGTAAAGGAAGTATTGTAATCGCGAAAAGTATCGGTTTTCAGATTTCAACGGAAATATCCATTTTCATCATCCCTGATTTCATTTTGACTGGTTTCGGGGTGACCTCTGTACGATTGTCAAAATGTCTCTGCTACAAAACGGTCTAATTTTTACTTCTTTGTACGAAGTAAAGGAAGTATTGTAATCGCGAAAAGTATCGGTTTTCAGATTTCAACGGAAATATCCATTTTCATCATCCCTGATTTCATTTTGACTGGTTTCGGGGTGACCTCTGTACGATTGTCAAAATGTCTCTGCTACAAAACGGTCTAATTTTTACTTCTTTGTACGAAGTAAAGGAAGTATTGTAATCGCGAAAAGTATCGGTTTTCAGATTTCAACGGAAATATCCATTTTCATCATCCCTGATTTCATTTTGACTGGTTTCGGGGTGACCTCTGTACGATTGTCAAAATGTCTCTGCTACAAAACGGTCTAATTTTTACTTCTTTGTACGAAGTAAAGGAAGTATTGTAATCGCGAAAAGTATCGGTTTTCAGATTTCAACGGAAATATCCATTTTCATCATCCCTGATTTCATTTTGACTGGTTTCGGGGTGACCTCTGTACGATTGTCAAAATGTCTCTGCTACAAAACGGTCTAATTTTTACTTCTTTGTACGAAGTAAAGGAAGTATTGTAATCGCGAAAAGTATCGGTTTTCAGATTTCAACGGAAATATCCATTTTCATCATCCCTGATTTCATTTTGACTGGTTTCGGGGTGACCTCTGTACGATTGTCAAAATGTCTCTGCTACAAAACGGTCTAATTTTTACTTCTTTGTACGAAGTAAAGGAAGTATTGTAATCGCGAAAAGTATCGGTTTTCAGATTTCAACGGAAATATCCATTTTCATCATCCCTGATTTCATTTTGACTGGTTTCGGGGTGACCTCTGTACGATTGTCAAAATGTCTCTGCTACAAAACGGTCTAATTTTTACTTCTTTGTACGAAGTAAAGGAAGTATTGTAATCGCGAAAAGTATCGGTTTTCAGATTTCAACGGAAATATCCATTTTCATCATCCCTGATTTCATTTTGACTGGTTTCGGGGTGACCTCTGTACGATTGTCAAAATGTCTCTGCTACAAAACGGTCTAATTTTTACTTCTTTGTACGAAGTAAAGGAAGTATTGTAATCGCGAAAAGTATCGGTTTTCAGATTTCAACGGAAATATCCATTTTCATCATCCCTGATTTCATTTTGACTGGTTTCGGGGTGACCTCTGTACGATTGTCAAAATGTCTCTGCTACAAAACGGTCTAATTTTTACTTCTTTGTACGAAGTAAAGGAAGTATTGTAATCGCGAAAAGTATCGGTTTTCAGATTTCAACGGAAATATCCATTTTCATCATCCCTGATTTCATTTTGACTGGTTTCGGGGTGACCTCTGTACGATTGTCAAAATGTCTCTGCTACAAAACGGTCTAATTTTTACTTCTTTGTACGAAGTAAAGGAAGTATTGTAATCGCGAAAAGTATCGGTTTTCAGATTTCAACGGAAATATCCATTTTCATCATCCCTGATTTCATTTTGACTGGTTTCGGGGTGACCTCTGTACGATTGTCAAAATGTCTCTGCTACAAAACGGTCTAATTTTTACTTCTTTGTACGAAGTAAAGGAAGTATTGTAATCGCGAAAAGTATCGGTTTTCAGATTTCAACGGAAATATCCATTTTCATCATCCCTGATTTCATTTTGACTGGTTTCGGGGTGACCTCTGTACGATTGTCAAAATGTCTCTGCTACAAAACGGTCTAATTTTTACTTCTTTGTACGAAGTAAAGGAAGTATTGTAATCGCGAAAAGTATCGGTTTTCAGATTTCAACGGAAATATCCATTTTCATCATCCCTGATTTCATTTTGACTGGTTTCGGGGTGACCTCTGTACGATTGTCAAAATGTCTCTGCTACAAAACGGTCTAATTTTTACTTCTTTGTACGAAGTAAAGGAAGTATTGTAATCGCGAAAAGTATCGGTTTTCAGATTTCAACGGAAATATCCATTTTCATCATCCCTGATTTCATTTTGACTGGTTTCGGGGTGACCTCTGTACGATTGTCAAAATGTCTCTGCTACAAAACGGTCTAATTTTTACTTCTTTGTACGAAGTAAAGGAAGTATTGTAATCGCGAAAAGTATCGGTTTTCAGATTTCAACGGAAATATCCATTTTCATCATCCCTGATTTCATTTTGACTAGTTTCGGGGTGACCTCTGTACGTATCTCGTATAACTCAAAAACGATTAGCCGTAAGATGTTGAAATTTTGGGTTTAGAACAGTTGTAACATCTAATTGTGCACGTCTCGTTTTGATTGCAATCAAGCGGACCAAAAATGTACAAAACAGCCCGAAATCCAATTTTTGTTCGGATTTTTGAGGTTTCTTAACTGCAGTAATAAGTCCTCATCGAGAGCTTGTCAACGATATATCATAAGCGGTATTTATTTTCATCGGTTTCATAGTTATAGCTCAATAAAATTTGAATTAATGAAATATTTGGATCTTACAAAGGGAAGACACATCGGTTCAAATCTGATTTCATATACATATTTTTTATTTATTCAAATATATTGATTTATTAATAATTATTAACCTCTGATTGTAATAATAATTTTACAATAAATAATAATTCAGTAATAACAACAAAAAAAAGATATGAAAAAATCAGAAGTTATTAATGAAGTAAGATTTTATGTAATTTTCATTTAAAAAAAATATGTATATGTAATATAATAGGCGTACAAAGAAGTCATGTGGTATCCAGAAAAGATATTTCCTGTATGACACAAGTACATCTGGGAGGCTTCATGGAGAAAATCTGAAGTTTTTAATCGAAAGAGTACCATAACTTAGAGGAAAACAAAAAACTATTTTCAAGTTAAAAAAAATTTAATTAAATCTCTGAACGGGTGGGGGGTGGGTTTCGAAGTAAATAATACGGGATTTTTTCTTTACCTTCTGTTCACTAAAGATCACGTTTCGAAAATTTTGATTTCTTTTGCTTTCCCAAATGTCACATTTCTTCGGTCCATCCGTTCAGGTTTATACCTTCTTTGTTCTTTTTCACTGGAAACGTAGATTTCAAACCAATTTTCTAAATTTATCTCTGTCTTTACACAGATCATTATAATGTTTATTATTTTTAGATGTTTCTTTTTCTTTAAACAGGGTGGTGTTTGAGGCTCTGTTTATGTAGAGACTAAATAGGGTTTAGTCAAGCATCGATTCCAGTGGCGGCTCGTACTTAAAATTACTGGCGGTGCTGCTCCAGAAAAACCTTTTCAAGGCCGTGGTCAAATTTTTATGGAAATTAAAAGAACCGACAAAAATGAATCGAATAGAATAGCTGGAAGCAGGATATTAATCTTATTCTACACTCTATCGGGTTTTTAAGCACAGCACATTCTGCTTTAAAAATCGTATTCGGTTTAACCGAATAAATAATAAAATGTCAATACGGATAATACTTTTCAGTATTATTAGATAATAACTTAATAAAATGTCGGTTTAAAAACACTGTAGTCTAACGGAGCTTAATTTAAATTTCTATTACACAGAACGTAATTATTTTTTACTAATTGCCTTCTCTTTTGCCCTTCCAGCGTATTTTTGGACGGTTGTGGCGATCAAAGAGTTCTTGCTTTACACAATCTTCTGATCGCTACTGAAAAACAACTAAACCGCTTTCGTATTCCTTCCACCGACTAAACTAGAAAAGGGAACGAACGAGGAACGTTCCACACACGCGCGGAGTAAAAACAAAACTACCTTCTACCAGCACGCAAGGGTCAGAACTGCGGGAGCGACAGTGCTTTCTCTCCCTCAAAGCATCGTTCAGCGTTCTTTACGCGCACGCGTAGAATAGCCAAACAGCACGCCGCTGTAACTGTGAAGCTCACAGTTCCATATAAAGATTTTTGTATGTTTTCATAAACCGCGGCACGGCTACTGAAATTAAGCGTAAGGATTATATATTGTACACGTATAAAAGGAATCGTTATATTAAATGTTATCGATAATATCAAGTGGAAATAGGGGGTGCTGCAGTTCCACAGTGCCTGTACGAGAGTCGCGTGTTTGCTACTGAATATTATCGTCGCGTAATTTCTTTTATATGCATCAGCATATACAGGAGTTGCTTGCGAATCGGCCACCTGAATACTCACACGCGCAGTTTGTTTACTTGAATTCTATAAGGTTACCGAATAAGATATACCTGAAAAATTTATGATTTGTGACATGGAAGTAACTTAACTAGGAAGATTTCCTTCATTTTTAACCCGATTCAATATAATTGTGTCAAGAATGCGTAACTCTTGAAAAGATTTAAATAAAAGCTCTTTCTGCAGTTCTAAATTATTTTATCAGAGCAAAGGTATTATTTTACTTTTCGCTGAAAAAATAAGAAAATAACAAACTGTAGTAAATCATAAAGATACCCTAATAGATTTAGACAGATCTTAGAAATAATAATATGATTCGACACCCTCCAAATTTATTTTGTATATAATCGTATAATTGAGGGTACAAATTAAAATAAAGGACTATATAAATTTTATAATTGAATTTATTCATACGTATAAAAAATTTTACACCGCAATAAATTCATTAAATAAAAAGGCGAACCTTAAATTCACTTCTTTGATTATTTCTGCAGTTCTTTCTATTTGTATTGAAACATTCCTTTCTTGATTGTAATTAGCTTAAATTGTATGACACCCTACCACGTAATGCGTAGAAAATTGAAATATAGCAACTATTTTAATGACAATTGAACGCCTACCGCAAAAAAGTTGACGACACAGTTGTAGGATTTTCCCGTCACGCGGAATTTCTCTGATGCACGGCTTACACACGCAACTTAATTTAAAATATTTATCTTTTTATTTAAATATAATATTTTTTATTTAATTCGGTGATTCTAACTAGAGTGCGCGTGCATACAGTATATTATTCGCGAGTGTGTGGCGGTACTAGCGGTCACTTTAGATAATTTTTTATACTTTAAACATAATTCATTTATTTAATTCTACCGCTCGCTCTCTCTCTCTCTATCTATATCTCTCTCTCTCTCTCTCTCTCTCTCTCTCTATATATATATATATATATATATATATATATAGTGATTCAGGAGAAAGGAAAAATAACATAAAAAAACTGATTCTACAACTTGAAATAAAGAAAAATGTTCATACAAAATTAATTTAGTGGCTTCTAAATCAGCCGATCTTAGATTTAATTCCTGATAAGGGTTCGATATTTTTTCACCGATCAATTTAAATATATTACCTTAATAAAATATATGTCGCTTATTGGTGAGCCGCGACTCAACCGACCGATATTATTATTTTTACCTTAGGCTTGTCACCCGTTGATGAGCAGAACGATACCGGTCCTGACAAGCTGTTGCTTGCCGGTGAAAGATAAGAACCCGTGACTCAGACGCGCGTCGGCGACACGCTACGATATAAGATTCGGATTATCTTAATCGCGTGATATGCACGGCTAAGCCACGGCCTTTATCTTTCGGTAGTCACGCGCTACACCGGAAACATCCTGCTTGTCACCCAAAGGTTCAATAAGCCCAGTATCTCAACCGGTGCTCAGCCACCCGTTGGCGTGCCACGGTTTCACGGCACAAACCACCCGTCGATAAGCCCTGGGAATGTAGTATACGTCTTTACCTGTCTTCTGCTTTATGAATTTTATTTCAGTTACATGTTTTGAACTGTTGCTATGAAACAGTATTTATAATAATTTTATTGTTACTTAAATTTTATATACTTTAAACTTTTATTTATTGTTTTTGAATTTGTTTTTTTTTCACTAAATATTTTGTGTGTGTGTGTGTGTATATATATATATATATATATATACAGTGTTTCTAAAATGGTGGGCTGGCTATACTTTTTCGGATTCTACTTGTAAAACTAAACAAAAAATATCCTTAGGAAAAATGGCGATTTCTCCTTGGTTCTCTCACTGTCCGCCATTTTGTTATTTTTATATAAAAATTAATATCTCTAGTTCGGGTAGACGAATCACATTAATATTTGGTAATAAAGTTTTAAAATTACCAAAAATTCAGGACTCAAATACCTTCGAAAATTACAAAATGGCGGCCATGTTTATTTTTTAATCCGTTATATCTCCGTATATATTATTTTTATAAAAATTTATTATTTGCTAAAATATTAAGCCTTTTATTTTGAACAAAATGTCATTTTATTTTTTTAAATCGGTTAACAAATAGTCGAGTTATTGGAGAAAATTGATGTAATTTTGTGTCTGTTTTCATGTCCTCCAATTCTATAATATTTATTGTTAATTCTAGTATGTATCATATTAAGTAATAATTAAAAAATAAAACAACTACCTGTGATAATCTTTGTTATTGTAGAACATTAGGTGTAATTAAACGGTTAACAATTGTTAAAAGTTATCGTGCGTGTTTGAACACCACTCTTTAAGCCGCTCATCACGTTTAAGAATAAATTGTCAAAAACGTCAAATATTGAATCTGAAGCTGTGACTTTCACATAATCTTACATGTCACCGTCAAATCCGTTCTGAGATACCGTCCAAAAATTATTTTTTATATTTTAGCGGGTTTAATTTACGAGTGGTGTTTAAAAATATTTTTTATTTTCTACTTTTCAGTCTCGATATGTTTATACTTTGCAGCTTCGCTAGCGCACATGTTTGAGCGTATTTAGCGAAAGATCTGATCTGTACGTTTTACGTCGGGTGAGTGCGATAAAAATATAGGGCTAAACGATTAATTTCCGGATAACCAATATCCGGTCGATCAAGAGCGTACCCGATAAGTTAGACGGTTAGCGCTCGACCTGCCGATTCTTACGCCGTTTGAATCGTAAAAATCGGACCGGCGGTTGCCGAGATATTACGGCGGCACCCCGTTCCACCCCCTCCCCGATTTCCGAACGGCGCCCCGGGGGCGCTTGAAAATATTATCGTCTGACGGGAACGTTCAGACCGCTAGGACCGAGCGTTTTCGAGATATTTGCGATTTTCTTCCAAAAATTCAGATCCTGTTAAAAAGTACTAAATTTTCCCCATATATATATATATATATATATAATAATAATAAAAACAATTGTAAAAATTAAAAAATACACAGGAAAAATATTAAAATATCTTTTTAAAGAAAAAGACAGTTGAATTTTATTCAACTAAATAATATTAAAAAAGAAAAAATATTTAAATAAAGAAGGAAACAGTTACGCGGTATTTAAATATTAAATCAACTGAGAGAGGTTTAATTTTTAAATGGATTATGACGTTGTAGAAATAGAAGGTAATTAAAAATTAAATATACTCACCTGTCTTATATCGATAAGAAAACATTTAAACACGGTTATTTAAATATAAAGAGCTCTTTAATTCGATTAATCGAAAAATTCAATTATCAGAGACGTTTAATTTTTAAATAGATTATGACGTTGTAGAAATAGAAGGTATTTAAAAATTAAATATCCTCTCACCTGTCTTACAACGATGAGAAAACATTTAACTGCAGTTATTTAAACTTTAAAGAGCTCTTTAATACGATTAAACAAAAAAAAATACTTTCAAATAATTTTAATTTTTATATATATTTTTAATAGGGACGATTACGTATGTGTATACAGCGTGTTTCTAAAGTACTGGGCTGGCAGTATTTTTTCGAATTCTACTTGTGAAACTAAACGAATTTTTAAATATATTTTTAATAGCGACGATTACGTATGTGTATACAGCGTGTTTCTAAAGTACTGGGCTGGCAGTATTTTTTCAAATTCTACTTGTGAAACTAAACGAATTTTTAAATGTATTTTTAATAGGGACGATTACGTATGTGTATACAGAGTGTTTCTAAAGTACTGGGCTGGCAGTATTTTTTCGAATTCTACTTGTGAAACTAAACGAATTTTTAATAGGGACGATTACGTATGTGTATACAGCGTGTTTCTAAAGTACTGGGCTGGCAGTATTTTTTCGAATTCTACTTGTGAAACTAAACGAATTTTTAGTTTTCGAGGTACGCCCTTTTTTTATTTAACAAAAGATATGTCTGAGCGATCCCGTTTCTTATGTATAATATAAATAAAATAATATCGGCTGTCGATAGTTAGCTATTACAACTATAAAAAATTAAAAATCATCCGCTTTCTCTGAAAGTAATGGTGACTGCTCGATGCGGATATTCGTTATAAATTTACAGCGTTAACCGAATAGCTGTTAGATTATGAAAACCAACAATAATTTTAAAGGTCGAATCGTAAATAATGATCGTTGCGTATATTAAATAACGATCGACGATATACACACATATCGCTGAATGTAATGATGACCTACATCGTCATCATAAATTTAAAATTAATTGTTCTGTTTGCAGTTAAAAACATGTTTTATTATGAATTTTTCACTGGATCGACTGTTTCGACATGTGAACACACATTCGTCATTGGAATGTATTCGAATAAACCCGTGAAAAGAGACGTGGAGGTTCTACAGTCAATTTCTTTGTTGTAATTTTCTGGGCGTCTCAAACCCGTGTTTTATTACGTATTTTGCAGCAAATCCAATCTTTCAGCGGGAAAATTTTACTACATACACGGGATAATCGTGGAAAAAACACGTTTAAATTGGTTCTAGGGGTGAAAGGTTAAAGCGGCTATTGAATGTAATCGTTATACGCTACTTGTAATATATAAATATATATATTAATTCGAAACGATTGCGACCCCATACAAGTTTTCACTTCGGCC
Organism: Lycorma delicatula; assembly: GCF_047948215.1. Classification (NCBI taxonomy): domain Eukaryota; kingdom Metazoa; phylum Arthropoda; class Insecta; order Hemiptera; family Fulgoridae; genus Lycorma; species Lycorma delicatula. The sequence continues at coordinate 932,238 of NC_134465.1, forward strand.
GTGCGGTGTGAAGCAATTTTTTTACCTACGCTCGCTGACATCGACAAATTAACAATAATGTTTTCATTATTTAAATAATAAATAATTGTCAGAATTACTGAATTTATTATTTAAATACTCAAAACATTACTGTGTTAATTAGGCAACGTTAGCGAGCGAAGCGAGCTTAGGTTAAGTTTGATTAAATTATATTTATAAAATAAATAACTATAGATGGTTATATTGAGTGAATTCCTAATATGTTCAAACTTGATTATCGAGGAAAAATATTTTTTTTTTCATTTTAAAATTATTTTTATGCCCAAATTCAAGGAAATACAGGTGATTCAGGAGGATAGGGCAATACTTTGACGACTCATTCTAGAGGCTAAAAATAAAAAGTTCATATAAACATAGGTCCGAAAACGCTTCGTTAGCGAGTTATACAAGATGAAAGATTTCACCCGAGTTTCAGTTCTTCCGGGTAAATTAAGGCTTTCTGAAATTCTGGGAAGGTCAATTAAGGGGCAAATTCAATTGTTTCTTATGGTTTTTGAGCTGGGAAATCGAAAAAATATGTCCCAGAACTGTATCTCTCTTAGTTTCTAAGATATCCCGTGTAAAACGCCAAAAGTAGGGTCAAAAAACACATTTTTTACGTTTGACGTCCGAATGTTTTGGAGCCCAAATCTAATAATAAAGAAACTTTTGACCTGAAATCTCTCAACTATACAACTGTAAGCTTTGAAGTTCCGTATTTTAAAAAAGAAGCGGTCCAATGCAAACGTTGCCAACGCTTTGGGCATACCAAAAAATCTACGCAATCGCCCGCACCGTTCTGTAAAATGCGGTACAGATCGTGCCACAACAGTCTGTTCTAAGGCACCAGGTTCCAGCTTCCTGCGTCAGCTGCGGCGAGTTACAAAGGGTGTAAAATCTATCGATAGTATAAAACTGAGGTATATTCTATCAAACCCGTCCTATCTTCAAGAATTGTAACTAATAACAATTCTACTGATAATAATAATTATACTAACGTCAATAATAACAATTTGAGTGCTAAAAGAGAGACGATCGTGTAACTAACTCTAGTAACAATGGCTTTCATAATTATAATAGTAGTAACATTAGTGTAACAATAATAATGAATATAATAATGGCTGAATATTTCCGGTACTACATACGCTGAAAAAGTTAAAATGAGTTGTCCCTATGATCAACAAACTATTGATAACCAAAATTTTCACGGGCCGATGAATGTCCTTGACCGTATGTCGCAAAGATTTGAGTGAACGCTTGAAAATATGAACCGGACTATTCATGAATCGTCTTGAGAAAAAAGCAATCTGGAATGATAACGGGTTGTCTGATAAAAAACTAGAATCAAAAGCTGTTTTAAATATTAAGAAAGACGTAATGCTTATATCTGAAACAAGGTTTACTGACACATCCTGTCAAGTTTCATGGCTAAACAATATATATATATTATGCTAACTGTTCGGTCTCCCACCCTGTTTAATAAAGGAAAATACAAGGTTGGACGTGTCTTTAAAATCACCCGCCCAAACGGATAATGCAGTACACGAATCGACCAAATTTATTCAGTCAGCGACATGGTCCCTCAATCCCAATTTGGATTCTGCTCCCTCCCCATAGCTCTCTTTTTTCCTGTTTAGCTTCCGGAATGTGGTCTAACCAAGTTTAACTGACGTAGGTGGATGCCCACCATTCTACTCCCCAGCCCCCTTCCACGCAGTGGTGATCCTCACTAACTCAGAAATCACATTCGATTATGTTATTCGTGTCTAACAGGTCCATTACATATCTCGCCCTTGGTTTTAGTCCACTTGATGCGCACGAAGATCACGTGCTCAACATTATCGAGGGTGCCTCAATAAAAGGACAAATCATACTCGCTGCACTACAGGTTCGACCTGAAGCAGTCATGACCTGGCAGGAAATGATTAAGGAAATAGTCTACATTGCAGCTGTTTCACACTGGCATCAGATGACATTATTAGGTGGTTTATTTTTTAAATTGGTTTAACGTATTTTAGAATGCGTTTGAAATAAATAACAGCTGATATAAACTTTTTTTAATGCGACTAGATATCTATAATTTGTTCATTCAGGACAAACGTACAAATGAGGTGAATGAATGTTTGCAAATGTTTTTAAGGAGTAAAACTCAACGGTAAAAGTTAAAAAATAATTACTTCTTACTTCCCTTAGAAGGATTTACTTCTTAAAAATCTTGAATTTTAAAAAAGGTCAATAGGATGTAAGCGTCAAATGCGGTTTGAAAGGTTAATCGACAGAACATTTGGATGACCGTTGAGTTTTGATTATTAAATTGAGATTTCTTCTATAACTGTAGGTATGTGAAGAGTCGTGTACTCTTATTTGTAATGGACCGAGGTAAATCTGTGAACTGTAAAAAACTGTGGATTGAAAATGTAATATAATTACGTTTAATTTTATTAATATTCCCAGTAGCCGGCTGCCATAAATCCAGATTGGGTTCAGGATGGCTTTGGAAATAATTAACTTGTTCAGAGATAATTTTGACTTTCAATTTACAATCCGGTACAACCGACAAAATTTAATATTCGGTTTTCTCGTTTTTCCAAACGCGGGCCTTTTGTCAAGATGAATACCAAAGTATTTTGTAGAATTTGATTGCGGTAGCTGAATGTCATCGATTACAACAAGTGGAGATTTGTTCAGAGAGTGAAACTAAAATGTGTACTTTTATTTTTGTTAGACTTCTTTATTTGCCACAACTTCCACCGTGCTTCAATGTTGTTTAACTATTCTTGAAGGTGCTGTGACACGGTGTCTAGTGATGCTTTAATTATTTTCACGCGGTACAAGCAAAGCACATAAGTAAAGGCGACTATTACAGTGTTGGGAGAAACCGACATATTTGGAAGCGTATGAATATTACACTTCCTTGAGCGATCCGTATATTTGTGGAAAATAGCGGAGACAACTGTCTGGAAATATCTATTTAACCTTGAAATATCTATTTCTTAAAAAATAACTGAAAATGTTAAAATACTGAAAAGATAGATGTTGATTAATTTTAAAAAGGCCAGAGTGCTACACCTAATCTGAAGACTTGGCAGATATAATAAAAACTGGTAGAGCAGACGTTCTTTGTCTGAAACTATCTGAATATTAGAAAGAACTCTATGAATCTGTTCGATGGTACTATGAAATGTTTGAAAGCCAAACTTGTAGCCAGATGTTAGTTTGTTTTGTTGAAAAAAGGTTCTATGTTGAAATCTTCTATGTAGAAATTTATCGAAAACTTTTTAAAGTACAGGTAGCATACTAATCAGCTGATATAATGTTATAAAAAAAAATTATTAACCTTTGATTGTAAAAACGTTTTACAACAAATAACAATTCGATAATAAAAAAATTTATATGAAGAAAAATCTGAAGTATTAGTAAAATAAAATTTTATGTACTTTTGAGTTTATTTCAAAAATTTTTACAGAGGTTAATAATTATTAATAAATCAGTATATTTAAATTAAAAAAAGCTAAAAAAAATATATATGTATGTAAAGTTGGATTCAGACCGATGAGTCCACGGTTAACCTTCTCGCTTCACATAACTACTTCAACAACGTGAAACAAAATTAATATACAAACTAATATAAAATGCTTATACGTATCATTTTTATTTATGTGTACCGGTATTTTAAATAAAAGTGGCTGTCAAGGTCTTTTGGCATTGCGTTGCAGCGATTCATAAAAATACTCGTTTACGTCTGATGTTTGTTTTTAATAATTATTGACTTCGGATTCATTGAAAGATTTATGTGATTTGAATCGATTGAAAGATTTATGTGATTTGAATCATTATGATTCGTTTCTCCCAAATCTAGATCTTTGCTGACCACTTTTGACTTGTCCGGTCTTCCCGAGTCAATTTTTAATTTAGACGATGTCACAAAAAAATGACAACTAATTTTTGTAAAATATGTTAAGTACATTTTTATAGAAGAAAAAAAAATAAATTTGGTGCGGTGTGCCGTTTCAAAAGTATGCATTTTTAAATTATCACCTCCGATCGTCATGGTCAAAAATGTATAAGTAATTAAAAATGATTACTGGCTGTTTAATTTATTAACGAAAATGTTTTGAATTTTTACGTATAACTACTGCGTTTTTGTGTTGCATTACTTGCTTAACAAAAACATTATTATTATACAGCATTATAACGAGATATCGTATGCGTTGAAGTATACAATTGCATTTGTTGGCATTATTGAACAATCATTAATACTGTGAATAGTTGTCTAAGACCGTTGTGAGGGAGGGGTTTATATTCTAATATAAGTATTATTTATTTGGTGGTGTTCACTTTTGTTTATCTGACGTAAGTAACTAATTTTATACCGTTCTAATATAAATTAATAGAATTTAAGTTTGATTTTTCTTTTATGATGAATTTGTCATTACTAATGCCGTACGGTTAATTGCTCTACAATGTAATCATTTCTTAAAACATTACTGTGTTAATTAGTCTAAGTTAGCGAGCGTAGGTTAATTCGTTAAATTATATTTATAATATAATTTTTATATCGGGCGATATTGACAATAATCCAAAAGTTTGCTGTTTATAGTTATAGATATAAATTAACCAAACTTAACCTAAGCTCGCTAACCTCGACTAATTAACACATAACCTATACGATAAAAAAACATTGGGTTGGAACAAACTGCATAAGTTCCGTGATTATCTTTCTATTTATTGGAAATAATAATACTCATATTCTACGATACTAACAAATAAGAACAGCGGATAGTTGACAGATTTGCAATAGACTGTTGAAGTTTTCAATTAGGTTATAAATACAATAGGACGCCGATTGTTCGTTACCCGTAAATTCATCTCGTTCAATAATTCGTCATCCCTCTGTAAAAATTTGTGATTTTTATTTTAGAGGTACAATAGTGATACACAAAAGTAAATTCAATTTTTAATTATTAATAAAAATTACACCATCTGTTAGTCCTACAGCATAAAAATTCACTTAATTGCGACTGATGTTTTTATATTAGCCTATTGTACATTATGTATAAATTACAGTAATCGTGTGAGAAAAGAACCGATAAAATTACTTTACATATCTTACAGACACTAGCTGGCAAACAGCGACCGAGGCGTGGCGGTTTAAATTGCCGTCTTTTAAATTGTAACTTTTATTGTTTTAATTGTAACAAGGGGTGCGCCTCCCCGATTTAGTTTTAATGTGACAAGTGAGCGGTAGGGACACATAGGCGGGTGCTGTACGGCGCCCAGCTTAACCGCTTACGCAAGATAGGAGCAATTAGGTAACGAGGTCGCAAATCTGTTTCGAGGCTCAGTAGCCGTTTATTGGCACAGTACATTTGGTCTATGCTCTAGGGCGACCGAATGGGGTGGTGGCGGGAGAAATGCCAGCTAACCAAATATCTTTCATTCATATAAACATTTTCATTTGGGCACTATTATTTAATCAGTTTTTTCATATTTCTTACACAGTATAGTACTTTATTATCAAAAGAACTGTAATTACATCATTTCCTTTTCGTTTCTAAAATTCATTACAGTAGTGAACTTTGCATTATGCGAGTCAGTTCATACTAGTGTCGTACTATTACTGTGTACTGTACTTACGAAGCAAAGATGTCTAGCAAATGTGGAAGTTATAAAAGTTTGATTCTTCAACACCTGTATAAGGGTGGAAAGTACCCGTTAAACACACAGGAGTTCGCAATCCCTCATACATCAGTAAACAATATTAAAAAAAATGCCTATAATTTGAACAATTGATGAGTAAAATGGAAGTTACTGATGGTGATGCAACAACCAGAAAGAGAATGAAAACAAGTCATAATTTAAGTCATGCGCAGGTGTATAACTGTAACGAAATGGGATTGTCCTGGAAGGCGCTTCCTTAGAAAACATTAAGCATCTTTTTCCGGAAGCTCTGAGGCTGGATACAAAGTAAGGAATGAACGCATCTCTAATCTTGTATGTTCTATCGCAAGTAGTTGTCATATAGACTTCCTCTAGCTGTTATTGGCAAGTCAAAAACCCGAGAGTTTTTAAACTCATAAATCGTGACTTATTACCGGTGAAATATTTTTCGCAATGAAGTGCTTGAATGACAAGATATTTTTAGCCAGTGGTTTTACGATGTTTTGTGCCTGAATTCCAGCAACATCTTAGAGAAAATAATTTACCAGAAAAGGCAGAACACAAAATTTAGGTCTTAATCGGCAAATTTTGAAAAACCAATTTTTAAATTATGTTTTTCTTTGAAGGCTGTGTACAATTCCAGTCAGCTTGTCTTACAGAGACACAATCCTTCTTGCCTGGCATCATTCAGCTGTGCTGATCATTGTGGTAAAAATGTTGGTCACATTTAATAACATTTTCATCAATTACGTGACTTGATTTCTTTTTGCCGATTTGTGGCAAAATTCCACTTGTTTTAACTAATTGTTTGGATTGAAGGGCTAAATACTGACCAACACTAAACTCATTTTGAATTTTTTGATTGTTCCAGCTTCTTGGTAATAAAATATTAATTTTTTCCTGGATTGATTTAACTGTTTTCATTTTATCTTTTATTTTAATGATTAATTCGTATTCCCTACCTAAATCAGCATAATTTTGTGACTAAATATTACATTTAATACAGTTTGTGAACATACATACATTTAAACATTTATGTTTGTGTACATTTATTACAGTTTGTGACTAAACTGGTTTCTTCTGTAGAAATATTTAAATGAAAGGATTTGTTTAATTTACTGGTAACCGACTCTGCTATTTTTGTAACATTATTTTTTGAAATTGGTACCTTTGTGCTTTTCGATAATTTTTTAACTTTATCGGAGGAAATGCCAAGTGTTGAACAAGCTTTATTCACAGACATGACTATAACATATTGAGGCTCAAATATATCTTCACATTCCGGTTCGCTTTCTGTATCATCATGTGGTTTTTGTATTTTGTTTAAGCATTTTGTACACAGTGCTCTGCCTGGAATTAATTTTAAATTTGGATTGCATGTTGAAAGTGTCAAAAGATATTTCTTAAAGAGAGATCACCTGCTTAGTGTGATTGTATATAAATATTAATACCCCCTTAAAATTATTCTGCCTCTTGTTTATTAACTTTTAATATGTAACATAAAATTTGTTGTTAGATTTGATGATAATTGAATAAATTGGTTTGGCCAATTGAATAATTGAGTAAATTGGCAGTACTCGCTAAAGCGAGTACTGCCATTTCCTGAGGGGTGCTAAGAGACCTAAGGATCACCTGGATTTAATTTAAGTTTAATAATTTATTTATTGAATTTAAAATTTTATATGCACACAATTCGAAATATGTTACATGGTGGTAAGCAAGGTATAACATAATGTCGAACTTAGATATGAGTAAACAAAGATGTACACAGCAATATTATGAATCTGTTTCACAAACATGACACAGTAATATAATAAATAAAAGTTCCATAAACTTGTGCATATTTTGACGTTTATATATCTAAACAAGCTTGTGTTATTTATTTTGTAAATTCTGTTTAAACTGATTAATTCTTAGTTAGTATTTTCCCCCGTTTTTAGTAACCTTTATTAGTGTGGGCATGTTAAAAAAAAATATTTATTCTAAAATCAGTTATTTATTGTCATCAGTTGAAATTGACCGTTTGCAAATATTTTAATGTATTCTGTTACAAGGTTTTTAGCTTAATTTATATGATTAAATCTCTCATAACATTCATTATACCGCATCTAAGTTGCTTCCACATAATTTTGCTGTTTTATTTTTAATTATTAAAATTCTGTATAATTTACATTGACTGCCAGTAGATATTTGTTGTGCTCCGTTAAGCATCAGGTAATGCATAAAACCGATATCTGGGCATGAGAATTATCTTCTTTAACAAGTCATTTAAATGTAATATTTATTAAAATTGTAACAAATACGCACATGTACAAAAACTCATTTGAGCCACATGTGGCTCACATAGCCTCCTGATGTTCTTTAGTTTTTAATTTGAGGTCCATGTGAGCCTTAGAGGGATCACATGATTAATTTTGGTATTATTTAACAAAGTATTCTTGTATAAACAAAAGTTATATTTATAACTCTTAACATTACATCAATTCTCTTCATAAATTCTATCATTTAATGATCAATTTTGTTATAAAGAATTCAATACAGAACTTTTTTACACAAAATCATGATCAACAAAGTTTCTATCAAAGATTTTATGTCATGACAAAATCAGTCAACAGCCGAAGCAATCAAAAATAAAAGAAGGCATCGTACACATAACATTTTGTCATCACCCTTTTGATAATTTTTGCTGAGGTTTCTCTATGATCTGTTTACCTCTTCATTTTGTAGCAGCCACTGCATCTCTGTCTTGCTGTTAACTTCTTACCTTCAGTGTTGATCAGCCTATTTACTCTTGCAGTTTCTTTTGTAGATGCATCTTGATTGACTTCAGTTTGCACATCATTGTCAAACATCTGTAAAAATTGTAAAGTCAATTATTCCCTAAATATTTGGGTTTTCGTTGGAAGTTTCTGTTCTTCGATAACAGGTTGTATGAAAACCAAGCACTGACAATTGATTTTTGATGAAAACAGTATTTCAAAAATGATTTTTTTATATCACTTAACATCAAGGCTGGTGGAATATGAGCTCATTTGGTCAGACAAATCTACACAGTATGTCTGAAAAGCTCCCGATCTAAATAAAGTAAAAATACAAATTTAAAGATAAACGAATTTACTCACATCAGCCCTCTACATAGAACCCTTCAATAGTTATACAACTGTAGTGCCGGTAGAGCCTGTGAAACGATCTGGAGAAATCACTTTGTGGGATCACCTTTTTCGGTGCAAGCCCTTTGGGTGGCCAAAATGTCGTTGAAAAAGCGGCCTTTCAACTTTAACTTGAGTTTCGGCAACAGAAAATACTCAGCTGGTGCCAAGTTGGGTGAATTGGCCCTTTAAGACGGTGATTTGATTTTCAGCATAATAATGTATTAAAAACTGCTGCCATGTGTACCAGGGGGTTGTCAAGCAAGAGATCGGGCATCTGCCCGATCCCGGTACTCGGGCTGGATTCGAAGGTATCAGGCCTTTCATTACCTCCAAATAGAATTTAGAATTCACGATTTGACCAGTTTGGACAAATTTATGATTAATCAGGCCCTTTGAATGGGAAAATGCCATCAACATTTTTTTTCACTCTTGATTTTTGCTGCCTGACTTATTCCGGTCTTTGTGTTCTAGGACTCAACCAAGCAGCGGATTCACGCTTTGTTTGTGGATCATACATAAAGCAGCAGCTTTCATCCCCAGTTACAATTGTTTGCAAAATATTTGCGTCACTATAGGCAATTTCAATGAAGTCTTGAGCGCAAGAAAGACTTTTTGTTCTGCAATCCAACAAATGTGGAATGAAATGAGAGCACACCTTTCAGCAGTTCATTTTTTCTGTTAAAATTTTACGTGCCGCATCTTTACCGATGTTTAACGTTTCAGCTATGGCCTGAAGGGTAAGATGAGGTTGTTTGAGCAGGAGCGTGCGCACTTTCACAATATTTTCATCATGATCAGCTGTTGACAGCCTTCCACTTCGTTCATCGTCATCTAACGACTCTATCACATTTATGTTGAAGTATAAGATCGGGTTCATCTCCGAATGCTTGTTGTATCAGAGAATAAGTTTTAACAAAAGATTTTTGAAATCGAACACAAAATTTTATCGCGCTTCTCTATTCCATATTGCAAGCTCCCACAAGGTCACAGGAACACAACGTATGTGGCCGATGATGTATAACTCGAGACGAGTGACGAAACGTGATGAAATTTTGTACACACATTTGTCAGGCATTGTGCAACACATTTCCCTGATTGTTCGAGACGCTACTTGTATCGAATACAGAAATTTTATTTAGGAACTTTTCAGACCTACTGTGTATGTAAGTACTACTGCAATGTTGTAATCTGTAACTACCTTGGGTTTCGTGGTGGGCTTTCCTTCTGTTTTGTTGAAATCATTAACAAATGTCTGTTATTTTTCCATTTCAATATATATATATATTTTTTTTTACCTGAACCTTGGGCTGTAACTACTTCAATTTGTTTCAGTTTGGTTTCTGTTAATTGTTTTGTATTTCCTTTTTGATTAGCCATTAATATACTAGCAAGATTTTTGTGTAACAATCAAGTAACTAAGAAGTCAACGTTACCCTTGTATACCAATTTCCAAAAAAAATGTTCATCCAACATCAAGTAATGGTCCAATGGAACCCTTTTGCTTGAAATTACTTCTTTTCTAGCATATATCTTGAGATTCCATATATACCCACAGACAAAGCATAATTTTATAAGTTTCACCCTGTGCTGATGTTTTTTTTATAGTTTTGATGAAAGACAAGCTGTCCCCCTGAAAAGAATTATTTTTCATAGATTTACATCTCTTCCTGAGGATTCATTCCGTCTTGAAACTTTGGGAGAAGCTAGTCGATGAGTTGTTGAATTTTGTACAGTCTTTCATCGTATGGAACATTTCCATTATTTGAAGCATGGAACATTCTCAGAAGAATCTCAAATATGTTACAATAAATTAGCTTACCAACTTGGTTATAATACAACAGACTTGCTATATCCTCAGCAATTTACTATCACCCATCCACAAAATTATTCCACAGAATCTTTGCATTACATTTATATCAGGTGTATACCATTTTTTCACTCTAGAGCTTTTTTATAATTATTGATTGCTCTGTTCTCCTTCAAAATTCAATCTTTTGTTTTGCATAATGATGTCTCATTGCCGTAAGAAATTGAAAATGCATGATTAATGAAAAGTGCATAATACACTTCTTGGGGGTTGGCATCTGTACCTTTGCTATTATTTTTCATCATTAACTAATAGTGCAAAGGCATTGGGATAAAATATCATGTATATCTAAGTTATTAGATTAAGTTAGATTAAATTCATTATCTCCTTTGTTGTTATCATTGTACCACTCTTTTACCACCTATCTCTCTCCATAAACCTCTAATTTTTTGTCTTGTCATTTACGATTGGTTTGTCAAATTTTGATCTGTATTCAGGGTTTTCATCAGTCAGTGTCAAAATCAGCATTTTCACTAGAACTCGTTTAAAAATAAATCAAAACATGAAAGTGTTATGCTGGATAACACTAGAATTAGGTTTAAAATAAAATAAATGTTTTTAGGTATAGAATAAAAAATTTTTGTTAATTTTCCAGTAGACAATTAAACATTTCTAGTTTGTAGAGAATTTACTTCTGAGGATATAAATGTAAATAACATCGGTTAAAATTAAACAGAAATTTAGTTTAATAAAATAAAAAAAAGAAACTAGATCTGGAACTAAATGAAAACAAATAGAAAACTTATCAATAACAGAAAAAATTCATAAAAAATATAATTAAAAAAATTAAAATCATGTACATTAGTATGTATCAAAGAATCAGTGAGCCAAGGGCCATGTCACATGGCCTCTTAGAGAGATTAATTTGAGCCACATATATGGCGTCATCTGTTAATATCATTCGTCTGTTCTTGTGTTCTCTTACCTTTTTCATTGAGAAAGCTTGCATCAGTATCAAATATAACCCCATTCAAGCCACCACAAAACATAAACAAAGAACAGTCATTAAGGAGTTAGAGTAAGACAGTTGTTTATGACAGCTTATAGAAACCTATTTATGAAAAAATCAACATTATTTTTACACAGAATTTTTTTTAAAATTTTTATTATGGATATTTATTTTGATTTTTGGTGTTTTTTTTTTTGTAGATAATGAATGGGCGTGTAAATAATACTTTTAGTAATGAAGCTGTGCCTCTTAATAAAAAATATTAAATTAGAGACTGAACAGGATAATGTAGCACAAATGATATCCTTTTTTTTTACCACATCATACGACTGAAACTGTGATGTATTCATCACATGAACATGTAAGTTTTTTAATTTTTTTTTTTTGTACGTTTGAGGCAATATTTTACTTTACATTCATTTCTTTCTAAATGTTTATTCCTGTTTTCCAACAGTTCTTCATTCTTTTGCTTTATTTTTCCCTTCTCTCTTCTGAGCAAATGTTGTTTCTCTTTTGTACCTTTCTGTGAAATCTTTACTGGTTTTCTGAACATTATTCTGTATTGTACTATCTCCTTGAAAAAATATTAACATTTTCATTTACAACCACTGAAATCTGTTGATTTTCATTCTTTTTTTCTGTAAATGTGGTTGAAGATCTGTTTTGTGAGACTGAAAAAGATTTGGCTCTTCTTTTTCGATTGAATTGACATTTTGTCGGTTTCATTGCATTTGTAAATGTCTTTATTACTTCTTAATCTGCATTCATTTTCTTGCATTCTTATCGGTTCTAGAATCTTTTTCAAGCTTTTACTCTATTTTCTTTTGGATTTATTTTATCTGATTTCAAAGTTAAGATGCATCTGATGCAGATTCCGCTGCTAAAGACGCATATAGTCAACTATCCTTCACTACCTGTATTACTACATCCAATTTTATTAACCATGTCAAACACACACTTTGTGCAAGGTGGCAAAATGACTGGATTGCCATGGTAGGTAACAAACTTTGACATCTCAAAGGTACTGTGTTACCACAGGATTCCTCTCACAGGAAAATTCGCTGAGAGGAAGAGGAAGTGGTTCTCTGCCAATTACAGATAGGATGTACAAAAGCTTCTCACGGGTATCTGATTTCAGCAGAAAATGCACCGATGTATGTACAATGAGAGTGCTGCTTGACTGTGTGCCACATCCTTGTGGATTACATTTGTTATGCGGCCTTGCATTGTAAATTTAAATTGTCCAGGAATTTTCATCATATCCTGGGCAGTAATAAAGAAGTTTTGGACTGGGTATTTTTATTTCTTCCAAGTATTAGTATTTTACATATTTTTAATAATAGTATGCTTAATTTTTTTATGTACAGTAGTTTTATATTTTTGTGTTTCACATTTTAGTTAAGTTTTTTATTTTGTCATTGCTTTCAGTATTTTAGTTTGAATTTAAATTTTTGTTTTTAAGTTTTTATTTTATTTTAATTCTGTTGCTGTCTTATTAGATTTTATACTTTATTTCTATATTTCATTTTTTTCCCTGGGCATCATAACGAAAATGTTTTTTGCCCAGAAAAACACTGAAGCAAACAGGTCCTCTGGTTTGATTACTGTATTTTAGTGCCTAATTTTGGTATCTACTGAGATGTCCTTTTTGCTCAAAATATCTTTTGTTAGTTGATCGGCTAATTTTATTTTTCTCACTTTTGTTTGATTGCCTTTTTCATCTAAATCATTAATTTGGATTATTTCTCCCATATATTTAAATTTGTTAACTTTAATTTTTACCCGAATTTCATTTTTAGGGACTTGAGGATTCTTGGTTGGTTGTGAATTATGCCTTTTTGAAAGAAATCTTTAGCCTTATTTTCCCTGCAAATTATTTTAAGTGTTTTACTTGTTCCGCTGCCTTTTTGAGGTTCTCCAAGAAAATTGTAATGTTGTCAGCAAGGGCTAAGCACTTACTTTCAATTTCAGACTCAATTTTATTTACTGGTCTGTTCCAATGTTTTTCATCTTGTTTTTCCAATCTTTTATTACTTTCTGTTGGTCACACATAAAAAGAATTGATGCTGAACTCTCTGTTGTCTTACTTCTGTTTTAATTTCTAATTCTTCCGACACTTCTCATATGAATTTTACTTCTGATTTTGTGTTTGGAAGAGTCTGTTTAGTATTGTTAATTATGTTGGGATCCACACCAAATTCTTCTAGGATCTTAAATAAGGAAGTTCTATAGATTGAGTTGTATGCCTTTTTGAAATCTATGAAGACAATTACTTAGTTTTTATACCTTGTAATTTTTTCCCTTATTATTGTTTTAAGGTTTGATATTTGTTCTTCGCATAATCTTACTTTTCTGAATCCTTCTTCATATAGTAAAGTGCATAGAATCACAGATTTTATAGGCAGCATATCTAAGAAAGATTTTATGTTGTATTTCTAGTAATTTTAATTGCAAGTCAGCAAAGGGTCGCCAGACAACAGAACCGTAATTGTGTACTGTATAAATGTATGAACTGCAGAGTTAATATTTTCTATGATTTGTTGAGAATCTCTTTAATAAAATTGACCATTTTTAGTGACTTAAAATCTTTAATAGAAGATACCTTTTTATTGCAGTATTATTCAGTTGGACAGTGTATATTAACATTTGCAATAGCTTCCAAATTGACTATGAAATCAATTTATTTTAAGTTAATATAAATACTATTTAAGTCAAATCATTTTTGCACAAAGTTCAATCGGAAGTAATTGAATATAAACTAGATTTGTAATAAGCTTAAATAATTTCATATCATCTGCAAAAAATAGAAAAAATGTGAATAGTGTATGAATAAACTATCGTTTATAAATACTATGAAAATTGGAGAACCCAAATGCATGCCGTGTTTTACTCCACATGTAACATAAATAGACTAGAGATAAAGTTATCGGTTTTAACATAGGGTATTTGTTTGTACAAAAGAAATGTATACAAGACAACAATTTATTATTAAATCCACATGCAGCGAGTTTTTTAATAAGTAATTTGATATTAACCTACATCAAATGCACAACGAAAATCAGTATAAATTGCATCAACATAATTACCATCATTTAGTACATCACCAGTATCTTCTGTATATTCACACAAGTTTGTTCGCGTAGATTACCTTCCAAAAAACCATGTTCTTCAGGAACTATATTAATTTGTTTATGCAAACTGTGATTTTCATACAAAAGAGCTTGGCAAAAAATTGCATTTGATGGGGTAGGTTAAATGATTGTTTCTCAATAATTATTATTAAGATTTTAGCCCAAAACTAGTATTATTGAAGCGTACAGTGTTTTTTACGAGACAACATATCTTTAGTTTCAATGATTATTTTATGGGGGAAAACACATCATTGTAATCATTGAAACAATTTGAATAAGATGACGATATTTTGAAAGTAAAGTATTTAATATTAAGCTTTTAATTGAGGTTGGGATGATTTAAAAAAGATCATTCAAAAAGTACAGCTGCAACTAGTAGTTCAGCATGTTTGTTGCTATAATGACCAGCAATACTCAGACATGGTTTAATAATGCCTTTCACACAGTTTTGTCAGACTACTTTATACATCGTTAATATTACAAATTTTAGTTTTTGTAAGTAGTATTATTATTATTACTATACTGTTGGTGTTGTTATTTCTATTTATTTTTATTTTTACAATTATTCGCAATATTTCTATCAAAGACATCTATATAAAAAGAATAACAGATTACATAAAGGCATTAAAATCGTATCTGTAAACATTATACATATTATTAGAATGCTGTAATTTAAAAAAAAAAGTGTAAAAGCGGTTGCAAGCAACCACTTTTTCTTAAAGCTACTGTTTTGATTTCAGCTTTCCTCCAGCTTTTGTGGTAATTTTATGTACCACAAAAGGGAGATAAGTTGTGTTATCTATTATTACTGCACTCCCATGTTGTAAGTTATTTGTACTTCATTCATAAACCAATTTTTATGATTTTCATTAACCCATGTCTCATCAATGTAAAATATAGCAACCACCTCCAATACCTCACACGGCTTCCTGGGGAACAGTACCTCCACGCAGTCCTCCAGTAGCCCCTCAACAATTCAGGTAACGCTCTCCTGAACTTTTTACTAACAATCTTGAAGGCGTCTCCCCATTCATTGCAAACCACACATTTTGATCTCTGTAAACTACTTTCAGTAATTCTTTCCTCCACATCATCGATAACTTCTTCAATAAGATTCTAAAAAAAAAAATGTAACTGTTAAGTTAAAAGTCTGTCGGAAAAATTTGTTATTTTTAATAATTCCAACTACAAATTGACAACTTATACTTTAATATTAAATATCTTATGTTCATATTTAAGCAAGCACAATATGTTTGTTTCAGAGTAGCAAAAATAAAAATTTCATTTGTATTAGCAGTTAAAATAGAGGACAAAATGTAACACAAACTATATGCTACATTGCGCAGAAATTAAAACTGGTCAGTCAACAGGCAATTTCATAATGCAGAATAAAAAAAAAACAAATTTAAAAATAATTACTGTAGTTTATTTCTGTTTAAATTAACTGAAAATAGAAACCTGACAATAAGTGTAGGTATTTTCCAAACTCATCCACAGATTAAGATATTGGTCATTACAATTGTTCTTAAAAAATCAAACACAGAGAAGAGTAATAAGATCAGTTTATCATTTTCATTAGATATTCATCCACTGGAAGAATTGAATGAAGTGAAAAATAAGAGAAAACAGGTTTAGGACTGGATGGGTGAGTCAAGTTAATAATGAAAGAATTATATACTGAAGATCCAAAATTATATTAGTAGATCATGAAAATGTCAAACAAAGATTTTAATTTCTCTTTAATACATTCTGATACACAAAAATGAGAGTGCCATGAGAAAAACAATGTATGCTGAGATTAAACTTGAATGAAATAATTGTGTTATTTACCTACAAGAGTGAGCTACACATTTCTCGAGAAATGTTATCATGTTTCTAAATCACATATATTCAGTTTCATACTACAAGTGTTTAATGCAATTTAACCTGCTGAAGAATAATTGGTCTTATTTAAAAGATTCTTAAATGTGTTCTGATTTTAAGAGAAATCTATGAGCAACAAACTTTAGATCCTTAAAAACATAACAAAATTAATTAACATGCAGCAATGACATTTAGCGTTAGCTAGTAAACATCTCCCTCTACGAACATGAGACCCTTGACGTTGGTATGGGGGCTTGAGTGCTCAGTGATACAGAGTAGCTGGACCGAAGGTGCAACCATATCAGAGAGGTATCTCTTGAGAGCCAGACTAAGGAATGATTCCTGAATGAGGGCAGCAGCTCTTTCAGTAGTTGTTAAGGGTGTAGGTCAGGACGACTTAAATGGTCATATCAACATCACTCAGTCCTATCAGTCATATCAGCAGTACTCAGTCCTCTGAATACTGCGAACTGAAACCAAGAAGTATAATTTAGTAGTTGCCAACATCCAGTTTAAAAATCATAGTAGAAGAATATACACACGGAAAAAGCAAAGCGATACTGCAAGGTATCAGATAGATTATATCATGGTTAAGCAAAGATTTAGAAATCAACTCACCGACTGCAAAACTTACCCTGGAGCAGACATTGATAGCGACCATAATTTGGTGATAATGACATGTAGATTGGGGTTTAAAAACCTAAAGAAAAGGAGTGAGATGAATCTGTGGAATTTAGAGAAGCTTGATGAATAGGAGGTAAGAGGATTTTTGAAAAGGACATCGCAAGAGGTCTCAGTAAAAACAATAAAGCAGAAAATGTAGAAGAAGAATGGGTGAATGTTATAAAGGAAATTCTTTAATCAGCAGAAGTGAACTTAGGTGGAACAAGAACAAGAAATACAACAAACAGGAAGTGCAAACTAGCGAAAGAAGAATGGATTAAAGAAACGTGGAAGAAGAAACCAAAGATGGTACACAGATTTATAATATGAAAGGTAAAGTCGATAGGTGGGTGGGATATATTGAAGAGTTATACGGAGGAAATGAATTAGAAAATTGTTACAGAGGAAGAAGAGGAAGTTGAAGAGAATGAAATGGGAGAAACAATACTGAGATCTGAATTTTAGAAAGCATTAAGAGATTTGAATGGCAGAACGGCATCTGGAATAGAAAGAATACCTGTAGAATTACTGCGCAGTACAGGTGAGGAAGAGATTGATAGATTATACACACTGGTGTATAATATTTATGGAAAAGGGGAAGTTCCTTCAGACTTCAAAAAAAGTGTTATAGTCATGATACCAAAGAAAGCAGGAGCAGATAAATGTGAAGAATACAGAACAATTAGCTTAACTAGTCGTGCACCAAAAACTTAACAAGAATTCTGTACAGAAGAATTGTGAGGAGAGTGGAAGAAGTGTTAGGAGAAGACCAATTTGGTTTCAGGAAAAGTATAGGGACAAGTGACGCAAATTTAGGCCCAGATTAATAGTAGAAGAAAGATTAAAGAAAAACAAACCAACATACTTGGCATTTAAAGACCTAGAAAAGCCATTCGATAACGTAAACTGGAATAAAATGTTCAGCAATTTAAAAAATTAGGGTTCAAATACAGAGATAGAAGAATGATTGCTAATATTTACAGGAACCTAACAGCAACAATAATAATGGAAGAATATAAGAAATAAGCTGTAATAAGAAAGAGAGTCTGACAAGGATGTTCCCTATCACCGTTACGTTTTAATCTTTACATATAACTAGCAATTAATGATGCTAAAGAACAATTTAGATCCAGAGAAACAGTACAAGGTGAAAATATGAAGATGCTACAATTTGCTGATGATATAGTAATTCTAGCTCAGAATAAAAAGGATTTTGAAGAAACAATGAACGGCATAGATGAAGTCCTATGCAAGAAATACTGCATGAAAAACAAGAACTAGAACAAAATGAAAGAAATGAATTGTAGTTAAAATAACGAAGATGGACCACTGAATGTGGAAATAGGAGAAGAAAAGATTATGGAGGTAGAAGAATTTTGTTATTTGGGTAGTAGAATTACTAAAAATTGACGAAGCAGGAGCAACATAAAATGCTAAATAGCACAGGGGAAACGAGCCTTCGTCAGAAACATAATTTGTTTACATTAAAAATTAATATAAATTACAAGAAAAGATTTTTTATAGTATAAATTTGGAGTGTCGTTTTATATGGAAATGAAACATTGAAAATTGGAGTATCTGAGAAGAAAAGATAAAAAGCTTTTGAAATGGGGTACCTATAGGAGAATGTTAAAAATCAAATGGGTGGATAAAGTGACAAATGAAAAGGTGTTGCGGCAAATAGATGAAGAAAGAAGCATTTGGAAAAATATAGCAAAAAGAAGCGACAGATTTATAGGCCACATATTAAGAATACCTGGAATAGTCGCTTTAATATTGGACGTACAGGTAGAAGGAAAAAATTGTGTAGGCAGGCAACGTTTCGAATATGTAAAACAAATTGTTAGGGATGCAGGATGTAGGGGGTATACCGAAATGAAATGACTAGCACTACATAGGGGAACTTGGGGAGCTACATCAAACCAGTCAAGTGACTGAAGACAAAAAAAAGTGAACATCACTTCGTATCAATTGTGAATTTGTTGCAGTATCAAAGCTATAGTTCACTGTGTTCATTTAGAAAAATTAGTTGATAATGAAGTTACTTATTTTTCTTCAACAGTCAATATTGATCAAATTTCGAGTAATGATGAAAGCATCTCTTTATAAATAAATTATATACATTTCATTGCTAAGATCTCTAAAATTGTTTAACAGGGCAAAGAAGGAGACTTTTTTCGTACCCTTTACAACTCACACAAAGCCACACATATTTTTTTCACAGCTATTTTGGTAACAAAATATTGAGTAACAAGATTAGCATCTTTTTAGAAAAAATATTCACCATCTAACTTGATGAAAATATACCATTCTAAAGCGCGAGCTCTAACAGGAAGTTCATAAACCAGTGCATTCGAAAAGTAACTACATAAATGTGATTATAGGTTGAGGAATTTTATTCTGTGTTAATATGAGTAATACAAAGGTTACAAAGGTTTTCTACAAAGGTTTGTAATTCTGTATTGAATGCAGTTAGCTTCCATGACCCGATCAGGATGTTGCGACAAGAATATGACCCCTCAACTAAAGAAGATATGATTCTTTCCTGTCACTGTTTGTTCATTACATTTAAACGATTGAGTCTGTCTTTCCATGTGCACACTGAACAATGAATATTTCTCATTTAACACATCTTCATAAGCATAAGGAGTATATACAGACAGTGAAAGATTAGTATTTTATTAGATTTCCAGGTATAGTGGTCGATATAGCGTAAGAACACTAATCGAAGACTTTGGGGAGATTGGTTCAGTTAAGAAATATGAGTGAAGTGGTAGACCATAAGTACTTGATGAAGACGTATCGACTACTATGTGATGTAGTCTTAACAAATCCGTGCAAAAGTTAGCTTAACAGAAAAACAACTGCAACAAGGCAATTTGTAATAAGCACAGTCTTTTCCCATAAAAAGCAATTCAAAAGTTATTGGCCAGAGACTGTGCAAAGTGAATTCAATACTGGGGATGGTTTCTACAGTTTCTAGTGGATGTTTGTGAGCTGCCAACTATTTAAGCACAAATTTTACTTTATACTACCATTTAAATATGAATTCAATTCTCTGTGAAAAGAAATTCTAAAAAATTAACTTTGTATTGAGGAAGCCGATACCCTCCATGGCTTCAAAAAGGCATGTTTTTTTGCTAAAAAATAGTAGTATTTCAATATATTCTACTAATTTTCAGATATCATGCAATAGTCATATTACTACTGCATAATCATTTTATTATAATTACCGTTATAATTTAATACACATGAAAAAAAGATTCTAATCAATGAGTACTGAAATACCATAGAGAAATCGCAAAAAACCCAAGGATCCCTCAGAAAACACATAAATACCACACTAAAAACTATACATGAAGTATTAAGAAGTACAATATTTCCTACATTTATTCATTTCTATGTTTTATGGATGATTCAACAGCAATAATGCAACATGTTGGGAGGTAAACAAACAATTTGTTCTGGCTGTGCCACATTTACAGTACCATAAGAGACACAATGAAGTAGTTTCTCTGAGGACAACATTGTTCTTCATAAAACTGGTTTCTGTGAAAAGATTATAAATTTACTTGCAAGAATATATCAACTGCATTTCAGTAGGTTTGTTGTGTGATTAGGAACAGTATATTTTGTCACTATGAAGAAAGAAACAACAACCTAATATAAAACCTTGCACGGAATGTTTATTCTTACTCAAAAGCAACGAGTTTTCAGTGACTTGTCAATCATACAATCCTACACATACTTTTGATCATTTCACATACAGTTTGGTATCACTTTTTTAAGTTTTAGTCAAAATATCCAGTGTTAAACAAGAATGCTAAATATTAGGTAAACCATCAAAAAGTAAATGAAAATATGTTACTTGTCTAGGTGTTGTCGGTTTATCATCTGCCATAGCAACAGGAGAAATAAAATGTTCTGTTCCCTCTGTTTCATGCTTAATACTAGAAGATGATGGATCTTCATCAAAAAATGAACTATCAGTTTGTACATCCATACTCTGGAGCAAAACAAAGTAATAATAATAATAATTTATTATCTTTATATAATTAACATATATTAAAAATATATCTATTTTTCTTATAATGATAAAACAAATTGGTTTTCATAGAAATAACTCATCCATGTGAGTAGTTCTATAATAATATTCAACTGGAACCTTTCAATATATAATCACACATGATAGTTCCAGAAAAGTGAAATATTGTAAGCATTGGCAGTAAATTAATATAAAAAACACATCAACCTTGTTTGGAAACAAAAATGCCATAGAATAAGAATTATCGAAACCTATAACAAAGTAAACAAGGTTCATAAAGGAAAGGATAGCTTTATATTCTTATAAAACATTTTTATAAACAATGTTAAATGTGGGTATAAAAAAATTACTATGTTAGTCACCTTCATTTAAGGCGTGAGGCACCTGCTCATTGTATTTTATTTGTTACGTATTGTTGATAAAATGTTAATGCAATCTGTTAAATAAAGTTATTTATTGCCCTATACTCTACTAAAATGTTTTTTACACCATAAACCAAAATATCTCAAGCTGGACATAAATGCAAAATAATTATATGTGAGCAATAAACAATAAATAAAAATATCATAATGAACAGAATAAATAAGAATTCTTACAATAACTAGGTTTTATGTTTATAACATAAAACAGGGTAAAGAAGAAAATATCTTGCTTGTTTAAATATTGTCAGACCATCATCTGTCTTGGCAAGATGTACAAACAAATATTCTTGTTGCCCTTTTTCATGCGTGCTTTCTTTTTTTAATGGGCAAGGATAATGGATTTTCTTCCAAAACTGAATCACTAATTTGTGCATCCATACTCTGCAAAAAAATATGAAGTAATAATAATATTCTATTATTATAGTATGACTATCAAAGCAGGTTTTAAAGCAATAACATGTATGTTATGTCTGGAAATGATTTTTTATACAAATAATTTATATTTATAACTAACACCACATGAAAACCACAGTTTATGGTATAAATGAATTTCTAAATCTCCAAAAAATATACATGAGTAGACAATAACAGTAGAGGTCATAATTTTTTATTACCAAAAATGATACAATATTTTTTATAAGAAAAGTATTCACTGGGTATATAGACTAAATTATAATGGTATAATTATAATTATGTGGTATGTAATGGGTATAGATACTAAATTAAACAAAGATTATTGCAAGTTTTTTTAAGTATTAATGGAAGCCAAATAACTTGTATAAAAGAAGAAAATTTAATTTTTACAGAATCAAAAAATTTTCAATGTAAAAAGATAATTCAAGAGTTAAGATGCCAGTAACATAAAATAAGGCTGTCTTCCATGAACTATTAGAAGAACGCGAGTCAAAAAGGCGTGTCCTAACCTGACCCTAGTTATAACTCTCTCACACAAGCATCTTGAACTGATAAATGCCAGAATTGATACTTATCGATTAGCATATTATGACATGACATTTCAATGTTATACTATGTTTTTAACACAAGCATAGTATTTGTTTACTGTACTCACAAGCTACTTTCCCTTTTACCTAACTGCCAGCAACATTTGACAGTATAACTTTTAATACTGCAGCTTCTCATAAGCCCTTATGCACCATTAATAAACACATTACTGATTTTTTGGATGAAAATTTCAAGAGAAGCATACGATTAACTAAACATCTAAATTTATTACGCTGTTTCTGGTAAAGCCAGATTGCATTAATTTTCTGTGGTACAAAGAAGCCATTGTGGAAAAGTTAAAAATTTAACAGAAAAATATGAGATTATCTATCTCTTCTTATAGAAAGTTTAAGAGAACGTTCTACAACTATCTTTCAGAGAACTGAACAATCACATCCAGTACATAAAATTTAATATATATGTAGGATATGATTTTAATTGAAAAAACCCTAGCACATCGAAATTTACTTATTTCTATAAATATGTTTACTGTTTTTCTTATACTTGTTTGAGAATACTTCAAAGTATATCGCCTCCAGAATAAGACTGAATATCTGTTTCTTGTTGTTCATGTCTAATTTCCCGTTTGCTAATTATGAAGTCTTTCTCCATCACGGGTGAGCTTCTATAATTTACCAAAAAATATGTAAGGATTTCTTACCTTCTAGCTATGCAAATAAGATTAATTATTAAATGTGTTATTATAGAGTTTTCTATATTATTATATTTAGTTATATTAATATACTTACGACACGTATATAAAACACACTTCTTTCACTTAATAAAAATAACATTAATGACTACCAACCACCATGTGACAGAACAGATTTCATATATATGTTACCGAGGATGTCACATGAAAGGAATGCATATCAATTATACTACTGTGCTATTGGGGTGTTCGTAATCTCACATTACAGTCCGCAATATATGTAAAAACAATGAAATTGGGTGGCAGTTAGCAACCACCATGAATTCTCAAGGCTTCTACTGAACAAACGTGTGTGGAACTAATGAGTTTCCCACGCCTTCTGTATCATTCTGAATATCTGTCTGTTGTTGATCATGACTAATTTCCTATATTCCAACAGGGCGGTTATCACTTGGTCCCATTATTTCACAAAAAATAAGTAAACTTTACTTATCTGCTGGCTTTCCTGATATGAATCAATATTGAATACAAAATAATAATTACATTGTTTTTTGGTTTTGTTGGGGAAACCATTCCCAATACTGGAAATGGTTTCAACAGTTTCTAGTGGATGTTTGTGAGCTCCCAACAATTTAAGCACAAATTTAATTTATACTACCATTTAAATATGAATTCAATTCTCTGTGAAAAGAAACTCTAAGAAATTAACCTTGTTTTGAGAAAGGTGATACGCTCCATGGCTTCAAAATGGCAAGTTTTTTTTGCTAAAATATAGTGGCATTTAAATACATACTACTAATTTTCAGATTTATATCATGCAATACTCTTATTACTATTGTATAATCATTTTATTATAATTACAGATTATAATTTAATACACATGAAAAAAAGATTCTAGGCAAAGAGTACTGAAAAACCCTAGAGAAATGGCATAAAACTACATTAAAAATCCCAAGGAACCCTCAGAAAACACATAAATACCACACAAAAACTACACATGAAGTCCTGGAAGAGTAGCCTCATGGCTGTTTTGGCTGGCCCCAAAGACCAATAGGAATGGTATTAAGAAGTACAATATTACTTACGTTTATTCATTTCTATGTTTTATGGATGTTTCAACAGTAATAATGCAACATGTTGGGAGGTAAACAAACAATTTGTTCTGGCTGTGCCACATTTACAGTATCATAAGAGACACAATCAAGTAGTTTCTCTGAGGACACCAATGTTCTTTATAAAACTGGTTTCTGTGAAAAGATTATAAATTTACTTGCAAGAATATATCAGCTGCATTTCAGTAGGTTTGTTGCGTGATGTGAAACAGTATATTTTGGCACTATAAAGATAGAAACAAGAAACATCATATAAAACCATGATCGGAATGTTTATTCTTTCTCAAAAACCATGAGTTTTCAGGAGTGACTTGTCAATTGTACAATCCTACACATACTGTTTTATCATTTCACATACAGTTTGGTATCACTTTTTTAAGCTTTTAATCAAAATATCTAGTGTTAAACAAGAATGCTAAATATTAGGTAAACCATCAAAAAGTAAATGAAATTATCTTACTTGTCTAGATGTTGTCGGTTTATCATCTGTCATAGCAACAGGAGCAATCAAATGTTCTGTTCGCTCTGTTTCATGCTTGATTTCTTGTTTAATATTGGAAGATAATGGATCTTCATCAAAAAATGAACTATCAGTTTGTGCATCCATACTCTGCAGAAAACATAAAGTAATAATAATAATAATTTATTATCTTTATATAATTAACTTCTATTAAAAATATATCTATGTTTCTTACAATGATAAAACAAATTGATTTTCATAGAAATAACTCATCCATTTGAGTACTTCTATAATAATATTCAACTGGAACTCTTCAATATATTATCAAACATGATAGTGCCAGAAAATTGAAATATTGTAGGCACTAGCAGTAAATTAATAGATCAATAGAAAAATGCGCTTAACCACAATCTAAATGGTTTGGTAAAAGAAACAGGTTGTTGGTGTAAATATAAAAAAACATATCAACCTTGTTTGGAAACAAAAATGCAGTGACATAGAAAATAAGGATTATCGAAACCTACAACAAAATTTCTCGTAACTAAACATGGTTCATAAAGGCAAGGATAGCTCTGTACTCTTTTAAAAGTGGGTATAAATGTTAAATGTGGGTATACAATGAATATGTTAATCACCTTTGTTTAAGGCATGAGGCATCTGCTCACTGTATTTTAATTGTTATGTACTGTTGTAAAAAATGTTTATCTAACGTAAAATGTTAGATGCAATCTGTTAAACAAAGCTATTTACCGCCCTATACTCTACTAATAAATGTTTTTTACACTATAAATCAAAATATCTCAAGCTAGACATAAATGCAAAATGATGATATGTGGGCTATAAACAGTAAATGAAAATATCATAATATCGATGTAAGTTTTGGAGTCGATCAAATAAATCTGTTTTCAGTATACTTTTCTATTTTCATTTTGTCTTTGTTATTTAGGTTTTAATTAGTAAATATTTTTCTAAAATTTGAATACGCATGTCTTTATTTAAATAGAGACATAACATTTTGGGAAGAGGAGAAAAATTTGTGTACCAGAAAAGTTTAAAAAAAAACTTTCTGTGTTTATACACATTCAAACAATTTTAGTTAAACGATCGACTGACGACATTAAATACCACGAATAAAAGTTGAATAAATAATCCTCAAATTAAATAATATTTATTTTATACTGTTTAAAAAGGATTGAAGCATTCGTTGTCATGTAAAACAAGTTCGACGAATATATTTCGATTAGTTTAGTTCTATTAAGTCTTCGAACGACGATTCACTAGGACGCGACTGTTACCAACGGGTTGTGATACGAAAAATATGATTCAAACAGTTTTATTTTATGATAGTACAATTTTGAAAAATTTTGTTTTTGGTGAATTTCAAATTATTTATGCAAAATCAAGAAATTACCTGATACTATTTTCTATGTCAAATAATTTTTCTCATAAAATATAATACATAATCTCAAAACTTGATACACAATTTTCAAAAATAAATAAATAAATATTCGCTGCAATATAAATAAAGTTTTATTTTTATGAACAACAATAATCACTGTTTTCAATACCCGTCTTCAGAAATGCGTGTATATAATTTCACATTAAAATATATATTTAAATGTGTGGGGAAGGCATGATTTGTAAGATCCCCGTGTAATCACATGCAAACTAACAGCTCCCCTCCTTAATAATATGTTGAACTACAGTATGTTCCAAGTTATCATGGGATCCGATATAAGCTCACCTAGGAAACTCAAGAACGGCCTTCCACAAGGGTCGGTACTTGCGCCTCTCGGTTTCAGCCTCCATGTTGCAGACGTGCAAGAGACTCCTGGTTCATGTACTTAAAACAGACGTTTTCTGAAATTAGTGATGCAAAAATTACAGAAGGATTATTTGTGGATTTACAAATACTGTCACTAATAGATAATGAAAAGTTTGAGAAACTATTGTGAATCCCCTGGAGAAAAAAGCTCGACAACCATTCAAAAATGTTACTCACAGTTTTTTAGGGATATCGAAAGGCGGAAAATTATTGTGATATTGTCGACAATTTTATAAAAACTTCGGTAGTAATGTATCCTTAAAAGTACACTTCCTGCACATGCACATAGATTTCTTCCCGGGAAATCTTGGCGTAGTGAGCGATGAGCACGGCGAACACTTTCCTCAGGAGATTTCAGTTACGGAAAAGAGGTATTAAGGCAAATGGAATACTAATATGCTGGCTGATTATTGTTGGACCATCAAGAGGGATGCTCCACAGGTGAAGTGTAGCAGAAAATCGTCATTTCTTACTTTCTAGGTGAGCCAAATGTTTGAATATTTTGTAGTGAAGAATGCAGAAGGCATTAAAATGCTTGAATTATAAATGCCTGTCTCTTGGAAACCATGCGTGATCGTGTTTGAATTCAGAAGAATAAAATACTCTCAGAATCACATATTTTTCTTCCTGAGACAAAAAAAGAATTCTTTTTTTTCCCCAGTGTAAGCTTTTGAATTATAACAATCAACATACATGTACAGATAAATTAAAATATTTTATAAAAGAATCACTTATTCTTACACGAATGGCCAAAAAGGATTGTAATGTAATTAGAATGTATGTAAATTATTATATAATTTATTAAAATATACATTATATATATATATTTATTTATATAGCCTGTGACACTTTCGGTAACATAAGGATTCTAATGCGGGGTCGTACATCTAAATCGGTTGAGTCATTGAGCTAATATGATGGAACAAACATACGCACACTCTAAATACATAACACTCCTTTTATCAAGTTTGGTTGCATCGTGATTTTCTATTGTATTAGTAAATACGCAGTTTCAATTTTGAAAATCGGAAGATTGATTGTGAAAATATAACATTTCTGAAAAATCATCATCTGTTAGATCAAGAGTATACCTGATGCATTGAAAAGTTAGCCATCAGTCCACTAACAAATACCCCCTTTTGAATTTTGAAAATCAGACGACTGTTTGCAGCGATATAAGAGCACCTCCCAAAACAGCGCCCTAAAATAACACTCCATTTTTTACAATTTGATGTTGATAACTGGTCTAACCTCGCAAGAGTTGCTTGCATGACACCAAGTTCCCGCAGGAATCCCGTTATTATAAACAAAAATTTTTTTAATTTATTTTTTATTATTTTATTTTATGTAAGTTTAATTCTATTATTTTTGTAATTTTATTCATTCGATTGATTTGATTCATTCAATTCAAACCCAGCTAACACAGTGATAGAGGCTCACAGTTCATTAAAGTTTGTACTCCCAACTGGCAAATCTCCACTAATAATATATTTTTATAAGTATACATACATATATACATATTTTTATAGCCTATGACACTCCTTGTAATGTAAGGATTCCAACAGCGAGGGGGTGGCATAGATAGTGTAAAATTACTTATACTTCCCATCGCCTTACTACCAGTAAGATAGTGGAGGAATGGAATTTCCCGGAATCCAGGAATAGCCAGTACAAAACTGTAGATGGCTTACTGATGCATCTGGGAAGAGGACATTGCCTCTCTGGTCTAATTCAATATTGTCGTTAGAACAGTCAGTATTACAAATATACAGCACTAATGACTTTTAACATTCAACTTCATCTACATCAACTTCCTGTTTTCATTTTTATGGCCATAAATCAGACCTTGCTTTTATTCGTATTATATTATATTTTTGAACACTACATAATGCTGTAGAAAGCAATTTGTGGTTCAGGTTTGTATTCACTTTCTTCACCATTCACTTGCCTCTCATGCTGCTGGGTAGAGAGTAAGATCACCGATTTTCTCCTTTTTGGAACATAGGAAACTACAATCGAGTCATTTGTGAGACGAAACATTACAGAATGAACTTCTTTTTTTCGGTCAGGCAAAAATTCCTTCAGTATCTCTTTCTTACTGGAACGCTGGATGCCAACCAGTATCATGTTTCATTTTAGTAGTTGAGCAGCCAAGGGAAAACCGGTGAAAAAATTATCAGTTGTCATTTTTGACAAATAAGAAGATAAGACTTTCCATACCAAGCAGGGTAGTCTCACAATCCCTCCAATGTATCCTGTCAATAATACCTACAAAAATCATAAACATTGGTCACTCACAAGTGTGAATACAATATCAATCATTTTAGATTAAAATCATGAAACACAACTATGTATGTCTTCGGATAAAATTATTATAGGAAAAAGTAAACCTAGATTATTCAGAATACCCTGCTTGGTAATGCAAGGGTTAAAGAAGTTTCTTTTGCAGTACTACTAACAGGATAAAAAATCATTATATTAAAATGATTTTTCATAATTCTGACAAAAACAAAATCAAAGAAATACAGTACTTATATTTTTAATTAGAAGTCATTATTAGTAGTAAGAAACAAGTAAACTCAATTGCGTTTAGTATATTTATTGCTCAGTGTAATAATCATTTGGAAAATAAGTTAAAATTCTTTCTGAACCCTTTAATATTTTAGTTCTTTTGTTCCATATTACATATTATCCCTCAGTTTCTTTCTTTGCAACATTACAGTTTCTGTCCCAGTTTATAAACTAGAACTAAGAAATCTAAAAATTCTATAGAGTTTTTCTTTCACTAATGGATTAGTTCTGAATAATAATTAGGCATTTGTTATGTTTGTAAACAAATTTTATGATTTTTAAATTCAGGAATTAACATATTTTTTATTGTAGCATTCATTATATTCAATAATTTTATTTATAATTTTTATTTTTATAGAAGCCAATTATAATGAATTCGACTGTAATTCGGTAATAAATGTAATCGATTCATCCTAATGGATAAATTTAAAAATAATACAAATGCTTTCAAAAAAAGGAAAAGAAAAAAGACATTTACGTTTAATTAAAAACAAAAAATATATACAGTAAACATTAAAAATTCAAAACAAATCGAGACACAGTTAACATGAATTCTCAATACGATCAAATTTGAATATACACTATGTTGTTATAAGATAAAATTATAATAGAACACTAAAATTAATTATGGAGAAACAATAAATACTTAAGTCATTTATATATCTTTATTGCGGGTAGAAGAAAGATACAGCTTGAACAATATAAATTAATAATTTCAATAAATTGCATAGAAATACCTTACAGTAGGCAACAGCACAATATTTTTAGATGGTCAGAATCATAATTAACAAAATAATATTCATTAATAAAATAATATCATTTGAAATGTTTGATAATTTTTTGCAATTTACAATTTATTATCTTCTAATCTTATTATCTGAATCTTCTTGAATCAGAAGATTCAAGACTTCAAGAAAGTTCCAGTACATTACAATCTCGACTTGAAAAACATCAAGACAGGATGCAGATGAATCAGAGAAATAAGAGAGGATCTGAAGGAAATTGGCCATGCACCAGAAGACACCACGGATAAGATAACATTAAACAAGAGAAACACTTGCTTCACACTCACAAGAAAAATACACACAAATATTTCTAACACTAGAAAGGACACAAAGAATGGAACATATTAAAAAAGTTGTGGGAGGACTGTAAGGCCCAAATAGTCCCATTGAAGAGACTTGGATAATGGACTGACTAAAATTTTCTTACGCAGTCATAAAAAATAAATTGTATATCTATATATATATATATATATTTACATATTCAAAGATAACAACTTAACCACCAAAACACAGTAACAAAAAACCTAAAAAAACAATACCCAATTTTTGCCGGATCCCGCATCATCAGTCTGAACACAATTCTATAATTACATCAAACAAATAACAAAGAAATAAAATCTTAAAAATTTAGAAAACATAAACACCCTACCACAATTTTTTTTTTAACATCCGGATCCATCGCTAAGTATTGCTTCAGAGGATGAGATGAATGATTTGTAGCGTGTGTGGAAATGACATGCCTAACCGGGATTCGATCCTGCGACCTCCGGATGAAAGGCAGAGACGCTACCACTCGTGCCGGCCAACCACAAAATTTGTAATAACATAACTCCACTTTTTTAGGTTTTTTGTTACTGTATTTTGGTGGTGTGTTTATTTTTTAAAAAATTTAATTAGCACAGTGGTCAATATTTGAATTTTCAAAAAAAAAAAAATTTTATATATATTGTTTAATCACTTTTTTTTTTTTTTTTTAAGAATTATGATTTTGTAATGCTGCTGTGATCAAGGTTTTACCACAGTTCTCCTTGGTCTATACAGGCAAATTCTGAAGTAGTTCCTTTTTTATAATCCACGGAGTAGCATAACGATGTATATAATGTATTATTATATAACGATCAGAATACAAGATTTAATTAACTCGTTTAAATAAACACTGTTGGATGCTAGTCAGTAACATAGTCAAGAGAAAAACGGTCTGTCATTAAGGGTGACGCTTATGGCATAACCCATACTGCTGGACTGAATGTACAGGAATCAGTCGATTCATTCAACTATAGCCAACAATGTCTGTTTTTGTGAAGGTAGATCCTGCCATCGGCTAAATTCATGCTTGTGACCATAACGGTGTACAGACATCGACCACATCGGTAATCGTACAGCTAAGAGAAGAGTTGTTAGCGGCAAATCAGTCTAGTGATAAAAGGAAAGTCTGTTCCTAGTATGCCTATGTACCCTATTATTTATTTTATACCTAAATATAAGTTTTAAATATTTAGCTTTAACAGTAAATTGATTGGTACGTAAGATTACAATTAGATCGGACTGTGGGTCTATATGCCATCGATACATAGCCTAAAGAGGTAGCAGAAGAAATATTAGTTAAAAAAAAGATTGATTCGTTAAATGTTATCTCCGTCATCTAAA
Organism: Lycorma delicatula; assembly: GCF_047948215.1. Taxonomy (NCBI): domain Eukaryota; kingdom Metazoa; phylum Arthropoda; class Insecta; order Hemiptera; family Fulgoridae; genus Lycorma; species Lycorma delicatula. The sequence continues at coordinate 964,063 of NC_134465.1, forward strand.
GTTGAAATCGATTTGTTTGTTTACATCGTTCATATGAAAGGCACAATTCTGTTCATACATTGTAAATTGAGCATATTAAACAATCTTTGCTCATTAAAGCACAATAATTTTTTTATTTATTTATAATGGGAAAATAACTGATTTTTTTTTTTTACTTGCAATGAACCATCATTATAGATGTGTTTTTTCACTCAATTCTTTCTATTTTCTCCTGAAGATGGGGATAACAGGTAACAATATTTTATTGATAAGAGATTGTAGATCGTTATTGTAATAATTTTTGTTTTTTTTTTTAACAGGGAAAACTTACATGGTTACGCTATTTCTCTACATAGTTGCCACTCCAATTTAGACATTTGTCGTAGCAAGGTACCAACTTTCCGACACCCTCGTCATAGAACGGAGCCGCCTGTGTTTTCAGCCATGTTTCTACGGTGGTCTGCAGCTCGATGTCTGTGCCAAAATGTTGTCCTCCTAGCCAGCGTTTTATGTGAGTAAAGAGGTGAAAATCGGATGGAGCCAAGTCCGGGCTGTATGGTGGGTGATCAAACAATTCCCGACGACATTGCTGCAGGAGCTTCTTTGTTACAGCTGCAGTGTGCGGCCGACCATTGTCATGGAGAAAGACAATGCCTGATGACAACATTCCTCTCTGCTTATTCTGAATCGCCCTTTGTAAACGTTGAAAAGTCACGCAGTGATGGTCGTACCACGTTCCATGAATTCCACCAAGAGAACTCCATTCTGGGGCCAGAACACAGTAGCCATACACTTTCTGTTGAAGAAGGCTCGCTTGAACTTCTTTGGTTTACTGAGAGAAGGAGAATGCATCCACTGTTTGGATTGTTCTTTTGTTTCTTCAGTTTCGAAATGGACCATGTCTCGTCCCCTGTGACAATTTTGTTCAAAAAATCTTCTCCTTCATTGTGGTAGTGCTGGAGAAACATTAGGGAGGCGTCCATTCTCATTATTTGTGATGCTCGGACAGCATCTTGGGAATCCATCTCGCACACAGTTTGTGGTATTTTAGTCTCTCACTCACAATGGTGTACCATTGTGAGCAGTGTACTTTCACGTATCAGCATGACAATGCCGTTCAAAAGTAGATGATGTATTCAGCGCTTCATGGACTGGGTATACAAATTGGCATTACTCTACCAGATGTTTCATATACGTTACAGTCATAAAGATTGTTAAAGCATCACTTAAATGGACTCCTTTCAACGAGTTATACAATTTCTAGTAAGTTAGAAACAGGATTAACTAAATATAAAATAAAACTATATTTTTAAGATAAATGAAAAAAAAAATGTTTTCTAAAATTTTTTCAGGAAAAATTAAAGAATTTTATTACTATTTTTCTCAGTTTTTAAAAATACCCTAATTTTATACAATAAAAACAAATTTTTTTATGTTATAGCTAAAATTAATAATACAGTTTTGTATTGATTAATCTTTAAAGAATATTTTCGATCCCGAAATAATCTATCAGAAGAGTAGTATGAAACCTTTTCCCAAATCCCAATACATTTTCCTGATTGTCTATAGATTGTTATGAATACAATTTAAGGAATTTCAATAAAAATAAATTTTTGTAATAACATTTTATTAGAACATCTTGCTGCAAAATTTTTTGTTTAAAATAAATTATAATCACGTTAAAGCAAAAGGCTTTAATATTATTTAATTATTATCTGCTTTTCAAATGCATATGTCTTATATAAAATAACTTTAAATTGGTGTGTATCTGTATGTATTATATTTTTCTCAAAAAACCATAAGCTGAACATAAACTATTTACTGCAAGTCAAGCAATAATAACCGTGTGACAATTCTGTTTATTCATTTTGACATACCTAGAACTATTTAAAACGGTTTATCCCATGAAATGTTTTGCGTAAACGATGGGGAGGGGTTATTTCATTCTCTCAATACTCAGATAAATAAGTTAATATTATTAAACTCAAATTTTGTGTTTCGGTGTTTCAAATGCAGTTTATCAGCCCGTTAAAAATAAAAAGCATTAATTATAAAGATTTTTAGAAATCTAACTTTATTATCATTATTTCTACTTATCAGAATAATCGATTTTTTTTCAGTCTCTGCAACAACACCTGAATGGTGTTAAATTAGTTTCAAAAACGGTCTGTGAAAACCAAAAGTCAAACACCAAAAGGTCGGTGAACAGAAACCATAGAGGTTCTATAGTGTAGGGTTTAAAATGTTGCATGTGGTCTCAAAATGTTAATTTTCAATAACCATAAATGTATTCACAATTTTGTCCTACATGTCTCCATATTTCTTAAGACAAACTGAAAACAAGGAAATATGAATCATTTAATAAACAAGTTATTAAAAAGTTTTTTTATTAAAAGAATTATACATACATTATATAAATCATTTCAAATCATCTTATGTATAAAATAATTAGTTTTAATAATAGTGTATATGCAATAAAATGTTTTAGATAAAAATTACATGTAATATTTTTCTAACCAATATGAATAGAAAGGTGTATTTTTAAATTATGCTTTCGATTAAATGTTTTCCTACAAAGATTACAAGTGAAGTTCTTCTCAGCAGTATGAATAGAGAGATGTATTTTTAAACTACTGCTGTGTCTAAATGTTTTCTTACAAAGATTACAAGTGAAGTTCTTCTCAGCAGTATGAATAGAGAGATGTCTTAATAAATTACTCTTACAACTAAATGTTTTTTTACAAAAATTACAAGTGAATTTCTTCTCACCAGTAGGAATAGAGAGATGTCTTTTTAAACTACTGTTATGTCTAAATGATTTCTTACAAAAATTACAAGTGAATTTCTTCTCACCAGTATGAATAGAGAGATGTCTTTTTAAACTACTGCTGTGCCTAAATGTTTTCTTACAAAAATTACAAGTGTATTTTTTCTCATCTCTATTAGTAGAGATATGTGTTTTTAACTTACTGTGTCGAATAAACGTTTTTTTAGAAAAATTACATTTTAAGTTTGTTTTGACAACATGAATAGATAAGTGTGACTCTAATGTAGATCTCTGAGTGAAAGACTCCTTACAAAAAACACATGTGTGAATAGGAAGATGAGAATATATGACATTCCTTTCTCTAACTGGTTTTTCTGTAATTTGCAAGCACTTTTCTTTAAAAGAAAAAGTGTTGAAAATCATATTCTTCATCGCTGGAATTATCACATATGCACTTATATTTTAATTCATTGCAAACCACACATTTTGATCTCTGAAAACTACTTTCAGTAATTCTTTCCAACACATCATCAATAACTTCTTCAATAAGATCCTAAAAAAAAATATGTAACTATTAAGTTAAAAGTCTATCGGAAAAATTTGTTATTTTTAATAATTCCAACTATCTTATGTTCATATTTAAGCAAGCACAATATGTTTGTTTCAGAGTAGCAAAAATAAAAATTTCGTTTGTATTAGCAGTTGTAACAAAATGTAACACAATGAAACTGTACGCTACATAGCGCAGAAACTAAAAGTGGTCAGTCAACAGGCAGTTTCATAATGCCGAATAAAAAAAAACAAATTAAAAAAAAAATTACTGTAGTTTAGTTCTGTTAATATTAACTGAAAATAGAAACCTGGCAATAAGTGTAGATATTTTCCAAACTCACCCAAATATTAAGATATTGGTCATTACATTTGTTCTTAAAAAATCAAACACACAGAAGAGTAATAAGATCAGTTTATAATTTTGATTGATATTCATCCACTGGAAGAATTGAATGAAGTGAAAAATAAGAGAAAACAGGTTAGTACTGGATGGGTGAGTCAAGTTAATAATGAAAGAATTATATACTGAAGATCCTAAATTATATTAATAGATCATGAAAATGTCAAACAAAGAATTTTAATTTTGCTTTAATACATTCTGATACACAAAAATGAGAGTGCCACGATGATGATGAAGTAGTGTGTATACAAAGAAATTGACAAAGCAATTAAATACATAAAAGGAGATGAAAATTTAATAACAGATAGGAGACCTGAATGCAAGCATTGGAAAAGGCAAGGAAGGAAATATAGTGAGTGAATACGGGCTGGGCAAAAGGAATGAAAGAGGGGACCGACTTATAGAGTTTTACACAAAGTATAATTTAGTAGTTGCCAACATCCAGTTTAAAAATCATAGTAGAAGAATATACACACGGAAAAAGCAAAGCGATACTGCAAGGTATCAGATAGATTATATCATGGTTAAGCAAAGATTTAGAAATCAACTCACCGACTGCAAAACTTACCCTGGAGCAGACATTGATAGCGACCATAATTTGGTGATAATGACATGTAGATTGGGGTTTAAAAACCTGAAGAAAAGGAGTCAGATGAATCTGTGGAATTTAGAGAAGCTTGATGAAGAGTAGGTAAGAAGATTTTTGAAAAGGACATCACAAATGGGTGAATGTTAAAAAGGAAATTCTTAAATCAGCAGAAGCGAACTTAGGTGGAACAAAGAGAACTGGTAGAAATCCTTGGTTTCAGATGATATATTGCAGCTGATGGATGAACGTAGAAAATATACGAATGCTAGTGATGAAGAAAGTAAAAAGGAACTATAGACAATTAAGAAATACAACAAACAGGAATTGCAAACTAGCGAAAGAAGAATGGATTAAAGAAACGTATTCAGAAGTGGAAAAGGAAATGAACATTGGTAAAATAGATGGAGCATACAGGAGGAGAGTTAAGGAAAATTTTGGGGTACATAAATTAAAATCCAATAAGTGTTAAACAAAGATGGTACACCGATTTATAATATGAAAGGTAAAGTCGATAGGTGGGTGGGATATATTGAACAGTTATACGGAGGAAATGAATTAGAAAATTGTTACAGAGGAAGAAGAGGAAGTTGAAGAGAATAAAAGGGAAGAAAAAATACTGAGATCTGAATTTAAGAATGCATTAAGATATTTGAATGGCAGAAAGGCTCCTGGAATAGACGGGATACCAGTAGAATTACTGCGCAGTGCAGGTGAGGAAGCGATTGATAGATTATACACACTGGTGTGTAATATTTATGGAAAAGGGGAAGTTCCTTCAGACTTCAAAAAAAGTGTTATAGTCACGATACCAAAGAAAGCAGGAGCAGATAAATGTGAAGAATACAGAACAATTAGCTTAACTAGTCATGCACCAAAAAACTTAAGAATTCTGTACAGACGAATTGAGAGGAGAGTGGAAGACCAATTAGTTAGTTAGGAGAAGACCAATTTGGTTTCAGGAAAAGTATAGGGATTGAAGGGATAGGAAATTGACGCAATTTTAGGCCTTAGATTAATAGTAGAAGAAAGATTAAAGAAAAAAAACTAACATACTTGGCATTTATTAGAAAAGCCATTCGATAACGTAGACTGGAATAAAATGTTCAGCAATTTAAAAAATTAGGGTTCAAATACAGAGATAGAAGAATGATTGCTAATATTTACAGGAACCAAACAGCAACAATAATAATGGAAGAAAATAAGAAATAAGCAGTAATAAGAAAGGGAGTCCGCCAAGGATGCTCCCTATCCCAGTTACGTTTCAATAACAGTACAAGGTGAAAATATAAAGATGCTACGATTTGCTGATGATATAGTAATTCTAGCTCAAAATAAAAAGGATTTTGAAGAAACAATGAACGGCACGGATGAAGTCCTATGCAAGAAATACTGCATGAAAATAAACAAGAACAAAACGAAAGAAATGAATTGTAGTAAAAATAACGAAGATGGACCACTGAATGTGAAAATAGTAGGAGAAAAGATTATGGAGGTAGAAGAATTTTGTTATTTGGGTAGTAGAATTACTAAAAATTGACGAAGCAGGAGCAACATAAAATGCTAAATAGCACAGGGGAAACGAGCCTTCGTCAGAAATATAATTTGTTTACATTAAAAATTAATATAAATTTCAGGAAAAATTTTTTTATAGTATACATTTGGAGTGTCGCTTTATATGGAAATGAAACTTTGACAATTGGAGTATCTGAGAAGAAAAGATAAGTAGCTTTTGAAATGGGGTGCTATAGGAGAATATTAAAAATCAAATGGGTGGATAAAGTGACAAATGAAGAGGTGTTGCGGCAAATAGATGAAGAAAGAAGCATTTGGAAAAATATAGCTAAAAGAAGAGACAGACTTATAGGCCACATATTAAGAATACCTGGAATAGTCGCTTTAATATTTGACGTACAGGTAGAAGGAAAAAATTGTGTAGGCAGGCAACGTTTGGCATATGTAAAACAAATTGTAAGGAATGTAGGATGTAGGGAGTATACCGAAATGAAATGACTAGCACTACATACGGAAACTTGGAGAGCTACAGCAAACCAGTCAAGTGACTTAAGCCAAAAAAAAGTGAACATCATTTCAGGTCAATTGTGGAGTTGTTGCAATATAAAGCTACAGTTCATTGTGTCAATGTTTGGGAACAATTCTTGCACAATTTTGGCCAAACAATGTGATAAAACAGTACAATAGCATCTTAGCATGTAATTAACACCTGAGATCTAAATGCAATTACACATCATTTAGAAAAAATTATTTGAATATGAAGTTACTTATTTTTCTTCAACAGTCAATATTGATCAAATTTCGAGTAATGATGAAAGCATCTTTTTATAAATAAATTATATAAATTTCATTGCTAAGATCTCTAAAATTGTTTAACAGGGCAAATCAATCACTAAGTTGTTTGCATTCTATGGTCAATTTTTAAAGAAGGAGACTTTTTTCTCACCCTTTAATACTCACACAAAGCCACACATATTTTTTTCACAGCTATTTTGGTAACAAAATATTGAGTAACAAGATTAGCATCTTTTTAGAAAAAATATTCACCATCTAACTTGATGAAAATATACCATTCTAAAGCGCGAGCTCTAACAGGAAGTTCATAAACCAGTGCATTCGAAAAGTAACTACATAAATGTGATTATAGGTTGAGGGATTTTATTCTGTGTTAATATGAGTAATGTTTTCTCAAAGGTTTGTAATTCTGTATTGAATGCAGTTAGCTTCCACGACTCGATCAGGATGTTGCGACAAGAATATGACCCCTCAACTAAAGAAGATATGATTCTTTCCTGTCACTGTTTGTTCATTACATTTAAACGATTGAGTCTGTCTTTCCATGTGCACACTGAACAATGAATATTTCTCATTTAACACATCTTCATAAGCATAAGGAGTATATACAGACTGTGAAAGATTAGTATTTTATTAGATTTCCAGGTATAGTGGTCGATATAGCGTAAGAACACTAATCGAAGACTTTGGGGAGATTGGATCAGTAAAGAAATATGAGTGAAGTGGTAGACCATAAGTACTTGATGAAGAGGTATCGACTACTATGTGATGTGGTCTTAACAAATCCGTGCAAAGTTAGCTTAACAGAAAAACAACTGCAACAAGGCAATTTGTAATAAGCACAGTCTTTTCCCATAAAAAGCAATTCAAAAGTTATTGGCCAGAGACTGTGCAAAGTGAATTCAATACTGGGGATGGTTTCTACAGTTTCTAGTGGATGTTTGTGAGCTGCCAACTATTTAAGCACAAATTTTACTTTATACTACCATTTAAATATGAATTCAATTCTCTGTGAAAAGAAATTAGAAGAAATTAACTTTGTATTGAGGAAGCCGATAACCTCCATGGCTTCAAAAAGGCATGTTTTTTTTGCTAAAAAATAGTAGCATTTCAATATATTCTACTAATTTTCAGATTTATATCATGCAATAGTCATATTACTACTGAATAATCATTTTATTATAATTACCGATTATAATTTAATACACATGAAAAAAAGATTCTAATCAACGAGTACTGATAAACCGAAGAGAAATCGCATAAAACCACATTAAAAATCCCAAGGAACCCTCAGAAAACACATAAATACCACACCTAAAACTATACATGAAGTATTTAGAAGTACAATATTTCTTACATTTATTCATTTCTATATTTTGTGGATGTTTCAACAGCAATAATGCAACATGCTGTCTGTTGGGAGGTAAACAAACAATTTCTTCTGGCTGTGCCACATTTACAGTACCATAAGAGAAACAATGAAGTAGTTTCTCTGAGGACAACAATGTTCTTTATAAAAATGGTTTCTGTGAAAAGATTATAAATTTACTTGCAAGAATATATCAACTGCATTTCAGTAGGTTTGTTGTGTGATGAACAGTATATTTTGGCACTATGAAGAAAAAAACAAAAACCTTATATAAAACCTTGCACGGAATGAATATTCTTACTCAAAAGCAATGAGTTTTCAGGAGTGACTTGTCAATCATACAATCCTATATATACTTTTTTATCATTTCACATACAGTTTGGTATCACTTTTTTAAGTTTTAGTCAAAATATCCAGTGTTAAACAAGAATGCTAAATATTAGGTAAACCATCAAAAAGTAAATGAAAATATCTTACTTGTCTAGATGTTGTCGGTTTATCATCTGTCATAGCAACAGGAAAAATCAAATGTTCTGTTCCCACTGTTTCATGTTTGATTTCTTGTTTAATACTGGAAGATAATGGATCTTTATCAAAAAATGAACTATCAGTTTGTGCATCCATACTCTGCAGCAAAACATAAAGTAATATTAATAATAACAATAATAATTTATTATCTTTATATAATTAACATGCATTAAAAATATATCTATTTTTCTTACAATGATAAAACAAACTGGTTTTCATAGAAATAACTCATCCATTTGAGTACTTCTATAATAATATTCAACTGGAACCTTTCAATATATAATCACACACGACAGTTCCAGAAAAGTGAAATATTGTAGGCATTGGCAGTAAATTAATAGATCAATAGAAAAACAATCTTAACCACTATCTAAATGGTTTGGAAAAGAAACAGGTTGTTGGTGTAAATATAAAAAAAACACATCAACCTTGTTTGGAAACAAAAATGCCATAGAATAAGGATTATCGAAACCTATAACAAAGCTTCTCTAACAAACTAAACTAGGTTCATATGGCAAGTACTCTAAAACATTTTTATAAACAATGTTAAATGTGGGTATAAAATGACTATGTTAGTCACCTTCATTTTAGGCGTGAGGCACCTGCTCACTGTATTTTATTTGTTACGTATTGTTGATTAAATGTTAATGCAATCTGTTAAAGTTATTTATCGCCCTATACTCTACTAAAATGTTTTTTACACCATAAACCAAAATATCTCAAGCTAGACATAAATGCAAAATGATGATATGTGGGCTACAAAATGTAAATAAAAATATCATAATGAATAGAATAAATAAAAATTCTTACAATAACTAGGTTTTATGTTTTTAACTTAAAACAAGGTAAAGAAGAAAATAGCTTACTTGTTTAAATATTGTCAGACGATCATCTGTCTTTGAAAGATGTACAAAAAAATGTTCTTCTTGCACTGATTCCTGCATTTCTTCTTTTTTAATGGGCAAGGATAATGGATTTTCTTCCAAAACTGAATCACTAGTTTGTGCATCCATAATCTGCAAAAAATATTAAGTAATATTAATATTCTATTACAAAACTATACCTTAAAATAAGCATGTTAAATGAAATATTACTGAAACGTAAAATCTGATGAAGTCAACAGCTTGGAGCTAACTATTTTGTTAAAAATAATTTAAGACTTGTTATATATCAAAGCGGGTTTTAATACATTAACCTGTGTCAGTTACGTATTGAAATGACTTGTTATACAAATAGTGTAGATTTATATAACTAACACCACATGAAAACCACAGTTTATGGTATAAATGAATTTCTAAATCTCCAAAAAATTTACATGAGTAGACAATAACAGTAGAGGTCATCATTTTTTATTACCAAAAATGATACAATATTTTTCATAAGAAAAGTATTCACTGGGTATATAGACTAAATTATAATGGTATAATTATAATTATGTGGTATGTAATGGGTATAGATGCTAAATTAAACAAAGATTATTGCAAGTTTTCTTAAGTATTAATGGAAGCCAATTCAGTTGTATAAAAGAAGAAAATTTAATTTTTACAGAATCAAAAAATTTTCAGATGTAAAAAGATAATTCAACAGTTAAGATGCCAGTAACATAAAATAAGGCTGTCTGCCATCAAATATTAGAAGAACGCGTGTCAAAAAGGTGTGTCCTAATCTGACTCTAGTTATAACTCTGTCACACAAGCATCCTACTGAAAAACGCCAGAGTTGATACTTATCGATTAGCATAATATGACAGATGTAGTATGTAGACATACACATATGTTATATGTAGTTATATTAATATACTTACGACACGTAAATAATACACGCTTCTTTCACTCTTGGACCAAGGCCCTTTCATTTTTAGAGATCTTAACAATGAAATTTATAGAATTTATTTATATAGAGATGCTTTCATCACTACTCAAAATTTGATCAATGTTGACTGTTAAAGAAAAATAAGTAACTTCATAAACAACTAATTTTTTTTAAATGATGTGTTATTGAATTTGGATCTCAGGTGTTAATTACATGCTAAGATGCTATTCTACTGTTTTATCACATTGTCTGGCCAAAATTGGGCAAGAGTTTTTCCCAAACCTTGACACAATGAACTGTTGCTTTTATACTACAACAAATCCACAATTGACCTGAAGTGATGTTCACTAGCTAACACCAAATGTCATTGCTACATGTTACTTTTGTTATGTTTTTAATGATCTAACGTTGTTGCTCATAGAGTTCTCTTAAAATCAGAACAAATTTAAGAACTTTTTAATTAAGAAATTATTCCTCAGCAGGTTATAAATTGCATTAAAAACTTGTGATATGTATCTGAATATATGTGATTTAGAAACATGATAACATTTCTCTAGAAATGTATAGCTCAATCTTGTAGATAAATAACATACAATTATTTCAAGTTTTATCTCATCATACACTGCTTTTCTCATGGCACTCTCATTTTTGTGCATCAGAAGGTATTAAAGAGAAATTAAAATAATTTGTTTGACATCTTCATGGTCAATTAATATAATTTTGGACCTTCAGTATGTAATTCTTTCATTATTTACTGGACTCACCCATCCAGTACTAAGCCTGTTTTCTCTTATTTTTCATTTCATTCAATTCTTCCAGTAAATTAATATCTAATAAAAATGATAAACCGATCTTATTACTCTTCTCTGTCTTTGATGTTTTAAGAACAAATGTAATGACCAATATCTTAATCTGGGGATGAGTTTGGAAAATATCTACACTTATTGCCAGGGTTCTATTTTCAGTTAATATTAACAGAATTAAACTACAGTAATTTTTTTAAATTTTGTTCTTTTATTCGGCATTATGAAATTGCCTGTTGACTGACCAGTTTTAATTTCTGCGCTATGTAGCGTATAGTTTGATTGTGTTACATTTTGTCCTCCGTATTTTAACTGGTAATACTAATGAAATTTTTATTTTTGATAAATTGAAACAAACATATTGTGCTTGCTTAAATATAAACATAAGATATTTAATATTAAAGTATAAGTTGCCAATTTGTAGTTGGAATTATTAAAAATAACAAAATTTTACGATAGATTTTTAACTTAACAGTTTTTTTTTTTTAGGATCTTATTGAAGAAGTTATCGATAATGTGGAGGAATGAATAACTGAAAGTAGTTTATAGAGATCAAAATGTGTGGTTTGCAATAAATTAAAATATAAGTGCATTTGTGATTATGTCATCAATGAAGAATATGATGTTTTCAACACTTTTTCTTTAAAAAAAAAATTGCTTGCAAATTACAGAAAAACCGGTTAGAGAAAGGAATATCATATATATCTTGTCATCTTCCTATCACATATGTGTTTTTTGTAAGGAGTCTTTCACTCAGAGATCTACTTTAGAGTCACACTTATCTATTCATGTTGTCAAAAAACGTAACATATAATTTTCCTAAAAAATATTTATTCGACGGAGTAATTTAAAAACACATATCTCTACTAATACAGTTGAGAAGAAATTCACTTGTAATTTTTGTAAGAAATCATTTAGTCAAAAGAGTAATTTTAGTAAATTTAACAATCGCATGTGGCATTTTTCCACACAGTGAGAAGCCTAGAACATGATAAACAACAGATATATGGGATCCGGGCCCTTGTTTGGTCTTGACTTTACACCCAAAATAAAGTTCATTACACTTTAAGTAACAGAGTAAGTGTTTCGCCTATGGGACTAGAGCATTACTTCACCACATCCATAAAAAAAGAAGTTAAATGATTTAAAAAACTCTAGACATTTTGTAACTAACGACTAATTAAAAGAAATAAAATTGTAAATATGTAATACACAATAATTCAAACACACAAAGCACTTACAATGACATGTTTACTGGTTCACTACTATCTCATTGTTCCGATGACTACGCTGCACTAGATAACATTTGTACATATTTATACACGTCTAAATCTACACAACAATAGCAACACTACTATTAGAGTTAGCTCATTTGGTTCCATCATATTTATAATTTTCTATGATCTTTTAGTTGACAATTGACAAAAAAATTTTTTTTTAATATTTAAAAAAATTAAAATAACAAAGAAGCTGTAGGTAATGGAGAAATTACGAATACATATTTGAAAACAGGATAAAGAACTGCATTAAATACACCTATTGGTACTCGTGAGTCAAAAATCATGTTGACCATCGTTATTGGCAACATTACATGAGATATTTGGCACTTGAAGTTGCAAAATCAATCTCATGATAAAAGTATCCCATGATGAGCTTCCTTAAGAAATTTAGAAGTGAAGTTGTATTCAGTTACTTTCTTCTGTGAGCTAATCATACTTCTTTGTAAATTTAGGGTAAATCTTAAGGGATTGTATAGTACAACATCTCAATGTACCACAGGTTAGTTTAGTGTTTAAAAAACTCAGTTGGATAAACGGAAAAAGGGATCAAGGGAGAGAGTATATAACTAACTATATTATTGTAAATTAATAAACAATATGCGACTGTATTAGGCTTAAAATTCTCTTCCGCTTCAACTTTAAATTTTAAATAAATTACACCCATTTTTATGGATGATTTTGTCGCGAGCAGATATTTAATATTTATTTAGTTGATATAATCTATTTAGCTACACCAGGTCTTTTACAGTTATTAGTTTTTAAAAATCCAGATCTACAAAAAGTTCATACATCTGATATCCAAACTTCAAAAGGTATGTTAAATCATACTGGTGCACACTTGACGATGTTGCCACCATAAAAACGAATAAATCTTTTAAATATAATGAAGTGATTAGAAAGTTTTTTCCTCCAAAAAGAACAGATAGATCTGTTTCATCATATAAAAACACCATCTACATCTTTTAGCGGTATCGGACTACTGCATGCACAATTTAATTACAGTCCAGTCTATTTATATATATATATATATATATATAGACACATACTATGGCCATACACACATACTATATAGTATGTGTCTACGGCCTCATCGCACCCAGGCATACCCACATGTACGTGTGGGTATGAGTCCCTAGCGGGCCCCCTGCCCGCTAGGCACTCATCCAAGCACCAGTCTGCCCCCCGCGCCATTCTCCTCTGCTGGACTCCTCATATAATTGGAGCTTTCTCATGACCATTCTCACAAATCTTTCCACAGTCTTCCACTGTGCCTCGCCTTATAATAGGACTCATAGGATATCTTCAGGGTGAAACATATGCTCACGTCACAGGTTGCCGAGCATCTCTATACGCTCTACAGTGAATCGCAGACACAAAAAAAAACATGTTGAGGGGGTCTCTTCCACCTCCCTCTTCAGACAATTTTCAGATTGATCGAGCCTGAATCTATACAAATAAGACCCGAATCCCCCATGACCCAAGAATTGCGTTAACTCAAAACTGCGCACCTTGGGTCCTCCAGCAAACCCCCCTGATGTCAACAATAAGGCGGTGGGTCCACCTACACTTCGTGGCCCGATCTCACCGTTCTTGCCATGGTTGTGCGTTCTCTTCTTCTAGTTCTTAATCAGAATGCTTCCTTCCTCTAATGGGAGTGTTCACAGTTCCCCAGTTCTGCTACGCCGCATTATCATCAAGTCTAGAGAGAGGAATCTAGCAATCACCTCAACCGCCTCCCTGGACACCGTCTTATAGGCGGCCACTATTCTGAAGTCTATTTATATTGGGAATATCCAAACAAATTGGTAGTTAGATTGTACAATCTTTTGGGTGAATATGATGCTGGAAACAGAAGCGTGTTTCTAATGAAATCATATCCTTATTAAAAAATTAAAGATGTTAAATTTGAATAGATTATTTGTTTTTAATGTGATTACTACATCCAATATGAATTTGAAAGCTTATATAATGTGAACCAATGTCAACATGCAATCACCTATCAGTATCAAATTCTGCACTTTATGTTGCCCTCTCACTGTGTTCACTATATCTATTTTGAATTTGAAAGCCGATATAATATAAACTAATCCCAACATACAATCACCTATCAGTATCAAATTCTGAACTTAATGTTGCCCTCTCACTGTGTTAACTGTATCCATTTTGATTTTAAATCCTATATAATATGAACCAATGCCAACACACATTCACATATCAGTATCAAATTCTGCACTAATTGTTGCCCTCTCACTGTGTTTACTGTATCCATTTTGAATTTGAAAGGCTGTATAATATGAACCAATGCAAACAAACACTCACCTCTCAGTATCAAATTCTGAACTTAATGTTGCCCTCTACTGTGTTTAGTATATCCATTTTGAATTTGAAATCCGATATAATATGAACCAATGCCAACGTACATTCAACTACCACTATCAAATCCTGAACTAAATGTTGGCCTCTCACTGTGTTTACTGTATCCATTTTGAATTTTAAAGCCTATATAATATAAACCAATGCCAACATGCATTCACCTCTCAGTATCAAATTCTGCACTATATGTTGCCCTCTCACTATTAACATTTACTATTAACATTTTGAATTTGAAAGCCTGTATAATATGAACCAATGCCAACAAATATTCACCTATCATACATTATCCATTTTGAATTTTAATTGCTTCATATATTATTCAGGCTTTCGCCTGTATAATATAAACCAATGCCAACAAACATTCACTTATCAGTATCAAATTCTGAACTTAATGTTGCCCTCTCACTGTATTTACTGTATCCATTTTGAATTTTAAAGCCTATATAACATAAACCAATTAAGTAAATTCAATAAATTCAATCAGGATAGCATGGAGATTGATGTCCAGATCTGGAGGCATGTTGGCGGTGGAGTCGGATTCAACACTAGTGATTGGTGCCTATGTGTCTCCAAACTGTGACATACATGAATTTACTAGAAGACTAGACATAATACAAGGAGTAGTAAATAACGCTAGGAAGAAAGTCATTATTCTAGGTGATTTCAATAGTAAAGCGATTGCAGCAGGAAGCGCATACACCAATCGCAGAGGTGAGATCCTTACGGATATGATGGGGGCAATTAGCTGTCATTGTGTAAATGATGGCACCCCTACATATGAGGCAAAAGGACCCTCGTCAGTCTTGGACTTAACAATCATAGACGATAGATGGAGTAGGGAACACTGGGACTGGCAAGTGTTACCACATGATGTGGCGAGTGACCATCATGCCATTATGATTACCATAAAAGGCTCAGACTATGTGACTAGAGAGAAAATGCCCTATAGTAGTTTTACAACGGAACAGATTGAGATCATAATCGATAGAACGGCCGAAAGGATTATCAACATAGAGAATCTGACTCCAGTTGCCCTGAAGAAATGGGCAGAGTAGCTCACAGAAGAGCTAATAGACACTCAGTGTATTGGTGGAATATGGAGATTGAAACACTGAGAGGGCTCCTACAATCGCGCAGAAGAAGGAAGCAGAGACTCAGAATGCGAGGCGGACAGGAGTACGAGGAGGCATCTCTATGCCTCCTCGTACTTGTACTTTGATGCCGTCTCGTACTTTATAAGCCAGAGCGCTTAAACAAGGGTCTCTTAAAGAGACCAGACAGGCCTTAAACAAAGCTATTCGTATGTCTAAGAAAAAACAATGGCACAGACTCTGCGAGGAGTTAGACGGAGACCCCTGGGGACAGGCATACAAAATAATCACTAAGCGATTTGGAAGGTGTCTGCCCATATTAAATAATGAGCAGGTAGAACAACAAATTAATGAGCTATTCCCCGGTAGAGTAGAAACTGCCGGAAATGTTATAGATTGCGAACCCAGACGGTTCACGTTCTCTGAACTGCACTTGGCTGTAGCACAACTGGGTAATAGGAAGAGCCCGGGTCCAGACGGAATTCCAGCGGCACTCCTTAAAGGGCTGATAAAGAGAATTCCTTATGAAATGCTTGATGTTGCCAGCCATGGATTAGAAAACAAGACATTTCCAGGAATCTGGAAGGAATCTAGGGTGGTGTTCTTCCCAAAAGGCACAAATGACAATAGAGAACCTTTATACAGACCATTGAGTCTTTTAAATACCATGGCGAAGGTAGTGGAGAAGATGCTCGCTGGCCGAATCTTTAAGGAACTTGAGGAAGGAATAGGCATTAGTGGAAATCAATTTGGATTCATGAAGGGTCGTTCGACGATACAGGCGGCGACAAAGGTGATCGACTGGGCTAAGGATACTAGGAGCAGCACATGGAGAACGAGGCGTATTCCCCTATTCATAGCTTTAGATGTAAATAATGCATTCGGTTCTATCAAGTGGGAATCAATAAATAGGGCATTAGTGGAAAAAGGTATCAGTCCGTATTTAAGAAGGCAGGTAGGGGAATACCTCTTAAATAGAGAATGCTTGGTGGAGACGCAGAGTGAGTGCCTACGTTTCAATATTTATGGCGGTGTGCCACAGGGGTCTGTACTGGGACCCTTGCTCTGGATAATGGCCTTCGATGGGATATTAAGACTAGACTATCAGGATGGGGGTACAAGTAATTGCCTATGCCGATGACCTGGCGATACTCATCAAGGGTAAAACAAATGTCGATGTACAAGAGAGTGCTAACAACACGTTACGGACGATAGATAATTGGTTGAAAGAGAGGGGACTCCAGCTGGCAATAGAAAAATGTAAATATATTATGTTCACAGGGAAGAGGATTTTAGACCGTCCGGCCATCCAAATTGGAAACCAACAAATAACAGAGGTCGAAAAGATTAAATACCTGGGTGTGACTTATGAGAGGAATTGCCGGTTCACCCAGCATATAATAGACATATGTGCCAAAGGTGAACAGATGACTAAGAATTTGAATATAATAATGTCTTCGCAGAGAGCTCCAAGACCCTCTAAGCGAAGGGCGATAGCGTCCACAATGACATCCATGATGTTATATGCAGTACCAGTGTGGTGGCACTCAGTCAGGGTTAAAAGAAATTGAACAGACTGGTTAGTACTCATAGGAGGCTGTTGCTGGGGGTTGTTTCAGTTTACAGGACGGTCTCCTATGAGGCGTTGTGCGTGTTGTCTGGGGTGCCACCAATAGACTTAATGGCCCTAAATAGAGTCGAGAGGGCGCAAGGCCTCAAAGCAAATGAAGAAAAAGATAGACATAGATGGCAGGAGGATGGACCAGCCAGACGCACGGTTTCCAAGGAGCTGATTCCAGATCTTGCACTATGGTTAGACAAGAAACATGGTGAGTTAAATTATCATATCACGCAGTTTTTTACAGGTCATGGCAATTTCAATGAGTACCTCCATCGTGTTGGAAGAAGGCCATGTCCAGAATGTATGTACTGTGAGAGAATTGACAATGCAGAACACACATTTTTCTGCTGCGAGAGGTGGGCAATTAAAAGGAGGAACTGTGGCATAATAGGTATGAGCCCAGCAGAGGTCCTAGAGCACATGTTGAGGAGCAAAATAAACTGGAAGAAGGTTACGGAATTTATAGTAGCAGTATTAACAGAGAAGGATATAGATGAAAGGCGACTAGGTTACTAGTGTAGAATAGGGTAGGGTGGACATCCTCAGTGGTGAGAGACGGTACACTGAGGTGTGTCGTTCTCAATGATCCACTGAGGACTCCAAGGGTTTAGATAGGTTCTGATGAAGAAGAAGAGTAAGAAAAGACCCGGTTCCACGTTACGGCTATTCGAGGTATGTCGTGGTTTCCAAATGGGCAAACAGAAAATCACTCAAAAGAGCTGACACCGGCGAGCCAACCTGCCATGCCGGACGTTCAGCTGGTAGGCGGAGAGGCTCGTTAGAGTTTACCAGACACTCCCCTGGGTGGCGCAATACCAACCAGTCGAACCGGCCCAGGGGAGTAGAGTGAATAAGAAAAAAAAAAAGAAAAGTTAATCTGATAGAATACTAGATCCTGGATACCGGTGTTCTTTGGTGGTTGGGTTTCAATTACCCACACATCTCAGGAATGGTTGAACTGAGAATGTACAAGAATACACTTCATTTACACTCATACATATCATTCTCATTCATCCTCTGAAGAATTATCTAAACGGTAGTTACCGGAGGCTAAACAGGAAAAAGGAAAGTGTAATCTGCGATAAGGAAGTTTGAGATTTTCTTGTCATTGGTTAAATTTATAACGGCTTTCGCTGTCTAAAAGATAGTTATAGAAGTAATCTTTGAGATCCTTGAAAGTTAAGCGTAATCTGATATACGGAAGAGTCAATGTTTCTTGACATTGGTTAAATATTTATTGGTTTTCGTTCTCTTATAATATAGTTATGGAAGTAATCTGTGAGGGTGTTGAATCTTAGATACGGAAAAATGAATGTTTCTTGACAATGGTTAATGGTTAATGTTGGTTGACAAGTGCTGTTTGCGTGTGGCTCAACACCCAACTTCTAAGACACTGGTTGAGACGTCAGAGCCCCCTTGAGTGGCCAGCAAGTAGTCCTAACGTAACACCCTGCGACTTTTTGTTTTTGCGGTGGGCGGAAGAGGAAGTTTATCGCACAAAACCAAAAATTCTTGATGAATTGGAGGAGCGAATTCACCTAGTTGTTGGAAACATCGTTGGATTATCTGCAGAAATCTTTTGCAAACATCCCCATCCGTTTATGGAAACTGATGGATAATGGTGATGCTTATGTGGAAATTTAGCAATGCTTAGCAATTCTACCATTGCAAGGAACAAAATGTGTTTTTTTTCGAGAAAGTTAGTTAAGTAATAAAAGGTTACAAACAATTTTCATTAAGAAGTTAATTTCTGCCCACTCTGTACGTGTCGTTCATGTAAGTGTTGAAAGTGTTGGATATGCTTGGAGCAGAGCCTAAACTACAAATGAAGAAAACTTTTTCAGCCCCCCCCAACACCACACTCCATAGTCCCTGTTTAAAAAAGACCTCAGCCACCATTTCAAAATGGAAATTTTATGAAAATGTTACAAATATGTTGATCTATTTTCTAGCAAGCAGCCATTCTATAAAGTTTTATAAAAACCAGAAAACATATTTGGGAGTTAACTGTGTCAGAATGATACAAAAGATTGGATACCAAAAGGTTTAATTAATACTAAACCACAATTTTCTGCTTCAAATTTATACTTTAAATTTTAAAAATAACATTAATCATTCACACATTTTACGCTTGTTAGAATAATATAAAAAATAATTAAAATTAAAAAATACATAAAAGAATTATTCTTTTAATTTATACTGTTATTATTTATAATGTTTGGTAATGAAAGTTATTGCAAAACATTAGGCAGATGTGTTTAATAGAAACCAAACCAAAATTTATTGTAATACTTTTTTATTAACTTCCTTTGTATTGTTAATTAATCTTATTGTAATTTTAATTAATTGCTGCCATTTCCTGGTGAGGATTTTTTAATTTATGATGTGGTCAAAAAGTGTATATTTGAATTTGTAAATAATTGTGTATTTGTATATTCATCTATGCACCTGGTCATATGTAAACTAAATTTTTTTTTAAAACCTCTGGGATCACTGTTAGGTGTTGTTTCAGAGAATGATATGAATGATTTGTAGCGCATATGAAAATGCCATGCTTGACCGGAATTTGAACCCGTGACCTCTGAATAAAAGGGCAACGTGCCACCACTCGCTGGCAACTAACTAACTTGTTAACTAACTGTAAACTACTTGGGTATAATGTCCTGTAATGGAAAAAACAGGATACAACTTCAAAATATAAATATAATTTCATGATATGGAAATTTTTTAAAAGATACAATGAGCAGTTAATTATTTACAAATTAATTTTACATTTTTACACATAAATAGAAATAAAAACAACTTGGGTATAAAATTATTTAGAAACAGGAAATAGTTTAAGTATTATTTGTCAGTACATCTAATTTTCCTGTTACAAATAATATAAGGTTATTTAAATATATTTTTCCTAAATTTTTTTTATGTAATTATTTTCTAGGATTGCATTAAGGAAAAGTGTAAATTATGATATATGTAGTTCCTAAACCCTGTGATTTCCTCTGCACGTCATATGTTATATGTTATAAGTATATGTTATATGCGTTCTACTTGGCAAAACATTAACTGAAGTATCATCAAGAATATTAAATTAACTAATGAAATCATTATTTTATTTCTGACTTTATTATTCTGAATATGTCAATAACTTTCATCGAATGTCAACTTTTTTGTACAAGTTGTGGCATGTAAAATACCTAATATACTAAATTACTTAATTTATGAATATTTATTTATCAGAACATTTCAGTTACAATTATTTTATTTAGAACAACAAACTTTTGAAAAAACAAACTAAGTCAAATTTGATTCAGTGATAACAATTTATATGTTTTCAGTCATCATTCCAATCATCCTCAGTAAACAAGCTTCTAGATTTTTTTTGATTTATGATCCACAAACATATTCAAAACCACACCTATTAGATTAAAACCATAAACATTTCAACATTGTAATATAGGTAGTACTCTAAAGTAGATAAAATAAAAAACCAAGATAAAAAATACATCACATTAATATACAAACAAAGAAAATAACAGAGAAAATAGCTTACAAACTTAAAAATTCTGGGTACAGTGTTGCTTTCAAAATAATAAACAAATCATTAACTCATAGGACACTGATACTACACAAACATAACGTCCCTTGAACATGTAAATTGAACTCAGATCGCACAGTGTTCTACATTAGTCAAACAGGATGCAGCTTCAAAGACATAATGAACATTTGAAAGCTCTCTGTAGGACCAACATTAGCTAACCACCTCATAGACATAAATCACCAAACCATTACTATTGACAACAACCTTGATGTCCCATAAATTAATATCACGACATACACATAAAAATACATCGGAAGCTGTTGCCAGGTAAAAACAGTAGCACCATACTCTGAACACAAGGATAACAGAAATATTTTTTTTTTATAAAATTTGGTTGGTAAAGTTCGGTCAGAAGATTATAATTGATTATAATTCAGTTGACAGAATTTTTAATATTCTTTATAAAATAATTTTCATTACAAACCAAATGAACAGTAACACAGAAAAAGCTAAGTTTTTACATTAATTTCTACTTTTCCTTAATAATAGTGACTGTATTGCATGAAGACTGAGGAAAAATATTTAAATTGATTTTTTTTTTGGTGTAAGTGGAAAAAACTTCTAAGTGGATAAAATGCATTGTTTAATAGGAATGAATATAAATAACTAATACTCTCTTTCTGGGATATATTAACCTCAGAAAGAGGGTACTTTATGTTGCCGGTCTATTATCTCAGACATTTTGAAACCGTTATTAAGTATGAAATAACTGATGTATAAGAAGCATTAATCAGAGTAGTAATGTTCAGTATACAGCCTCTCCCTGTGGAAAACAAGGTAACGATACTACTTCATATGGAAGAATAATATTTCTTTAGAGTGAGAGGTGAATATCAGTTCTTGTAAGTATAATAGTATAATTGGTCCAATTAAGGAAGAAACACAGAAACAATTTGTTATTTAATTTCCTAAGTAAGCTCTTGGAATAGTGCACTTACTACATTTGGAAATTGTTTTGCTGTTTAGAAGCGCGAGTTGAATATAATATAGAATACCTACAAGCATGACAGTTATGGTACTTGATAAACTGTCTGGAAAATATCTATGAAACAATACATTTTATTCTGCGTTCAAGATTTAAAATTTTTAAACATTTATCTTAATTTCTTGTAATTTAATTTTTCAAATAATTACCTAAATTTCAAAATTATTATAACTAAGAATGAAAATGATTTTTTTAAACATATTTTACCTGGTTAACAATTTACTTATAAAATGAGTGCTGGCATCTCTAATAACTTATAAAAATATTATTCCATGTTTATTATTCCAGAAAAAAATTGCGGTTAAAAGTTTAAATTCTTATTTGTAGAGCTGTCTAAAATTAAGCATATCTCAACATAAAATTGGCCATAGTACAGTGTTTCTCAGTCTGGAGTGCATCCCCCTACTGCTGGGGGGAGGGGGGCATGATAACACTAAATGTGGACGTGATCATATCACAAACTTATCAATACTAAATTAAAAACAAGTTTAATAATAGTTAGTGACTTCCTTGGGCCTAACTTCAGAGCAAAGTTTATCAAAGGAAGGTTTAATATTAGAAATAGATACACTGGATTCATTTTCTATATTTAGCCGAGATCTATATTTTGTCTTCAAAGCAGCCACCAAACAAAATCCGGTTTTGCACAGGTAGAAAGTTGAAAATGGTAATAGTATACAAACAAAAGCTCTTGTTTTCACTGGAGAAAACTCCCACCCTTGCTCAAAATTCAAAGAGTGATTTATTACTAGCTGTCTTTCGATTTCACTACTTGCTGTGAAGTCTATGGAGATTTCTTCTTCGGCAGTTGAGAGCCATTCAGGGTATTTTGAAATTGATCTCTAACCCGCTTGTAACTTGCTACCAAGTTGTCATCAGCAAGAAAATACTTTTTAAAATTCTTTGCCAGCATGGTTAAATGATTTTCAAGGGGGTTACAAAAACAACTTTCACATGTTCTTCAGCCTTGTATGTTTTGACACATTCATCCACATTTGCAAACATTTCTAGGATTCTTTGTTACGCTGTCAAATTTGCTTGATTTCACAACTGTTAGAGTTTTTACAGACTGAGTCAGTCTGTAAAAACTACATACAATTTACTTCTCATACATACGAATATCATCCTCAGTTCTTTGGGTGGGGGGTTGCTTATTGTTCACTAGTTGAACAAATCGTAGCGTACACATTTTCTTAAAAATGCCGACATTGGCAATGTAACTTTTTCACTTAAAAACCTTTTATTTAGGTTATTTATAAGAAATTTTAATCGAAATTTACTACCTGAGAAAATATTTGTACAAAATTAAAAAAATAAACATCGAAATCAATACATGTGTTGAATATGACTCGAAATGAGAATCTCCTGTTTTTCTACACGATTGAACAAAAATGAGTGTAATGCATTTAGGGTGTATGTATGTATGTTCCTCTGCATAAACTCAACGGCTGAATCGATTTAGATTATGACCCTGTGTTGGAATTCTTATGTTACCGGAAGTGTAATAGGTTATATATTTATTTATGTGAATGTTTAAATAAAAAGTTATATTGTATACAAAATGTCACCCACATGATATTAAAGAGTAATGTTGTTTTTTTTGCATTGTAATTTTTAAAAGTAAAAAATATTTTTATTTGTATAAGGAAAAATTTAGGTTTGAATTATTACAAAAAAAAATAGCTTTCTTTTTCTGTTTAGCCTCCAGAACCACCGTAAGATAGTACTTCAGAGGATGATAATGAATGTAAATAAAGTATAATCTTGTAGTCTCAGGTTGACCATTCCTGAGATGAGTGGTTAATTGAAATCCAACCACCAAAGAACCTGATCTCCACGATCTAATATTCAAATCTGTATAAAAATAACTGCCTTTACTAGGATTTGAACCTTGGAACTCTCGACTTTGGGGAAAAACCCAAAGATAGTGCAGAACAATTATTGAAATAAATTTGGGAGAAAAAAAGGCTTGGAAAAAGAAAACTATAAAAGACATGTTTATATAAAGTAAAATATTATTTTTATTCATTAAACTATGTTAAAAATACTCAATTTTTTTATAAATACTGTATTATCGATTATTTAAAATATTTGATTTGAAATACTCTATTTTTAAGAATTGTCTATTAACATTGTTTATTATTATTATTACTTTTAACTTCCTTATTAAATATTTACCATTTTTGCAGCATCTGCTGATATTTTTTTTACAATCAGAATGGCCATTTAATTTTAGATTTTGAATAAAATGTTTGTAAACAATTTGAGTTTTCCTTATTTTCAGATTTATTTGTAATATTAACTGTTTATGTTTTATAAATTCACAATTTTCTTAGTAACATTGGCTAAATAAATTTATGCAAAAGGTGGTCCGTTATAATGTCTGCACAGTTTATTTACAGATTATACAATCTCTAATGACAGTTATATAATATCACATTTCGCGTTTTTTTTAAACGCCTATCATTAATTAATTAATAAAAATATAAAATTTTGTATGACTGTACGATTTGTTAACATATGTGTATATTAAAAAATAAACCACAAGTATCATCTTTACATTGATTCTATTTCCTGTTATTCCAGGACCCAAATTCAAATCCAATTTATTTATTAGTTATTTGTTTATCTACTGTAGGTTACAGAATAACTGCACAGTGACATGATTCAAAAATACTCTGCAGTGATGCCAAGGCATCTGTGCACAGTCCGGCGTGTATTTGTAGTAGTAAATGAGTAAATTGTGTAAATGTGTAGTCTTGAACAGAGTCAGGCCAACCACTCCGAGATGTGTGGCTAATTGAAACCCAACCACCAAAGAACATCGGTATCCGCAGTCAAATGCATATAAAAACAACTGCCTTTGCAAGAACTCGAACCTTAATACTCTCGACTTCAAAAATCAGCTGATATTGTGATGACTCGTTAATAGTGTAGATGTTGAAAATTAAACGCACGTGTTATCAGTATTAGCTGTTGCTTAACTGAGGGATTTCTTTATAAATAATTAGCCTGAATATAAGGTCAAGGAAGGAAAAATAGAGAGAAAAAAAATTACAGATATTTGGATACTATAGTGACAGAAGATGGAAGAGTGCAATAGAAATAAAATGAATACAGTAATGGCAAAGGAAGCCTTTAGAAGAGGAAATTGCTAAGTTGTGAAAGTCTGAACTTAATTAAGGAAGAGGTATGGAATACTCTAGGTATGGAATGTTTTGTTGAATAAGTGCCCCTGGATTGAATCTTTTGAGATGTGGATAGAAATAAATAGAAGTGGAATCTTGACATATAAATGGAAGGGCCAGTAGAAAGAGAAATGAAGTGAACAAATTATAAACTGCAAGAGGACAAAGGAGAAATCTTGTGAAGAAACATATGGAGACAACGGTAGTGTAAGGAAGCTGCTACCAGGCAAAACAGCAGATGATGAACCTGAATATGGACATGACGAATATTGTTTTTTTACTGATATCTCTGCTTGATATTAAAACCACTTCAATAATAATATCTGAGAAATTTAAATGATGATTGTTGTTATATTTAAACTGGTATGTGGTTTCAAAATAAACTACCAGAACAATTTAAAAAAAAATCAGTTACAGTTTGTTAAAATATTATGTTAATTCAATTACCATATATAGTATTACTATATATATATTACCATATATATATTATCATATATAGAGAAATTTTTTTCTAGTGGGAGAAGGTGATTTGTTTCTTAGAGTAGGGTACAGTTACGTTTAGAGTAGAAAGAAGAGGTAATTTAGATAATTTCTTCATGGCTCTTTTCTATACTGCTTATCCCTGGTACTCCTATCCTGCTTATCTCTGATCATTATATATAAACACAGAAGTTAACCTCAAAAACATGATTCTCCACAACCAGTATTTTTAGTACAATTTGGACTAAAAAATTTGTAAAATCAAATTGGACATTTTTTTAGATCTCATTGTCCAAAATAAATAACTCCCTGAAGACATACTTTTTTCAGAAAAATAGCACTTCATGTGATATTTAAAAATTAATTAATTTAGATGGATTTATAAATGAAATTCATTCAAGTGGAACTGGTAACAAAGATTTTATATCCACTGTTCACTTACACAGATATACACTATCTCTCAGTCTCTCTTTCTTTCTCTCTATAAATGAGTATTTGTTTGTATATATTTTAATTATGCTTCCAGTTAACAAGAAATACTTTCACTTACTCATCATAAATAAGTATTCTGTTGGTAGTTTGTTGCCATAACTGTAATTATGAAATAATTTGACCTTTGTACATACATTATTTTTTTGCTGGAACTCCCTTAATACTTCTGAGAAATTAGGAAGACCTTTGTTACATGTCATTTTGTCACATCACTGTCACATTTTTTTAAAAATTATTCTTCGTAATAATATTGTAGATGGTATATTTTAGATTTACTAACTGTATTTCATAATAACTACTATAAAGTTTAGAAATTATAAAAATGTTATTACCCAAGATTGAATAAAAAAATTTTGCACAACATAATTTTAACTTATGTATGATTCTCAAGATTAAAAAAACCCTAAATTTAATTCCAAATTTAAAGACTAATTATAAGGTATATACCTCTGAAACTTCTGACTTGTTCTAGATTTCATTCAAAGACTTAACTCTTTGTTTTCTTCTACCCTTTCCAGCAATGAGACAATTGATGTTTTTCTACATGAAATGTCAAACAAGGAAATTTACTGTGATACCAAACAAAGCCAGATGGAACCAGGTTTTAGATTCAAAAGTGATGTGGTTATTTTATTTTATGAATGTTTGTCATATAGTCATGGTTTTATGTCATATAGTCATAAAATTACAAATAATCAAAATTCAAAATTTTATAGGAAGGTTTCTTGTAACTAGATAAAATGATGTATATTAACTATTTTTCTTAAAAAATTTTATTTAAAATTAGTAATCATAAAATTGTATTCAGTTGTCAATAGAAACTGACTGCTAGTCCTCTCTTAAGAGTAATTTTTTGGTGAATACTCATTGTCCATATTACTTTTAAATATTAATTGTATATTCTGTTGTTAAAAAGATTGAGAAATACAAAGAATGTAAAAAAGGAAAAAATTAGGATGTACATGAAGTACTTCACTTCTTGTCTTTCAACAGACAGTGATATCTGGGCATTCCTAGAAACATTATTTATGATACGGTAATATTACTTTTCAAACTGCCAAAACTTTCCACAAACAATTATAACACAAAACTCCATTTTATACATTATTTTAA
The DNA here is from genome assembly GCF_047948215.1 of Lycorma delicatula. NCBI lineage: Eukaryota > Metazoa > Arthropoda > Insecta > Hemiptera > Fulgoridae > Lycorma > Lycorma delicatula. Next base: position 991,390 of record NC_134465.1, read on the forward strand.
TTTTTACTTTATTAATTCAAAGGTAGAATTTTTAAGATTGCCTGATGATGACATACTAGACTGATGAGTTAGCATCTCTAATTAAGAGACATCAATTTAGGGTGGATATATGCTACTACTTTCTCATCTAGATAGCACTATAGCAGAGCTATAGTTCTAAAAGAGAAAGTATTGTAATCAGACCAATTTGGGTATATGTGATTTCCACTGGATCTTGACATTTTGGCACCTAAGGAATCCAAAGAAGCAAAAAACTGGATGGAAATTTTCCTGATGTTAATGTTCGTATGAACGTGAGTCTATCTAGTATTGGCTTCTAAGTTACCTTATATTTCCAAAACTATTGGACCAATTTTTAACAAAGATGATCAGAATACTTCTATATCTGGGGCATTATGCAATTAAATTTTTAATTTACAAGTGAAGTTTGTTCTATGTTGTGAAATTATATTAGTTTAGTTAGTGCCAACTGTCGCCACTACCACCACACAACTTATGCTTGGGGATATGGAATGGTAGCAAATGAAAAGACCGTGCATTACAGGATCCAAGCCCAGGATGTTCTAGATGAAAGGCTAAGATGCAACCTCCCACTACAAAATGAAGGATGATATTAATTGAATATCATAAACCAATATGATATAACCAATAATGAATATTATATAACCAATGAATATCATATAACCAATATTTATTGGTTGAATCAATTAAATTGAAGGAAAAACCATCAAAAGGGAATATTATGCAGCAATAATAGATTAACTGAACTGTGAAATCAAGCAAATATGACCGCATAACAAAGAATCCTAGAAATGTTTGCAAATGTGGATGAATGTGTCAAAACATACAAGGCTAAGTATTTTCTTGTTGATGACAACTTGGTAACTAATTATGTTATGCATCAAGTTTTGTGTTAAACTTGGTGAGAATGCTACTGAAACGTTTTCAAAATTGAAAAGGATGTATGGAGATGACGCTTTGTCACCAGCCCATGTTTTTAGGTGGTTTAAAGCATTTTCAGATGCTCGGAAATCAGTTGCGGATGATCCACGCTCTGGAAGACTTATCGTTAAAAATTGACGACAATGTTGAGCAAATCGAGACTTGATGTGGTACGACCAGTGAATTACTGTCAGAATGATTGCAGTACAATTGAATTTGAACCACACCACAGTCCATCAAATTTTGATAGACGAATTGGATGTTATAAATGTTTGTGCAAAATTGGTCCCAAAAAACCTCACTACTGAACACAGAAACAACAGGGTGGAAGTGTGTCGCGATCTTCTAGGGCAGATTGAAACTGATCTTGATTTTCTAAAAAACTGTTATTACTGGTGATGAATCTTTGATATTTGAGTAAGACCAGTAACAAAACGCCAGAGCAAGGAGTGGCACACTTCAAACTCACCACATTCAAAAAAGCAAAAATGAGCAAATCAAAACCATGCTAATTTGTTTCTTCGATAGTAAAGAGTTCATGAGTTGATTTTGCCTACAAAACAGATTGTGAATCAATATGTATACCGAGAAATTCTTGAAAGACTGGAAAAAGAGTTGCCTGCGTGAGACCAGCCATCAAAGACAACTGGATGCTGCATCATGACAATGCACCTTGTCATACTGCACTCTCAATTACGGTAATGAGGTTTTTTGCATTTCCTGTAGTTCCTTAACCACCTTATGCATCTGACTTGAGTCCCTGCGACTATTTCCTGTTCCGAACTTTAAAAAACACCTCAAAGGACACCATTTTGGAACAGTAGAAAATATTTTTAAAAAATATAACCAACCATCTGATGGATATTCCAGTTTCTGAGTTCCAACTCTGCTATGAATAGTGGGAAACCCGTTTGAAGCATTGCGTGGCTTCCCAAGGGAACTATTTCGAAGGTAATAGAGTCCATGTATAATTGAATTGTAAATAAAAAGTTTTTCTGAACCGGTCTCGTTACTTTATTTACAGACCTTGTGTGTCGGTATCAATTCTATTGGCCTAAATTGCAATGGCACTGAGGAAGACACAGCACGACACAATTTTTTAATTTTGCTATTTCATCAGTTATATAATGAATATTTTTGTTTAAGTGATTTTACTAATTTTATAATTTCTAATTTTAACTTGTATTCGGCGTATGCGATTTTCTTCAATTTTAACCGTTCGGTAATTTCAGATTTTCGGGTCGAAGCGTTTGGAATTTTTTCAGTTTTCAGCCAACGGTACGGCGCATTATCCATTAGTATGATGGATCCTTCAGTCACAATTTTGACAATTTTTTTAAACCTTTGCATAAAATTGTGTTCATTCATTTCAACATGATATTCTCAGGAAGATCCGATTAAAATACCCATAAAACACCATTCAAAAACCTATTTTCACTTCCTACGTGCATTACTATTAATCGTTTACCTTTTCTAGCCGGGGTTTTCACCCCAGTTGACAAACTTTTATAAAAAATGTCTTTTGCGCTCTTTATTTCTCTATTTTTTCCCCTACTTGTATCGCATTACCAACCTTTCATCTAGATATACATTATCTTACCCTCTTCATGAAATCTCTTAGTTTCTCTTGAATATTCCCTATGCCGTGAAATAATATATTCGTATTCAATCGATAAATAATTATTTTTCCTGGACATAAAACAAAAATTCATTGATTTTAAAACACAATGTACATTCTAGAAGTACAATCTTCTAAAAAAATTAGGCGGTTCAGAATCTGTATTCACGGCATTTAATATTTTGTTCCAAGCTAGGAAGCTCGTTATTGAAATAAAACCAATGAACTTTTCTTCTGATACCGGTTTTAGTAAAATCGTCCTTAATTGGATTGAGAATAAGTTATTTCAACTATTTCTGCTTGAACTAGGTCGTCTAGACCCTTTAATTCGGTCTTTCTAGTAGGATAATTACGTCTAGCTGGCCTGTGTAATTCTTTCACCAAATCAATTTTAATTGACATGTATTCTAAAAAATAAAATAATAATTTACTCGTCTTCTACTTTTGGTGATGTGATCTTCAACGTATTAAAAGATTTTTCATTCAACAAATCCAACTTTTGAATAAAATTAAAACACATTTAAAGTTTATGATCACAAAAATGTAATAGGTAAAAGAAATGTTGGCAATGAGCCTGCAGATGATTTCCTTATAAAAATATCAACTGTCAATTTACAGAAAAACTTTGTAAATAAAACAGAAATTTTTATATAAATAGGTAATACAAGTAAAGTGACTAGCAACAGATTGTCATTATTAACCCAGACCCAGAAATAAAAACATGCATGGGAAAGAATTACAGTAAAAAAGGAATCACAATAACTTTTTAAACTAAATAACGTCACTTGATATAAAATACAAAACATGATAAAAAAACTGCATAATTAAATCTGAAGTATTAATACTATTTTTAAAGATAATAAAATAATGGCCAATTGTAAATAAAATTTAAAAAATTACAGACAGAATAAACAATTACACCAGTGTAAATTGAATAGAAAATGAGCTCATTGTAAAAAAAAAAGAAAACTTATCTCCTCTTAGCAGTTGGTGGTGCTTGAGTATGATGCATACAGCCTGTTGGGGAAAGTTATAAAAATAAAATTACACATAGCTCGTATTTGCCAAAAGAAAACTGGACTTTATTTTTTACAGAATGAAATCAGAATTATAAAAACAAATTATAAAATTATAAAAACAAGAAAAAATGCATAAATACATTATTACTAATTATTGTTTTGTTAAGACAAATGCTTTGCACAAAATCTCCTTGTGCGATATTTATATACAACAATCCGTAAGTAAAGTATAGGTAAACTTGTTACCTTTAATGTTTCTTTTACATACACAAAGTATATAATAACAATACAGAGTATAATGATAATATCTTATTATTTAACAGACGATTACCCTATTATTTAGCAGGCAATTACAGTTCAATGAAAAACACTAATATCTTGCTATTCACTTACGCAGGATGTAATCTGGACTATCATAACAGAAAGTTTAACAGACGATTACTGTACAAAGAAACACAATATCTTGATATTCACTTGCACAAAATATAATCTCACAATCATGGATTTTATATATGTCTACATAAATTTCTTTGTGTTTAATATTTTATCATACAATTATAGAGAAGAAAAAACACAAACAATGTTTAAAAGATTTTTTGCCATACAACTAAGATTCATAAGTATTAAACAAAGAATATTCATAGAGTTCACACAACAAAGATTCATAAGTATTAAAACATAACCAAAGATACTTTCATAGTTAATTTGAAAGATACAATTTTTTTTAACAAGAAAACTTAAAAAACTTTTTAACGTACGAAACAAAAATGACATGTACATTACAAACGAAATGTTCACAAAGACAGCTTAACAACTTGAGAAAGAATGTATCAAGAGAGTTTTTTTACATTGTCGAGTCAAATACATAAAATTGAAAGAATAAAAATGAACTTGTGTAATTATGAAAAAAAAGAAAAGAAAACAATACAACAATCTCAAAATGTTCTTTTCCTCTTGTTCACAATTAAAAGTTATTACCATTCAGGATATAAACACATGAAATAATACAGAGTTAAATCTTAATAAATAATCAAAACAGAAGGCATAAATGAAAATCAGCTGAGCATATATTTATATGTTGAATGGAAGCTACTGCATTGGCGTACACACAGCCTTCTATTTTTCTGGCCAATCACAGTCATCTTCATTCAGGTTGAACACAAGATTTGATGGGCATGGCATGTGATATTTTCTTTCACCTTCACACATGTAGTACATAGTGCAATTTGCTTTATCTGGGTGGTATGAAGTATGACTAACTTCCTCTTCACCTAAACTGCATTTTCTGTGGAAAAAATATATTCATTATACTCTTGCTTTTCTAAACATAGATATTCAAATTTTTAGAGGTTTTACTAGTTTTGCGACTTAAAAAAGAAGGAAAAATAAGGAAATTATATTGTATTTTTCCTGATGTACACTATTCATTTCCATTATTTTTTATGATTATGATGCACATACAGCAACTGAGATAAAGAAGGCACCTGTCAGACTAACTTTCTCTGATAACAATGATTTTCACTATATACAGTGGCCAGTCCCTACAGTGAACAGAATGAAAATGTAATTTGTAGTACTGAACACCAGTTTTTTTATCGACAAATGCAGCAGTACATTCATTTCAGTGAAGGCACTGGAAAATACTCCTCTTAGAAAAGGAGCTTTCCCTAGTAAGATCATCGTGTAGCAGGTATCTTTGAGTATGGCTATGTCATTTTGTGAGTGACTTGTATTACATAATAGTAGCCTATTACAGTACAATACTTAACATGCATAAATTCCATAGTTACTCCTAGATCACAAAATGCTTTTGAATTTAGTAGAAATATAATTGTTTTACCTAAATGTTTTTTAAAATTTAAACTAAGGTCCAACTCTTGAAAAGTAATGAAAAAAATGATTTTTCAACTAAGAAAAACCTATAAAACTGTATATGCAAACTAAATTTTATACCTGGTTACTATAGTAATTGCATTCCTTTCAACGTAATAGTTCTATAACTCCTGGGTCATCTTAAACATTTTTGACAATAAAATTATGTTAAATAAGGATCAAAGACCTACTATGTTAATTGTTTTTAACACTGACAACGACATATGTTTAAAAACTATTAATCATCGAACGTAAATTACAAGGTTGTGTGCCTTTATGATAGACATTTGAAAGACAGAAATGCTACTACTACTTTGGCTTTGATGTGATTGTTCTAGAGCATGTAACTATTCTCATGGTATCCGGTAGATACTGACCACATCAGTTGATACCACTTAAAAAAAAATATAAGTAAAAATACACTTAAGATAGAAAAAGAAACAGGCTGGTAGAAAACATAATAGTTGCTAAACAGCTATAGAACAGTGAATAGAAACATAAAAGGAAATTGTTATACTTGGATAGGTTTGTGTGTTGCATTACTCCATCCATCTCACAACAATTATCCAAAAGGTGCGTGGCCTTGCAGCATTTCCTGATGAAGGTATTGATTGACAGGTCTTGAAAACCTCAATAATTGATTTGGAAGGATGAATATTTTTGTATTTTATATAGGTATGTGATAATTATGTGTAGAATGTCTGTCATGTTATTTTGGTATGTCTACATTTGGAAGATTTATAAAGAAGATCCAGCTGCTTTTAAGATAATATTTACAATTATAATTAAAAGAAACAAGTAAATAACCTCACTTAGTATTTGAGTACGGCTCAAAGAACTGTAATCTTTACTGCTAGTAAAGAATATAAAAAGCTACTATAGAAAGTAATATCTTAAATTTCAAATTTATTGTACTTTTTTATCACAAATAATAGAAAATTCACTTTCATTTGTTTTAAATAAATATTGATAAAGCTCTCTACAGTATTTTATAGATTTCAAAAGTTATCTCTTGATTAACGATAATTAGTGTTTAATAATTTTAATTTTTATTTAATTATAATTTTATTTTTTAAAACTTATTGAATTATCGTTTGAACAATATATTTTATGTTTTTAACACAAAATTAAAACAATAATAGATAATTTAAAAAAAGGATAACAAAAGTACTGAAAATTATATATCTGGTTAGGTAACATTCTATTAAGTATCATTTTATAAAGTATTAAAGGGGAAAAAATGAAAGTAAGAAGAGGAGACTTACAATAAAGATTAAAGAATAAAGAAGTTATAATGAAATAAAGAAGGATGTACAGAACAAGAAAAATGTTCAGTAAATAAAATAATACAAATTTACAGAAATAGAAGAATTGTACAAAATTTATGGCACATCATTTTGATGCGTTTGATATTTTATTTTGTTTATTTTTCTATTGTTTTGTATGAAAAGCCTTAAAATACCCATCTTATTATAAATCTCAAATACAATTTACTTAAAAATTACATTACGTTAGGGATACAGGCACAATTACATTAAGGGTCTTACATCAATTCAATTTCAGTGACAATTCCTGAGAAAGTTCTGTAATCTTGAAAAAAGTAAAGTTCTATGAAAAAAGTACAAACAGTAACATGTAGGGGATTCAAATCTATTAAAATTCTAGTTTTAGCTAACTACTTGAACCTGAGGTAGCAACATCACAAATCAATATCAGGAATATTATCTACTCATTCAAGTTAAGGATTACCACCACTTAACCCTCCATTAGGAGTCTGGGTGAATAATGCAGTCACATAATTTCACAGGGTAGCTGTTTAATACGTAAACTATTAGCTGTTAATATGCACTTGCTCAAGGAAATGAAAGTGGAAACTAAGTGTCCACAGGGAAGCTTGAAATACTCCTCCTGATGGGCTGTTTTTCTTATTATGTGATCCTCTACTGACAGATGGACTGGATTTTTAATTATTCAGTCTCTTCATTGATCCTGGATCCATTCCTCCCCTGGAGTGTCTAGCGGGTTATATCTGATTGCTAACTGGGTCTGTGCTGTGGATATGGACACTTTAGATTAATTTAACCGGTATAGTGTCAAAAATACAACCAAGGAATAAAGAATGCATTGAGAACTAAGTAGTAGTAGGAAAACTGAAACTTAATAATGTTGATTTCTTTTAACAGAGTGCGTTAGAGTAACAGTACTTAAAATAATTTGTAAAAGGGAATGAAAAAGATTTATTGTATTCCAGAAGATGAAGGAAAAGTAGTAAGAGATTAAGAATCCAAAAAAGTCTATGAGAAATACAACAAATGGGACTTTACAATTACATCTACCAAACATAAATTAAAAGTTAGTGAGAGAATGAAACAAATAAATAAAATTACTATGAATAAGTTTTCACATATAAATAACAAAGTATGAGGGAAATTTATTGTAAATAATGAATAATGAAAGATAGCGCTTATATTTTTTATATTCATCATTTTCCTCACTTGAAGTCATTTATTTATTTATCTTTAAGCAACAGCAGTTTTATACTCACTTGCAGTCACTTAGTGATAACTGAATTTTATAGTGAATAAAAAATTCCAAGCCTTACTGGAATTTAAATTTTGTGACAGCCACTCTGGCAAATTAATGGGTTTTAAGTTATGGCAGCTAATGAGCATCCTCAGTAAAGAATAATTTATTTAACTACAGATGTATGAGCAGAAATTTAGTGGAAACAAATTCTGTTGACATTTATAAACTGACATTAATAACTCATAACAATCAATTATTATAAATTTTAATTTATTCTCTATATATTATATATTAGATAATGAGATCATTATTAAAAATGTGTCAAGTCTAAACAAACAGACTGAGGAGGATATGGTTTCTTTAATAATTATTTAACCTGGTTACAAAAAGTAAAGGTTATTTGGATACTCAAATTTCACAAAAAAAATCTATCAAATAATATTTCTATTCTACTCCAAAGTTAAACTAATTTCATACAGCTTGAAACAGTAAAATAATTCTTACATCAACTAAGTAAATTAAACTGGTGAATTAAAAATTAGTTATCGTTATGCAGAATGTATACAGTATAATTTATTATTTTATTTTTGGTAAAGAACTTACGATCTTTAGTTGTATAACCACCCACAGGTTTAGAAGTTTCATAAGGACCATCATATTCCAATTTTACTGTGTAACCATCTAATTCTTGTCGAATTGCAATGGCAATTTTCCTGTTCCAAAAAAAAAACTTCTGACCATCCATATCTGCAGACCAAACCATGTTACCTCCTAATCCTTCTTCTTTTAATCAAGCCATCTACAAATGAAAAAATTAAATATAATTAGTAATAGTTTAATAATACCTTAACGGTTAATACCCACGTTATAATACCTTTAAAGACCTTTAATACCGTTATAATACCTTTCATCTTGTAAGAATCTGTAGGTGTTGCTGTTTACTGCCACAGTAAATAGCTTAATCACTTTACACATTGATTGCCAACTATGTAGGATTTATGAAGTCTCCTTGTGTGTTCTTAAATTTTGAGTCTGTTGTTTATGGAGTTTCACTATTGTTTAAAACTCTCCTCTATTCAGTTGTCATCCGTTTACCATGTTTATTTTATTTTAAATACACACAATATGAAATTTACTTCATCCTAAAGTTGGATTAAGGGATTTTTATTTTTGTAGTGTAGTAATTTGTTCAGTTTGGATTTTTGAGATAACTCGGCAATAAATTTTTTTTTTTCATTTAACTATTTTTAGTTAACGTGATACACAACAGGCATAGATTTACAAATACCTTATACAGTCCACTACTATTGAAAAAAATCAGAAAATGTCCTTCATTGGCAGAACAAAAGTCAGTTAAATTTATCAAATGAATTTACTTCAGAGTAAATAATAATAATAATAATAATAATAATAATAATAATAATAATAATAATAATAATAATAGAATAATTCACTCAATGAAATAAATGATAGATTTACATAAAATTAACGTAATAATTTATTTTATTTAATGGAATTTACAACTACACAAATACAGACGATGTTTGGCTATCTCTGTCGTAACCATTGAATTGTGCAGACAGTGATTATTAGTTTGCAGTATAATTATAACAACATTTATATTATACGAGTATATGCAAGTTTACCCATCATGCCTGATAAAGGTATTCAACACAAGCGATGAAAGAGTTAGTTGGCTACAGGCATTTTTAGTAGCTGAATCCGCGTGGCTAGGGATTCAACAGAAACTCACAATTGTAGCTATTTTTTCATATTTAGTGTCATCATCATGTATTTTATCTTAATATTATTTCATGTTTTTTTTATATTTAATAATTAATATAAACTTTAATCAAATCTATTTTTGATATTATAATTAACTATTTATTTTGTGATCCTGCTTTGAACAAGGTTTTACCTGGATCCATCCCGATAAATGCTGGAACAGTTCCTTTTACATCCATGAAATAGCATAACTATCCATTCCTGACATGAACTACATGTATTGTTACTGGGTCTTTAAGCATAATGGTGTTTTCCTCTAGTTGTTGTATTATTAATTTATTTATAAGATATTTATTTTTACAGAATTATAATAATTCCTCTGACAATTCATGCAAATCTGAAGGACCACTATTTTCTGGTTGTGGGAAACTGACACAATAAAGAAGCGCAAAGTTCACAGAAAGGATTACAAGTGAAAATATAAGTTAAGGTTAGAAAAAACTAATAATATACATGTGGTTGAAACACAACCGTCAAAGAACACTGGTATCCACAATCTAGTATTCAAATTCGTATAAAAGTAACTGCGTTTACTAGGATTTAAACCTTAGAAATCTTGACTTCGAAAGTAGTTGATTTGCAATGACGAGATTACCATTAGACCAATCCGATGGGTTGGTGACTTCTTAAGTTTGAATTTTTAGAGTAGTTACTGTGGAATTTAGAAGTGCTCAAATAAAAAAACAAGAATGCTAATAAAAAAACGGTTTTGCACATAACAATACACTTTTGTTCTGTATCCTTAAACGCAATACATACTTCCAAAATCCTTCTTATTTATTTAATAAGATAGATTCGAAGGTACGGAAGGTGTCGCAAAACCCTATTTTAAAGGTTGTAGAGATACTGTCGCCGTCTCTGTCATACTGGCGATGCCCCTCGATAATAATGAAAATATAAAATGTACAATTATTATCCTGCACTAAACTACACGCAACTCAACAATTTATTATTCGCCAATACCAATAAAAATGAAAATAAAGATTTACACACACCTGAATCAGTACGCTACATAACATATTTAACTCTGTCAAAATTATTATCCAGTAATACATTATTATGGACTATAATAGCATTTATTATATAAAAAACTGTTTTGGATCAAACCAGTTAATTAACTGTAGTTAATTCTCATAGGAAAAACTAATTTTTTAATAATTGAAAAAAAAGAAAAACACTAAATAAATAAATTACATTAACTTAGCGTATGTAATAACGTTAGTGAAAATAACTTTGTTAGAAATGAATTAACGATTGAAAAAACAGTAATAATAATATTACCGTAAAAGTCTTAGTAGACTTTCCATTGATAACTGCTTTATTTTATTTTTAAGATTCTTAAAATTAACCTGCTAGATGGTGCGCTTATAATCTAGATTGGGATAGCTAAGATGAAGAGACATTATAACTATCAATGTTTTACTTTCCCATTAATAGCAGAGCTATAGTTCTAGAAGGAAAAGTATTAAAGGTATTGTAATCCATCCAATTTGGGTACATGAGGTTTTACCTGAATCTTGACATTTTGTCATCTAAGGAACCCAAAAATCCAGATGGAAATTTTCAGAATATTAATATTTGTATGTACGTCTGTGTGTTTGTTGTTGGCCTATAAATCACATTATATCTCCAAAACTACTGGACCAATTTTGACCAAACTTGATCAAACTACTTCTATGTATGAGGCACTGCCATTAAACTTTCAATTTATAGTCAACGGGATGAGGCTGTAGAGCAAGGTCACCCTCAGTATTTCGAGATTTCGCTTATTTAAAGTATATTTGCAAAAAGAAATATCGCATCCTACCCCAAAAAATGCTGTTGTAGTCGCCTGTTATGTTGTTACGTCACAAGTGAGCAGTAGAATTAAATAAATGAATAATTTTTTTCCTCTGGGCCAAATCCTGCAGTTAAGTATTACACAGCCCAGGGGAGTATCCTTATGCTTACGGGCCTCCATGTCTCAGCCCACCGGTCAGATCTCACTTTGTGCCCGCCTCTAACCCCCCAGAATCCACCAAGCCCGGCTATGCCGTCCCTGCTCCGGAAGCCGGTACTCGGCCTTTATGCCAATGCCTCTAACGGGGACACCTCTTAAGTATTTTTTCTGTGTCGGTTTAAATGTAATTCTGAAGACCCTTCTTTTAGCAACAAAAGATTAGAATGTGATCGTTTGTGTCACTCGAAGTAAAACTACCAGAAACATCAGAATAATGATATAGTACACCGGAAAAATCACTCACAAGACTAGCGCAAAAATCACAACTTGAAACTACACTGGAATGCGATGGTTTCATCATTCGCAAATATACCAAATATTAAGTAAAATTCAACTCAAGGTAGACTGTCTGGGGAAGAACCTTTTCAACAAACAAAGGAACTTAGCAACCTCAGGTTAAGATTATGTATGGATCTTAGCAGTTTACCTAGCATAACGACATGAAACACATCACCGACACAAAAAAGAATATATTGGAACTTTTCCATCGTTGTGGAGCTGACTTAAATGCACACCTTTGTGCAAACAAGCAAATCAACATAACAGCATGCGAAGCATGTTATCAGACAACATCCTCTATCTGTCTCTCTTAGTCGACTAATTTTCTAATGAAGACAATTTATTACTCTCACATTGCATTGTCATCTACAATAATTCGATATGCAAATTTTGACCTACTTCAGTTAACAGGAAGAAAGTAAAAAATCGATGTCCAAGTTCAATCGACGGCAAGATCATCTTGCCGTCGATAGAAAGACTTACAGAAAAAACGAGTTAAATAAAAGCATATAAAAAAAACGCCAAAAGTTTTACGTAACCAGAAAACTTGAAAAATCTTTAAATCGTACTTACACTGACAAAATCAGTAATCACATTTTTATCAATAGTATGGTTTTTGAAATAATTTCTTATAGAAATTATACTTTATCAAGATCTGAAACAGAATCCTCACAAAACATCATTGCTGAAGCAATTTTTAATAATCTCTTATCTATTTGAGAATACTATGTATAAATTCCTTGTTTCTGTCCAAAAAGCTCTGAAAATTATATAAAGATATAAATTGTGTTCTTTCCATGTAAGCACATAATTCTCAAAAAGCATTCACATTCTAATCTTTCGTTGCTAAAAGATAATGGATCTTCAGAATTACATTTAAACCGACACAGAAAAAATACTTAAAGGTTGAACTCTGAGTGTGGCTCTTTTATTGAAACTTTTTTAAGTTATATTGTTATATACTCATTTGTAGTGATGTAATTTGTTGTCATGGATTTTGGAGTGACAAAAACCTATGTGGTTATTCACCCAAAAAACAATTAATGGCAAAAAATTAATTGAAGCCTTCTTAAAATTTTTGAATGAATATTTTCAATATGAACTTCATTTTGTAGTATCAACATTGTATAGCAGAGAGTATGAGAAGAAAATAAATGCCAGGTGTGCCAAGTTTATAACACTGTTTCTTTTGTGAGCTTTGTGATAAGGAATTCAATAAATCACTGTAAAAAGCTCATTGTACATAAACAAGACAAATGAAGTGAAGTTCTTAAATTTATTAATTATCTACACTCGTCAGAAAATAACTGGCATACTTTAAAAAATATGTTGGTATGAGGTAATTTATTATATTGTAATAAACAAGTCAATACTCCACAACATACTTTTATTAATTGTTTTTATGATAATGATTCCCAATATCTCAGAGTTTTAGAAAATATGCTCATAAATTTAAACACATTATGATATGAAACTAGAAAAAAGACGAGCCTATAGCCCACCGTGTAAATGTTAATGAAACGTCTGATTTTGTTAAATGTTTTTGCCAGTTGTAACTAAATAACTTCATGAATTTAGCACCCTATCAACAACAAAAAACTTTTACGATGAAAAGTTTCAAAATTCTGAACATTTATAGCAGTTTCTTCGGTTGTGATTTTTAACACAGCTCTAACCCCATTGTTTTCCTTTTTTATCCCCAAAGATCAATAAATTTATTAAAGGTATATTAATCGCTTTTATTTAAATATATTAATAAATGTAAAATATAAAATTAAAGAAAGCTGATACGATTATTCCAGAGCATTTATTCAACACAATCCTTTTGTTTAACCAAAACAATAATTATTTGTTAAAAAAATATATATATAAGCAATATCCTGCAAATAATCTCATGTCCCTTCTATTTGCTTCCTTTCTATTTGCTTTGTCCCTTCTATTTGGTTTTCATAATAAAAAGTGAGCACATGTTTCGGTTACGAAATCGAAGCACGGTGCATCAGTTTCATAACAAATCGATGCACTACGCTTCTTTTTCAGATTTATAGATTACTTGGGATAAATTTAACTATACTGATTTTTATTTTTTAAGCGTAAATAAATGTGTATACAGAGTGGCCGAAAAGTCGCCATACCCCTAAAGTTAACGAAAAATATGAATTTTTTTTAGGATATGTTTATAACATACGGTATTTTCATTGGGATCAGGTGGCAACGGTTTTTTAGAACGTCACACTGAGTCAAAGACAGTTGTGCCAAAATAGCTAAAAACAAGTAGGTACAGCATCTAGGACAAGTATATGAGTTCATGAATGACAACATACGAATCAAACACATCTAATCAGGGATATGTTTCGGCAACGCTTTAATAAGCAGTCACCATCATGAAAAGCAACAATGTTGGCTTGAGAAAAACATACGTTTAAATGGGCAGTGTTAAAGATAGGCCATGGAGTGGACGCAAGTTAATGCGGTTAGAAACACGAGCTGCTATTAGTTTCCATCGAACAATCCTCAATGAAATCACTTGTAAACAGTCAACAAAACTTCGTGTACTGAATGCAAGATCGTATGAAAAAGAACTTGAGAATTGTGTCATTTCGTCTGATGTTCATCAATGAACTGTCAGATGCCAACATGGAGCGTCGCGCTGTATCCTGCCGGGCTTTATTAGAAAAATTCTCTGCTGCAGTGCACCATGGAAAGGTGCTTTTTACTGACGAATGTGCAATCTACCGCAGTTCGCGTGCCAGAAATGTGATATTTTGGGTGAAAGAAGATCCTTATTACGAGACACAAAAGGAAAGAAATTCACCGCACGTCATGATACGGGTTGGAATGACAACTCGTTATTTGTTTGGTCCTTATTTTTTTGACGGGCCAGTGAATGCACAAACTTATTTAGAGATGTTGCAGGCACGGATAATACCACAGCATCAAGAGAAGGATCTCATGGAACAGCATGGTTGCAGCAGGATGGAGCACCTGCACATTTTGCTCTATCAATATCAGCATTTCTAAATCATAAATTTTCAGTTCAATTATGGAGTATCAAGGCACATGTATCTGCATGTCACTACACCACAAATGAAGAGTTACATGACGCTGTGAGGGACGCCTTCCATAACGTAACACCAGAAATGCTCTGTCGCATATCACAGGACGTGGTGACGTGTAGAATCGTGCGTGCAAAAATGAGGGCAAGCACACAGACCCACTGAACCATTAAAATTAATACTATTTATCAAGCGAGTCAATAAATAATTCATTATTGCATCGCATTTTTCATTTATAACTTATTAGAAATTTTTAGTTTTTATTTTAGGGGGAACGGTGACTTCCTGGCTATTCTGTACATTTTTCAAAACTATCTTTTATGATTTTTTTAAATATATAATATAGTTTTTAATATATTTATTTTACAATAAGAAAGGCTTGCTTGACCTCTGCTAATATAGTATTACCATAATCTAATTACCCAGCAGACCATGATTATTTCTGCAAGCATTATTTTTTTCTATGATGAAAATAGTTAATTATCCCTGTATGTATTATTTTCATGAGAAATAATTTAAGTTTCTTGTATACAGTAAATGATTTATAAATAAACTGTTGAAATTAAAAGTTTACTGGATAAGGAAGATTCTCATATCCCATGCTGCATGGGATTTGCCAAATTTCTACTGACAAAAACCTCCCCTTCCCTGTCCATACTAAACCCTTTTTTTTTCTTCTTTTACATTGGAGGAGTGGAAAGCTCTGCTAGTCGCCGCTTACCCGTACAAGATGACAGTGTCGGGCTTTCACAGACTAAAACCCCTCCTCCATTACTAACAACTAATATTAGCTTACCATACCATATAGATGGAAGGAGATTGCAATACCTAGTCAATGGATCGGGGTTTTGCGGTTACTAACAAGAGGGGCATAATCGACTGCATTAACCTTGCTTGGCATATGCTATTGCGCGAAATCCCATAAACATGGAAGGACATTTCAGTACTTATTCGGTGGAGTGGTGGTTCTGCGTTAGTAATGAGAGGTAAAATCGCCTGAAAATCTTGCCAATATATATATATAATCTCACTTATATTTCGATGACAAAAAACTTTTTTTTAAATATATTTAAATCAATACGTTTTTTATGTTAATTGATTCTGGATTGAAAAGATAATTTTTTCTGCCTAAAAAAATAATTTCTAATTCCTCTTTGTGACAAATTCAAGCATTTTTTACATGAAAATGAACAAAAGTAAGATAAAATGTTATAAAATGAGCAATAAATAAACAACAGAAAAATGATCATACAAAAAGTCCTAGGAAACAATAAAATACGTTAAGTATGACTGACTGAAATGTATTGCAATGAAACCGGTAACCCAAACCATTTTACTATGTATTTTTTAAATTTAAATCTATTAAATAGTAGTATATAAATTATTTTAATGTTTAAGGAATTTAATGTGCGACTCATCAAAGAAATGAGACCTGTGAATTCATAGCAAGCCATATTCATCAAAAGTAAGCAAATGGGCTACATATTTCAATAATTTATAACAAATTCACTTAAAGTAAATAACATTACCATTCAGTATTTTGAATTCTGAAACAAAATCCTTATTTTTTTTTAGATGGGGATTTTTCCCCCTTCAGCAGGCTCTTCTATTATATCAGCAGCATACTGTAGAATGAAAAATCACTAATATAAAATGAACATGTTACATCATAGAGAATATAATTACAAGTATACTTTAATAATTATGACACTTGAAAAAAATGTACTAAGAGAAGAATCTGGATGTACTAAGATCTGGAATCTGGAAGCAAAGGATAACTGATTACTTAATATTCCAGTAAAGAAATATGTTAATTGCCCATGTTTCGCTTATTTCACCCAATAACATATGGAGTGCCAACAGTTACCTTTAGCATACTGACTGAGATTAAAACAACAGATGTTTTAAAAGAAAACTGTTCATACTTTTTTCATATTTTTTCTAATTTTTAAACTTTGTAAGGTAAATCCCCTTCCTGGCACATTGCCATACTATAATCACAGTTTGGAATTAATATATTACAAAAAATAAAAATAAAAAACGAATTATTCTGCTTGCTACAACCCAAAAATTATAAAATCCTTACAGATTACAAATTCTTTTTAGTTTCACAAAAAAAAAAGAAAAAAGCTTCCTATTGAAGTAATTTTTTAAATACGAGACCTATTCCAAAATTCAAGCATTTTTAAAACACAAAGTAAATGGTTATTTAAAACAGCTGGCAACTAAGGGCTTTAATGCAGCTTGGGGCTCCAAAAAGGTGTCAATGAATAGCTGAAAATGAGATGACAAAAATCATTGATTAAGGGATACAAAAACTCTACCACAGATATGATAAATGTCTACATTATGTAGAAAAGTAGTTTAAGAGATAAACTAGTTACTCTCTGGACAGCCCTATTATTTCTCATAATATATTTCCCTAATTTTATTTCTGGGATTAGACAGGATTATTTGTAGTTGGAAACTACATTCTTCTAAAGAAAATGAAATATAGAAATTTATAAGCTGTAAAAAATACAAAAATGATCAGGAATCAAACCCACAACCTTATGGATGAAAGATGGAGGTGTTACCACTCCAACACATCAGTTTATTATATTTTCTCACCAAAATATAATGCCAACAACATTGAAGTGTACCCAGAGTTCTTAACTCTGATGATTTACAGGAACCATTCATCAAACAGGATAAAAAAGCCCTTACATACATTCTCATATCGTCCCATCTAACACTTCATCAGAGAAATAATTTCAAAAATGTTTCTGTTTAATGATTTTTCATCTTTTAATAATTTTTTTGAACAATAATACCAATTTTAAAACACACTATGACTTTAAACATTCGCTGCATTTCTCAAGATACGAGGAACACTCAAAAAGTTATCAACCTACCTTAAAAAGAATGGCGGTGGAAATATAGTGTCATTTTTATTTTTCAGTGTAGATCCCTTGCACTTCCACACACTTGCTCAATTAGTCTGCACAGAGATTACGCCAGAGTAAAAAAAAAATTGTAAAAGAAATTCAGTCACAATTAGATTGTAGCACATACATATTATGAAACACAAATAAGTATCACTCATCTCAATATGAAATTCGCAACACCCGTAGGTAGATAACTTGCCCCTCATATGTAGTAACATTTTTAAAATAAAACAATCAATTTGACTGATTGTCAAACAATACTGACTGAATATATAATTATTATGTAATAATAATTAAATTTAATTAATTAATTATACAGGTGTGATGGTAAATTAATTACATATGATTTTTATTAATAGCAATATACATTTTCTATCTTTTATTTTTATATTCATTTGAAAGCACATTCTACTTGTATTGTATAATTTGCAAATTTTTTTATTTAAAAAATTTATATGTAAATTTCTTACATCAATAATTGTAGTAAAAAAAAATGAAATCCATCTTACTGCACTTGTACACCTCATATATAAGTAATCCTTTATGCAATAACCGTGCCCATCCTAACTATACATTATTATATCCTAATTATACATTTACGGAGACAGTCTCAAAAACAAATTATTTTAAAATTAGTTACCACCATCCAAAATCAACTTCAAGTTGTGAACATTGACTTTAAACATGCACACCAACCGTAGTTAAACTACATGTTTTCCAAAAATCTGGAGAAATATGGAAAATAAATTCTAAGACACAGTGAGTAACAGTTGATAGCAGTGTATAATTACATTATATTTTCCAACATTTTAAATTATGGACACTGAATCTAAAATAAGGCTCGTCTAAAAATCCTTTATTTTAATTTACAAATTAAAATAAAGTTATAAATTAAAATTTTAAAATATTTTAAGTTGTTTTTTTTTTTTAAAGATACTAGTGTTTTTGCATTACATAGAAAGATTTAATATATTAAACAATTTTATCCATACATCAGTCGTTTATAAACAGATTTGAACAAATGAAATGTGATTTAGTTCATAATAAAAGGCTTAACATTTTATTTAATACATAATTTGATTGAAAAATTTAAATCCAAATTTTTGAAAGGTACATGTGCACCAAATTTCATTAAAATATTTCAATCTGTTCTAAGATGTACATTTTTATTGAACAAACAAGTATAGAGAGAGAAAATAACCGAAATATGGAATTTCTCTACTTTAACATTTTTCTTTACTTCGATGTCCTGTAAATTTGGCCAACACTTCTCGAGACACCTGTACATTAAGTCGGTGGTAAATAAAAAATGTGTTAAACCATATATTTTACAGGGTTATATTTAAAATTTGATATTTAAAAAAGTTGTGCCATTTACAATGAAAATCAATGGATTAATATTTCTTAAAATGTTATAATAAAATTAGAAATTAAAACTCTTTATTATTACTATTATCATTATTGAACTGCTTCAAATTGTATTATTACTATTATCATTGTTATTATTGAACCGCTTCAAATTTAACAAGATTTTTCAAACATTCAAAATTACCGGTTTTTCTGTAAAAGAAGTCTTCTATTATCATTATTTTTCTTCAGAAAGTGACAAAAACGGTTGAATTCATTGTTACGCAAACGTTTTTTAATTTCGTTTCATCTATAGCAACGTAATGCGTTCTTATAAACACAAGGATGACTATGACGTGCTAAAAGGTTACAATTTATATTAAAAGCTTAATAAGAGGGTTTATATATCAGCGTATACATTGAAATAAACACACGCTAGGAAAACATAAGTACTCTTTTACGGATACATTACGTAACAAAATTATAATACTGTCTTCGTCAGCAGTTAAAACGATGACGTTCGTCAGGAGAAAATCCCGTAATAAGGTACGGAGGTGACCGTACATAAGTATTTAGTATCTTACCGATCGCAAAGTTATCCTTTAAAGCCCTCAATCTATATAAAATAAAAAAAGATATCAGATTGGTTCTCAAAGAAGCAAAATGTTATGAAAGTTCATTCTTATATGCCGTACTGCATTCCAAAAAGTAAAACTAACATCATGAAAACGCGTTTGCTGCGATAGAAACACAGTAACATAGGAATATCCTAACGGATTTGATAAATCAGAATACGTCTCAGTGGAGTAATTATAGTCATCATAAATTCGCTTCGTCTTCTAGCCCCAGGTACAGACTATCTCTTCTAAGATATTTTCAAAAGAAAATATCGTGTAGTGTAAATGATAATGATAGTAACGAGTAATAATAATAACAAAAATAACTTGTTCTAATCTAGTTTTCAATTTCACAGCCCTCTATTTTCGGTCATCATTAGCACTTAGGCCAACATAAAATTTATCAGTCTTTGTATTCTACCTCGAAGAAGTGTCGGTAGATGGACTTATATACATTCAGGCCGTTCTGCGGCTTAACAACGGTATTGGATTTGAAATGTATCGGTATTACGGACGAAGATTACGACTTCCTAGTTTTTAACGGTGTGACAAAATTCATACGCGATGATTGCAGAATGGTGAACGTAAACCGATTATTTGTTCTTGTAATCAACTTTAAATCCCGGAGATAAAACGACAGTATTTGTTAAATTTAACGATCTATTAAAATTTAAAAAATGAGTTTATATAAAAACCGGTTGTGCGAAGATCAAAACCGAGGATAAAGGATACAGGACTTTTCATACGGTCGTATTACAGTGTCATAATGAAGGGGTGTTGACCCAGAGTTCTGGCCGAAGAAAATGTTTCCCTTATATTTTATGGAGCGCTGAAGGAACACAAAATATATAACGTAGACGTTGAAAACTGACATCAAATTAGTTACATAACGTTGATGTTTTATATCGAAACGTTAGAGGATTTCGAACGAACGCAGTTTTTTACATCGGTGGAAACAGTACAACGTGATATTATTACTTTTACGGAGAAATTTCTTTTCGATACCAATCTAACGGCGTATTTTCCTGGCTGTTGGATATATTTTTTTCTGATAGAAATACACTGAAATTATTAAACGTTGTGTAGGAGATTCTCTTATTGCTGTTGACAAGAAGATTAAATCTTTCCGAACTTTACACAAGAAGAAATTTACGCGGCTTAAAATAGCGTGTTGCATCATTTACTCTCCTTCATGAATTACACTTGGATACGGGAACGCAAGAATGGCGGGAGTTTCGATATTTCTCCCTACAGATCGCAGAGCCTGGACAATGTCCCTTGCTGCTGTATCTTTCTATTATCGGGCGGATTTCATCGTTATTTAGTGGCGGTTATAAATTTTAAGTTTTATTTACGGACGGATTTGGTAATTTTCGTTCCTATCCGTATGGACCATCGTGAAATTTATTTACCGGTTCTGACCGTGAGACACTAAGCTTTTGAGTCTAGTAATCCCGGCGTGATTTCCCTTCAGTCCATCCA
Organism: Lycorma delicatula; assembly: GCF_047948215.1. Taxonomy (NCBI): domain Eukaryota; kingdom Metazoa; phylum Arthropoda; class Insecta; order Hemiptera; family Fulgoridae; genus Lycorma; species Lycorma delicatula. Next base: position 1,012,859 of record NC_134465.1, read on the forward strand.
CTTAAGTCCTTTCGGTACCAGCATCTATGGGCTAGCAGGAGTGCCCCTACCGGAGCCCTAGTTATTTGGAGGAAGAAATGCACCCCGTTCTCCGGAGGGAGTCGCATATGCTGACTAAATGAAATTTTCTTTTATATAAATAAATATTATTCAATTCATTTTTAAATAATGCTAATTAAAAGATAATTTAAAAAAAAATTGATTTATCTTGTTCAGCATGTACATAAATTAATTTTCAACAGCAACTTCTGAATTGTGAACCAATTTGTGGAAATATTTTGTTTAATGTATTTACCTTAATATTATTTCATGGACTTAAATCAAATATTTCTTATAATCGGTTTTTATATTAATAATTTGTCTTATACTGATGTGATCTATATAATGTATTATTCTGTTCTGATCAGAATAAAGATTTATTTATTTTACTTAATTTTAATGGTATTTACCTTTATAAAGTGGAAATGAAATAAAATATTTTTATGTGGTTAGGATACACTAAATGGCACATTGACGGGGCATAATTATTTTCAAACTTTGCTGTATGGATAAAACCGTTGCATGTAGAGCATACTCTTAAGGTAGATGTAACATTGTTAATTGAATGAGCAGAATTTCCATTAATGATAATGATAATATTTATTGCCCATAAAGTGAAATTTCTGGTTGTTATATTAGATGGCAAATCCTCTAAGAATCAAACTGATTTTTTTGTAAACAAAATCAAACCTATTCTTTTTCTTTAAAACACCTTAATAAAACGGTAAGCTTGTAATCATGACAAACTACTATATTATGTTCTTATCTGAAATATGTCATCTGTTGAGGCTCCTTCAAAAAGTCAAAACAAGTTTCTAGGATATGGAAATGGGTTGTTAGATCGTTATTTCACAATCATAAGTATAAATTTGTAAACCAATATTTAGAAAATTAAAAACATTTTATTCAACTGTTACATATTCTTGAAAAGATATATATATCTCGTATCTGTAACAAACTGGAAAACATTAAGTATTTTCATATAACAACAATATTTTGGCTTACAAGAATTGCTTCCACTGTCATTTTTAATAAATTATTGAACCATTTAAAAAAAATCTTGTTACCAGTTTATTTAAAATATAACTAAAATATTTTATTTTATTGAAATGATAATATTCAATTGATAAATCTCTAATATGAGGGTTATTTTTTTTTGAAGGTCCAATTGCTCACGAAATTAAAGCACAATGAAAATAAAAAATTTTTTATTTGTAACAAGTACTTACATAGTTACGCTATTTCTCTACATAGTACCCACTCTGATTTAGACATTTGTCGTAGCATGGTACCAACTTTCCAATACTCTCATCATAGAACAGAGCCGCCTGTGTTTTCAGCCATGTTTCTACGCTGGTATGCAGCTCTTGGTGGAAATCATGGAATGTGGCACGACCATCACTGCAGCCTCATACTGCGTGACTCTTCAACATCTACAAAGGGCAATTCAGAATAAGCGGAGAGGTATGTTGTCATCAGGCATTGTCTTTCTCCATGACAATGCTCAGCCACACACTGCAGCTGTAACAAAGAAGTTCCTGCAGCGTTTTCATTGGGAAGTGTTTGATCACCCAACATACAGCCCGGAGTTGGTTCCATCTGACTTTCAACTCTTTGCTCACATGAAACGCTGGCTAGGAGGACAACATTTTGGCACAGACATCGAGCTGCAGACCAGCATAGAAACATGGCTGAAAACATTCTATGACGAGGGTATTGAAAAGTTGGTACCACGCTACGACAAATGTCTAAATCAGAGTGGCGACTATGTAGAGAAATAGCATAACTATGCAACTGTTACATTTGCATAGTTACTGTTACTGTTACAAATAAAAAATTTTTTATTTTTAACATACATAAATATTTACTAAAACAATTTAAATAAACTTGTAAATATTTCTGAGAATTGTGAATCACAAGATTTTGTTTTAAATAATTAATATTGAATTTAATCACATTTATTTTTTATTTTATAATAAAATTTTTACCACATTTTCCTTGATCCACTCAAGTAAATGCTGAGGCAGTTCCTTTTTATAACCATTTAGTAGCATATAATAATACAATGTATTATTACGTATGGATCAGAATAAAAAATTTAATTTACTACAAACTTAAATGTAATATTTTATCATTCAAGATTTCCATTAATAAAAACATTTTTTAATAAGTCATCGAATGCAGATATTTAAACTGATTTTACTATTTTTATTTTCTCAATTTTCATTGTTTTCTGTTGGTATTTTGTATGTTAATTATTAGATTTAGTTTAAATATCACTTGACATTAATAATATTGATGAATGCACTAGATAATTATTTAATGTTTCATTTACTGTTTTAGAAATGTATATAATTACATTATATAATTCCTTTTTTATAATGTAATGTTAATTACATTTTTTAAATCTTCAATAATGGATTTCTACTAAATAAATTGATTACGTAAGTAATGTTTATTTTATTTTCACTCTAACCTACAACAATGCAAGTGGAAATGTTTTGTATTCCAGTGGTTTCCATTTTAGAAAGCTATACTGTGTACATAATAAGATATGGTTGTATCAAATAAGCAACTGAGCGATGATTTTCTGTAAATCAAGAAATTCTAGATCTGACTTTTATTTTATCTGTACATAAAAGAAATCATATGATTTGCCCCATCTGTTAAGTTCCTAACCTCTTGGTATAGATCCCTGTGGTTTTTGGTTATTCCCTGAGCTGAAAATTAAAAATGCTCCTGATACAAGTGGAATTTGTGCGCTTATTTTTTGTTTTTGATATTAAATGATCAGGAATGTAATTTACTAGCCATAACTTTTATACAGCCAGCCAATTTATCAACAAACCAAATTAAAAATCACATAATTTTAAAATAAAGCTAAATAAATTATAGCTACAAAAAAACATAAAACTCTTTTGAAAGTCGTTGTATACAGAGGAATGTTATTTGAAGAATTTACAAAAATGAGATGGGTGTAAAATCAATCACTCAAGATAAATAAATTAGTAAATAAACGGTCAAAAACAATAAAATAAGAGGAAAAAATAATCTTTAAAATAATTAAATAATAATTTACATACATGAATCGCAAAAACATTGAGGAGGGAGTATAAATACTCCACCAAAAAATAAATTTTACAAAAAATGTAATTTTAAATGTTTTCTATTTTAGCCTCACTATGATCTAAAGACAACCAGTTTTATTTTTTAATATGAATTTCCAATGCACTACTGTAAAATGTATACAATCAAGGAGAATGTGATATTCTATCGGTCAATAGTTTCCAAGGGTTATATTGAACAACAGACTACATAACCAGATTATAAAAGTTATCCATTTATTAATCTACTGTATGCCAAATGAAAATGATAAATTCTTTCTGGAGATTAATAATGTCCATGACAACCCACAAGCTTAAGTATTAGGCAAATTATTGTTGATAATTATTAACCAATTATTGTTTATAATTATTAACCACTCATTCTGTCATACGTCTTCAGCCATTTTCAAAATCATGTACAGTCTAAATAAATTAAACGATAATCAAAAGTCAGTTAAGTGACTTTAGTAATTGCATAACCTTGTTTTCATTTTAGAAAATATTTTGTTCACTTTCCTGATCCTTTTTTTATTGAATTAAGGAACCTATTATTAATCATTAATAATAGGTTCCTTAATTCAATAAAAAATATAGTTTCATAACTATTTTACGGTAAATGTATATTAATTTCATATTTCCATATATTAATATGGAGCTAAAAATCCTCTCATTTTAATTTATTTATAACGCAACAGTACATTGTTCAGTGTTATTTTCCTTAAACCTCACAAGTAAATGTAACATTTTTTTTTTATTCCTGATACCATTTACATAACCAGTAACTGAGCCCACCCTCATCTGTATAAATTATTATATACAATATAATAGTCTGATCTGAATAAAGCATTTTATATACTTGTTTATTATATATTATCTTAACTAATAAAAAAATATAAATTTTTTTAAATGTCCAAAATTTCAATTCAAAAAGAAATTATGTAGTTATTGATTTTCATATTCTTACTAAATCTGGTCATGAAAAGTCATTGAATAATAATCATATTCCACTGACCTCCATGATGAAGAGATATATCTATCCTTCATCCAGAAGATTCTGAGTTCGAATTTCACTTCTATCTGGAATTTTTGATACACTATAAAATTAATCTTTTAAAATGATTGTAAATTAGGTGTAAGCCGCCAGCCATTTATTAAAAAAAAGGAAATGTATTCAGTTATACTGTTTCTAAGAATTTGTATAATAATATCTATAATGTATTTTAGTTATTTTAAATTTAAATCCTATTCAATATTTTGTTAAACTTGAACAATTTTACTATAATAATAAAATTAAATATAAAGAAATGTTGAAGAAAATTATATAAAATATAAAAATTAATAAATTCAGAACAGAAATTTACAAAAAAAAATTGTTCATCCATTTTCTTCCCATAATTTAAGATAATTACACTAAGTTTACGGACACCTTAGAAAAACTTTATGTCAGTTTGTCTTTAAACTTATGAACTACATACAAATCTTATTTGTCTGTGAGAAACAGCTTTAAAAAAATACATCTTTTGGTGAAAACCAGAAGCTTCTAAGTTAGATGCTTCAAATTTTATGGACTCATTTAAATATTCTAAATGAGCTAAAATTAGCCTGTTTTTTTATAAAGAAATTACTATCTCTCGTAAAATATGTAACCTAGGCTAATGAATGTGATATCATTTTAAAGCTGTGTTTTAGAGTTTTTCGATAGAGTAATAAGAAAAATTCTAAAAAAATTATTTTTTGAGTTAAAAGGGCTAAGTAATGTTAAAATTTTCTTGGAATTTTTGTTTTTAATAGAGTAATGTTCAAAAATGTACAAATCACTTTAAAGTGTCAGGTACACCAACTTAAGAGTCTCAGGCATACCAACAGTAATTAAAAATGTCAAGTTGGCACTATTATCTGCTGTTTCCCACCAAAACGGTGATGAATTAGCATTTGTTTCTTTGAGGTTAGGTTGGTGAAAAGTTTTTTATTAACAACGGTAAGAAAAGTGTTAGTGTAGAAGTAAATAAAATAGTTAGTCTCTGGAAAGCAAATAAAATATACAGAGACATTGCTGAACGATTAAAAATATCAAAAACATGTGTACAGCATGTCGTTAAAAAATATCATGATCAAGAAACTGTCGTTGATCTTCCACGATCTGGTCGACCACGAAAAACGTCAATGAGGCAAGACAGAGCAATTATAAAGGTATCAAAACTTAATCGAGCTGCTAGTTTGCCTGATATAGTGGCAGAAGTAGCACAAAATCATGGAATTCAGGTTAGTACTGCCACTCTTTCTAGACGTTTAAAAGAATCTGGAATGGAATCGCATTTCGCATTAACAAAGCCTCTTTTAAGCGCTGTACACAAGTCAAAACGTCGTCAGTTTTGCAAGCAAACGAAGAACTGGTTGAAAGAAGCTTGGCGAAGGGTTGTCTTTTCTGATGAAAGCAGATTCCAGTTGTATTCAAACAAAAAAATTAGAGCCAGGCGAACAAAAGCTGAAAAGTTTCTACCAGCCTGCATCATTCCTGCTGTGCAAGATGGAGATGCTGTCTTGGTCTGGGGTTGCATAACTTCAGAGGCGCTGAACACCATAGAATAACGGATGGGACAATGAACAGTATATAGTACATAAAAACAACGGAAGAATTCATGCTTCCTAGTGTCCATAACCTGTTGGGTGAGAATTTCAACTTTCAGCAAGACAACGCACCTTGTCATAAATCACGAGTTACCAAGGCACAGTTTGATACAAATGATGTGGAACTTTTGGCCTGCTCGTAGTCCTGACCTAAATCCAATTGAAGATTTATGGAACTGGATAGCACTGCAACTTGCTAAAAGAAAACCTAAAAATAAGGCTGAGTTACTCAGCCTTATTAGGCTGAGGTTTTTAGGTTTTTTCTTTTGCTTCAAATCGCAAGTCTATGGCAACAGGTGACGAAAGAAAAATATCTGGGATTGAATCAATCCCCGATAGAGTAGCAGCATGGTTAAAATTGTATGGAGGTCATACAAAATACTAAACATTTAAAAAATGATGTGGCATTATCTCTGTTATTTTTATTTTTAATTTTTACTTGTATAAAGATTTTGTCATGAAATACTGATTTTTCGGTTATTTTTAACTTGTCCTTAAACTTATGAAAGATAATGTATCTAAAACTTAATGAAACCAAATTTTTTATTATAATTTTTAAAAACAAATTCTAAATTTCTCATATCGTCATGCAATAAAGTATTATTACGCATTAAATGATCAATTTCTGTTGATATGTCCAGTTTAGTATGTTAACTGAACTCGGATGTGAAAAAGCTGACATCTATAATAAAAAAATTATTACTAGCCCATGATTAAAGAATTGGATTCCGTAGATTTTAATTTTTTGTTGTAAAGCTAAAAATGTCAGCACTGAATAAACGAAGACCTGAAATCATAAAAAAAATTGATCAAATTTTCTATAAATTTAACAATAATTTTTATTTATCAAGTTTAATGAACCACAAAAATGAATTGAAAAATTAATTTATTAATTTTTTAGATTTTTTTTATGCATACATCATCAAAAAAGTTCTTAATTAGTAAAAAATACCTTATTGTAAAACAATTGTCAACAATAAGACTTGTTCTGATCATGGCCAGGCGAACAATACATAATACAAAATTTATTAAACAAGTTATTTCATCAGTCCTACCCACTAAAATCATGGACTTAATATTCAACTGTTATTATATACAATGTAATATGTATGCATGTAGTTTTAGATGATTTAATGTTGGTTTATATTATAATTATTATCTTTCAGTTAACTTATTTATGAATAAATTAATTACATAATTTATAATTAAAAAGTCAACACAAGAAGATATCTAGTACATGTTAATAATAGCTGAACAACCAGACTTATAAGACTTCTAACAAAAAAACAAAAGAATGTAATAATAATAATATACATCTAATATTTATAACAAAATTGCTCACGTTTTCAAAAGGAAATAAAGTTAAGCTTTCAAAACCACAAACAAAAGTATAAAAGATCATACAACATAAAAAAGTACAAAACAGATAAAAATAGCAATCAGGTAGTAAAAAAATTAAAACTTAGTGACTGTTTAAACATTATATCAGGCAAACAGGATGCATATTCATCAACATATTCTGAGAACAAAAACAAGACCTATACCACTTTATTAAAAAAAAAAAAAAAATTTATCACTTACTGCTTTTATTTATTATCTTTAATAATTACTTTTAGCAAAGTTATCCATTGCATCACGATCTTTTATGTAATTAAATTAAAAGCACATATAAAGATTACACAGGTACAAGTATATTTAATATGTCAGTGAGCGTACCTCTCTTTAATTTATATATTTTTTATTTAATTCCACATAAAATCCTCTGATCAAGCAGATATCTATGAAAAAGTATTAAATGTAAAAGAAGAAAATTAAGCAATGACTAGAAAAATTAATTAATCATCATTTTATAAAAGAATAATTATATTTTCCTGTTACCATGTAATTTGCTAAACTAGATATATATTTTTATTATAGTTGGTAGATAATAAAACCAATACCTTGACACCATATTTGAATATATAAAATATAAGCAATTTTGGAATAACGTAATTTAAATTAATTATTTACCTGTTATTATCACTGTATTCAAATTTCACTTGTTCGTTGATAATTGCTATTTTTTACAAGTGTAATAAATTTTAATTTATTGCCATTGATTTCTAATATTTTCATGTTTTATATGCGTAATATTGTTTTCCCTGATGTAATCATCACAATTAAAAATTATTTAAATAAAAATTTGTATTTGCTCCTAAAAGCACTTTCTGTTTTGTCATTCCAATGTAGAATGGATTCATCATTTTGTGCTCCCCTCTGTAATATTAAATTAAATATGTTTTCTGTGTAATACCCTGGTGGCAAGTAACAGGCTATTCTTTTTTGCTGAAGCAAACATAACAGGAACTGCTAATTTGGATATACAAAGCACTCTTTACTCAACTGTAAAATAGACCAAAAAATTCTATTTGACAAGATGATGTGCCTTCTTAGTAGCACAGGAACTCTGTACTGGATCGGTTGAATGATATTCTCCAAGACTGCAGGATTGATCAACATTAACTCCAGATGATAGAATCTGTTTGTGGTGGCCCCCAAAGTTCACTTGATCTGACCCTATGTGATTTTTTCCTTTGGGGTTTTGTAAAGAATCTTGTGTATGTGCCTCTGCTACCTTCTGAGATTTGAGACAGAATTGAAGTGGCTGTCACTTCCATTACTCCAGACATGCTTGTTAGTATGTAACAAACTCTCCTATCGTCTGGATATGTGCCATGTGATGATAGATGCTAACATTGAACTCTTGTAAGGAAAAACGATGAGTTACTCTTTCATTTCATTTATAATGACAAAATTGATATGACATAAATGATATTCTTTTCTGTACGCCATGTACTTTACAAAAATCTGGTTTATTGTAAATATTAAAAAAAATTGTAATAAATATTATTAGATCTGTTGTGATAAATTTAAATTTAGACATTTGTTTTTTTGTTTTAAGAGTAAAAAAAGAAATTTTTACAAAAGTATGCAAGATATTACCTAGTTTTCTCAAATAATTATTACTTATTTAATGGTAATTAATTGATCAATTTGGAATTTTGCATATACATCACTCTGAATATGCAGAATTTCATTAAAAAAAAAGCGACTATTCAAACTAATAACCAAAGGAAGGTGTCTTAAATTATAAATTAAAAGTACCTTAAATAATATAAAATTATGTTTGAAAGATCCATTTAAAGCATTGAGCTTTTCTGAGAGAAGCAAACAGTTATTTGTTAAGTGAAGAACGTAAGCAAAAATGATTAAAAAAAGACTACATTAAGCTAACCTGAAAGCATCTCTGGTAACAAACGAAGAAATGTAATGAGAACTAGAAGTTGTAAAAAATTCAAAAACACTGAACATTTCTTGGCACAACACTTTTTTACATTATTATCCAGATAAGAAATGACTTCACTGCAGACAGCCGGATCTAACATAACCGCTTACGTAAAACATGACATCTTTAAAAATGCATAATTGTGTAGAACATTGAGGTATGTCAAATTCAAACCTAATTTTTTACAAATTTTACTTTTACTCCAATCTGTAAATGAAGAAATAAATATTAACAAGATCTATAATATTGTTATAATTGTAATACAAACAATAGAAATTAAAGTTAATTGACAACTAAAGCAACATTTACCAGATTACATAATAACAATCCAACTTTTACAAAATTTTCCAGACTAAAATATTTATCAAATTAAACTATTTTTATTCATTACAGTCATTAGACTGTTTTATTCAAACAGCAGCAATGAAAGTAAATTAGAATATAACTGACATTTCGAAATATAAGCTTGTTAATGTTGACAACATAATTATGTGACCGAAGTATATATAGTTAACAAATTACTAGAACATTATGTGGCATACACCACTGGTTTGATGTAAAAGTTATGAATTGACAGAACTATCTACTAAACATAAACCTCCAAATTATTACAGTTTTCTTTTTGCATTTCTAAAGTAAAGAAACATAACAAAAAAAGAGATTAAAGTGCACTTTTTTAAAAAAAGAATCTGACTATCAGTTTCAAACTATTCAAGCTGGACATGGTGAATCCTCTTTCAAAACAAGTAGAATATTCAAAATAAAAATACCTAGTGAAAGTGTATTCTTCAGAGACAAATTCAATTGTTCTTGTAAAAACACCAGACATTATTTTTAACTTTTGAAGATAAACTGTTTTGGTGATAGTGGTAAATCAGTAGTTTAACCTTTAGTGACAGGACTGCCATAAAAAGAAAAAGCATTATTTCTCTACTACAGTCAAAAATCAAAAATTTTACTTTATTTCTACAAGCACTTTAAAGGTTGTCTCTTGTTTTACTTTTATACGGATTTGAATACTAGATCATGGATACTGGTGCTCTTTGGTAGTTGGGTTTCAATTAACCACACATCTCACGAATGAGTTCACCTCAGACTACACTTCATTTACATTCATACATATCCTCTTAAGTAATAACATATGGTGGCTAAACGGGAGAAAAAAAGGAAAATATCCTCCATCAGTATCTTAGATACTGATGGTGTTTGGTCTGATTGGAACTATGATAAAAGATAGAAGAAACCTTTTTTCTTTCTTGTCATTTCTGGACTCAAATTCAAGTTCTTGAAATAATTAGATGATTCTTTTACTTTATGTCACTTTGTTATGTATTTAGCCAATTTCATTCAAGGGTTAGGGGCAATAAGATAACAATTTTAACTTTTTTTTACCAGTAATTGTTTTGGTTGATATCTCTTGACTGGATAAACTGACTGCTATAAAATGTTCTATGATGATTTCTGAATATTGGCCATTTAATTCTGGTTACAACTGATCAATGGAGCAGGGAGATACGGTCATCGTGAGTTAAGTAACTTCTCTGGGAAAGTTATGACACTTTTCTGTTTTTTTTAAATTTCAGGTTTTTTAATACAAAAGTTTTGTTTAGATTGATTTAAATTAAATAAAATATTTACTTTTTATTTTCTTTAAGGGCACCGTGGATCCCTATCTAACAGAATGTTAATGTTGGTAGTTACCTCTTGAACCAAATAAGGTATATACCTAATTTTTTTTTTTAATTTTAAACGATGTTTTACAGATTTTGAATGTACAACTTTACATTTGGTCTAAAAATAAAATTTTGATAATTAAAAAAGTCTTTTTTACATTAAAATTTTTCATTTTTCCCCTCAAAAAATGTTTAAAATTTTTTAAAATTATACATTCAGTTGAAAGAGCAAAATGAGTTGTACATTCACAAAAGATTTCTAGTTTCTTATAATTTTCTTATTTTAATGCCCGATTTCATTTGTTTATTGTTGGGTTGAGATGGTCTTGGATTAATTTCTTATCGTTTGGTTATTTATTTAGTAGCTGAGAAAAGTGTACCCAAACACAAAAAAAATCAAATTTTATAAAAACTGCATCTAAAAAATTGTATAAACAGAAAACATACCTTTAGTACTGTCCACCGTTATAAGATGGTGTTTTTTGGACTTCCTGGTGTTCATAACTATCCTCTTTTCTTCTGCTGAGATTCCTCTTCTGTCTATTCTTTTCCTCTAGTTGGATTGTTTCACTCAATCCTCATCTAGTTTTTTCATTGCATCAACTGTGTATTTGCGTGGATCTAACTTCATTTCTCCTAAAGCCAAAAGTTTTGATATATTTCAGTCAATAAACTTGCAAATGGAATGGTATATTCCAAAACGAAGTTTTAATACGAACAAAAATTATTTTGGGTATTGTCGACCAAATCGTATTGTTCAAACTTTCACTGACATTTTGGGTTTTGCTAGATAAAACACTTTTCGAGCTACACACTATCAGATAAAACCTTAAAAATTTGCTTAATTTCAACCGTGATTATTTTACTGAAATGGAAGTGCTGGTTATGGTCGTAAGGTATTTTCCTTCTTTCAGCATCCCAGTACTTACGTCCCTCGAGGTCGAATTTTAATCTTGGCTAGAGACAACAGAAGAAAGATTTTGGGTTGTTGGAGCTTGTAATTTTACCCACCTTTTCGTTTTTTAAAACCAAGTTTCAATGTAGGCATATTAGACTAAAAATACAACTATTTACACTATAAAGAACGATACATTAATAATAATTATACCAATCCAGTCTGATAAATAATATCCACAACGGATCACTTCTAACAAAACATAATCAAGTTAGCTTACAACAACGGAACGTTACACTCAACTCAATAAGGTTATGTTATAAAATATTGAAAAGCAATGCTACTAACTTTTAAAAAAAATACAGTAGCAAAACAAAAAAATAATCAAGAGAAAAAATAATAAAATGAACGAAACAACAGGAAGTCCACATTTTGTTATAAAATAAAAAACTTGTGTTGACAAAAAGAATCATACAAATTTTTATATACAACAGAAATAGGTGATTAAAACGGCATTGGAGAGAGGAAATTTTAAACAACATTTTAGAACAAAAAATTTGATGTGACTACATGACTTCCTTGCTCACCTATTAAATTACATATATACATTTTTTTTTAAATGAAAAGTACATTCTTAACAAATGCTTCAAACTTGAAACAATATTTTTCAGTATTACACCACCACACTCCTCCAAGTTCTTATAGGGGCAACTTAAAAATTTTAAATGAAAATGGTATATTTGTATTATTGTTTTAAAGGGCATTAAAAAACATAAATATTGACGTAAATGACATTTAGCAACAACAACCCTAACCGAAATGGCAACCATTTAATGTTTGAAAACTGGCGTATAGTACCTCTTACATAACAGCTCAATAATAAAACACTGAAAAAATAAGTTAGTAAATGCTACTACTTCAACACGATCTAATTTTCAGTAGGAAACCACTACTTGGGGTGTAACCCATTTTGGGCTGTAAGCCATTTTTAAAATCAGTCGTGAAAAGTATGAAATGACTGTTATTTCGGTTAGGATTATTACAGTCCAGTGCCTTTTACATCAACATTTTTTTATTTCAATGCCCTTTGAAATGCCTTGTCACAACCCTATTGTTTCAAGTTTGAAGCATTTGTTAAGAATTCCCATATTTATGAAGTGTGTTTGTGTATATATAAGTGTATATTGGCTTAATATAAAATACTGAATGATGTTTTATTTAATATAAATTTCAATCATATACGTGTGATGATTTGTATTTGTATAAAGTAAAAGTAATGGTTTGTGTAATTTTTATATACATAAAATTTATTTATATATTTCTAATGATAAAAGTGAATAATATAATAGTAATTATGATTATTTACATGAATTTTGATTAATTATTGGCTAATTGTTTTTATCTAATTATGACTGATTAATTTTATTGACTTCAATTCAATACATTGTTAATTTTTTTCTTTTAAATTTATTGAGCTATCCTCATTAAATATAATATTCAAGGACAACCAAATGTTCTGGTGTTTTCCTCTTTTTATAATAATAGTAATAATAATATTAAGCGTAAATATGGTTTTTATATGTGCACAGTTGTTATTTGAAATATTACTAATTAGAAATTTATTACGTATTCTACATTGTAAACCAAATTCTGTCTCTAATTTTTTATGTATCTTTATTTTTTCTTTATTTTTATATCTTAATTCATATATTCACGTAGGTTTAATTTGACCTTTTTTTTGTATTAAAAATGTTATTTAATCATAATCTGCTGATCTCGATAGTGGAATGTAAGAGCCCCTGCCTTTCATCCAAAGGTTCTGGGTTGGAGTTTGGATTAGGCAACGCATTCTTTTACATGCTACCAAAAAAAGATTCATTTATAATTATCATCAGTCAGCAATATGTTACAGGGTGGCAACCTAAATAAAATGGAATGTAGATGAGTTAATTGCTGTTGGGGTTTCTCTCCTTCAAGTCAACTGCAGATGTCAACATGTCTATTCATTGATCCAAGGGAACAGATGGTAGATATTTAATTGTGTTGTATAAAAAAGAAACACAGAGTTTATTACCTGTTTCTTTTTATTTCTTATATTTTATTTATTAATATAAAACATAAATTTGTTTTTTATCCATATAAATATAACATGTATCAAATTTTGACTAACGGATGGGTTCTGGTTTAAATGACTGCAATTTTCAACCAGAAGTATTAATTCTAAACTTTGATTATATAGTCCCTCAATATCATCATTGTCATAGCATAAATGTTTTTGGATTTTGAGCAGACAGATCAAATTATATCTTTTTTTCTGAAATGATATAATCATACGCTGTCTAATCATTATAAAATATTTATTATGTCTATGAAATGAAGGATGTATGAAGTAAAATAAATATCAAAAAGCAGACTGGCATAAGCAAGAAGAACTTTAATCTGAAAAAAATTATTAATATTAAATAGTGATCTAAGAGTTAATAAGAAAAAACTTGTTGAATATATTTATCAGAGTATAGCTTTATGATAACATAACATAACATGGACAATATGAAAACCAAAATGAAAAAAATGGAAGTGTCAAATGGGATATTAAAGAGGATAATAAGTGGTCTTAAGACAAGTATCAGAAGAAAGAGAAGTGTGGGGCAGAATCTTGCAAAGTTACCTAGATTTAAGTTGAAAATAAATTTAAATCCATCTCGCAAGTTTGTATTTAAAATGTAAAAAATCTTAATTTTTTGAGAGCCTTTCTCTTAAGTATTTCTTGACAAAAAATGTCCACCCCTTCCAAGAAAATTAACCAGAGTTTTAGCTAAATAAAATTTTAATTAATGTAAAATTTGGATCTAAAAGGGGAAAGGCACATCGGTTCGAATCTGATTTTATCTCCTTTTTTTACTTTTTTTTTAGTTTATATATATGTTGATTTATTAGTATTATTAACCTCTGATTGTAAAAAAAATAAAAATAAATCAATAATAACAATAAAAAAAATATATGAAAAAATATCAGAAGTTATTAATAAAATAAAATTTTATGTACTTTTCATTTAAAAAAAAAAAATGTATATAAGTAATTTAATAGGTGAGCAAGGAAGTCATGTAGTCACATCAAATTTTTTGTTCTAAAATGTTGTTTAAAATTTCCTCTTTCCAATGCCGTTTTAATCACCTATTTCTGTTGTATATAAAAATTTGTATGATTCTTTTTGTCAACATAAGTTTTTTATTTTATAACAAAATGTGGACTTCCTGTTGTTTCGTTCATTTTATTATTTTTTCTCTTGATTATTTTTTTGTTTTGCTACTGTATTTTTTTTTAAAGTTAGTAGCATTGCTTTTCAATATTTTATAACATAACCTTATTGAGTTGAGTGTAACGTCACGTTGTTGTAAGCTAACTTGATTATGTTTTGTTAGAAGTGATCCGTTGTGGATATTTAGCAGACTGGATTGGTATAATTATTATTAATGTATCGTTCTTTATAGTGTAAATAGTTGTATTTTTAGTCTAATATGCCTAGATTGAAACTTGGTTTTAAAAAACGAAAAGGTGGGTAAAATTACAAGCTCCAACAACCCAAAATCTTTCTTCTGTTGTCTCTAGCCAAGACTAAAATTCGACCTCGAGGGACGTAAGTACTGGGATGCTGAAAGAAGGAAAATACCTTACGACCATAACCAGCACTTCCATTTCAGTAAAATAATCACGGTTGAAATTAAGCAAATTTTTAAG
Organism: Lycorma delicatula; assembly: GCF_047948215.1. Taxonomy (NCBI): domain Eukaryota; kingdom Metazoa; phylum Arthropoda; class Insecta; order Hemiptera; family Fulgoridae; genus Lycorma; species Lycorma delicatula. Next base: position 1,028,261 of record NC_134465.1, read on the forward strand.
GTTTTATCTGATAGTGTGTAGCTCGAAAACTGTTTTATCTAGCAAAACCCAAAATGTGCCTTTTACAGTGCCTTTTACATCAACATTTTTTTATTTCAATGCCCTTTGAAATGCCTTGTCACAACCCTATCCTTTTAATTTAAAATATTTTAGTTGACTCCCCAAATAATTGAGGAGCTTAGGTGTGTTGGTCTCAAACAAAAAAAAAAACTTTCAAGGTAGGAGTGTTTCTAAATTTAATTGATATTGATATTTATGTTGATATTTTGTGTAGTATTATTGTTTTATATATATATTATAATTAAAAATAATTTTTTTTTGGTTCTATAACCAATGAAGCAAAAGTAATTTGTCTGTTTCATTCACTCATACTTATGCATCTTTCTGAAAATATTGCATCGTCATATATCTGAATGTTATAAAAAATTCAAAATTATTTTGATTTATTATGCATAACTTATTAAGTAGTGGCATGTTTAGTTTATGAAAATAATCGTAGCTTATTCAACAACCTGTTGAATTACATTCTACATAATTTCATCCAACAATAAAGTTTTGACATCCAGATCTCAGATTTTGATCAAACTTTGTATATTTAATTATTGTTTAGATATTTAATTACCAGAAAGGAATTTTTTTCTCTTAAACTCTTTACGATTTTCATTTTACAGCTGTTTTTCCAAACATAAAAGATTTATTTTGTCAAAGAGATATTTTTTAGTATATCAATAAAATTTCTGTCTTCTGATTGGAGAAATTCCTTTGTTATGTCTCTTTAAAAACAATATTTTTATTTTTGTTCCAACACTTAAGCACTGTATTAGTGGCAATGGTATCGTCTATAATCGGCAAGTTTGCTTTAGGGTCATATAGAATCTGTTTAAAAATCACAAAAAAAAGTTTTTAATACATTCTGATCATCAAATAAAACATAAAATTCTAAATTTTAATATTACATGTATTTAATATTAGTATGATTAAATTATTTGGGTGGCATTATGCTAAATTTTTGGTTATCATTAACAATAAATAATCTTTTACTCACTTTTACATAAAATATGGTCAGAAATCAGTTGAAAATATTAAATTGTACAATAATTATTCCAAATTATTACTCAAACATGCTAAAATGAACTTACTTGTAGATAGCAAGCCATCTACAGAACATAGATTTTTTTATTTTTTTCCGAAGACATGAAAGAATCTTTTTGAACCAAATTATCATGTTACATGAAAAGTATTTTTTTTTTAAATTATCATGCGAGTGCTCAAGAGAAATTAAAATGTACCATACCCCACAGAAATAAGCACTGATGGGAAATGTAGTCAGATTAGAACACACGAACTGATAGAATGAAACCTTGCAACTGAGGGTGCAAATGCAATGTGCCACTATGATCATAATTGTGATGTTCCTCATTATTAGGATTAAACAATATCATTATATCAGTAATTGAATAAATAATGCTGCAAAATGATGATTTTGATTGTTATTATATAACAATCAAAATCATCATATAGTTTTAGATTTATATAGTTTTATATTTGGTAAAAGATTTTTAAGAGGGTATTTACCCATTTTATCAAAAATATTGTCGCATGTTTTGCGGCTCGACCAGGATATTGAGAGGTTGAAAATTAAAAATGTTTATATAATTACAGTTATTGGTTTAAAATATTCATAATTACAACCAGACAATAAGTCACAAATAAGTGACAATAATAAAACAATGAACACAAATATTAAAATAGTAATTATAACCAGGATAATAGTTTCCATTTTCTATATATCTTTCAGTGAATGTCATTTCAGAATAATAAAAAAGTACAGTTATAAAATCAATAAAAGTTTAATCTAACTTTACATTAACATATACATTACTTTTTCAAACATTCATTCACACAACATAGTTTTCATTTATTTATAATGATATTATAGATTTATATTTTGTTAAACTTACCATCAAAAATAAAATTAAAAGAATTAAGGAAAACATTTACACTATAAACAATGTCTGCAAAACAAACTGTAAATAAAATCACATCTTTAACTAATACTTAGATGTTATTTAGGACTAGATTCTAGTCCTAGATGTTATTTAGGATAAATTATGTGCTCTAAATTGTAGGTATTTTTATATACAAAAGCCTTTGAAATATAACCTGTTAAAATAGTATTATTTTTACAATAGTGTAATTAAATAAAAACTCAGAAAGTGCTGAAGGTCACTCCAGCTAGAATGGTCCATCTGTTAAGGTATTATACAAATGATCTACATCTATCTATACTATTATATAAAGAGGAAGAGGGTTTTTGTTTGTTTGTTTGGGATAAACAAAAAACTACTCCGATCAATCACAAACAAATTTTTATCCGTATTTCTTAGCATAACTGTGAAGGTTTTTAAATATATTTCATCTCAAAAATTTTTGAAGAAACAACCGATCAATTGCCTTCAAATTTTCAGGATGCATTAATATTATACCATGTTAAGTTAAGCCCCAGACTGGGGCCCTAGCTCCCTTGAAGGTTAAAATATTAAAAATATTCATTAATTCTTCCCCCTCAAAGAGGATGAAGTTGTAAATTAAAGATATTCATTAAAGAAAAAGTAGATTAATCCTTTTACTGCATTATATAAATTCAACCTGATGTTTCTACTATATTATTTTTGTAATTAAACTAATCCTTTTATTGCTATTATTATCAGAAGTACTATTATAATTCTGCCAAATAAATTCTGTATAATTATTTTCATGAGTTTTTTTATCATCAAAAATTACAGAATAATTTTTTTGTTTTTTAATTAAATATGATCTAATCAAATTAGGTGAAGTAAAGTTAGGTAGGTGAAGAAAGTATTATTTCAATATGTTTTACGTGTGTTTTAAAATAATTGTTTAAATTAGCCTTATTGTTTAAATTAATCTAAAACTATTAGGAAATGACTTAAGACTCAAACTGTAACAAAACATGATTAAATTTCAATTAGCACTTACAATAGCATTTTAAAGTGTATTTGTAAAAAGAAAATTGTTCTAGTGATTTCTTGACACAATGTCAAAAAACCATTCATACAAGAAGAAGTTTGATAATTTTATAAGACTATGTAAGCTTTTTTAACTTTATGAGACTTTTTAAAAAAAGAAGGAATAAAAGCCAAAACAATAAATGGAAGCGGCTTATCATTTTAAAGAAACAGTTACAATAAAACATCCTTATCTAAAAAAATCAAAAATTAAGACACTAAAAAGCAATAGCTTTGCCCGAAGTCTTAAGCAGTTAAGAAGGCCTACAAAATTTTTAGGAAAATCTAGTAAAAGAAAAAAATTACTTTATGAAAAATCCAAAATAAGCTAGTTCAGAGAAATTGAAAAAGATCTAAAATTATTAAGTATTTCCAATGAAATAATTTTTGACAAATAAAACTAGTAGATAAATCTAAATTTTCAAAGAAACAGAAAAGGAAACAGTGGATGAACATAAGGAGAGAGAAGTTAAAGGAAAGAACAAAAGAATTTTATAAAAGAAAGAGGTCATGACAGGATGCGAGATCCTTAGGAGGTCCAATCGCAAACAAAAAAAATAAGAAAAGAAAAAGATTTTCATGAAGAAAATTATTTAGTAAAAGAATGTAGTTACACTGGTAGAAATGTTTAAATATACATTCTGATCTTAAAATGGCTAGCAACTATATCAAAGTGCAGTTTCAATTATGATGTGTTTTTTGGGTGGGGGGATAGAATACTTGCTTTTATTACATATAAATATGTAGGCTGCTTTTAATTACATACAGACACACTCAGAAACATTTATTGTGTGTTCATAATGTATGGGCACACACAAACAAACACAATAAATATATTACTTATGTTCATAAATTATAATAAAACTTTAAATAACTTTTCATAAACCACATCTCTACCCACAATGGGGATAATTGAAAAAAGTTTAATGTAAAGAAAAAGGGTTATGACATACCATTTTAAAGATCATCAAAAAACAAAAGTTTTGACATAAAAAATGATCATACAACTCTTACCAAAATGGAGGCTATTTAACACCTTTCACAGCTAGTTTCAATAGTAGCTTATAAACATAAAAAGCGGGTTTCTGCGGTATGAATTTCTTTCATACCATAGAAACAGATTATACTGTAGACCACTTTTGAAAAACATTAAACAGCTGCCATTTTGATTAGAATTGCTGTAACCTTTTGATTTTATGGCCATTTTTTTATTATTTTTTTAATGCTCTTTAAAATGAGGCCTTATAACCCTACCCTTCCCATTAAAATTTTTTGATTAAATCCTATGCCCCTTGGGTGGTTCAAAGTGTGGTGGTATTATTATGAATTGTTTTGAGGAAAAGCAATAACTAAATCTTATTTTTCTCTGGTTAAGGAGTAAAAATTTAAAAAAGAGTTGTCATACTTGTGAACACTAAATAAATGTGTATATAGTTGTATACAATCATTCACAATTTTAGATAAGAATGCAAAATTCAGTATTCTAGGTTGCATAGTTTTTCAAGTTAAGGTGTAAATTTTATTCATAAGAAATTTTAATTGTTTTTAATACCTAAATGTTATAAAACAAAAGAAAAAGATAATTCTTTAATGGTTACAATAACAAGTGTAATTTTCTTAAATTAAGTGATTTCGGTCTTTAAATGCAAGGAGGGATTAAAAGATTCAATAAGAAAAGTTTTATCCAGTATCCATTAAATTTTATTCATTAAGTTTTAAATTTTATCCATTAAATTTTATCCAGATTTAAAAGAAATTCTTCCGTAATAACAGAGAATTGTAAAAAACACCCAAGAAAAAAATGAGTAGAAGAAAGACAGGTGAGTAAAGGAAATGGAAATATATAATATTCTTATTTGGGTGAGGATTGTAAGAGAAGTGGATATTTGTAGAATATATTCTGTCATGTGAAAAATTTAAAATGAACTGCATTTAGATGAATATGAAGAGGATACATGAAAAAATCGCTGATCCATATATATATATATATATATCAGATTACATTTATAATATATCATTTATAATATTCGATTATCATTTTATAATATATCATATTACATCTATGGGTAAAATATGTATACCCATATATGTAAAAATGAAAATTTTCAGTTTAAATAAAAAAAAACTGATGTAATGAAAAAACACATGAAACATAATAATATAATCCAAAAGAGGGAATTTATACATTATTTACTTGCTTACTACTTTTCATAATATAAAATTTTATTATTGAAAGAACTTACCTAGTTTACGTGTAAAATTCCTTACAAAACGGTTGTTTACATTCATATACTCCTGATATACTGAATACACATAATAATCAAGTAACAATATTAATACTGATTCGACAACGTTAATGGTTAATAAATTATCAGAAAAAAATATTATATATAAGTTTTGTTTATTTTCATTACATCGCTTTATATAATGGAATAAGAATATTATAAAAATATATAATTTTTCATCACTGTAATACACATTTTGACACACGTAGTCGTCAAAACAACTGTTTTGACGAATTCGGCGCGAACCAGGTGGATGGACGAGTAAATCGAATACATAAAGAAATTACGCCATTTGTTCCATTCTCTGTACGCAATCACCACTACGTACAAGTTACCACAGTTTTATTTTTTTTTTCACTGATCGTTCAGAAGCTATCTTTTTTTTACTATTATTTCCTTATTAATCTCAATTAATTAGTTTTAATTATCCAGTTAATGGTTTTTATATTAAAATATTTTTAAACTATTTTCAATATAATATATTTAAAAATGTATTTTTTAAATGTAATTAATAATTTTTTTCACAAAACAAAAAAAAAAAATACAATAGGATTTATAACTGACAGTTCGATTTGGTTCGCTTTTAATTTTTATCTTCAATTAGAATTGCATTATCTTAAATAAATTTTAATGGTTTTCTGAGGAAAAGAAATTATGACTATTAAAAAAGTAATCAGGTATACGTAACTTTGTTGCTTTACAAGCTGTTAACTGCCACCTTGACTGTAATTAAGTAGCGTTTAATGATTTTGTAGTCTAGGAACTCTTTATAACTTTATTTGAAAATAAATAAAGTTTCACATAATAAGTAAATATCCTCGATGAATCGGGAGCTAAAAAAAAATTAATTGGTTCTGAAACCTCTTCAAAATTTGTTGAAAAACAAAATGTTAAATTTCTCAGTAAACAAAACCTATTCATATTTAATTTATTCTGTAGTGAAAAGATTACTTAAATAATGACAATCTACCATCGCTTACGCTGTACTAAATATTTTACAATTCCATTTCAGTGTTTCCGATATGTGTGTCCGCTATAGACTAAAAAACTACTGGACCGATTTATGCGCGGGGAAAAAGGGAGAAAGGCAAGAATAGGAAAAGGGAAACAGGGAAAAATCTGAAAAGGAAAAAATCAAAAAAGGGGAAAACGGGAAAAGGAAATTGAAAGGAAAAAGGAGTAAAAGAAAGGGGAAAGAGGAAGGGGGAGGGAAATAAGGGAAAGAGAAACGGGGAAAATGGAAAAAAGAACGTGATAATATGAAAATGGGGAAAAGGAAATGGGGAAGGGGAGGGGAAAAGGATAAAATGGAAAGGTTAAATTTTATGAAGTTCCGTAATGTTTTTTTGTTAATGCTCTGTCTAACTTTCAATTGTGTCTATATTTACTCAAATATAGCGCATAGTGAAGCATGCCGAGTCTGGTAGTTCAAATTAATAAATTATTTAGATAAAATAGATAAAGAATATTTGTTTTAATAATGCGTGATGAAGATAAGAGTTGTTTGCCGCGCTGTCTAGCCAGCTTGTCGTTGCTGACACAGTTATTTTGTAAACATTCCTCACACCAATCGACCACGAACGTTCAAGGTTAAGAGAGTCTATCACTTTTATAGATCCCTTACGCAATAGCAGGATTGAGTGTTATCTTATAAAACAATTAAATAAAGTCAAAAATATAAAATAAAAGATGCAACTTTACACTGTACGTTCGCTTTCATGGTCTAATGGTTTTTATTTATTTATTTCTGAATTTGTTGTCGCCTTAAGAATTATTTTTATGTGCGAACTAAGAATTAAATATTAAAAAAAAACCGCTAATTCAAAGAGGGGAACCCAGTATCTTCAGTTTTTTTAAAAATCTGTTAACCTTTTTATTTTTTTGTTTAACCTCTGGGACTACCGTCAGGTATCGGTTCAAAGGATGAAATTATTGATTTGTAGCGTGTGTGAAAACGGCATTCCTGACCGGGATTCGAACCTGGGACCTCCAAATGAAAGGCCGAGGCGCTAACACTCACGCCACGGAGGCCGGCAATGAGGCTGGTTAACCTTTCTTTCTTTTTCCTGTTTAGCCTCCGGTAACTACCGTTTAGATAATTCTTCAGAGGATGAATGAGGATGACATGTATGAGTGTAAATGAAGTGTAGTCTTGTACATTCTCAGTTCGACCATTCCTGAGATGTGTGGTTAATTGAAACCCAACCACCAAAGAACACCGGTAGAACACTTATCTAGTATTCAAATCCGTGTAAAAATAACTGGCTTTACTAGGACTTGAACGCTGTAACTCTCGACTTCCAAATCAGCTGATTTGGGAAGACGCGTTAACCTGTGGCTGGTTAACCTGTAGATATGTAAGATTACGTCTAAACTGAGAAACGAGCCCGAAGTTTCCAGCGTGTCCAATTAGTTATTTTTCAAAATTTCTATTATGAACTTATTTACAGATGATTCTTACGTAAGTAAAATTTAACTGTGTAAGGAATAAATCGATTTCGTATCTAATATTTATATGAATATAAGCGATCTGAGGAATAAGCATTACGCAAATAATTCTGTGCGGCAACTAAGAGTCAATCACAGGGTATTAACGTTATGAACAATGGTTTTTTTTTTCTAAAATGATACTCGGGTAAGCATATTACGCTGCTAACTTTCTCCAAGTTGAGTAAAAACCTTAGATCTTCAGACTATGAGTAACGTTCTTTTAACTGGCAATATCCAGATAAGCATTAAACATGCGAGCTAAAGTCCAAGCCAGGAATCGAACCCAAAACCCTCAGTATATCATTCGGTTGTTCTATTACGGAGGTGACAAAATAGATTACAAAAATCTGACATCCTACAAAATTTAATTCCATTTCACTTAAAGAACTTTAATATAATTTTTGGATTAAATTGTTTCATTCGCTGAGAGCCAAGTATTAGTTAAAAACGACGAAATATATTTTAAAATATCTAAATAAAATAAAATTACGCTTTACATGTATAGTAAAGTGAATTAATAAATATATCTACGGGTGTATGTACGCGCTTACACTCCCATTTGATTTGGATATTGTAGACGGGCTGAACCGTGAAATATGGAGGTCGGCTAGATGTGATAACTTTGAAATTTAGAAATAATACTAATCGTTCATTACCTCCTTACGTACCATTCGCGGTTTCTATAATCTACATCATAAAAGATGTGGTTCTGTTATTTTTATTTTTGTTAACGTTATTAGAGACTGCGCTATTATAAATTTCCTAGATCCTATCCGGGTATCGAATTTCGAACTTTTATTCTAGCAGGTAAAGTAGCTACTTCTCTAATAGCATGGAGGTCATGTTACATCTAAAAAAGATTAATACATTTTTTTTTAAATTCCTGATTTGATATTTAAAAAATATAGTAACACTTAATAACAAAATTGTATGTGCGCGCGCGTGTGGGTCCGTATTTACATGTACTATATATTGAGCTTGATTACGTATATAAAATAATTATTATATGTAATTAAATAATAAGTAAAAATCTCGTTATAACCCCTTCGTGTATGGTTGGCTGTTGTAGTAATATATCTATTTACAGTTAAAATAGATTAAAATAAGTTAAAATTTATTCTCTTTAATATTTATCTAATTATAAGTTCGGCAAGATTAATAGTAAATTTTAAAAACAATTTAATTTTAAACGACGCGTAATGGATGGCCTAATGTTAAAAAAATTGATGGCGAATGAAACAGTTTGCGAACGAAATTTTCGATGGAATAATTTTTTATGATAATTTTGTTGTTTATAACCTAGTGTTTATCAATGTCTATCGATGACGGTCGAATCCGTAGTGGGGGAAGTGGAGAAGCATCATGAGGGTAAAGTAACGAAATTCACACAGATGTTTTGTCTTCTAGTTAGTTATTGGCGGGAATTATCGGTAGATGACTGAATACGCAGTGCAATTATGCCTCCACTTAAGTGTTGTTTAATCTAACCACTTGTAACATCATCTAATTTACATCTTTTTACAGAGATATTCCGTATTGCTGATTAAGGTGAGTTGTATTTATTTTTTTTTAATATTATTACAATTTTTGGAACAATAACTTGCGGTTGTTTTATTCTTTGTTTGAATTACTCAAATTATTTATTAGATTAAAAATGTTAGATTCCAGTTAACGCCGATTGATTTTTACAAAATAAATTAATAAATTTAATAATAATAAATAAATACATTTGTTGTATTTATCTCTTAATAATTTATCCAATAGTTTTATATAGTGGCTAAACAATATCGAAAAAATAATTAAAGAGAAACAAGTTATATGTTAGGTTGTATTTAGGTTATTTGGCCATTAACAACGGTGTATATAATATTTAACTGAACTGATATAAGCAAAGGGTATTTCGTGAGTGATATATTAGATATATTTCGTTTTAGATGTTTTAAGTCGGGTAACGAGAATGAAGCGTGCTATGCAAGAAAATAATTCGCGTCTGTATCGTTATCAAGAATATACTGATTTATTTGAGCTCCTGGGTTCGACACCCAAAATAGCTTACCGTTTCTTCACCGATCTCAGTTAATGTCGTTAAATAAGTATACTCGGGAACATCACAAAAATGTGAAAAAAACTATTTTTTGATAAATTTGTAAAAATATTTTTAGAAATTTATCGGCGTAGTTTTTATTTAAAATATATATTTAACAATAATTAACCGTAAGAAAGGAAAAAAACATCGGTAGTGAGTTTGTAGAAGGCGACCGATATTTTATAATCTATGTGAGGTTCTGAGTTCGATACAGAGTAAGGACTCTGTATAATCATATATCTTAATAATTATGCCTACATAATATTTTAAGCAGAAATTATTCGTAAACAGTACAACGACATATATACGACAAATAGTTCATTACAAATTTTTATATTTAACATTTCCCGTGTTTAATTTATATTTTAAAGCTAAATTTAAAAAAAAAATCACAAAATTGTTGAAAATGTATAGTCGATCATTCTTTTAGAGGAAAACTATTTTTAAGAAACATTTAACCTCCTTAGATCGATCGGTTGATAAATTAAGCGACTGATATACCGATAATTCTGGGTTCGAATCTCGGCATCGTTTGGCATTCCTTATCGGTTACAGTTCATCTAATTCTTTACGTACAATTATAAACGACGCGAAGTAAAGAAATTACAAAAAAACTATGTTTCTTTGGCTGATCAAAGGAGCACTGAAATTAAAAAAAAAAATTGAAGTAACATAATTTAACGATGTACTCGTATTTTCGAAATAAAATTCTATACGCGTAATTTTTTATTACTACAAACGACGTTGTAATTTTTCATCTCGTCGGGAAAAATCTTTGGATCAGAGGTTAAATTTTACGTAAACTTTTAATTTGTCGTTACCGTTTTTTTTTTTTTGTTATAATTCCAACGAGAAATTTTTTAATGCTTTTTCACGAACGAATTAAAAAGCGTCGAAAACCTTAACAGTCAATTTTTTTATTACAAAGTTTTTGTAAAAATGCACTTTGAGTGAGAAAATTGATAAAAAAACAAAACATGTTTAAGTAGCCCACCGCATACAGAGAGTGATGGAGAGGGAGTGTGAGAGAGGGATTGGGAGAGCGAAGGGGTGAGTGAGAGACAGTGCTGGGAGAGTGAGAGAGAGAATGGGTGGGAGAGAGAGTGAGGGTGATGGAGAGGAATTGAGAGACGGGTGATAGGTGGTTGAGTGTGGTGGTGGAGTGGAGAGGGAAGAGAGAGAGGAGGTGATGGAGAGTAAAAGACAGGGCGAGATAGAATAAAAACATAAAAATACATTTTTATTATCTAGTAAAATTTGTTATAGCAAAGGTTTTGATATAACACGTTCTGAATGAGAAAAAAAATTATATTTATTTAGAAAAGTATATTTCAGTATTTATATATAATTAAAATTGAAAATTGTGCGTGCGTGTGTGAGTATACAAATAAATAAATAATATAATGTTATTTATAAGAGATAATAAAATTTACTGAAACTGAAAATTACTTAAAAATTATTTAAAATACCCGTTCGCTACGGTTAATATACAGAGAATACTACTCTTAATGAGTGGTACATAAACGCACCTCTAACATTTAGCGATTGACAGGTGCTATGTTGCCATTTATACTGACTTTTCCTTCCGCCTTGACCGCGTACCTGCCAAGTTCGGCATCAGGTAATTTGCTGCGTTGCGTTTGACTTATTCAATACCTCCAAGCTTCCAAGCAAGATGAATACAAAAAAATCATTTTTAATAAAATTTTTATTTATAAAAAAAAAAAAAAAAATTAATAAAATTGTGTTAAATTCTCCATTTGACAATAAGGTTGTATTTAATAACTTTTTTATTTTAATTTTTAGTTAGTAAAATAATCACTGATCTTATACATCCGACCTCTCAGTTAACCGGAATACATATTTTATTTATCCGTAAAATTTACATAAATTATTGCTTGTTTTAAGTACTCGAATTATCAGAGAGATTTTCTTGCAACAAAATTCAAAAATTAATTCTGATCCAAATTATATATAATCTGAGATTAATGTTTATTAAAACGTTGATTATTCGGACCTCCATATCCCAAACATTTTGCGACTTAAAAGCGATGACAAATCTAAGAGAAAAATAAGTTTTTTAATACTGAAATAATATCGTTTGTTGAACCAAGATTCAAATTTAAGCAAATGTGTATTTATAACGAAGGTATTCGTTATGTAATTTCACAGCCGATGGTAAACAGTGACGCAATGCGCTAGCATTTCACTTTATCTTCCTCAATCATAGATTTGTAGCGTATGAAAAATACCAAGTCTTGCTGAGATTAAACCCAGAACTTTCCATTGATTCTATCACTCTTTCCGTCGTGCGAATTTCCTCAGCTTCATTCGGGAAATATTATTATTCTGTTTTATATTTGCGCTAGGTATATGTTCACACTTTTTCATCATCTTTTATTCATTTACTAATTATTAAATCGTAACAAAAATAAAGCTAATTAACCAACCCGTTAATTTAAATAGTAATCGATTCCTCGACTGTTCCATTCACAAAAGGTTTTTTCTGCATTTACACCCTCAGGCTGCGTAAAAATAAAAATTATAGGAAAGCAACTTGGAAGTCGTAACTTTTTTATGCATTTTACTCAAAATGTATTAAACTTTCTAAATTAATGATCGTCTACACAATTTTATGGGGCCTGGTGCATATAATTTTTTGGCATCTTATAAAATTATCTTTTATACGCTTTTTATTATTCTTATAATTTTGAAATTGAAAAAAAAAAAAAAAAAATTGTACTTAAATTGTATTATTTTTTTACTTATACTTATCCGAGACATGATTAGGCATAAATGTGCCGCAAGGTTGAGTGACCATTGAGCAGCGCCCGTGCGAAGTTAGGTACGGTAATTAATTGTACTAATTGCATCTTAAGTGAAAAATAATATTGCTGTCTCTTTTACCCCATACCGAGCGTGGGAACGCACGCGCAGGTTCGGAGAATTTCAGACCTTTTTTGTTGTAGAGAAATGCGGTTGTGTAAGCCTCGACATTTGTTATCTTATTCGATCTCTTAGGAGCAGGTCGTGTTAAATATAAACGGTTTGAATATTTAATATTTCCTTTTTTAAATATGAATGGAACCAACCGGATGGAGATTCAGGCAACTTCGATTATTATTTAGTATTTTTGTTTTACTTTACCTGTATGTAACGGTTTGATCTTTTTTTGTTAATCGATGCGTTCCCGTAAGCTGCGAAGTAATATTTTTGAAAAAAAAGACAATCAGTAAAGAAAGAATGCAGCTAATTCGCGTAACATATTCTTATGCGAATATGTTTACTTCCAATAAGAAAGGGACAACTGACTGGATTACGTACATAGCTCTGTTTAACGCATTTCTTTTTTATTTTACGCAAGTTCGATATTTATTTCATCGTTTAACGCCTACAGGCTCATGCTCAAACTTAAAATTGTTTTTTTTTTTTTAAATATGACAGTGAAGTAGATAAATATTTTCGTACGTAAAAAATTAACGGGATTCGAATCTAGAACCTTTCGGACATGTCAGTTATGTGATACATTTAATCAGATAAAGTAAAATAAAATGTACATTTTTGTCAACCAGAACGGTAGTAGTAAAAAAATAACCAGAAAATTGTCCTGTTGCCATTTTAATACGTATTATACGTCGACTGTGTTAGTTAAGCGTGTGTCAGTTGACCTGAAATTTCTAATGCAAAAGGATGGATCCGTGATTTACAAAAAATATTTTAAATTTTGAGTGTTGCGAAATTAAAGAATATTGAAGGGTGCGCGTACACACAATATTTTTATTTAACTCTTACTCGTATATATTGTTAAAACAGTGTGAGGGTAATATTGCATCTGAAGTTCTTTTATTCCGTTTTATTAAGTTCTTTTATTCTTTATTCCGTTCTTTTTGTACAGTAAATAATTCTGGGTTCGATTTCCAGTTACGGTGGACATTATCTTACATTATTATCAGAATTCATAACATGAAAAAACAAAAAAAAATAATGTAAAAAAAATGCGCGAGTAGAAAGTGACGTTTTCCGGCCTCCGTGGCGCGAGAGTTAGCGCCTTTTATCCGGAGGTCCCGAGTTCGAATCCCGGTCAGGCATGGCCTTTTCACACGTTACAAAATTGCCATTTCATTTCATCCATTGCAATACATATCGGTTTTCTTTGAGAAAAGAAAAAATATAGATACTTGTATGTTGTCAATACGAGTAAAAAAAAATTGCTATAAATATTCGTTTAATTTAGCGCGAGATAACTTTATAAATTAACTAATCATCGGCGGAACTGCTCGGCGAAATGCTGTTTACAATTCCTTTGCTATGAGGCTTATGGATTATTTTTTATTTTACTTCTTTATTTTTTTTTTAATTTATTCATAGTATTTTTAATTGAAATTGTGTTAAATAAATAAAAATGTCTTCTGAGGGAACATCAAGTCTATTCTTTGACGTTATGTAATATTTATTTTAATATTAAGTATGTGATTTTGTGCTGAAACTGGGAATCGAAATCGCGAATTTCAACTTGTAAGTTTTTTTTTACTAGGTAAAACCCAAATAAGTATTTTTAAAACCGAGAATCCCCGAATTTTCACTACATCAATCTTTTTTATTTCTTCTTTAGTTTTTTTAATGAACTTATATATAGACAAAACTTGCATTAGAAAAATTGAACTCTGTGGGAATCAAATTAAGTCTAAATTTACTTATTTAATTTTTTTATAAGGATTATGCGTGCAATTAATAACATTTCTTTAATTGAGTCCTCAATTTAAGATAATTTTTTTAATGCATAAAACTCATACAAATATTACATACGGACTGATGCCGACCTGTAACCGAACTCTAAAAATTAAATATAAATTTAATACAAAGAATTTAATGTTATTTAAAAGTAATTCCAAAATTTGTTTTTGAACATAGGGCGGTTAACGATAAGAACTAAATTATACGACTCTTCAACTCGACGAGTACAAAACCTGACTGTTCGCAGAAACGATAATACTATTTTAATTCAATAATTTATTATTATTAAATAAATATTCGCTACATTAGGTCGGAGGTTGTGTGTGGAAGTATGTTATTGAAATTTTGAAATGAATTAAAATTTCAGGCCTGACCGGGATATGAACCCGGGACCTTTAGGATGAGAGGGAAGATATTAATACTCCACCTCGGCGACTGGCGACGTCATTAGTTGATACGTGCTGAAATATTAATAACATTAACTTACTCATAAACTTAAAAGAATTGTAATGAAAAAAAAAACACGCAATACATGTGAAATTTTATAGGCTATGATTTTTACTGACGATTAACAAAATAATTAAACAATTTAAATAAAAAAATTTTGCTTTCACCGGCTTATTTAATTTATTTTTTTTGTTTTCTCATAAGCATTATACGTAGATGTAATTATTGAGAAAATACTAATTCTAAACCGAAAACTGAACCCGAGATTTTCAGTTTATTCTTATTTTTAATATGTGAAACCTGGCTAAACAAATTGTGATCCGGTGTCCAAATCAAGAATCAAACCCGTGACTTTCAGTATATAAGTTGGTTTCTTTATTGCGTTAATGAGGTGACAAAATCGATCACAAAAATGAAACGAGACGCGAAAAATTACTTTGTGATTTCTAAGTATAATTTGTGAATAAATCCTTACTAAATGTGTATTTGTTTTATAGACGGCTGGACTGTACTGTGAAATACGGTAGTCTGCTTGAGATAAGTTTAGTAATAATCGTTTTATATCGTGAGTCCCTTATGTACTATTCATTAATATTTGTTATTATCTATATTAAAACAAATGTTCCTGTTGTGTGTTTTTTCTGATTAATTACTAAAGATTGTATGGATTAAGTTGTAAAATTGTCTTCAGATCCTGACAAGGAATCGAATCCGACGCCCTTGGTGTAGCAGGCAAGCACGCTACTTTCTGTGACACTAAACTGGTGACATAAGATTTTTATTTTTAATTACACTATTACATTTTTTAAACTGTTGTTTTTATATTAAAAGAAATAATAGCAGTATTTAGTAAAAAAGCAAAACATTATAACGGACGCTCAGTAGTGTTTTATTTTATGTCCAAGTGCAATTATAAAATATGCGTCAGTGTAAATTATATCGTAAATTGAATATTAGGTAAAACGAAATAATTTAAAATCTTATCATTATCGTTGGTTACGTTCCTTTGTTAACGTGTGCATAAGTTTAAGCGAAAATTTGGTTTCTATTATTATTCTAGATAAAAGTTTTCAAATCTGAAAAAAATTAATATTCAGTTATCGGTGTCGGTTGTTATTATGAGAGATGAAACGGTGTAGTATAGGAAATTCATTTTACAGGGCGCGCTTATTTTCATTTCTTTCTGTGGTAGTAGCATAGATTTGTCATTTGAACGCAACGCTAGTTGCAGTGGTGGGGAACGACAGAAAAAATTAAGTGTGTGAGAGAACGAAGCGTATGATATCCTGCAGTCTCGGGCTAATTAGAAAGAAATTACAGATGGCGTGCGATACGCAGGTCAATTTGGATTGTTGTGTCTGTCGTGATTCTTGTTTACCATTATTATTTCTTAAACATTGTTTATTTTAGTTAGATGATCTCATTATTCATTGATGTAAGTCTTTTTTATATTAATATTATTGTAATATAGCTTAAAATAAGTGTCATTATTTTTTTTTGTTTTATCCATACTTATCACGTAATGAATTTTAGAATACAATTTGCACTCTTATTTTTACAAAATAAATTATTACTATTTATCTCTTATATCCAAACATTTCTAACATTGTTTTCTATTTTTAATACCAGCGAAATAATATCCCAAAAATAAACAGAAATGAAACATTTATTAATTTATAGGTTGGTTATACATTTTAGGTTAATCGGCCAATAAATAATTAACCAAGGAAATAAAATTATTGTATTGTACTCGTGGGTTAAGCAAAGTATGAGCAAATATCAAACCTCTTTTTGCCCTAAATCATTATCAAACTAAAGAAAAATTTACGCTCGATATACTCGTAAAAATAATAGTACGCATTTTACATACTTACAATGTAGTATAATCATGAATTTGTAACTCGCCAGTTTGATTTTTGTATTGTGCAAAATTGTTGATTAGGAAAAAAAGATTACGATAACTTTTGTTTTTAATTTTGTAAAAGTACTTTTTAAGAAATAAATAATTATTTTGGTAGAGTAACTGTCTGATAGTCTTTAATTACTACTCTACATTCCACACAGACTGGAGGCTTGTGTGTAATACACAAGCGTACACTCCCTCTCACAATCAAAATTATGAGCAAAGTTATCGGTTAGTAATTTTTTTTTTCACTCTATCTTTGTTAAGAAGCCATCTTTTTATTTAAATTGTTAGGCTTTTTTACTTCCTTGTACGAAATAAAGAAAGTATTGTGATCACGAAAAATTCCTGTTTTCAAATTTCAACAGAAATATCCATTTTGACTAGTTCGGCGTGACGTCTGTACGTACGTATGTATGCATCTCGCATAAATCAAATACGATTAGCCATAGAATGTTGAAATTTTGGATTTAGGACTGTTGTAACATCTAGTTGTGCACCTCTCCTTTTGATTGCAATCGACTGAACCAATAAAGTCCAAAAAAATTTGAATTTAAAAATTTTTCTTAACTGCAGTAATAAGCCCTCGATGAGAGATTTTTAACGATATGTCATAAGTGATATTTATTTTCATCGGTTCCAGAATTATAGCCAAAATAAATTTTAATTAATGAAATATTTGGATCTTACAAGGGGAAGGCACATCGGTTCGAATTCGACTTTATTGAATTTTTTAACTTTTTTTATTTTCATTTACACGGTCTTAATGTGATGAATAAAACTGATAGCCGGATAAGCATATTACGCTACGAACTTTTGCCAAGCTGAGAAATACTCTTAGATTTTCAGCCTAAGGGTAACGTTTTTTTTAATTGATAATACCCAGAAAAACATTAAACATGTCAGCTATCGTTCAAGCCAAGAATCGGACCCAAAACCCTCAGTATATCATTCGGTTTTTCTGTTACGGAGATGACAAAATAGATTAAAAAATCCAACAAAATCCGAAATCCGTCTAAATCTAATTCCATATTATTTAATGAACTTTCAGTTTATTTTTTGGATTGTTTCATTCATCGAGAGCCAAGTATTATTTAAGAACGACGAAATATATTTTAAAAGATCTAAATAAAATTAAATTAGGATTTACACGTGTAATAAAGTGTATTAATAAATAGATCTGTGGGTGTACAATATCCATTTGATTTTGATATTGCAGACGGGCTTAACAGTAAAGTACCGAAATCGGCTAGATATGATAACTTTGAAATTTAGATATAATACTAATCATTACCTCTTTACGTACCATTTGTAGTTTTTATAATCTGTCATAACAGATGTGGCTTTGTTATTTTTCTTTTTGAGCTGATAACTATTAAAGTAATTAGAGAATGCGCTATTATAAATTTTCCAGATCCTAACCGAGTAACGAATCCGGAACATTTAGTCTAGCAGGTAAGCAACTACCTCTCTAATATTGTAGAGGTCACGTTACATCTAAAAAAAAATAATACTATTTTTTTTTTAATCCCTGATTTCATATTTAGACAAACACAGTAATAGTTAATAATAAAAAATGTACGCGTGGGTGAGGGTCCGTATTTACATGTACTATATTTATATCTACTATACTAGCTTGATTACTTATATAAACTGATTATTAGGTGTAATTAAATAATAAGTGAAAATCTCGTTATAACCCCTTTGTGTCTGGTTGGCTGTTAGAGTAATACGTACATTTATAGTGTAAGTGAAAATTTATTCTCATTAATATAAGTTCCGCAAGATTGATAATAAATTTTAAAAATAACAACAGTAATTTAGTATTAGACAACGCATAATGGATGGTCTGATGTTAAAAAAAATTGAGGGTGAAAGAAGCAGTTTGCGAACCAAATTTAAAATGGAATAATTTTGTTGTTTAAAAGTGTGGTTGTTGTGTCTATCGGCGACGGTCGTTGAGGTACGGGAGGGGTGAAGGAAGACAAACGCCATGATTGAAACTAAAGAAAAATAGTCATGCAGTTATTGGCGGGAAATTGTCGGACGTAGATTACTCAATTCACCGTATTTAAAGCCTCTAGTGAACAGTGTTGTTTAACCTAATCAACGCATCCATTGTACATCTCTATTGGTATATTCCGTATTACTGATTAAGGTATGTTTTATTTGCTTTTTTAATATTAGAATTTTTTAAACAATTATTTGCAGTTATTTTATTCTTTGTTTGTATTATTCAAATAAAATACGAGTAAATTAAGCAATATTTTTAACAAAAATTCTTTCGTATAAAGATTAGAATTACTGAACAAGAAAGCACTTCAGTATAATGTAAATACACCTTAAATAAAATTTCACATAAACACATACACAAAATATTTTATTAAACCTCCTCTTTGAGATTATTGAGTGCGATGTAACACCCGATAAACCGTCTTTATTCTGTTCGTTATTTACACACAACTACTGTCATTGTATTTACTAAATTAGTATCTACTCAATATTCCATTTTAAAAATATTTATAATTAAAAATGTTAGAATCCAGTTTACACTTGTTTATTTTTACGAAATAAATTAATAATTATTTATCTTAATAATGTATCTAAATAGCAGTGAAACTGTGTCGAAAAAATAAATAAAACGAATCACGTTATATATTTGTTATATATATTAGGTTATTCGACCATTAATTAAGAAGGAAAGTAAAATATATTGTGTATCAAATTAACTGTCTCATATAAGCAAAATGTATTTCACGAGGAAAAAGAGAGTTTTTAAGTATCGAATTTAATATTTCATTTTAGATATATTAACAATTTTTAAGTCGGGTAACGAGAATGAAACGTGCTACGCAAGAAAAAATTTGCATCGGTATCGTTATCAAAAATATACTCTGATTTACTGGAGCTCCTTAGTTTGATTCCCAAGTAGCTTACCGTTTGTTCACCGATCTCATTCGTGTCGTTAAATATTCATAAATGAATAGATTTAAGAGGATAGGTAGTTTGACGAACTTATCATTGTTCTGTCACTCAAGAAAATATTTTTAAATAGCGAAGGAAATAGTGAATATTTGTAAATAGTGATATTTTTTGAATAGTGTATTTTTTAAATAGTGCTCTCTCTCAAAAATTTGAAAATTTTATCTGATTTAATTTTTGTAATTACAAAGGTTTTGCTATAACAAATTTTGAGTGAGAAAAAAAAAATTATATTTATATAGAACAGTATATTTCAGTATTTATATATAATTAAAATTGTGCGCGCGCGCTTCGGTTACTATACAGAGAATACTATTCTTAATAGGGAGGGAGCTTGTATATGAAACAATTCTAACATTTTGTGATTGACAAATGCTATGTTGCCATTTATACTGATTTTTTTCTTCACCGTTTACTCTTTACCCGCCAAGTTAGGCATCTCTTATTTTACCCCGTTGCGTTTAACTTATTCAATACTTTTACATAATAAATCTTCCAACCAGTAAGGAAGATGAATAAAAAAAAAAAAAAAAAGTCAGTCTTAAATTCTCATTCAAGAATATGGTTGTACTATTAATGATTTTGTCGTTTATGTAGTAGTGTTAAAAAGTTTAAAAAAATCATACTTAATAACTTTTTTGTTTATGTTAATTTTTTTATTTGTATAATACAGTTAGTAAAATGATCACCGATCTTATACATCCGATCTCCTGATTAACCGGACCTACATATTTTATTTATCCGTAAAATTTACATAAATCATTGCTTGATTTAAGTATTCGAATTATCAGAGAGATTTTCTTGTAACAAAATTCAGAAATAATTTGTGATTCAAATTAAATATAATCTGAGATTAATGTTTATTAAAACGTTGATTATTCGGACCTCCATATCTCAAACATTTTACGACTTAAAAGCGATGACAAATCTAAGAGAACTTTGACAAATCTTAAATAACCTTTTTGTTTATGGTAATTTTTTTATTTGTATAATACAGTTAGTAAAATGATCACTGATCTTATACATCCGATCTCCTGATTAACCGGACCTACATATTTTATTTATCCGTAAAATTTACATAAATCATTGCTTGATTTAAGTACTCGAATTATCAGAGAGATTTTCTTGTAACAAAATTCAGAAATAATTTGTGATTCAAATTAAATATAATCTGAGATTAATGTTTATTAAAACGTTGATTATTCGGACCTCCATATCTCAAACATTTTACGACTTAAAAGCGATGACAAATCTAAGAGAACTTTGACAAATCTTAAATAACCTTTTTGTTTATGGTAATTTTTTTATTTGTATAATACAGTTAGTAAAATGATCACTGATCTTATACATCCGATCTCCTGATTAACCGGACCTACATATTTTATTTATCCGTAAAATTTACATAAATCATTGCTTGATTTAAGTACTCGAATTATCAGAGAGATTTTCTTGTAACAAAATTCAGAAATAATTTGTGATTCAAATTAAATATAATCTGAGATTAATGTTTATTAAAACGTTGATTATTCGGACCTCCATATCTCAAACATTTTACGACTTAAAAGCGATGACAAATCTAAGAGAACTTTGACAAATCTTAAATAACCTTTTTGTTTATGGTAATTTTTTTATTTGTATAATACAGTTAGTAAAATGATCACTGATCTTATACATCCGATCTCCTGATTAACCGGACCTACATATTTTATTTATCCGTAAAATTTACATAAATCATTGCTTGATCTAAGTACTCGAATTATCAGAGAGATTTTCTTGTAACAAAATTCAGAAATAATTTGTGATTCAAATTAAATATAATCTGAGATTAATGTTTATTAAAACGTTGATTATTCGGACCTCCATATCTCAAACATTTTACGACTTAAAAGCGATGACAAATCTAAGAGAACTTTGACAAATCTTAAATAACCTTTTTGTTTATGGTAATTTTTTTATTTGTATAATACAGTTAGTAAAATGATCACTGATCTTATACATCCGATCTCCTGATTAACCGGACCTACATATTTTATTTATCCGTAAAATTTACATAAATCATTGCTTGATTTAAGTACTCGAATTATCAGAGAGATTTTCTTGTAACAAAATTCAGAAATTAATTATAATTCAAATTAAACATAATCTGAGATTAATGTTTATTAAATTGTCTAATATTCGGATCTTCATACCTCAAACATTATGTGACTTAAACGCGGTGAGAAATCTGAGAGAAAAATAATTATTAAAATGCTGAAAAAATCGCTTGTTGAACCAAGACTCAGATTTAAACAAGTTTGTATTTATAACGAAGTTATTAGTTATGTAATTTCACAGCCGATGGTAAATAATGGCGTAATGCGCTAACATTTAACTTATCACTCCTTCATTCGAGATTTGTAGGATATGAGAAATACCAAATCTTGCTGGGATTAAACCCAGAACTTTCCATTGACGCTACTACTCTCTCCGTCGTACGTGTTTCCTCAGCATCATTCAGGAAATGCTATTATTCTGTTTTATATTTGGGCTAGTTATAGGCTGAAATTTTTTCATTGTATTTTATTCATTTATTAATTATTAACTCGTAACAAAAATAAAGCTAATTGGCCAACCCGTTAATTTAAATAATTATCGATTCCTCGACTGTTCCGCTCACAAAATCGTTTTTCTGCATTTACACTCTCAGGCTGTTCCTTCATAAAAATAAAAATTATAGGAAAGTAATTTGGAAGTCATAAAATCTTTGTAGGCATTTTATTAAAAGTGAAGAATTAAACTTTAAAAATTAATGATTGTCTCCACCAATAATATTTTATGGGGCCCGGTGTATATGATTTTTTTGGCATCTTATAAAATTGTCTTTTATAAATTTTTTATTATTATCATTTTTTTAATTTCAGAAATTAAAAAATAATAAATTGTATTATTTTTTATTGTTATATTTATCAGAGACATGATTAGTCATAAATGTGTCATAAATAAAGTACGATTCATTTGTCCGCTTGTTTAAATGTAAACATCTGTCATTTTTTTCTTAATTGTTAATGAACGAACTTAATTATTGTTAAAATTATTAATGTATGAATCTTTAATTTCCTTTAAAATGTTGAAGAAATAACAATAGTAAGTTCTACGTCTGTTCTAGCTAGGCAGCATATTTAATATACAATTAAAAATGTGAACTTAATTAAAAGTATGAAACTATTGCAACAATATAATGAATGATTAATTCAATGTAAATTTCAAGTAAGATACTTGGTTACTTATTACTTGGCAGTTATTTAATGTATACACAACCAACGAATTACTCCGCGGCTGGAATTGTTGTACAGGTATATACAGCCTTCCCTGCGGTGAAAGAAGTAAAGTTGTCATTTGTACGACTGAACTTCATTTCCGTTTTCAAAAGGGTAGTTACGTGAAACTGCTTCTTCCTAATTCTCCTTAGCGAATTCGCCAGCCGTAACTCTATAACAAATTTTTTTCGGACATAAGTTTGTAGAACTTCTTAATTTCAAGCTCTGGAATCGGTTCCCAAGTTTTTTCACTTTCTTCCTATATCATTTTGTGTAGGTATATGTATATATAGTTACATAAATTAAAATATAAAATCTATAGTTTATATTTTTTATTGTTTTTAAAAACATCATTTACGGGAAGATATTTTCTTAACTAAAAGTTTGAATAAAGTTTATAAATGCAATGCGTCGATGAACTTGAACGTTTAAAAATATCTAGATGGGATTGCTCTCCTGTCACGGTGAGTAATATAATTTTTTTTATTTTACGAATTAATTTCAAACAATCGGTACACGGTACATAAAAAATATGTCAGATTAAAATTAACTTTGATTTGGCTATATTTATTCCTTATAATATTTAACAGAACTATGATTAGGCATAAATATGCTGGAGGTCCGATAACGAAATTATTGCTGGGAGTGCATTTTTGGTAAGGAATTAAATGATCTTTCGACCACTCAAAATTTGCGCGCGCCCACACGCACCGAAGAGAGAGCGAGCGAGAAAATTCTCGCGCTGTCTGAGGCAGACTAATGTTTAAGAAAGGGGGTGATGATACTAACTGTGATGTTACTTTTACTTTCCAAGAGGGACTCTTACTTTTATAATTGTGGTCTCTTAAGTAAAGTATACGTTTTCATAATAAATTCTTACAGTATTTTGTATTTCATTTTATTCGCTTGTAAAATATTAAATCTCGCATTTTAAAATATTTAAACGTTACCAGAATGATAATGTTATTACTTATATTTACGAGAGTAAACAGTAAAAAAAAATTTGTTTACTGTAGTAAAAAAGTAGTACTAAGTACTTACTACCGGGTTCGAATTCCGGTCAGAATTGGCTTTTTTATCAGCTTTATTAAAATTTAAAAAATAAAAGTAAATGACGAACTGGATGTCGGTATATTGTCGATACAAATAAATATATAAAAACACGTATTTGATATTAATATATATAAGAAGCATTAATAAATTTAATATGAGATGACTAATAACCGTTAGTAGCCGCGTTATTATGGAGACAATACCGCCCTTCTGTCGGAGACTCGCTGACAAACTAATAGTAGAGCGTTAAACAGCCTTCAATAAACACATGCCTTACACGCTGCAATATAAACTCATATTTCGATAAATAATTAAACAAGTCTATAATATGCATTATAGACGGTTGGATTAAAAAATTCCAACCGTGTCCCCACCTACGAGGTCGGTCGGCAAAATGTTTAGTTGATGCTTGTAGAAGTATTAAATAACATTATATTTTCTGTACTTATAAACATAAAAGGATTACATAAATGTAGGAATGTAGGTTGTTTTTAGTCTTAACGCAACGTTGTTGTATTTATCTGGCCATCTTGTTAGAACCTGAAATTTAATCGAGTTAACTACAAGTTTTACTGATTATTCTTATCCTTTAATGCTTTATTTCATTTTATAATTGTTAGCTTCTAAATCTGCTGGTCTCGGGTTTGATTCTGGGCAAGAATTTTGTGTTTTTTTTTTTAAATATCTCACTAATTTCATCTACCTCTTATTCCACGCTCGTTAAAATACAAGTGTAGGATATTACGAGGTCGTACTGTAAATAAAGCTGGAAAAATTTGATCTGTTATTATTTAACATTAAAGTTTTTGTTTAGTTAGAAAACTACTGTACAAAACCGATCAATTTTATCGTAATAATTTTAATATATTTATTAAAATTAAAGAAGATTAATTATTATTTTTAATAAAATGTAAATATAAAATAATCGACCAATCATAATTTAATTTAATTATGTCGGGTGTATATATAAGAAAAAAGGCTATTAACGTTGTTACTCACATGTAAGCAACTGTACATGTATTTTGTTGTATTTTAATTGTACCATCACGTGATCAGTACTGTCCGACGGCAGCCAATCAGAGCGAAAGTAGCCACCTGCGTTGTTCAACAACCCCCCTCACTCCGTCACACCATCACTCGCATAGTCTAGACTGACTGTTGTTTTTACTTGATGTCATCCCATAAAAATTAAACAAAAAAATAACTAACTACCTCTAATATTCCTCTTTCCTAAAGTCCTCCATCAGCGTATGACCCCGATACAATTTTATAAATTATATTTATCATCGGCTATTGAACAATTTTTATATTTATTAAAATATTTGTTACTATAAAAAAAAATATTTTATTACGTTTATTTATTATTGAACATATCGTTTTAAACGTAATCTGAATTTTTAAAAATATAGTGAAAAAATATAGTACCTTCAAAACTAAAGTGATACACCGATGGTACACTAGGGGAAGCTTTTTATTTAATCACACACACATAGAACATTTGATTACACATAGAACTCCATGTATACATGTGTTCATCAGTAATCAAAGAATTCACACACACGTGCACATGGACGTTGAATCCCGGTCAGGCATGGCATTTTTCACAGACGCTACAAATCATTCATCTCATCCTCTGTACAGTAATGCCTAACTGCGGCTCCGGAGGTTAAACAAAACAAGGGATAAATCTGTTACCAGATTTTTGCTTTTTAATTTTAATTAAAATAATAAATAACATTTACTTCTTAGCAAATGTTACGCATTCGTACACAATTTACTAAACAATTTACACGAATCACGTTTACCGGTACAAAACAAAGTTCTGATATTTATTTATTTTTTATTTTATTTACAATTTAAAACTTACATGATCATCCGTCAGACCTAAGTCTGTCGACAGATATACTAAAGAATTATTATTACATTATTAAGTGGTTAATGCAATAACCAATTTTATGTAACAACTAAAGATATTATTAGTTTTTATAATAGTTATAATAGTAGTACAATTATAAAAATTAATTTAACAAAATTAAACTATATACTTAAAAACTAATGAACAAATTATTTCTTTAATATTTGTAATGTATTAGATTTAGTAACTAAAACTATAT
Organism: Lycorma delicatula; assembly: GCF_047948215.1. Taxonomy (NCBI): domain Eukaryota; kingdom Metazoa; phylum Arthropoda; class Insecta; order Hemiptera; family Fulgoridae; genus Lycorma; species Lycorma delicatula. The sequence goes on from NC_134465.1 coordinate 1,054,680, forward strand.
TCAAGAAACAAAACTATACTTAATTACAACAACGAATTACACAATATCTTGTTGCAACAATTACATAAAGAAAATAAATAACTAAGCTTTAACCATTCAACAATACATTATTTATTGATTTACAATAATTATCAACATTAAAAAAAAAAAAAATATAACTATAATCATGTTATAATTATCTGGACTGCCAGTATAAATCCAACATGAATCCTGTTAGTACCTATTACGTTATAGTTAATGCCCACTCGATGAGAAGTTTTTTTAAATCATTTTTTTTTCATTTTTACATTATTGAGGTGATTTAAAGAATTAAGTAATGCAGGAACAACATACTTCTTTAATCGTTTACCGTAAGTATTATTATATCTATCTGTAATAAAGCTCATCGCTCTCAAATTGTATCCACTTTCTACATTTACCCTGTATTCACTGTTGTAAAAGTTCCTAAAAATAATTAAGAATTTAAGAACTTTTACAATATATAGCCGTAATTGCAAAACTTAGTATTATATTTTAGACAGGGTATACGTAAACGTAATAAATGATAACGATGATGCAAGTTAGCGTTTTATTAAAACGCTTGAAAGCAACACAGTGTGATTTGACTCGCTGTAAATGAAATCGGTTTAGTCGTCTCGTTATAATTTGCTACCTAATTAAACGGTCCAAACATTTTACATAATGTACAACAGAAATGTTACTATTAATAAGAATAGTATTTATGCAATTAGCAATGTTATTTCTTACTGAGAAGTGGATCGCACAAACTTTATCCATGTTTAAAGTTAGGATTTGCACGCCGGCTCGGTAACTTTATGTAAGAATTTAGTTTCCACGAGAAGGTTTACAAAGGTTTATTCTGTTTTTGTTTGTTGATTAATGCATTTCCAAGTTGATGATACAGTGAAATGTATAACAGGACTACAATTTAATTTATACTCAAATTAGTGACAGCGTAAATCTAAGTAGGTTTTCAAACAATGAGAGTTATATTCAATGGAAATATCTGTAATACCACTAAGTTAACAAACGTATCAAAATTCTAAAAAAAAAAGTTGTTTTTCTCTTCGTATATTTCTGTAAACTATGTTTGAAAAATTCATTCTGTTCTTCGATAAACGGTAAAATTAATATTTTTTCACGTTTCAGGGCCGGCCCAAGGCAGTAGGCAAGGTAGGCGACAAGTCATAAAAATATATTTCGATTACTTGAATCTAGAAAATAGAGTATTTAAATCTTCTCTGAAAGTAGTAGGTACTAGTTTTAGTTGTCGGTAACTCGTTAAAAATGTAATTTTTTTTTCAATAAAATAATTATCGGTAAATCTGTAGTAGTATTATTATCTTAATTTAGTTATATGCCATTTTTCTGGTTAACATGGTTTTTTATAATTCTGTTTTTTTTTTTTTTTTAATTTTTACATTTTTTTTAAGCTTGGGGTGGAATTTTTGGGGTTTGCCTACGGCGGCAAAAACGGTAGGGCTGATCCTGCGTGTTTATCTGTTTTAATTTGACGCGTTAACTTTATTCTCATATAAAATGGAAGAGTAATAATTCAAAATTAATCGAGATAAAAGTTAATTAATTAATAACAAAGGAAAATTTATATTTCAAAAAAAGTCGATATTTTAAGGCGCTAACAGGAAGCGGTTACACCGCTTATAAGGCTGTTATCACAAGATCTGACTGACAAACACTGTGTTAAATGGCAGTAAGCATCTCATTGTAACGCACGCTGTTTATTTTCGTGCCCCTTTTCTCATAATGTTCCAGTACTGGGCCTTTACTGGTGAGTCCCAAGAAACCGTAAGCATCAGTTTTCCTGCGGATGGTTGGGACTTGAACATTTTTTTGCAGGGAAACTTTTTTGGGTGTTTCCATTCCATACTCTGCCATTTTCTCTCTGGATCCATGTTTTGTCACCAATGATGATGTCCCGTTCGTTACCATAGCGATCCAAATGTTTTTGGCAGATGTCCAAGGGCGTTTGTTTATGCGACTGTGTGAGTTGTTTTGGTACCCATCTTGCAAGAATGTATGAAACCCAAGTCTGTTGTGGATGTTTTCGTAGGCAGAACCGTGACTAATTTGCAGACGATGTGCCAGTTCATCAGTAATTACTTGTCTGTTTAAGAAAACCATGTCACGTGCTCAGTCAATGTTTTCCTCATTTGTGGGGTTAAACAGACATCCGGCTCCTTCGTCATGTGTAACACTTGTGCGACCATTTTTGAACTTTTCAATCTATTCGTAGACACTCTGTTGCGGCAACACACTGTTTCTGTACTGTAGCAAAAGTCTGATTAATTTCAACCCCTGATATACCTTCTGACCACAAAAAACGGATCACTGAATGTTGCTCTTCTTTGGTGCTAACAGAATGCGGAGCAGCCATGGTTAATAGCAGGGCAGTGATAAAGGAACTAATCTGCATCATCAAATCTGCCCAGACATACTAAACTTAAACCACGCATGCATCATCTACGCAACACGACAGTACTACATAAACAAAAATATAACTAAATTGCAGATAATAATTGACTTACCCTCCTATTTACATACAGAGAAAGAAAAAATGGACTCTAAAAAGGCTAATCTAAATAAATTAATAATATTTTTATGGGTAATAGACATTTTGTATTATCAATTTTCTTGTTCTTATTTTATTTTTAAAATAAAAAAAGAATGTTACAAAAAATAACAAAAAATGTATATGGTATACATATGTATCACTGCCCACATGGTAAGTGCACTGACTGTGAATGGTCCGTGGTACATATATGTATGTACCAAGGCCTGACTGCCACAGATTTGGTAATGGATGTCCACTTTTGATGGAAATTACATTATTTAATGCTTAAGTCTACCAACCAAGTAAAAAAAATATATTTTTTTAGGCCCCAGAGTTGTACCCTATAAAAGGTTAAAGAGATGAATGAATCTCAGTCATTCAATTCTTGGGTTGAGATAAGATGATGATCAAAATGAAAAAAAAAAATGATGCGATTGGAAAATCCGTAAAATAAATTTACGCTAGTGAAAATGATTCTAACAAATATGACATCAACATTCAGCCTTAAAGACTCATTACAAGTCTTATTAAAGATCTTGTGCGGCTACTCTTGTTATAAAAAAGTTAAAAATCTTACAGTAATAGAATGTAGATTAATGATGCGTCCAAGAATTTGTGGATATTTCAAACAACTTTTCACTTGTTAAAAATAAATATTTTTATTAATAGTCTATTAATTATGATTCTGGCCATCTAAAAATATTCTGCTGTAAGATATTTGTATGCAGTTTATTCAACTTATGAATTTATATTGTTCAAGCTGTAACTTTCTTCTACCCACAGTAAAAATATATAAATGACTCTTATATTTATTGGTTGTTCATAATTAATTTTAGGGTTCTATTATAATGTTTATTTCATAATAATATACTGTATGTTCAAAAATTTTAATGTATTGAGAATTCAAATTATCTACGTCCTGATTTGTTTGAATTTTTAATGTTTAATTAAACATAATTTCTATGTTTTTAATTTTTACGTTTTTAATTAAACGTGAATGTCTCTTTTCTTTTTCCTTTTTTTTGAAAGCATTATGTATTCATTTTTTAATTTATGCATTAGGTTGAATCAATTACATTTATTACCAAATTACAGCTGGATTTATAACAAAAGGTCTTCTATAAAATTAAAAACTGTAAATAAAATTATTGAAAATAATGAATGCTATAATAAAAGATAAAGTTAATTCTTGAATTTAAAAATCATAATCTGTTTACAAATATAAAAAAATAATTAATTATTCAGAAGTGATGCATTAGTAAAAAAAAAAAAAAAAACGATATACAATAGTTAGGTTTCTTAGTTCTAGTTTATAAAACTGGAAATGAAACTAATGTCAAAAAAAAAAAAGAAAAAGAGGGGTAGTATAAATATTGAACAAAAGAACTAAAATTTGAAAGGATTCAGAAAAAATTCTAACTTGCTTTCTAAGCGATTATTACCCTGAGCAATAAATATAATAAGCGCAATTAAGTTTATTAATTTCTTACAACTAATAATGACTACCAATTAAAAATATAAATAGTGTATTTCATTGATTTTTTTGTCAGAATTATGAAAAATCATTTTAATATTTTATTTTGTATTCTATTAAAGTAGTACTGCCAAAGAAACTAAGTTAATAACCGGGTCTAAGCCACACCATCAGCCAGGTGAAAATAAATTATAGTGTGTGATTACAACAAAGAATCTTCTAATAATTTGTAATTAAAGAATATTTCTAATAATTTGAAAAGTTATATTTTACAAACCAGGAATAAATACTAGTTAATTTGTGATATAATATACATTATACTTGTTCTTTTGTGTGTATTTATTATTGTTGAAGTTTGAAGAGAATCTTTAGGAATTCTGAAAATTACAAATTCATAATTATTATTTAAACATTTAGAGTCTTACATAGCTGCACAATGTTCAATTAAAATAAAGATGAAAAAGGACTGTAAATCTAACAAGAATTTCCACTACAACTGTTGGCAATCTTGGCCATCACTTAACAATTCTACGCAGAAAAAAAGATTTGCACTAATTAGCATAATGTTGCTAGCGTACAAGTATTCTACACAAACATGGAGAGACTATTTATTTTTAACCGATGACTGAGACAGAGAAGGGTTTCAAAGAGAAGCTTTCTCTTTTGTATACAACTAAAAAGTTTTACTGAAAATAAAAACTTGTTTTTCCTAAATTTAACTAATATTGTACTTATGTTTACACTAAGATACATTTCTCGTACAATATTAAATAATTTAACTGTAATCTGGTGAATATTTCTTGCTCATTGTTTCAGATTCCTCCCGCTAAAGTTAATGAACAAGAAAAGCTGTAATCACGGCAAACAGGGCTGTAAATAAGAAAAAAGTATATTAAACCCGTTAGCATAACACCGACAAAAGTTAACAATTTTTTTATCAGAATAAATTATATGTTAATATTGTGAAATTTAATAATTGATATTGATCACCTTAATTCATTATTTCTGACAATAATAATTACAAAATAAATAAATCGCACATTTGATTTAAATAGAGAATTATATTTACCATTCCTCATTAAAATAAAAACAAATTGCTCTCTTCTCAATTATGTATTGTTAAAACATATTACCATGAATTACACTATAGAGAAATGCTTTTAATATATAGTGTTTTTTGTGCAATTCAAATAATTTTTATCGTAGCATTCAATATAAGTGTTACAGACTTGATTTTACATCAGATTTACTTCTATAAATCAATACATACACTCCTCTTCTAGTGGTTATATAAAATAATCAAAAAATTCAAATAAAATTTTTAAAAATCACAGTATTGTTAAATTTAAAGAAAAATTTTAACTTTAATAAACATCAACAACTTGTCGATTCCCACCGTTTTAAAAAAAAATGTTATTCTAGTTATATGCATTTAATAAGGTGAATACTTTTACCTAATAATAATAATAAGGTGAGTACTTTTTATGTGGTGGGCAGGGCATTTTGTAACGCAAATTTAAAGAAAAACTGATTAACAAATTACATAGCCTAATCAAAAAATTACATAGCCTAAGTAATAACATAATATGTAATAATAATCAATATGTAATATATGTAATATTAATCAAATTACATAGCCTATGATATTACCTTACCTAATATCTGTTTTCTTTAGTTTTCTTCTGAATCATCATCAGGAATACCCTTTTTCATTCTCCAGCAGCAATTGACAAGCGTCTTTAGGCACCATTTTCCCTAGAAGCATGTTTCAGTCTTTGACATATTTTGAGGAAAGAGTTCATCGGACTTATCAGTTATATTATTAAAGTTAAGTGGAAAAAATTTCAAACGTGAATGTAAAATATGTAATTCTCCTCTGTTAATTTTATCCATTCATTTTTTGCAAAGTCTTTTTTATAATAGTTATGATGTTATGTTTGTCCCAATTTTTATTTCATGTCCTTTTTTTTGTCTTTATTATCCCATTTTTTCTTTATCTTCTGTACCCAACTTCACATTTAGACACAACTACATTGTGGTAAGAATCAATGTCTCTTCGTGAATGTAATTTACATCCTATAATTTATTTTGGAAATCTCAAAGCAGGTCAGCCCACTTAACTCTTCTAGCTTGACCTGTCCTATGTGCACGCCTGGCTTCATTAAGTGTCCCTCTAGCTTGGAGGATGCCTGGACAGTCACCACCCCTAACAATCTTTGCAGTCGCCTTCTTGCTCTGAGGCACTGGCTATGTAGCTTCAACTGGATGGCTCAGCAGGAGCCTCTGCAGCCTACCACAGAGACAGGCTCATACTTGGCCTAAAGCTGTCGCCCCGCAAAATTTCACTGTGAAATACCCACTGGTCACACGTGAACCGTCCACCGACCATGATCACATCGATGAACCGGCCAGTACATCCCACCCTGCCGCAACTGAGAACACACATCTATTTAGATATATTTTTAACTAAACAAAAATATTGTTTGGCAGCTTCTTCCTAAGTTTTTGTTTGTCTACGGTATTCTTTTTTTTCTCATGTGATCTTTGTTCTTCAGTAAATGTATTACATTTTACCATCAGTAGTATATCTTATCAAATTACAAAAAGAATTCTATGATAAGTTTAAATAAATTTCATTGTGAAATACAGAATTGATTGTATAAAATATTATAATCCAGATAATTAAAACTCTGCAAAAAAAGTAAAAAGATTTTCTCAGTACATTATGAATCTTTTTTTAATAAATTACAATAATAAATAAATAATCCATGTAGAATTCAAAGTTTGTTATCAATAATTATTATTATTATTATGTTTCAGAGGATTTGAACCAATTTAGTAAAAAAAATTTCTTCATGTATTTTGGGAGAGAGGAAAATACAAAATTAATTTTTGACTTTGCCAGAAGAATCCAACAACCTGATAGATTTTCCAAGTCAATGTGGGATAAGGCAATTAAGGTAAATTTTGTTGAACTTTTAATGAAGAGATAAAATTTGAATCTAAATGTAAATCCTGATCATTTTCTGAAATTAACTGATAAATTTATGTAACTAATACATACAGGTATGTTCACGCCTTACTTTTGCACTTAATCTTTATCGCTACTGATTTATTGCATTTACCTTGTTCTTTATATCTAACATTTTAGCTTTAGTATTCTGTAACATCTGAAGAAGGTACTGTGTATCTAAATACTGTTATGTCTAAATAAAACTAGAGAAAATTAAAAATATATTTCTTTTCATTTTCCAGTTTTTTATTATGGATTTTCACCAAATAAAATCATCATCTGTCAATGATTTCCTCACATTTGGTTTTCAACCAAAAGTACCTTACACTAAAGATAAATGAAACTTAGAACTGACAATAGGAGCGCATCAGCCAGGAAAGTACAAGTCGCAGGCGTTAGGAACTGGATACTTAATAATAAAGGTAAGATAGAAAAACTCAATGGTGAAACTGGAATATTTTAAGTCCAAAAAGCAAATATCACCCTACAAGCTAGAAACTATTTTCAAATGGAAAATACTTTTATTCCACTAAATCTCTTGATGAAACTACCACATTTTTTTTCAATTTTATGTACAAAAATGTATATTTTTGTTTTTCTGGTAATTATTTGTATCACAATATTATATTTTTACTAATAATGGACTTAAAATAGTTTGGCTCAATTAACTTCAATTTGTTTTTGGACTTGGGAGTAAAACCAAAGTATCAAAAAGTTTTATTTTTTAGAATTTTCTATTTCAATATAAACTTTCACGGGCTGGTTATAAAATTTAATATTTTTAAAGATTCAGGAACAAAAATTAATGGAGTAATTGAAAGTTATGATTATTTAAATTATAGTATGCAGGTTTTCTTTAGAAAGTAAGTCTATGTGAAAATATTTTTTTTAATAGATAAAATTAGCAAAATAAATACAAAATATTATTTAAATTGAACAAGATAATAAAATAAATTGCATAGAGCAATAATAAGAAAACAAAATAATATTATGTCAAAATTTTTTTTTGAATAATGCATCATTTTCATTGTGAGAATCTTCCTAAAAAAGGTAGCCTACCAGTCCTATTGAAATAATAAAATTTAGCCTACACTAATAAGAAATAAGTTATAACATCAAAAAAAAGAACAATATTTTCTATATGATTTATTGTAAACTCGTTAATTTTAACAATATCCACAACAAAATAATAATACTGTGTTTAGTAATAATATTATGTCCATTCACAATCTAAATAATCATGATTAATATTCTCAGTTGTTGGTATACTTCTGAAATATAGATATTCTTCATCTATTCATTTTAGATCAGTACATAAATCTTCATACTTTTGTTTACTTTGGTCTTTTATCTCTCACAATTGGCAAAAAATCTGGAAAAAATTAAATTTTTTCCTTGTATTTCTTCTCAGGTCAGCTTTTTGAAAATATTTTTCAAATGAAGTCTTGTAGAAATATACACCATGTTTCCTCTTAGCTACCTGGATCCACATCATGTCTGTAATTCGAGCGTCTTGTTCAGTTAAATTATTAAAAATAAAATGTATAATACTTTTTATTTAAATACAGTATTTTATATTTTTTTTATTAAATTACAATTTTCATCCTAGTGTAATAAAGAATTAAAATTTTTAAAATAGCTACAGCCATTCTTTCAATGTAGATATTCTTTCCACTTTCTTTAAAAATTTTCGCCAATCAGAGCATGTTATTTCCTCGGTTTTAATTGTTTTTTTCTTCTTTTTAATTATGCTGTGATTGTATTCACTTTTGCACGAGTGTGCCCAGGCAACAATTATTTGTGGTTGATAATTTGTAAATTTTTCTATTAATTACATGTACATTATAATCATATCGTGTTTTTTATTTTGGCTTGAACAATTATTTATCAGACCAGATATTAAGTTCATATCATCTTGCAAATATTTCCCTGCTCATTTTAAGAAGCATGATGATATTTCATTTCCTCTACACCCTCCAGTGGTTTCATCATAATCGTGCAAAATGAATCTGTTGTTTTTGGATCATCATTGTGAAAATTAATGTCCATAGCTCTCCGAGATAAATTGATTGTTTGTCATAAAGGAACGGGATAGGCAAGAGTTTCTGTAAATCCACCATTAAAAGTTGGCTTCCTTTAGGATTCACTGGGAATGCAGTCATAAGATTTCTTGAAATTTACAAATGTTATCTCCTTGTCTGTTTCTTTTCCTGTTGTAATCCTTTATTAGCTTGAGATTTATGATCTGGTCTGGACAGTTCCTCCAGGATCTGAAACCTCCCTTGTATTCTCCTAGTTCTTTCACAAGTTGTGTACCGATCCTGTTGAGGATGATTCTTGAAAGAATTTTGTATGTTTTGTCTAGGAGTGAGATTCTCCTGTAATTGTTAGGGTCTGTTTTGTCCCCTTTTTTGTGTAGCGGATGGATGAGAGCTGTCGTCCAGTGTTCTGTTAGTTTTTCTTTGATCCAGATGTTGACAAGCTGTTGAAGGACAATTTTATTTATCTCCTTCCTACATGTTTCCAGATCTCTACAAAAGTCTGATCTTCTCCTGCTGCTTTGTAATTCTTCATCTCACCCAGTGCTTGGTAGACTTCTTTTATTATGGGAGGGTTAATATTTTCTGGTGGTGTTGTTGTTGGGGTGTTGGTGTTGAAGTTCAGGAGTTCTGTCGGTTCTTCGCAATTTAGGAATTTTTGAAATATTTAGCTTGTTTTTCCCCTTGCCTTTATTGTTATGGGTCAGTTCACCATTTTCATTCTTTATTGGTAGGGTTCGGGGTTCGTATTTTTGGAACTGATTTTTGAAAGTTTTGTAGTAGTCTCTTGGCTGCATTTTAGTGAATTCCTCTTCTATTGGCTTCAGTGTGTATTTATGGTGTTGTGTAGTTGGGTAGGATCCATTTTTTATGTAGTTTTAGGGGTTTAGTTTTGTTGCTTTCTTTGGAGAGTAAATTTAATTTTAATTTTGACTACATAGTAATCTGAGCCTGTGTCTACTCCTTGGAAAACTTTTACATTGTAGATCTCTTTGTGATGGTGTTTGACCATGAAGACATGGTCTAGTTGCCATTCTCCTTTAGTGTAGTCAGGTTGTTTCCAGGTTTTGAGTTTTTCAGGTTTCCTCTTGAAATATATGGATTCAAGACTAGGTTGTGGTTTCTGCAGAGATTGATGAGTCATCCATTTTTGTTTGTTTTCTTTTGGGCGGACCATTTTCTGATGATGTCACGCTAATTTCTTTCTTTGCCCAGTTGAGCATTTAAGTCTTATTTAACATTGTTTTTGGGGGTGTTATTTATAGTCAGGTTGAGTAGATCCCAGAATTTTTTTGTTTCTATGGTCATTTGGAGAGTTAATTTTATTGTTAGTGGGTGCACGGGTGTTTATTATAGTGTAGATTTTATTAGATGCTTTTAGGGTGAGTGTTGAGATTCTTGGGGATTATAACTTGAATTCTTGTATAGAGTTTATTATTTTGAGGCTGACTAAAAACCTGTTCCAAATTGTGGGATATTTTTCATCACTCTTTTCCCATTTATACATCACCTTTGTAGAGTCTATTTCCTTGAGATTTCATGGCATTCTGGTCAGTGTTTCTTATTTCCTGCAAACCCATGATGAAAATTTTGTGTTGGTCCATTACGCCAGTTATTATTTTTAGCTTACCAGTCTGCATGAGCTTGTTTACATTGGTGTGGAAATGTAGGTAATTTGCTTTCATTTGATATTGGACTTTTTCTTGTTTATGTGTGCATTCTAGTTAATCATGTTAAATATATAATGCATTATTTTATTTTCTCACTATAAAAATATCTAATGTATTTATTCATTTTTTATACTGCAGCTTTTTTGTGTATACAGTTTTCCTGGCTAATACAGCTAATTTAGCTATTAAAGGGAAAGTATAGTAATTGATTTCAAAAAATTATCAAAAAATCACTTTTTTTTAAACTGTGCCTCAAGGGGACATTTTATAAAAAAATAAATTTTCACCAAAAACAAAATCCTTACTTTATATGAATTACAAAACAATTCTTTGATGTTATCCCTGAGCCCAATATGACTGTTTTTATAAGTGAATTTTAATACATGTTTGTATGTTGGCTTATTTGAAGTTTAATAACTATGAAATCTCTAAACCAATTTTCTTCAAACTTGTAGGAAGATGCCGTCTTTAGAAGAATTTATTATATTAAATTTTTGCAAAATTTGGGAAAAATGGTTGTGGGATATTTTGGCCAAAATAAAGTTTAAAAACTTTAAATTGATCATATTAACAAGAAATTTTTCGTATTAAAGTTGAAGTCTTTTTTATCAAGATAACAAATTGTCCAATTTTTTTCTTTTTTAGCTATTTCTTGCTTCACAAAAGGAGTTAATGGGATATTTTTACATGAATATTTTTTACATCAGTGGACCTTTAAATGACTATAAAAAATTTTTCCCATTCCATTCCTGTAATCCGTGGCAACAAAACATCATTTTTTGAATTTTTTAAAAGTTTAAAAACTTAGTGAATACCCATTGAGGTTTAAAATGTGAGTATTGATATCAGGGTTGGATTTAGCCTTTAAACCACTCTGTGTAAAAGTAAAAAAATTGCGCCCCTCTGTAACTACAATGTAAGCTTTCTAAAAGAAAAAGGAATACAGGCTTTTTTACATTTTTTAGCGAACGTCCAAAAACAACTCGGTAATTGACACAAATACTTATAATAACTTTTCACTTAAAATACTTAATTTTAAAAAAACCGTTAACAGGAGTGTGAGAGAAATTTTTTTACAAACTTTTCGTTCAGAGAATTCTCTAGTTAATTCAGAAACATCTTAACTGTTATTCAGTTCATATTAATTCCTAATATAGCGAGGTCTGACAATCTTATTTGTGATGTTCGCAAATAGTTCTTGTTTATTTTTAGTTTGGAAAACTACGTTCCCTGGTTGCAACACTTATTGGAAGAGTTAGTAAAATTCTTAGAGCAATGCTCAAGTTTGGAGCAAAATTCATTTTTGTTATCAGTTATCAGTTGTATCAAATCTTCCAAAGGCGGTAAATCTTTTTTCAGTACAGAAAAACCATTAGTATATAGAAATGGGGAGTCTGGGACAACCTTGACCTTTGACCCTCCCCCCACTGACGTCAAAAAAAATCCCCCCTTTGACATCACAAAAAAAATTAATTATATGTAGGACAAAGGAACAGATTTGAATAGATGAAGAAACGGAAGCACTAAAAATGGGAAGAGGAATTAGGCAGGGATACTGCATATCACCAATCCTTTTTAACATTTATGGAGCTCAACTAACCGAAGAAGTTTTGGAAGATGTGGATGAGGATGATTATGTGACAGTAGGGGTAGAAAAAATAAAGACAATTAAATATGCCGATGATCAAAATTTGGAGTAAGAAAGATGTTATTTTTCTCTGTAATTTTTTTACATTGATTTATTTTGACTTATTTAATATTTCAGTTATGAATTGCACAAAATACTTATTTTATTGAAAATCTTGATTTATTTTTTATGTAATCAGTTTTTTTAATATTATTTTTGTAGTTACTCGGTCTAACAGGATAGGAAGGTACTATGGGTACCCTTCTCTGCTTCTAAAGCTTACTTTTGTTTATACTAATTAAAACAGATGCAGACTATATTGTGATCTTTAGCAGCTAATAATAAAATATATAATGTGAATATAAATATTTTGTATTTAATTTTTTATTTTCAGTTATTTGTTAGTTAATTTATTTAAGTGTTAATTAACTGGGATTAGTTTTTTTTTACCAGTTCAGTCTTTAACATTTTTTTAATTCCTAAATTGTGACATCCTGTAATTTTTAGTTAAATTATTGAAATTTTGTGTCATTAGAATTTCTGTGAAATGTATTTTTTAGGCATTATTTCTTTTCAGTTTTATTTGCTATTAATTCTGTTACTATTATTAAAAAGTTAATTTCTGCTATTATATTTTACTTAATAATTTTATAAATAATATTTGTAGGAAAGTGAAAATATGATGCTAATCGATGTACGTAATGGACTTGACAGCATACTTACAGAAGTATTGAATGATGAAGCTGATAAAAAAGTTTATCATGATTATGTGTTTAACACTGGAACTGGTAATAGGGAAGGTAATATTAAAAACAATAATTTGTTACCTTTACTGTTTTGTTACTGTTTGTTACCTATTTTATAGTTATGTTATAGATAATGATTGCAAATGTAATTGAAAGTATTGAATAAGAAAAAAAAAAGAATAAGTTTTTTATCTACTTTATTATTAGTAAAATTTATTATTAGTAAAAATAAGAAAAATGTATGTGATATGTCGTGCAGTTTAGATAAACAAAATATCATGGTTTTATTTTTAAGTTTTAAAATATTACCATGAGTTAGCCATTAATGCATGGCAATACTATTCATTGAAACAGCACTACCATTATTATTTAATGGTATTTATGCAAAAAGTGATTAGTAAAATGTGACTAGTTGTTGGCATTAAATCTTGTTTTCACACTCTTTAAATTTCAGAGCATTGAATGCTGAAATAAAAAAAAATTCTAAATGTGAAAGATTGCTCAAATTTTTAAGCAGAATTAATCGATATTATTATTCACTAAAATTACATTTGTGCAAAAAGATGTCGAACAATCATTTTTGATTAAGAGAGCTGCCTTGGAATATTAAAAAAAAAACTACATAGCCTAAGTTTGAGTTGTGGACAAAATTAAATAACTCTGTGGGTTTAATTAAAAATGACTAAGCCATTTCAAATGTGATGCCTACTTTAGAGGGAAAACAGAAAATAAGTTGAATGTGTGTTATCTTTGTAATTTATTTTTACTGCAGTTTTACACTTTTAAAAATTATTCATCCTTATATTATTGTTCAACATACTTCTCTCTTTGTTCTGACCCTAGCTGAAAAAAATGGAAAAGAAGGATAAGAAATACAGCACTTCAATATTATTTTGTGATGATGCTAAAATATTAGATGAATTGGTTACTTCCTTGTAGTGATGAATCATCTTGGTCTTTGGTGCAGCACAATCTTGCCAGTTTTCCAGTACAGCATAAATATGTTTGTCTAGTTAGCAAATACGTGAATCAAAACTCAAGAATCAACAAGATTCTAACATGGAATTGTTAGTAGTGGATATGTAGAATTTAGAATGTGGATAATGTAGAATGATTCATGTCATGGATTGGACTTTTGTCTGAAGACTGCAATGATATCATGTATCACCTCCATTATTATTTACTAAAAGAATTATTCATAAAAATGGTGGAGTTAAGCAAAGAATGCATCTATGAGATTTTTCGTATGTCTTGTGTCTCATATGCTTTGAGATTCTTCTGCTGCGTATTCTTTGGTGGATTTAATGATTGTAAACAATGTTTCAAGTTGTACTGTATTGTAAAAGGTTAAAAAATAAATTTCTTATATTTGGTAGTCATATGGTGATTACAAATGATACAAATTTTATCGTCTTTTATTAATGGTATCTCCTTTTGTGGAACAATACCTGGTTTTCTGATTTGATACATCAGAAATACACTAATTTGATCATCAGTAAATTTATAATATCATGCCAATGATATTGATGATGAATTTCAATTTTTGCTATCTATTTTTCCAATTAAAACAACTACCTGTTACTGAGCCCACACTGGGAATACAGTAGCCATTGTTGAACTACCTTTAGTAGCTTGACTTGTGGATCTACGTAGTTGTCAAGATCATTAAGTTATACTAAGAGTTATTTTGTTATACTTGGGCAGAATAGAGAATCATAGCTTTGTATTTTATACATCTAGTACTCATATATCACTGTTTTATTACATCTGACCAACTATTAAATAATGTATCCAACCAACCATCTTTTTTTAATCAACAACTACTCACTTTTACTAATTTAAAAAAAAATTGAACTGCTACTGCCAACTGAGCAATCATCTTTACTTATCAGTACTGACTTTTTGTATTTGATCAGTATGTTATCAATTTAAATTTAGGTAGTTAAAAAAAAGGTCTATTTTTTAATACTTTTGTTTAGAATAGATTAATAAATTTAATGTTCTTTTCTTTTTTAGCTTTGCGTGTTTCATCAGTAAAATAGATAGTATTCAATTATGGTGATGGTGTATTTCATTGGTACTCATTATCAAGATTTAATTATATATATTTGTTAGGTCTTGCTGAAAATAAGTTGATTAGTATTACTGGTTTGCAGCAGATACCACATGATAAAAAATTGAAATTGACACAGACTGAAAGAGGTACTTATGAACTTTCTTAAATTTATTTGTTTTTTAGTAATTTAAACTTATTTCTATATTGCCTTCTTCTGATGTGTTAATGTACCAGAACAGTTTTTGTTTGTTTGTATAAAAAAATTGTTAACGTTTCTATTATTAATTTTATAAATGTTTACTGGTTCTTTGTATGTTTCAGATGTTCCTTCAAAACCAATATCTGCATCAATGTTTGAATGGTGGAATGTTACCTCAAAAACAACAGAAATACTTTGTGTTATTGCACACCAATAACCAATCTTTCATGGTACAGGTTTCACAGTGAGATGCTGGTAAAGTTATTTATTTTTGTTATTAATTTGTTTATCTGATGCTGCTAAGTGGTAAATAATTACTGTAAAATTAGGCATTTTTTGCATGAAAATGTGTAACTCAAAGAATTTTAGATCAACTTATTTAAGGTTAAAATAGTAAAATTATCTTTATTTACCCGTACATGGTCAGAATGAAAACCTTGACAATACGAATCGATCTTTAGAGTTTGAAAAGTAACAAAAAGTAAATTTTTGTTGTTAATATAATATTTTGGTAATTTAAATGCAATCTTAGTTTACTGTCTTGATCTAAGCTTTATACGTTACTCAGATACAGCAGTTTGCTTTACAAAATTCTCCAAACAGTTGTAAACTTTGATTATGAATGAGGATGTAAAAGATAAAAAAATGATATGATTGCCATTATGAAATTTGTCAATGTGTTTGTATTGTAATTCTTTATTTATTAGAGAAAGTGTAAACATAGACATCAGATATTATAATGATTTCTGTATCAGGTCTTAAGGTATAAATTTTCTTTATAAAATATAAAATGGTGTAGGGAAGAAAAACAAAGGAAACAACCATTGTTTCAAAGAATATTTTCTAATAATTTCAATTATAGATTCCAAAAATGAAAGCCAGGCATACTTTTATCACGTGTGTAAAATGTTATTTATAACATAAAATTTGCAAAATTCATAAATGCATACGGGCTAGGTCTGACTTTCAATTTAGATAGGTTTCTGAGTTACGTAGTACCTGTGTATGTTATGTTATCACTTACCTGGTAACAATTCATTTTTAGCAATCATTAAGGTAATTTACAGACACAATAGCAAATTATAACCAAATTTATGAATAACTTAACAAAAACAGAGGTATTTTTTGTTCACTATATTCTATCACGGAAAATAGGGTAAATAAAATGTACTGAAAATTAAGTCAGTTAATTAAATCAGTTTTTCATACGCTTTGGTATCTATTTTAATACGGTCTTAAATAATAACTTATGTGTGGTTAACCTCTGTAAGTCTTCCACTTACAGAGGTTAACATTTATGTACTCTAATAAGAAAAAAAATCAGGTACAGTAATTAGAAAAATTTCTGGCATATGCAAGGTTTGTTTATATACATTTTACTGTGTAATTATATTGTATATTATATATTATGTAACACAATTCAATGTGCATATAATCTACATAACTTAATAAGTTATGTGGAATTTTATTTTTGCCTAAAATAGGAGCAGTTCTGGACCTGGCCTTATTATAAATCTATAAGTTATTTAACTGTGATTCAAGTTGGATTTAATTTTAAGCTTATAATTATAAATGATCAAGATAATTCAATTGATATTTATGATATTACATTTGAAAATGTGAATCAAAATATGTTTACCAGAAGAAAACCATATTTTGCGCAAGTAGATAATGTACCTTTCTGCCTAGAATATGTTTAAAATCTGAATAGTTAATAATTAACTGCTGGATAAACTGCAATTTTTTTGTTGTTGTTTTGATTGTTTAATTAGTCCAAACATTGAATTTTTTAATATAGATAAGTTTGTCTGAAATTTTAACAAAATATTTCAGGCATAATAATTATTAAAAATTGTTGTTGATATCTTGCATCTTTAAACGGTTAGAAAAACCCTTAGATAAAATAACATATTTAATCTGCAATGTATTCTTTAGTATGTTGTTTTTTTAGCTATTTCAATTTGTTTCAGCCATTCAGTTTTTTTTAGCTATTCTGGTTTTTTTGGGTCCAAACGTACCATAAACGTACAATGAACCAAAATTGTCATGGTGGAGGACCCAATTCTTCTCTTGTCAGAGTGCAGGCCTTTTCTTTTGCATATTTTCGCACTAACACTGAAAGACACTAATATTCCTGGTTATACTAATAAGATAATATTCCTGGTTAACTGTCAGCTCCCTAGGGGCGAATTTGTGATGCATTTACTCATAGATTTGAAGAAAACTACCAACATTGTCTTCACCTTCAACCAACTTTGTTGTGCTTTTTTTGGTTGTGACGAACTTGGACCCTTCCACTATGATGATTGTGCCTTTGTTTGTGGGTCTTATCCCTAAACCCATGGTTTGCCTGTAATTAATCTATTTTACAAATATGGGTCATTTCAGCCCAATTAATCAGTTATTGGGACATTTCAAGTGGGTGTTGTTTCTGCTGGTCTGACAACAATTTCAGAATAAATTTTGCTGACACACAACACATGTTCAAACCATCAGTTAAAATTGACTGAACTGCGTAAAAACTTAAATTCAGTTCATCAACCACCTTTCTAATTGTAAGTCTACAGTCAGAGCACACTAAATCGTGAACTTTCACAATATTTTGATTCGTAACAATCTCTGAATCTGTTAACCAGATAAAAACGTTTGATCAGCTCAAACATTTATTCCAAATCTGTTTTTAAGAGTTCATAAGTCTTCAAACTTGATTTCCTGGTTTTTAAATAAAATTTAACCAAAACTCATTCAGTTTATTCACCCATTTTGCAAAATCAATAATCCTCCTATTGAGTAGTAGCAGCAACTGCCTTAAAACTTTCCAATCGCACCTTGTATTCTATCATGAAATGCTATCTTTACATTTGAAAGCATTTCAATGATAAGGGATTGACTCACATCAGCTAGCTTGTTCTTCAGGTCTTCAATATCTGCTTCAGGAGTTTTGTAAATGGTGGACTTCACACATCCCTGCAAGAGAAATTCCAGTATAAGATCTGAAGAACATGATGGCCTGTCTACTGATCCTCTTCAACCCATCCATTTTTCTGGAAATTCAGTATTTAAGAATTAATTTGCATACTTCTCTGTTGAACTGGGGTAATACACCATTTTTCTAGAAAACAGTTTACCTTGCAGTAATTTTTCCCATAATTCAGTCATAATGTTTCTACTTACTGATGTGATTTCCTTTCCTAACATTGCAGTTACATAGCTTCTGTAAGATTGCTATCAATGAGTAAAGGTCCAGTTGACTAGAACGGCAACCCAAATGGTACTGGATGTTACTTCAAAGTAATAAGTGTTTCAAGTAATTGGTATCCCAGTTCCTACAATTGTGTCTATTAACAAACCAATTATTATAGAAAGTGCATTTATCACTGAAGGAAGTATTGTTGACAAATTATGAATTATTTGTTAAAATATTGCCCATTTCCTTACAAAATTGAATTTGGTGATGAGAACTATCTTTATTGAGTTTTTGACGTAGCTGCATTTTGTAAGAATAGAATTTATTATTTTTTTTAAAGGTCTGTTAAGATATATGATCTATTTCATACTTACTGCCAATACAACTAGTAGACTGTTCATTATTGTCCAAAAAAACACAGAGTATAATTTTTTTTGTAATAAACTAGAGGAAATTGACATATTTTCTTGTTTTTGTTAACACTTCCACTAGCTACTAACTTTCTAAGGTAGCTAATTGAAACAGGATGATCAGGAAGAAGACTGTTGAAGTGTCATTTTGTTTTGTGATAATTTATACTGCCTACTTAAAAAAATAAATATTGTTAAATTTTTTCAAAAATTTATACTACCACTGTGACATAGATTCCAGTAGAGAATCACTGAATCAGTAATCCTGAGAATCCAGTAGAGAATCATTTTTCAGCACCTACTGCTGAAAAAACTGAATAATTGGCAAAAATGAAAAGAGGTACTAAAGAAAAACGTATAAAGCAGTTAACTTATAAAGCAGAAAAAACGTTATAAGCAGCACTACATGTTTCAGTATTACTTTTAATTGTAACATAGTAATTGTATCACTTTCTTAACAAAACAAAATAAACAATTAAATTCTTAATTCAGATTGTAACTTCTATTATAAATAACAGTATTGTTTGAAATAGTCTAAAATGATATTTAAAATATCAGGTATTAAATGAATGTTGATGATTTTGTTTATAGGTATTTGCTGACCAATAGTACGAAGGATTTTAAGAGAAAATCAATAAATGTAAAATGAATCAACAAATTTTCACAATTCTAATTGTTTTTGAATATTGTTCTATTTTAGGTTTAAAATGTGTTCTATTTTTGGTTGTCCAAAGAAGTCAGTATGTTCTTTAATAGCTAATTTCTTGAAAATGGATAGAGATATCAGTGCATAGCTTTTGCCATTCATATTTTCATCAAATTTTACATAGAATGATAAAAAACAGATAAATTACCACAATACCCTTTAAAAAGTTAAGTTGAATCCAATATGGCAGAAAGAAGATGGCAGATGAAATTTTAGATTATGTTAAAAAGGTATTTATGTCTGAAATAGATATGCCCCATTGGTCAAGATTCTCTAAATTAACAATAATAGGAAAAAAGAGGAACTTAATTTATATACACTGTATTATCCATGTGTATACAAGCCTAAAGATTGTTTTGTATATCACACACCCAGTAAAATAGTGTTGTAAGTCTAAAATGACTGTTTTAAGAAAAATCCAGTTGAAATGCAAAATGAAATACTTTACTCAATTTCACTAATATTTCACAAGAATATTTTGTAACATGGATATGAGTTACAAGAGGATTTTTCTAGAAAAGAACAGGAATTTCTCAATTGTTGTGTATAAAGATCTCAATCTGACTCAATCAAATCTGACTTATAATGTTATTTTCTGGGTGTCTGGTATTATGATTACTGTGCTACCAGCTGCTGTTATTTAGAGACTATATAACATTGGATAGCTAGCTGTATTTAGCAAAGAATTATATAAATATTTTATCAAATAGTGATTAATTAGTGATAAATATTTACTAAAAACTCAGTTTAATTTTTTCCAGATTATCACAAAACTTACCATTACTTTGTCCAAGTTGGTCTTTAGCTCTAAGTTACATAGGAGATTTAATGTATTTATTCGTAGCTCAAAATGAATTGAATACTATTCTTGAATATCGAACAGAAATTTCATTAAATAATGAAGTAATTAACCATTTTAAACCATACAGTAATTTTTCTTATGTTGGAGTAAAAAATATAACAACATTTGTTACTGCTCATCAGAATTATTTAGCTGTAACTGGGGAAAAATCAGCTGTTTTTAAAATAAAACCAGATGGTACCCTTATTCATGATTTAAAAGGTGAATTAGGTAAGTAAATTAAATTCTTTTGTATATGTATTTGCACAACTGAAGTACATTGTTCATTACTGTGTACTACAGTATTGAAGAAACCATTTGTAAATTAATTTCTACCAACGTAACATTTAATTATTAAGAAAGTAAAGAATTTACTGACTTTTTTATTGCAGGATTGAGTGCAAGTGTATTTTCATGTTTAATATGCAGCTCTTTATGAATGTTTAATTTGGTTTCCTTAAATGTGGAAGATATTTCACTTATTAACTATTTCATCTCAAATCCTGTCTGCCATGTCTATGATAGTAACGATTATAGTAATGAATTAGGCAATTATGATGGTCAGGCTATTGTTTCATTACTCCCTGTGTATTTTCATATAAAACAATTATTGCAATAATTCATTATCCCTCAAGTTAAATTCTCTCAAACCACATCCAAAGTAACTAATCACAGTTATAGTGGGCTGGATTAAAAAAGATATCAAATTTTAAAAGAACTTATAAGACCCAGAAACATTTATGTTTGGTGAATCTCAAAGATATTCCACTGTACCATCTGGATTGTCTGTATCCATTATCTTAATGTTAGGATGATTCATCTTATAACTTAGATAAAAAAGCAGTTTCATGACTAAATGTAATCTTATAAAGGATATTTTTCTAGCCTTCATTCTGTCAGTCACTGTAAACAAATATCATTTGTAATCTATATTACATAAATTATGAACATCATGTTGATATTTCTGCAGTGTGACCTTGTTCTTAACTAACATGTTTAATTGAATTTTTGGGGTACCTACTTGTTTGATTGTCTCACCTATATTTGGATATATATTTTGATGTAGCAGCTTCTGTGTTAAAGGATGCCAGTTTTAAAAAAATGATTACTTTCAAAAAAATTGTGAGTTTCATTTTCTAGTAAATGATTGTATCATATATTAATAACACTGGTATACAAAATAAATTTTTTTTAATGTTTCTCTAAGTGTGATACCTTTCCTTGCATTGTTTTTTTTTTTTTTGTGTAGGTTACAGATTTGTAAATAGACTATTCTATTTACAGATCTGTAACCCACAGTTAAACAGAAATGGCATATTAAAGATCTATAACAGTTAATACAAATACTGTTGTGGAATGTCATATACTTACATTAAAACTTCTTATAGCAGATGCCCTCCTTTTGTGGGTAACTTCAGGTACATCTTGAATTCAACAGGAATCAGTTAACATAATAACATTTGTCTTTGTAACAGTTTTCCGACACTGAAATATTTTTGTGTAAATGTTTACACTATATTTTCATGTTCATCACTTACTGCCCTAAGGTTTGGCTGGAAGAAATCCAGATTTGAATGCAGAAAATGGACTCTTTGTGGCATATTACATCCCATAGCTCTGTATGAATTTTTTTTTTAAACTTTTCAATCAGCTTTGATAGCCCAATATTTTTATATATATTTATATATATATTTAGGTAAATTCCAATCATGTAATCTTGAGGCTAAAAGTTCAGTTAGATTTTTTGATAATTTTAAATCTTACAAAGTCATTTAGCTCTTCTTGTGATGTAAGATGTGGCTCACTGGATTGTAATTCAAAGTTTGAATCTTGATTATCTTCTTCCACTGTGTCACTGTTCTTGTTTCTTCATCACTGTTTTTGTGAAACAAGTTTTCAGGAACTTGGATTGGATTCATTGTGAGGTATAGGTCTGAGTGCCAATGACGATGAAGTATATAGTAAAGTGTGTTAAGATTTCTTTGAAATTCCAAACACATTAGTTAAACAAAAATAACAATCATTTAAGTGTCTTTTCAACCAAACCATAGGGATACCTAGCGGTAAAGCCTTTCATGTGCCTTTTAGCCATCCTTTCAAGTTAATTGCATAGTTATTACTTATTATATGAGGAGCCCATGTCTTATCCTAATCACTGATTAGGTAATTTGTGTCACTGTGGTTAGTTTGACAGGTTACTATCACAGGATGTGACGGTAAATCCACAAAAATATTGAACACATTGTATACTATAAAATCATCCTTAGAATACATCAGAGGATAATGAAAGATATATGATTTTGCATAAAACGTAAAATGGTTTAAAAAACAAATGGTTTAAACAAAAAAATGTCTTCTTTTTTTTGCTTTCTTGGTTGAAAAAAAATTCTTGCACAGTTTTGCGTAAGACCACTTCTTGTTATTTTATTTTATATAATTATTGTATAAATTTTTGCACAAAAAATATACAAAACATAAATGAGGAAGCTAAAAGAGGTGTATTTATTTTATATTAAAATATATTTTCTGTTTATAAGAAGATTAAATTATAATCAAATTTGATGACATAATAAAAGTAATGAATAAACCCTACACACAAGCATTAAGTTTAAACTCGCTCACCACTATAAACTCACTGCATAAACGTGTATGAAAAATACATTCAGATAACTCCATTTAAGTTATGTTGTCTGTTGTCAAATTAAATTGAGCACAAGTGAAGAATGCACAACCAATCTTCATCAAATTCTCACATGCATAACTTCAGATAAACTACTACAACATAACTAAATTTCAATGAAATTAATTTAATAATTTTGGAGATTTTCCAGCAACAAAATTTTCAAATTTTTTGGAACAATTGAATGGAATTCAAGAACCACTAAACCAATCCATGTCAAATTGTGATGTCCACAACTTAGATAAAATGTTACAGAAAATCTAAATTTCAATGAAATTTAACTAGTAGTTTTGGAGATTTTTGAGCCAAAAAATTTTATATGTAAATGGAATTTTCATAATCTTCATACCTCAGTATGTAAGGAAAATCAATTTTTATCCTTCAGTACCATGCAACTGAAAAAATACTCCAATTGAGGTTATGTTATCTGTTGTCAACGTTAAATTAAGTGTAACTCAGAAAAACTTTAACCAATCTTCATCAAATTATCACGTACACAACTTCAGATATATTGATCCTACTGCTTATAAAATGTTTGTATTTCTATGAATGTTTATCTTAAAATTTTTTTTTTGACTTCATTTCTTATATTATATATGCATCTACATGAAAATAAATTAGCTACGTTTTATCAAAGTTTAATTAATTGTATTATTTTAATTTCATAAGGTCTAATTGATAAATGGGTGCCGATTAAACTTGACACATATCGTGATGATACTCTGTTACTAGCCCATGAGCAAAATTCTTCATCAATTAAATTTTTTAAATGGAGTGGTACTCTTGGAGGATTTATACCACTTTCAGATTATCCATGTAGTTTCTATGATGATCAAAGTAACATAACTGAAGGTAAGCATTATATTATTTTGAAATTTATTCTGAATTGTATAAGGACTCATTGACTCACATATTGTCATATTTGTTTTCAAAATGATGTATTATACACAGCGATTCAAATTGCATGACAATACCAGTTGTCTGAAAAAGAATGGGTTTCAAGAACAAATATAATTTTTATTTTTTAGCTCTCAGTAGTGTTTTATGTATATCTTGTAATGATAACTATTAAGTTTTAGTTTACACATTCTCCATCAGATAGCAGCTGTGTTACATATAGTCTACTGTTACATAGACCAAACTGTTATGAGCCCAGGCTTCAGTACCATGGCATCACTATAAAAGAAAGCACAGTAGTAGTATACTGATTTCTCAGAAACAAAACCAGTGACTTGTACAAAGAAATTATATGTAAATCTATTATAGTAATTGTCCAAATGATAAAGCCATGTGTAAGTGGTATGAACAGTTTTTGGAAACTAGAAATATATTGAAAGGACACTTACCAGATAGGCCCAAAAGAAGTACTTAAATCAGAGAAAGAATTCAACTTCTACTGTCTTTCCATTGAAATTCAAAACATTCAGTTCATAGTGTTAATCAACTGAACATTCTTAAAAGCACTCCCCATG
This sequence comes from Lycorma delicatula, assembly GCF_047948215.1. Taxonomy (NCBI): domain Eukaryota; kingdom Metazoa; phylum Arthropoda; class Insecta; order Hemiptera; family Fulgoridae; genus Lycorma; species Lycorma delicatula. Next base: position 1,079,372 of record NC_134465.1, read on the forward strand.
ATGTTCACAAGTGATTAAAAATTTTTATATACAAACAAAAACTTTTTCGTGAAATTAAACCTAACAATAAGTCACAAAGAATTCAATTTGTAATGACCATGTTAGACTCATTATTTTCTGCTGATGAAAACTACCTGTGGTGTATTTTATTTTCTGATGAAGCAACTTTCATGTTTCTAGAGCCACGAATTGCCATAATTGTCAAGTATGGGGCACTGAAAATCCCCAGGAATTGGTGGAATTCATCCATAGTTGTCCAAAAGTGAATGTCTGGTTTCATGCATAATCAAATTTTTGGGCCATTTTTTTCCCATGGCCATAAACTACGAACAGCCTTCTTTACCGACAAGATGGAGCCCCTCTACATTATGCAGAAGTCGTGTGGTCTGTGCTCAGTGACAGGTTCCTAGAAGGCTAGATGGCAGAAAAGCTTCCGTAGCTTGGCCAATGCAAAGTCCTGATTTGATGCTGGTTTCATCTTTTGGAACTATGTAGAAGACATCCCAAAAAAAGTTCTAGTTACTTGAGATCACCTGTGCCAAAGAATAACAGTAAGCGTCCTTGCATGAATAACTCCAGACACTGATGACACCACTGATAGTAAATGATGAGTTACATTGAGGTAAAAAAAAAAAATTTAGACTTTGTACTTTCATGTAATAAAATACCTACTTTTGTAATTCTAAGTAAATTTAATAATGTAAATTCAATTTAAAAACATGGAGTTCTTTTTCGGACTTCATTCAGAATAGTTTTGCAATCACTAAAATCAACAAGCAAGACTTCCGTTTTGTCCCAAATAACAGTAGCCATAAGCTTCTTTGCCAAATGTTCTTGTGTGAAATTATTCAGTCTAGGAGACAATGAATGCTGTCATTACATTGGACTGCTGGTTTACCTCTAAATTTAAATAAGAAATCCCAATGAAATATGTCGCAAAAATTCATGCACTGAGGCAAGACATTTTTTCTTGTGTGCGTCAGTTAACGTCTTTGGCACCCATGTGGCACACAATTTTTTACAGCCCAATTTTTCAGCCAAAACTACATAAATCAAAGATTGTGAAGCAACAGGAAATATCAAAGACAAATGTGACATGGTGAAGTGAAGATTTTCTCAAATTTCTTGTCAACTTTTTTAGTTGAATTATCTGTTATCACTGATGGTCAGCGCTATATTTTTCATCATTTACGTTCATTTCCAATAAAAAATGAACTTGTATTATTCCAATGAACATCACAAATTTGTGTGTGAATTTCAGTTGCAGAATTGTTTTTTGGCATCAAAAATCAGATTAATCCTTGTACTTTACGCTTGGCAGCATTACAAATTGTAGTGCTCATTATAAATGGGTGAATATAAACAACTAACAACAAAATGACTTAAAATATTGTGGGTACAGCTACTGTTGATTGAAATAACTGAGCTGCAAAAGTGCCATCTGTTTACATTGTGTGCATAAGCAGCAAATTCAAAACGGATCTTACTTTAAAAACATGCTTCATTCAAATAATCACATTCAGAATGTGTTTAATTCTTTGGCTTTCTCAAACATTTGTATTATTTTTTGGTAGAAATTCTACTGTTTAATCTCTTTTATTATTTCTTACTGCCTGAAAGTAAGATTTTTTAAAAAAAAAGAATACAGAGATCATAATTTATGATATTTGATACCAATTATTAAATGTTGTTATGACCCATAAACACTTATTTAGTCTATGAATATTATTTCTATTTATTTGGTATTGAGTATAGGCAATCAGTTTATTTGAAAAATTATATATTCCCATGTTAGAAATATAGATTTTTACGTCACATAGAGTTTTTATGCTATATTTGGCTGGTTTTCACATCTATTGAATAAAAATTTGCCAGTCTCCAAAAATTTTTTAACTGTCACAAACTTGCTAACATTATAATTGTATTTTCAGTTTTTGATAGATTTATTGATGGACGATTTAGATGAAGAAAATATGTCAGTTTGTAGTACTACCTTGAATATCTACCTCAAATCTGATACAAAATGTTTTAACAAAAATAAAAATCTCTTACAACTTGAAATAAATATCCCATTAAGAGATTTTTTATTGTTTAGTATATTTATTGTGGTATTACTACCATACAAATTTGGCACAGTGGCTGAAATCACACTGAGACATAAAACTAATTACTAGGAAGGTAGAAGGAATGAAATTGTGTACATAACTAATGCAGTTCACAGATTATAAAGTTATGATGTGGGCTAACGCCTACTCAAGGGTTGTGGAAGACTGAGTATAATTTGCATCCAACAATTAACATTCAAATATTTTCATTATATGTTTTGCAGTACTGTTAAGAAGGAATTTATTTATTTTAATGTTGAATACAATTAAGAAAATTATTAAAATTATAATAGATAATCAATTTTATCAAATGAATATAATAATGACAGATATTTTACATATTTTTATAATCATTGACAGTCTATGCACAAATAATCATTGATAGCATAGAATTTTAGTGATTGGCAGAGAGTTCATGATATGTAATAACTAGTATTTGTATTATGTTACTATATTAATGATTTGTATTGATAGTATACACATTTTTATTTTGCATGATGTATTCACATGAGGATGCCAGTATAGCTGCATGTGTTATAAAGCGTATAACTAAGTATGATTATTTTGCTAGATGCAACTAAAAAATGAAGTGTTAACCAACATATATTTTATATTAGTATCCTAAGCTTGTTCCTGAAGTATTACCAAGTAATTTTGAACCATTTTATTGAATATTACTACTAATATGTTATGTATTAGTATTAACAAATGAACTACCTAATAGTGTAATAAAACAAAATTCACTATTTGGGAGATATGTGGTTTGTCCCAAAAGCAAGTGTATTCCTACAGACAAACAGGTAATGTAAAACGTACTTGATGTATAACAGTAGGTCATTTTGGTTGCACCTGCATAATTGTTTCAAATGGTTCAATTAAGTCAGTCCCACACTACTGCTGTTTGTGTACGGTTATGTTTTAATCTTGTTATGTTTATGATGGAAGAAAATATTGAACAACGTTACACTATCAAATTCTGTGTGAAACTCTATAAGTCTGCCACAGAAACATTTTGATTCCTTAACCAAAGCTTATGAAGATGCCACTCTGTTGAGAAGTATGGTTTTTAAGTGGCATAAAGCTTTCAAAGAGGCCGAGAAAATATTGAAGACAACTCTTGTTCTGAAAGACCAGCCTCATCAACAAATGATGAAAATGTGAAACTGGTGCAAGCTGTACATTGTGCACAAAAAATCTGTACCTCCAGGACAGACAGTTAATAGCGCCTTTTACAAATTTATCTTGGGTAAACTTCGAAAAAGGGTACAGTTAGTACAAACAGACATTGCACATGATTGGTTGCTACACAATGATAACACGCCAGCTCACACTTTGCTTTCAGTTCATGAATTTCTGGTGAAGAAAAGCATTTCCCTACTTCCGCAGGCTTCCTACAGCCCAGATCTAGCTCCGTGCAGTTTCTCCCTTCTCCCTAAGTTGAAATTGAAGTTGAAGGGTCATCATTTTGGTATGATGAAAAACTGTAATTGATGAGCTATACACATTTAAGGACAATGACTTCTGGTACTACTATGAACAATGGAAGAAACATTGGAGCTGCTGTGTAACTTACCACAGGTCATAATTCAAAGAAGATAACTTGTAATTTCAGGTAAGTCCAATAGATAATTATATAAAAAATCAGTTCACTTACCTTTGAGATAAACTATATATATTTAATTCCATGACTACCCCAACTTTAGTCTTAATTTTATAAACTTTTACTGTTAGGGTTCCATCAATACCACTGTTTCATGATATGAATACTTGGTTTCATAACCAATACTAGCAATGCTAGGTTTGTAATCAGGCCGGCCTCTGTGGCGTGAGTGGTAGCGTCTCGGCCTTTCACCCGGAGGTCCCGGGTTCGAATCCCAGTCAGGCATGGCATTTTTCACACACGCTACAAATCATTCATCTCATCCTCTGTACAGTAATGCTTAACTGTGGCCCCGGAGGTTAAACAGAAAAAAAAATAAAAAAAGGTTTGTAATAGTAGGAGTTGCAGAAGGTTTTACTGCTTAAGCTCTTAAGGGTGGTGAAATTCAGTGGTATTTATGGAATATTTCACTCCAGTAATATTTAATTTATTAGAATACTTTCTACATTATGTTTAAAATAGAAATAAAGATATTTAAGTATTTAAATTAATTCAGTTTCTTCACAAATAAATAATAAAGCTTTTAATGCAAGAGATTATCTAGAAAGTAAGTTCTGAAGGACAATTAAATAAAAATCAACATGTTCATATAAAATGTTATCTTGTTGAAGCACAAATCTTACTCTACTTTTCTACACAGTTGCTACCATTGTTGAGGCAATTATCAACCAGATATCCCTTCATCATAGAATGATGCCACCTGCAGCATGAGCCACATGTTAACAACTTATTTGACCTCATAATCATGTGGATCCGTTGTCAGCAAGGAAGGTTTTAAAACATAAGAAAGGAGATAAGTCATTTGGTATGGTACAAGATCCAGGCTTAATAAGATCATCGAACTCCTCCCAGTCAAAGGTTGAGATGTGACATTGTAATGTGGTGGCAGTGTGGGTTTGTTTTATTGTGATTAACAGAACAGCCTATGTAAGCAAGCCATGCTCTGAATTGCATGAGCCAATTTTTTCATTATCTCCATTAGATATCACTATTGATTGTGAAGAAGTTTATAAACAAAACTCCTATTTTTGTTTCAAAAGACTGCGCACATGATCTTCCATGTGGCAAAAATTGGCTTGCATTTTGTTTTTCTGAGCAACCAATGAAATGTGTCACCATTCCATATGTTGCTGTTTCATTTCAGGTATTAAATGCGCCACCCATGCTTTGCCACAGTGACTATGTGGTTTGGCGAGTCATTGCCTTGTTCTCTGTACCAAGTCAAAAATTCTAACGTTCAACCCATCCATCCATTTCATTTTGTGATTTTCCATAAACTTCTTAGGTACCCAGTATCTGGACAATTTCTGACACAGTTCAGTGTTAAAGTGAACATGAGATTTCTGGAAAATGCACAGCATTAAATGTGATTTGAATTGAAAGAAGCATGTGTGTATTTATTAATTATAAATACACACTAAGAAGCATTCTCTAAAATAATAGTAGACAGCTGAATAATAATTATGTCAATCCTTTTCCTATATTGTGAAACTCAGCATGAGAAGAATTGCAACCATAGTATTGTAATGCCATTAGAAACTTACTTTCTGAATATACCTTGTAATGTAGTTTTATTAGACATTTTGTATAATCTTCAGTAACGCTTTCATTTTTGTCATTTTTTTCTTCAGAAAACGAAGAATCATGTCATTGGGACTATTCTTATGGCAAAAGCACTGTTTTTCTTTTTGGACCAATTGCTTCATCAGTGCCATGTTTGTTAATACCATATAAAAATGGAAATTCAAAATTATATTATATTAATACGACCTTACAAGAGTTAGATAGCCCGTTATCATGGGAAATTCATAAGTTAGTTGAGAAAAGAAATTTCATTCAGGTATGATTTATTTGTCATTTGTTATAATGTAATTTTCTTTTATCCATGTCATTCTGCTGTAAAATATAACATACATTGTATGAAGCGCTAGTTATACTGATAGTTGTACAAAAAACTGCCAAAAAAAGTAACCTTTATAAGTAACCTTATCTACTAATAAGTTTGTTTACTTCAGACATCTATTGTTAATGCATTTGTGTCAATGATAAAGTCTTTGTGTACAATGCATGTGCTTGATGATATTGCAATATTTTGTTTACTAATTAATTTGTTTATTTTAAAGTTATCAAATGATAAATCCTGTGAATTCACGTGTTCTACTATAATTTCCACTGTGTTGCTTCAGACTTGATTGCTTCTTTGTTACAAAGTCATCAAACGATAATGCATTTGTGTCAGTGATAAATACCCGCCAAATTTTCATTGTGTTCATACCTAACACTTTTAGTCTTCAGTGTATACTACATTGTCATTTTACTTTTTGTTATTATTTACATCATCTTCGATCTTCGCTATCTTCATTTTCATTCAGGTGAATGAAACAACTCTTAAATAATAATTATGGTCTTTAAATATTAAAAATAATTAAATAATAATTATGATCTTTAAATATTAAAAATAATCACGCACTTTAAATAATATTTATAAGCAAATGTATTTGTTTAATTTCTATAAAATAAGATATTAATTGTACCCTAGAAGTAAAATTAATATTTGGTAGTTCTTAGAGTTAAAATTGGACAGTTTAAATAAAAATATCTGCATAGAAACAAAATTAATACTGGTTTGAATTTGTATGATGTGTGAATTTATATATTTTATTTTCTGAATAAGAATTATGCACTTTAAATAATACTTAAATTTATATTTATGAGTTTAGTTTATATAAAATAAGATTTATTGAAAAATTATACACTTTATGTTTTTACTTTTTGGTTATATAAGTATGTGTTGAAAATAAAATTAAATAATAAATTGTTTAAGTTAAAATATTAATTACAAAAATTAATTTCTTTTGTTATAGTGATAGTCCAAATTATTGCTAATTGTACAGCAGCAACTATCAGTACAATAATGCCAACAAGTACAGCAGCATCTTAATCACCAATAAGGTGAAAATTATGAGGGAACGTTCTTGTTACTAGTCTATATCCATATACAAATGCACTATTTTGTTGTTACATATTTTAAATAATATTTATAGGCAGTTGTATATTTTTAATTTCTATAAAATAAGATATTTTCTGTAAATGCATAATTTCTGTAAAATTGCTCACTTTATATACTTTACTTTCTCTAGTTTAATTGTGCACATAAAATAATATTTATAAGCAAATGTCCTAGTTCAGTTTCTCTAAAAAATAAGATATGAATTGCAAACTGGAAATAGAATTAATATTCATAGTTACTGTTAGATTAAAATTAATACATTTAAGTAACCTCTCTTAAGTAATAAAATCAATAGCCATTTACATGCCTGTGGTGCAAATTTATATTACATTTTTCAAATAATAATTATGCACTTCAAATAATACTTATTTCTATATGTAAGAGTTTAGTTTCTATAAAATAAGATATTAGCATAATAATTACACACTTTTTATATTTTACTTCCAAAATAATTATTACACACTTCGTTTTTTTTTGTCTTAAGTCATTTGACTGGCTTGATGCAGCTCCAAGATTCCCTATCTAGTGCTAGTTCTTTCATTTCGGTATACCCCCTTCAACCTATATCCCTAACAATTTTTTTTACATATTCCAAACGTTGCCTGCCTAAACAATTTTTTCTCCTTCTACCTGTCCCTCCAATATTAAAGCGACTATTCCAGGATGCCTTAATATGTGGCCTATAAGTCTGTCTCTTCTTTTAGCTATATTTTTCCAAATGCTTCTTTCTTCATCTATTTGCCGCAAAACCTCTTCATTTGTCATTTTATCCCCCCATTTGATTTTTAACATTCTCCTAAAAAAAAGCTTCTAATCTTTTCTTCTCAGATACTCCGATCATCCAAGTTTCACTTCCATATAAAGCTTATATGGCGATATTTCCATTAAATTAATTTTTGATGTAAACAAATTATATTTCTTACTGAAGGCTCGTTTAGCTTGTGCTATTCGGCATTTTATATCGCTCCTGCTTCGTCCATCTTTAGTAATTCTACTTCCCAAATAACAAAATTCTCTACCTCCATAATCCTTTGTCCTCCTATTTTCACATTCAGTGGTCCATCTTTGTTATTTCTACTACATTTCATTACTTTTGTTTTGTTCTTGTTTATTTTCATGCGGTAGTTCTTGCGCAGGACTTCATCCATCCCATTCATTGTTTCTTCTAAATCCTTTTTACTCTCAGCTAGAATTACTATATCATCAGCAAATCGTAGCATCTTTATCTTTTCACCTTGTACTGTTACTCATAATCTAAATTGTTCTTTAACATCATTAACTGCTAGTTCTATGTAAAGATTAAAAAGTAATGGGGATAAGGAACATCCTTGTCAGACTCCCTTTCTTATTACGGCTTCTTTCTTATGTTCTTCAATTATTACTGTTGCTGTTTGGTTCCTGTAAATGTTAGCAATTGTTCTTCTATCTCTGTATTTGAACCCTAATTTTTTTTAAATTCTGAACATTTTATTCCAGTCTACGTTATCGAATGCCTTTTCTAGGTCTATAAATGCCAAATATGTTGGTTTGTTTTTTCTTTAATCTTCCTTCTACTATTAATCTGAGGCCTAAAATTGCTTCCCTTGTCCATATACTTTTCCTGAAACCAAATTGGTCTTCTCCTAACACTTCTTTCACTCTATTCTCAATTCTTCTGTACAGAATTCTAGTTAAGATTTTTGATGCATGACCAGTTAAGTTAATTGTTCTGCATTCTTCACATTTATCTGCTCCTGCTTTCTTTTGTATCATGACTATAACACTTTGTATGTATTACTTACTAAATAATAATTATGCACTTTATATACTTGCTTGCTTCCAATCGTCTAATTAAGTGCTGAAAATAAAATAATGATAGGCTGTTTTAAAGTTAAAATTAGTCCATTTAAATACTAATAAAGAAAAATTAATTTGTTTTGTTACAGTGCTTTAAACTTGAATAAAAAACTACTTGTAAATCAACAACAACAGTATCGAATGAGGTGAGAATTATAAGGGAACACCATTAATTATGCAATTAAAATAAATTAAGATTGAGTGCTGTTAGATTTAAATAATATTTATGTTTATAAAATTAATGCAGACTTTGTTTTTTTAATAATTTACTTTGTCATAATGCCTATAAATTGTTTTCAGGATTAATTTATCTTCGATGAATAGTTTTGTTTTCAGCCAGTCTGATCCTTTGTTTCATTTAAGGTAATAAAGCCATATATTCAAAATATATTATCTCTGATTATCAGGATAAATTTCTTTGTTTGTACGTTATGTATCTAACAATTTAATTTTAGTCTTTCTTTTAAGTAATATAATTTGTTAAATAACTATCATTTATCATGTGAGTTTGCAGTAAAGATTTATTTTTGTGATTTTTTCCAACAAACCTTTACTCAACACTTTCCATTTATATCAGCATTAAGGTTATTTTCAATAAAATCAACCTAAGTGTATTCATTTATTTAAATATGTACAGAAAGAAATTGCATTATGGTATTATTTAGATGGATATTATGTTTTTCTTTGTTTTAGAAACCATTCTGATGCGGATGCATTTTTCAGTGAAGTTTCAGATATTTAATTCCAATGTAATTAACATAATAAGAATTCATATTTCAAAAGGGAAGTTTTTCTGCAGATGTCTCGCACAGGAAGATGCAACCTTTCCAATGATGGAGAGGTCATTGATCTTGAGCAAGCCATTCAAAAACTTCAACTGGGTTCCTTCCAGGTTAACAAATGGAAGGAGATGACCTCTTTTTGAGTTGGATGAGCTGTGTTATTAGCTGCAACAGCAGAGCCAAATGTTTAAAACATGCTGAAAGTTCACAATGAACTGCAGCCAGGTCCATCAGGTCTTCATCAGTTCAGGGACAGCGATTATTCTTGGTTAAAGCTGGCAGTGTTCTCTTCCTGCCTCAACATCTGGCCGTAAACAAAGACATTGCTGTAAATGTCAATTTACTCGCTGTTGTATAATTATATTACATATACGGCTTAATGTTTGTAATCTTGGGGCAGGAGGCATTGGGAAGAGGGGCTGAAAAAGCTCTATCCCATCATTCACTGACAATGAAGGCAGTGTTTCAAATTTCAAAAATCTTCAGTCAGCGATATCCTTCAACAAGGATATTGCTACCCGGTAGCTGTGGAAGGAAATCAGTTGGCACAAGAGAACACTCTCTGCACTATGTTAACATGTGGTGAAATGTTAGACATAGCATGACCAATCAACTAAGTAGATGCTAAACAGTTTAAAAGAACTGAAATCGATGAACTATGGACCTTTATGAAAGTTTCTCTATTTCATAAGCAAATGATTTATCATATTTCGACGAAGAGGTGATCTTATAGCAAGTTTCACTCACTCACCGTCAGTGGATATAAAGCGATAAAACAAACAGTTTCTGGTGTATATGCTGTATAAGAAGATATTTACTGAACAGTAAATACTATGTTTCAGATGGTATGAAACCTGGAGATAGAAAGTGTTTCATTCAGAGACTGTTAAAAATAATTAAAACTAAGGTTGAGATCGTATTTGATGAACAATTCAAAATGTTCAGTGATATGATCTCAGCAGCATATACAAAAATTTTCAAAGGCAAATGGCTTCAAAAAAGTCATTAGACATATTGCGCCATTCTGTCCCCCATTAGTTCCAAGGTTAAATGGAAGCTTTATTTTCAATTCACAAATGTTCAATTTTTAATTTAGAATTACTTTTTCAGAAACATGTTGTCCGGAGAAAACTGTTACAATAGGGGCAAGTGTTGCAGCGGTCGAGCAAATCGGGTGATTTATTCTTATTGAAAATGCATTTACCTGCAACTTAATACTACTATAAAACATACTAAAATAGTACATACTACTATAAAATTCAAAGATTTGTTTAAAAAGTGTTTACTCAATAGTGCTACTGTTATTATTAAAATCATGAAAATATTAGATCCAAGAAAAATTTTATTGAAACGATTCAAATGAATAAATTAGCCCTTCGTAATTTCAATGATATATGCATTTCTGTAAATAAAATTCACACCCTGCCATGGGCCTATGTTAATACTCCATTAAAATTGAAGCAGCTACTTTCAGAATGATTTAAAAAAGTTGAACATTTATGATAAAATTTAATTAAATGTAATTATTGTTTAAAATCTGTAGTGACCAGATTAACAATGCCTCTGAGTTATTGAGCAAATGTTTGTATAAATTTATGTAATGTAAAAATGAATTGTAAAAATGTATTGATGTAATAAAAATAAAATTTTAAATTATATTTGTTGATGTATGTAATTGTAGTTAATTGTGTATTGTAATACTGTTCAACCAGTTATGAGTTCAAGAAAGAAGACTGTACTTTCTTTAGAAATACTTAACATGGCGTAGGGTGCTGAGCAAACTTAAAATGGATATTGAATGGTCTGAGCCTGACTCCGAAAGAATATAAACAGTTTGTGTATATATGTACAGGTAGCTCTCAGACGGCAGCCTGTACATGTCTTATTGAATGGGATTTCTTATGGCTGTTATACAAACCCTACTATGTAATGAGTATGGAGTATTTATAGAGTACATACGAATAAGAGTATGTTATTTTTTACCTGTGATGGTTTCGTCAAACACTGCATTCACAGAGTCTAAATTTATTATCTGCCTGTTCATTGTTGTAAGACTGAAATCTAAATATTTGAGAAAGCGCATGATTTCTTGCGTTAACCATTTAAGCTTCTCGTATCGACTGTCCGATGGAGGGTCTGGGTGAGGAATTTTTATATTCTCAATTATCAATGAAAATCAAACCCGTCGTTTCAGCTTCCCAAATGCAGCCTCATGGTTAACTCTTTGCCTCTGAGGTTTATTGGGTTTGCTTCTTGATTGCTTACACACTCAGTTACATTCTGCATGGATTTGGTGTTAACCAGTAAATAATGCTGTAGGTAAATGATGCTGTGAGGCACTTCATTTATTTTATATCCCCGTCCAACCTTCAGAAAAAATTTGTGAATTATGGCTTTCCCTGTTCATGTACGAACCACGAACGATGTTGCAGGTTATGCAGATGGCATCGGATAAAATAGTGGCTGGTCGCTCAAACTCATGCCACTCGTACGGAGCCAAGACCACCTCATCGAATCCTAAGAGAGTGTGGGTCGAGGAGGGTTTTGTAAAATCTACTTTTTTCAAACATAAAAGCCACGATCTCATCAACCATGATCTTCAGCCTGCATTTTAGTGGTTTTTTCTTGTTACATTGGTGCTGTTTCCGTTATTTGTCGTGAAATTCATCAAGAATATCCTCTCAAGTACACATTTAATTCACCCTATGGTAGCGAGTCCTGTTTTTAAATAGCAATTCTTTTGGAAAAACTATATTATATTTTTCCACTTGATGTTTATTTTTTATTTTGATATTTGAAATTATTGAAACATTTTGTAATTTCTGTATGTTTTGTTTTTTCAGTTTATATTTCATTGTGAAATCTCATTTAACAGTTTCTTAATTCTTTGAGTATTTTAAATTAAAATAATATAATGTTATCATTAAAAAGAGCAGAGTTAAACTAACTGAGCCAAATCTGCCATTATGTTCGGTTATTGATTAAACAAAACCATATTCTATACTACTTTTTTTTCTAGGAACTATGGAATCAACAAAGAAGAAATATAACTGAAGCTCAAAATAGAGCAAATTTTATTTTTAAAAGAAATGAAACTAATGTAGTAACTGGAAACTGGACAGTTGATGAAATTGTAACATCAAAAATATTTTTTGGCAAAGATGTTGGTTATGAAAATGTTACAAATAATCTTGAACAAGATTCTTATAGTATGAATATGGTTAAACGAATAAATACAACAGTGAGTGAAATAAAGTATGAATTAGAAAACAAAGTTTCTGTCAGTGATTTATTACGCAATTTTGGAAAAGTTAAAGGCAATGTACTTGTGAAAGGGAAAACATTTGTAAAGAATGCTGAAGTATCTGGAAAAATTAATGGAATGTTCGTCATTGATTTATTATATAATACTTTCAAGTAATTTTTTTTTAAATTAATAATAATGATTAAAAACTTTTAGGACAAAATTTTATTTGAATGTGGTCTATTTGTAAAGTTTTGTTAAGTAAATAAAATTGAGTTTTATTTGTAAAGTTTTTTTAATTTTCAATTCTCTTCTCCATGGTTTTCAGTTAATTTAGGAAGGATATTATTTGTGTTGTTTGGATGTGACTGGTATTGACAGAAATTTGACTAAAGTATTTTTCTCATATCTTGTTATAAATTAGATTTAAGAAAATTTAAATTTTACTTTCCTGGCAAGTATAGCTAGAATAACAAGTTATATCTGCTTTTGGCCTTATATTTCAGAATTGACCAAACCAATTTTCTTTAATTTGACTCAGATATTTCTATACATGGGGCTTTGATCATGTTAATGTTTTTTTTGTTTTTTTTTTACTTGTCACCAGGGTTTGGAGATATTGTAAAAAAAACAATTTTGATTTTCTTCAGAGGAATTTTAGAGAAAACTTTATTAAAGCAAAATTGTTACCTGTAATGATATATAAACAAAAAAATCTTTTTTTAAAGTTTATACAACATATATAGAGCTATCAAGAAATATGTACAATTTTTTTTAAATTATAGTCCCCAGACCTAAAATACAGAAAATTGCATTGTTTGACTTGACCGGCCAAGCTGGGAAATGCAAATTTTTTGCATCCTTTTTTTTCTTTGCCAAAAAACAATTTTCTCAAAATTTTTCATAATTGAGTTAATGCAGTTTCACTTCATCTATTATCTTTTGACTTCTAATGTGATGGTTTTTTTTAGAATGCATGTCAATTTACTGACTGTAAATTGATATCAGGATTTATGTAAAAAAAAAGGACTATAAATTGACTAGTTCACTTATCTTTTAATGAATTTTTACTTTCTCTAAACTATTTTTACCTTATTACTATTTACTGTATTTTTGTTTAATTGGTTATGCAATAATTGGGCTGAATGAGAATTTTGCATACATCAGCATAGAGAATATAGAGATATGATTGTGGTTTGACATTGCACTATCCTTCAAATATGTAGAATATAGTTTCATGAAAAGTATGAAATGTAATATTAACAATATTGCAAATGGAAAAATTAACAAATAATCCTGTAAATACTCTGTAAGGAATATTTAGCCCTGCTGGATATTTATACTATTTGGAATTATCATTTCATGCAGTTGTCAAGATGGATAAATTATTCCTCAAATTTCTTTCGTAGGGTTTTGTGCTTACAAACATTACACATTGATGATTTCACATTTCTCTCAATTACTTTCCAGGAATGAACTCAATTAATGTTGGTTTGTTGATGCTATTTTTTTTAGGAATTATGACCAATTTATTTTTTATGTATTAATACTTCAGTCAGTAAAAAATCTAGTTGGTAAAAATTGAGTATTTCAGTCATATGTAACTGTGTAATCTGAGGGATAGTGGTTAGTTAATGAGGTAAAAGTATTTAAAAACTGTCACCTAGCTAAGCATAGGGTTTAATATTAGTTTTAGTTTACAGTTATATATATCTGCTGTCATTCCTCAGGAAAAAGTTTTTTATACCTACTGTAAGCTTTTATTTCATTTCAATTGTAAAATATATTTATTTAAAGATAAAAATTTCATAATAAATATTTATTTTTTATTATCATGAGCTATTATTATTAAAATCTGATAATGTTTATTTTTAATTTAAGAAACGATTTGGCATCTACTCTACAAGTACAGTAGAATTATGTAAAAAAAAGTAAATTTATATTAAAAAAAATTAATTAAAGTTGTGTTATGGAGATTCAATTCAGTTTTTGTGTTATAAAGAAACAGAGTTGCATTGGGAAATAATTTATTTGGTAATTTACATTATATTCTGGTTTTTCTGCCTTAAAAAGGGAAGTACTACATTGAGTAATGCATTATACTGCTTCCAGAATTTTTTAATTGTTGGAGCACTCTGGAATCTCTGTTTGTGGAATTGTGTACTGGTTCTTATCTCTTCTATTATTTGATAATGGCAGCCTTCAAGGCTTCAACTTCCAAGGTGGATTTTACTTTTTTTTTTTAACAAAAACATTTCTGTAGAAACATGGTTATGATTGGGAGGGGAGTTTAACAATATTCTTTATGTGTTAAGTACACAAAACAACCTATATTGGCAAAATACATACGTGGTCAAGCTATGATTTTTTCCAAATTTTTTTTTAATATGATGACATGATTTTTGATAACAGCCTTCAATAACCTTGACTATAATTCTAGTTAATTTGGAATGATAAACCACATATAAAACTGTGTACAGTTTGTAAATTCTTCTCAAAACTTGATTGTAACAAATATGTCATAATGCAGCTAGTGTGAGAATTGCTAGAATACTTGACTACACTCTATTAGGCATATGACCCATACATAGTACTTGGGTAATAGTAGATTTGGACCATTGTAACTTGGGTTACTCGTTTTTGGTTTCTTTTTGAACAGTTATCATAGCACTTCGGACATAATTCACTTCCCCAAGTTATCTAGGCTTTTTATAGAAAAATTACGGTGGTTGTGGAGGTTCAATTAAGTTTTTGTGTTGTTAAATATGAGATTATCACAAAATTAGATTAATTTTTATTATTTTTAATTTTCTTTAGAGTAGATAGACCCAAGAAAATTAGAGGAAATAAAGTAATAAGTCATTTAAAAGCCGATCATATTTATATCAAAAAAATTAATAATATTATGGCAGAAAATTTAATTTTTAAAGATGGTCCAATTATGATTGATGGAAATTTAACATTAAAAAATAAGTTAGTAGTTCATGGTGACATTATTTTATCATCGATAGGAAAAGTTAATGGAATTGATCTGTCAAAGGATGTATTACAATTTGGTAAAAAATATTCAGGTAATATTTATTTTTTATTTAGATAATTAAGGAATGTCTTCTTATGTAGTTTAAATGGGTATTTTAATTGATTAAATTAAGGAGTTTTTATTTTATCTGATGCTACTCTATGTTGAGTAAAATACTTAGTTCATCAGGCATCTGTGAGATAAGTTAGTATTGTTGATGAAAGTAGCCAGACTGCTATTTAGAGTTCTGTTGTATAAATTTGTTTTTAAATTGTATTAGAATACTTCCTAGGACACTTTTGCAGCATCCCACACATTATTTTAAATGTTCATTAATATAATCACATGTACTTCTTTATGCGTTGATAATTTGCTATTAAATGGCTAGTAAATCACATTACACAGTCCATGATATTTTTTAGAACCTTATTACTTTATTATTACAGCTAATGGCTAGTAAATCACATTACACAGTCCATGATATTTTTTAGAACCTTATTACTTTATTATTACAGCTACTATGCTATTATTATAGCAGGTTGTTATGATTGGTATAATAGTGACTATAAAGTTTATATTCCTTAAGTTCTTTATGATATCAATAGATAGATGCTTCCCTGTGATTGTTATTAAGATAATTAAAGTATGTTTACCTTCTAGAATCCACCTTCAATGTTTTTCACTGGCAAAATTGTAAATTGTTAGATAAATCTTTTTTAGTATAATAAAAGGAAAGCAGTCTCTCTTTTTTATTAGTTTTTCATGAATATCTTTAAAAAAAAGGAAAGATAGTAAAATTATTTATAGTTACTCATCTGTTTTGCATTTTTTCTTTTTATGTATGGTTACAATGATCACATTTTCCAGTATATGTGGAAAAATGTAAAAACATCAATGTGGTTATTCCTTACTAAGATTAATTAAATATATTTTAAATGACAATTCTTTTTATTGTCTTATTGCATTTTTCCTTTATTGTGATTACTTTCATAATCTAGTACTACCATTCAGGTAGTTCAATTCATTCATCTGACTGGTTTTCTAAATAGGCAAATTACTCTTGATCAATTACTATACACATCTACTTAATTTAATCGTGTGCAATAAAATAAGTTTTCTTGATAACACTTTTAAGGTAAGGAAATTGTTGAGCTTCACATCTGGGCTATATGTAGGGTATGAAAAAATGTCAAAGTAAAGTTTCTGAAGAACATCGGTATTGTTTCTTTCGTGCATTTTTATGTTATCATTTTGATTTTTCAACAAGTCTATTTTTGTTATTCAAGGTCTAAAGTAGAATTTATGATTTGTATTTTTTTCTTTTTTTTGTTCTTGATGAGTCTGAGAAATACCATTTACGTACCTCCCATAAATGACGGAGTGTTGGACTTGCACGGGTTCGGCTAGATTTTATTAAGAGCATATATGTTCCTGCACCCTACTGACTAAAACTCCTATCTCACTGTACCCCCCACCCAGTGCCAGATCATTCCAACCCCATAGGGGAAGACACCTGCCTTGTGACACTTCTGGTCATCACACCATTCCTCCCGTTTCTAGCCCTGATGGGCTTTAATGGGAGTCATCTTTCGGCCTCTAACTTTTTACATCTTATAGTAATAAGTCAGGCCTCATTGGAATACCGCCAATGTAAATTCCTTGGTAGACATTTGCATCAGTGATTTATAATTCAGCTTTTACCTTTGCAGTAGGCCTCGTCTAGACACCACAGCTGGATCAGCATTTAAGCACTCAGCTTCGGGGGTGCGTTCCTCTAACCACCAAGGAGGAGCTGCACCAGGCCTGACTATGTCATTTCCAGCAGCCCCAACCAATGGCTGGGTCTTGGTCTTTTTCACTCAAGGGGTCGGGAAAAGTAGTCCCACTGCTTCATTGCTGCTGCCCATCCAGACAAACAACAACTATATGGAGGGCTGTTCCGACCCCCTCTTCCTCCTTTCTCTTTTATCTGTATTTTGTGTCAATCTTTAACCCAGATTCCAGCTTCATCTTCCTTGGTCTTTGTCAGTGGTTCCTTTAGTTTGTCAGTGGTTAACTCTGACACCTACTCCCACTGAGCGCATCCTCTCAGCATATATTCAGCGGTATTATCTGTTGTCAGCCACCCCAGCCATAAAGATGCCTATCCTGATCCCACTTATGACAGTTGTAAAAGGTATATTCAGCTGTATCTTCTAATCTGCAGTATTGATAATCAGGTGTCCTTCTTTTGAACCTAAACAGGAAAGTGGAAAACCCCCTGTGTTCTGACAACAGTTGTGTAAGCTAACAAGTGGGTTCACCATGTTTTCTCCTAAGCCACGGTGAGAGCTGCGGTATTAGGAATTTAGTCCATCTGGCCTTATTTGTCTCATCACTTTGCATCTGCCCTTCCCTCATCAGATGTTCCTTGGTCATTGATTTGGAGATTTCCTCTCTTCTTCGCACCAGTTTTCTAGCCCTTAATGTCACTGGGGATATCCCAGCTACAACATCAACAGGTCTGAATGTAGTTCGATGTGACAGTTATTCCTAACGCTGCTCTTCGTTGAAGTGAGATTAGGCAATTTGCATTACTCTTTTTCTCTAACGCTGAGGATCACATAGGGATCGCGTACAATATTATTGATGTAGCAACAGATAACGTCAGTCACCTCCAGCTAGCACGTGGGTCCCTTCTAGATGAGAATAACTTATTAGCTTCAATTATCATTCTCTCTGCATGTTGCGACACTTCTTTCACTTCGGTTGAGAAGAGTCCAGACCTTTCTACTCACACTTCAGATACTTTGCACTTCCGGATTCTATTTTGGTGCCATCCACCGTCACCGCCAATCCCCTCAGTTTTCTTCTGCCCACTACAGCAACTACAGATGTTTTATTCAGGGTCAGAGACATTTTCCTCGTTCTCAGCCACTCACTTATCCTGCATATGGCACTATTTGCAGTTTCCTCCGCCTCATTTTCAGTATGATCTGTCACCAACAGTGCCAGGTCATCCGCATATACCATGTGACTGTCACCCGAAAGCTCAGTACTCAAGAGGCCATCATATACTGCGTTTCATAAAATTGGCCCAATACAGAACCTTGTGGCACTCCACCATATTAACTTCAGCGAGCCCATCCTCAGTGTCTGCAGACAACTTCTGCTCTTATAGGTAACCGTTTAGTGTTGACAGCAGGTATTCACTGATACCCCTGTCCCTCAATAAATCCATAACAACTGGCCATAGTACTGGTAAATGTGTTTTTCGCGTCGAGTAAAATTATTAGCAGTGCAGTATCCACCTACTGTGCCATGTGCCCACCGCCCTGTCTCTCACCTAGTCCATCACATCTGTGGTGGACTTCTCCTTATGAATCCATATTGATTTGGGGGTAGCCCACTCTTAGCATCTAGCTCATCCCCCACGCTCTCAGCAACCATTCTCTCGAACAACTTGCCTAACATATTAGACACAGAGGTGTGTAAGCAATGCCCCCACTTTTTTTGCACCTGATTTTAGGAAGAGGACCAATTTGGCCTCCTTCCAGCATCCAGGGATTTTGCAGTTTGTTAATGCATCATTCACGGTTTCAAGAATTGTTCAAGGGCACCTTTCAACTAGACCGCTTATCATCGCACCAGGAACACCATCAGGTCCTGGGCTCTTTTATTGATTCTAGCAGCAGCGCTGTTCAAGTCATCTATTGTAACACGTTGACCATGGGTGCAAGGAATCTCTGTTCTTTCTGTTTCCTCCACTGAAGAAAGGGACAGTACAGCCCTTAGTGTCTGGCCCCTAGACAGGTTTGGGAGTTGCCTACCAAATTTCTTCGTTACAATCTGGTAGGCTTTACTCCATGGGTTATAATCAAACTCATTAACGAGTTCTTCTTCCCAAGCATTGGTCTCTGCTTTCTTTATAGTTGCTCTAAGTCTCTTTCTGGCCATATGGTATTCTTCAGTCTTAGCCTCTGCATTTGTGTTTCCCCATTTGGCTCGTTGCATAATTCTAACCACCAAGCTGATTTTCTTAACAAGGCGTTCTCTGTCCACCAATATACAGTCTTTTCTATGGGTCTCTGAGCCATAGAATTTCTACCTCCAGATGATCAGTAAAAAAAAATCTGATCCAAAAGCAGCACTAGGGTGTTTTATGGTTAACAGAGGAAGAGTTATGGTTACATTTCATATTCTACCTTTTTTCTCTTGACATTTGATTTATTATTGATTTATATGATATTCCAGGATGCTCATCTGGAGACTACATGTATCTAGATTTTGCCTGCAATGCATACCTATCTATTATAACTCTCTTGATTTGGAATTTGTAGCAGTTATGCCTCTTGATTAGCTAATAAACATACCTGTAGCTTGTTACACCCATTAATCAGTATTTCAGAATGTGTTGTTAATGTGGTTATAGAATGATGGCTGGGAACATTTTTGAGTGCCATCAGCATTAAAATATAACTATCAGCTAGGTCTCAAACTATTAACTTCCTGAATTGAAAGGTTAGCATTACTTATCATCGCTATTCTATACACCTTACATTCACCTTTGTTATTGGAAATTAATTTATCTTCATGATATTGATATAAGAGTTGCTTACTACATTCACCTACTCTTCATTTACCCTTTACTCCTAATACTTTACAATACCCAGTGAGCTAAGTCTTTTGATAAGAGATTTGATTAAAATGTGATAAAACACATTCTTTTGTCATTTCAACATTATATGACACATTTTTAAGTTAAGTGATAGTGTTGTTTAATCAATTAATTGGTTTGAATTTGATGCTTTGAATCTGACATGGAAACTACATTTTTGGGTGGAGCCCTAAGAGAAGATTTTTGTAAAATATATAGTGCAGTGATTAAGTTACTATATGGTTGACGTTTTCTGCCTGTTTTGTCAGTTATAATTAAGAAATTACCAAATATAGTTAGAAAGAAAAAATTCTAGTTCTTGGACAAGAATAATAAAAACAAATAAAATAACAGATATTATTTGAATGTCATATGTAGTGGAATAAACCTCCTAAAACCATAAAATCACCAAAATATGTGCCATCAAAACTTAAAATGTATTTTTATAACAGTACTGCTGATTTATCAATTTATTAGAAGTCATTATATTACTGGTGTATTTCTTTTTAAGTAAATTTACTTGCTAGTATATTTTAAATGTTCTTATTAATTTTGTGTTGATGTTGCTAGATTTCCATATTTTATAAATAAATTTATTTTTTTTAAATTAAGATTAAATTAAGAGAATTAAATTTTGATTCACTCTCTGCAGAGGATCTTATAGTTGAGGAAATTAATGGTAAGAACTTATCTTCATTATTTCCATCAAATGATTTCGTATCATCAACTTCATGGAAGAATATACTTACTGGTCCTAATTTAACAGTTAAAAATATTAATGGAAAGGAATGGAAAACTTTGATTAAATCTCCTGTTTGGCTAAATAAATATAGTTTTGTTAATGGCACAACTATTGTTAAAGGAGTACGTTATTTTTAAATCTAATTTCAGTTAATATCAAAGATTACTTCTATTAATAAATTATTTAAAAAATAGAATATCTATCCAAATAATCAATATTTATTTTATATCAGAATTTTTTTCAGTTACCGATTTTTATTTTAAATAATGTATTAGATTATTAATTAAATTGAAAATTTTATCAGTATTAGAATCTTTAATAACAGTTGGTGTGTGAAAATTCATTTCTTAAACACAAAACAAATTTTTATAGTGCAGTGTGATAATTAGTATATTTTGCTTTTGTATCAATCATAGTCATGATGGAGAGAAGGTACTTCATTTCTCTAGTATGCTTGTTTTTTTTTTAAATGTCTATGCCATATACCTGAGTTGTAGGTGTATAGTGCCATTATTTCACTTTCAACTATTGTGGTTATGATACTTAACATATTTAAATTGTATCACAAAGTGAAGATATTAAAACTATTTTTCACTTATTTTTAATGATATATTCTTTATTTGTGAGAAAGTTATTTATATTTAATAAAGTATGGCAGTTCAAAATAAGTGTTCCAAAATCTAATCTCTTCTGATTGTTACAGATTGTTTATATATATTAGCATATGTAAGATTTATAGTTTTAGTTGTGGAAGAAATCGTTAAGGGTTAAACGTTTTTGAATAAAAATAGAGATTAGATTACATCAGTGTGAAAGTTAGGATTTAGCACTTACGTATAGGTTTAAAATATTAGCATAGATTAGAAGGTACTAAATTAGAAGGTACAATGTAGAGAAAACAAGTTTAATATGATGTGATGATAAAAACTTAATAATTTTGTAAGTTGTACCAAACTAACCTATCTTTTTGAAAATTTTTTAAAGAAATGCCTTTAATTTTCTAGTGAGGTAAGGAAATCCAAGCAAATAAGAGTTTGTGTGTAGTAAATTTTATGTCGGTCATATCCTGAAATTAATTTAATTAATGGCTTTTATACAGCTGGATTGTCCACATACAAAATTTGCTTAATGTCAAAGATAATCTTAAGGTAGTATCACATAAAAAGAAAAAGCATAAATAAAAATAAAAATAGATGTTTGATAATAGATAAAATAATACTAGGTGTACAAAAAAAAATTATTGAAGTTTAGTTTTTTAATCTCATTGATGAGATGTATAGTGTTGCTAGAATCAAAGAGCAGAAAGGAGTGTTTTATTTGCATGCCTGACCATAGATTGATTCCCTATCTTCCTTCTTGACAGCATGACTAGTAAAGGGTGGTGGACTCCTGCACAGAAAGCCTTCTATGTTTTGCAATTTGCTAATTGTGAATTTGTCATTACAGTTCAATGTGCATTCCATAGAAAGTTTAATTGTGATCTTCCAAATGATAATAACATTCGTCGGTGGTATAATCAGTTTGGAACAATTAGATGTCTGTGCATAAAGAAGAGTACGAAATGACCAAGAGTGGTAGAAGAAAATTTTGAATTTGTGCATGCTGATTTCCCAATTGAAATGTTGTAGCTTAAAAATCATGACTTTCTAGATCGTATCATATTGTATTTAATAATGAGTCAACATTTCATCTTTTGGAAAAGTTAAAGTTAATAATATATCTGGGGTTCAAAAAATCCCATTTGCTTTCCCCAACTGCTGAATTGGTCAGCGTGGACTCAATAACAGAGCTTGTTTGTGGAGCCTGCAATATCACCCGACCTGACATCATTTGATTCTTTCCTTTGGGGTTTTATAAAGGATTCTGTGTATGTGCCTCTGCTACCTACTGATTTACCCGATTTAAGGCACAGGATTGAAGCAGTTGTTGTTTCCATTACTTCAGGCTTGTCTCTTCAAGTACAGATGTACTCTCCTAATGGTTGGATATGTGTCACACGCTGAAAGGTGCTCACATTGAACATTCAACTAAAACTGTAACAGTTACTCTTTCATTTTATTTGTGATTCATTATTGTAGCTCATAATTAAGAGATTAAATAGTTGTACAATCTCTATATTCTTTTTTTTACATCCTGTATTTTTATGCAGTAATATTATTTTATAAGATATTATTTTAGAGAATATTATATATAGAAAGAGAAATTTATTATTAAATAATAGATTAAATTGCTTTCTTTATTCTTTAACGTACAGACATAAAAACATGGTGGTTGATGATAAAGATCTTCAAATATATTTAGGTAAAGTTTTTTTAACTTTCTTTAAAAAGTTATTTAAATTTATCACATATTTTGAGATACAAATTTTGCGAGTTATAACACTTTTTGTCAATTTTTTAATTTTAGAAAATTTCTACTAATGGGGATTTATATTACGGACATAAGTTGGGGCCGGATGATAATGATGTAGCATCTGAATTTTATAGTTATAATGGAACTGGAAGAAGTGAAGATGTCGATTCATTAGAAGATAGTACTACAGATTCTCACGTAGGAAAATTTTAATTAAATTAGTTCATTGTAATAAACAAGAGGTAATTAAAGTAGTATTTTAAGATAAGAGCAAAATATGAAATTTTCTATCAGATTTAGATGGTCAGAAAGTTTCCTAGACTTACAATGAATATTGTAAGTGATGAATAAAGTATAATCCTGTTCATTTGGATTAGGCAGGATCAGACCTAGTTTGGATAACTAAAAGTCTAAAAAATCTAGAAATGTCACAGCTTTTTGTGGTTATAAAAGGTTTACAGTGTTAAATATAGAAAGTTTGAAATCATTTTAATGTATGTTTGGCAGTCCTCAAATGTGGAATAAGTGAATTCTTGCATTATTGTAGTTACAATAGCTTATGTTTTTATTTAAACAATTTATGTTCCTGGTGGTCTACAATCTCCTAGACATTAAATTTTTGAAGAAAAAATATCAAAAATATAAGTTTACCAGTGTGAAAAATTAATAAATAAAATTAATTTTACTAGTTCGTAGTATAGTATTGTACAAACTTGAAATTTAGAAAGGAATAAACCAACATTACAGAAGAAAAGGGGTTCTGGACTTTCATGAAAAAAAATTAATATTTAAATTATCCTGATGCTGAATCAGTCCAGATGTGAAATTGATTGAGGGAGAATTGAGAATTTGTGTAAGAGGGTTATTCTTTAGTAAATAACTTGTAGACATTTGTGGCAAAACTAATGGTTGGTTATCATTGTAAGAAAATATGTGGCTTTCCTTGTTTTATTTTACCCTGATTTTTTGTTTAGTAATCTAGCTAGCCATGTATCTATAATTGCCATTGTGCAAATTTCCATTACTTCTAATAATAATAAAAAGTGAGACTTTTTTTTGTAAAACATAATTTTTTTTTGTTATTTTTAATTTTTATAATCCTGTTTTATTCATAAAGGAAAACTGATGATTATTTTCTATTTTATTTTATGTAATTAACACAATTATTATTTCTCTCGTTAATTACTGACCTCAACGACAGAATGATAATATCCCTTTTATCTGAAAGGTTCTTGGTTTGAATCCTGGACAGGCTTAGCATTTTTAATATGCTGCATAATCCTGTCTTAAAAATAAAGTTATTGTGGCCTTTAATGGCATTACACGTTTTTTAAAGAAAATTTTAATCTTTAAGTTTAACATATTTTCAACAATTTTTATTTTCTATTTCTAAACTTTTTTGATAATAAATCATGAAACTTCTTGAAACAGTTTGCATTATTCTAGAGTTGAATGCGTTAGAATAAGCTGTTGTTAAAAGGTATATCAAATGAAGCCTGGTAGTCTAAATTTGTCTTGGTAGAATTTTAATAGTACAGTTTAATTAACACAGCAATGTTTGTATATGTACTAGTACATACTGGTGCAAATGTAATGGTATATTAAAAATCTAAGTACAGATCCTGTAAATAATTCAAAGTAATTTAACTACTGCTTATCATTTAAATGTATATATTCATGATTTTTTTTTACAGGATTTTAAACTAAAAAAGCCCGAACCATTGATAATAAAAGGTGATGTGGTAGTTAGTAATGCTGTGATTAGAGGTTCACTTTCAACTATTAAAAAAAGTAATGAAACGTGGGTAGAAATATTGACTGATATTGTGAGTAAAACAGATGATAAACTTGTATTCATAAACGGAACAAAAAAATTTGAAAAAGGTCTTGAAACTAATTCTACGTTATTTACAACAGGACTTATCAATGGTCATAACATGTCTGATTTCATTACTACTGATATAGACCAGGTATTTGAAGGTAAGAACAATCATGTATTCCTTTTTTATAATATTGGACATTTTCTTTAATGGTACCTTAGATGTCATTAGCTATTTACATTTAAAAAATTTAATCTTGTATTTTTTATGAATAAAAAAAGGAAATATGTCAGAAAGGAAGTGGATTCCTGTATAGAAAGAAGTGTGCTATTACAGATACAGACCTAGAAATTAGACACTGTTAAAAATGTTTGTAGCGGTGTTTTGAGAACAAAACATAGATAATGAGGAAGCCAGAAAAGAAAAATATTTAGATTTTTATATCGTGCAGTTATAGGACAGTAGTAAAGATTTGACGGACTGATGAAGTGAAAAAGTGTTTTGTAACAAATTGAAGAATAGATAAATTTTCTAATGTTTCTAATAAAAAGAAAAACCGTAATTTGACAATGAAAGAAAGGAGATGATAGAGTTTCAGCTGTTATAATTGTGAAACAAACTGTTATAAAAATTCTTGTATATTTAAGTTGAAGTATGTTTTTGTAATTAATTTGCTTGGCTATCGTATTATTAGCTGAGTAATAGCATGTAGCAATAGTTAATTTCGGTAAGTTTATCATATATGGCTTAAAGAAAAGGTTTCTTCTTAAAGAACACTAATTTTGAATAACAGACAGTGTGTTTTTCTTACATTAGCTTTTCATGTGTATATCTCCTTAAAGTTTTAAACACTTCTTTTAACAGAAGGTTCATTTTTAATGTTATTTTATTTAATTTAATATTTTAAGTAGCATTGACCATTTTCCATTAAAAACTCTGATAACAAACAGAGTATTACATCCAGTATTTCCTAATTTCAGTGATTTACATGAACTGGATCAGTAAGAATATCTTTGACCATTAATATTCTACTTTGCTTTATATCCTTCACTTTGCAATGTGCTATTCCCTAAGATGTCCCAATCTCACAACTCCCTGAGACATTGTGGAACCATCAGTTCTGCAAACCCAAGCTCAAATTTTCTTGTTTATTTTCTACGGAATTTTTTTGTACAATTCATTTTTCTTTTGCAGAGTATTTTATATCCTATTTTAAATAAAGTTAATCAACAAAAAATGAATTTTGAAATTTGTGATATTTTGTTTTATATTGTCAGTGATGAAAATTATATAAATTATTAGTTTTTAATGGTAAAATCGTACAGAATATATAAGGTCTGTTCAGAAAATAACCGAACATTTTTAATTACGCGCCAGTGGAGATATTTAGCGACATGTGATTTGCAGCATGTGTTGTGCATAACCTCCTCTGTAACCACATGTTCTTGGATTATTGATATCTCATTTAGTTTTCGTTTTATAGTTATTTAAGTGCAACATGTTTAAGTGTTTAGTAGCGATTTTTGTAATATGCAACTTTCAGGAGCAATGTAAAATTTTGCATGAAACTGGGGAAAACTTTCACAGAAATGTTTCAACTTTTGAAACAATTTTATGAAGACGATGCTCTGGGTCAATACGCAAAGTTATGAATGGTTTTCACGTTTTAAAAGTGGTCGTTAGTCAATCAAAGATGACCCTCGACCAGGAAGGCCTTCTACTTCAACTGATGACACCTGGATTCAGAAAATCAACGATCTGGTGTGTGCAAATTGTCTATTTACTGTCATAGAACTTGCAGCAGAGATTAGCATCTCAATCGGATCATGCCATGATATTTTGACTGAATAGTTGAACATGCATCAAGTTGTAGCAAAGTTTGTTCCTCATGAGATGACCAAACAGCAGATAAAAACATTGAGTGGACATTTGTTGGCAACTTCTTGAACAAGCCAATGACGATGAAACATTCATGAAAAGGTTCATAACGAGAGGTGAAAGCTGGGTTTACGGCTACGATATCGAGACAAAAGTTCAATCATCACAATGGATTGGCAAAGGATCTCTGTGCCCCAAGAAAGCACGTCAGTCTTGATCTGATGTCCAAGTGATGCTCTCTGTTTTTTCAATTTTAATAGAATTTTTCATTTTGAATTCTTGTCTCAAGGTAATACAGTGAACTATGCATGTTATCAAGGTGTTTTACAATATTACATGAAAAAATCTGCAAAAAGAGACCGGAGTTGTGGCAAGACAAATCATGATTCCTTTACCATGACAATGTGCCTGCACACTCAGCTTTGTCAATTCATCAGTTGACTACCTCCCTACTTGCGAGACTTGACTCCTTGAGATTTTTTCTTATTTCCGAAATTAAAATCAGTGATAAAAGGATGGCGTTTTGAGATTATTGATGACATTAAAGCAAATTTGTCATGGACCTTAAAGGTAATTTGGAGTGAAGCTATCCAGGACTGCTTTGCAAAGTGGAAACACTGCTAGGAAAAGAGTGTGAATAGGGGAAGAGTAGTTTGAAGGGGGCAATAATCTGTAAAATTAATAATAAAGATTAAAAAAAAAAATGTTTGCTTATTTTCTGAGCAGACCTCGTATAAAATTTTTATGAATTATGTCATAAAATTTTCATCAAATTTTTTGTCAAGTTTTCTGTTCAAATGTAATTGAAGATGATGGGATTAAAAGAAAAGGGATTGAAAGTGTTAGGACAAAGTAAATTTAGTTTAGTATTTGATTAAAAATTGGTAGTTTTGTAAAAACAAAGTTTTTACAAAAAAGTAAATCAACATTTACTTTTTGTATACACACATTTGAAAATTTCATGATACAATTAGTTAATTGTATAATCTATTGCTCATGTGTGAATTCTCTTTCTTTTTCTTGTTTAGCCTCCGGTAACTACCGTTTTAGATAATAGTTCAGAGGATGAATGAGGATGATATGTATGAGTGTGAATGAAGTGTAAGTCTTGTAAATTCTCAGTTCGACAATACCTGAGATGTGTGGTTAATTGAAACCTGACCACCAAAGAACACCGGTATCCACGATCTAGTATTCAAGTCCGTGTAAAAATAGCTGGCTTTACTAGGACTTGAACGCTGGAACTCTCGACTTCCAAATCAGCTGATTTGGGAAGATGCATTCACCACTAGACCAACCCCCGGTGGGTTGCTCATGTGTGAATTAGTTATAATTATCTTTACTTGGATATTATATGTAAATCTAATTAATATTCAATACATCTACCTGCTATTTTTTTTGTGATGCCGGCTAGTTGCAGTCTACATTATTTTACTATAGTCACTGAAGGAAATATGAAATGATTCTCTTTGTTTTGAAATATTTGGGAATGGTAAAAACAAACATGTATAGTGAAGAGCTTTCTGAGTCGCCTTGGATTTTCATCAAGAATGTGTTTGAAGAAATGCATGTATTGTTAACCTGAACATTTAGGTTATGTAATTAATGGAAGGATGAATAAAGTCAGATGGACCGATAAAGTAAGGAATAAGGAAGTCATGAATAGGATTAAAGAAGAAAGGGCCCTTGTGCGGGAAAACACTAAACAAAGAAAATTGATTAGGATGTGGTTATAGGTAGCAGCATCTTGACAACTGTATGGAGTGGTCAGTGAAAGGAGGAAGAAAAAGGAGGATGTTACTAGTTGAAGTGAAGTTTGGAAATTGCAAGGAGATGAAGGAGAAGGTTTGGGACAGAAAAGGATGGAGGCAGCATAGGCATAAGGGATCTGCCACCAAGCAGAACCCTACATGATTAGAAAGTAATAGCCACTTGAGATAAGTCATGTCCATTATTTATTCTTAGAACTGCATTTTCTATGATCTGTCAAAGATGTAAATCGTGAACACTAATGTATTAATACAATTTTCATGGAGGTAGTGTAACAGTTATTTTGGTTATTTTATTTACTGTAAGGTTTTTGATATAAGTAGCACAAGGAGTAAAACTTTTAACTATTAATACATTTTTCTTAGGTTTAAAAATATTTAATAAACTAGTTGAATTTAATAATATTATGCTTGATGGTACTTGGGATGATATTAATATAACAGAGTTATTTTTGAACAATCATTTTCATCATTATCAATTACAAAGTCGTTCTTTAATGGATGCAGAACCAGCTAATAATCCAATAATTAATGGTTTAAATTCGACTCAGACTTCTAAAAGTAATGTATCAAAACATAATTATAATGATGGTAATGTTGGTCATAAAAATTTTAAAGAGAAAACTATTTATTTTGATCATATAAATGATTTTGAACTGAAAATATTTGGGAACATTACTGTGGATGGATTGGTATGTATTATATAACATTTTATTTTATTATCTGTTGTGATTGTGTGCGTGTTAAAAATTATAACTATAACAATATATGATAATTGTTTATCAAATTAATCTCAAATCAATTGATATATCCTGAAAGTATGTCAATTTTTTGATTTCATAAGAAATCATTTTCTTATGATTTAGCAGTTTTAGCTTCTTATTATAATGTTGTTTGATTACCTCATTAGACAAGTGGGTCACTGCTTGATACTAGTATAAGTTTTCCCTTGTTAAGGAAATTCACACAGTATTATTTTTAACTAGAGCGTATCAACAAGAGAGTTCAGTTTTATATGGTTGTTTTTCATTTGCATCTGCCCTTGTAGTTCTAAAATTATTCCACTGATTTTTTTTTTATGTAAGATAGGTATAAAACTTCTGTTTTAGTTATGTCTGTGATACTGATTTGAAGAACACGGAATCTCTAAACACTGTCATCTGCTAACAGAAAAAGTAGGTTGAAATTCATTAAATTAGATATCAGATTTTTAAAAGTACTTGAAAACTGTACTATATTTATGATAAAAAAATTCCATAAAAATATTATGCATGAAAAATAGTATTAAAAGTTATAAACTTTTTTTTTTAAAGATATTTATAATAAGTTTACAAAAATAACTAAAAAATCAAATTGAAGATTATGTAATAAATCAGAGAATACAAAAATTAATATGAATTTAAAAAAAGATGTGTACTTTATTAAATCATTGAAAATTCTTCAAAGAAATTGATCAAAATTGGTAGTGAAAAGAATTCCTCTACTGAATTAAAGCAACTTACATAATGCTTAGTTTCTCAGCAGATAGAGATACCCTAGTTTCTGTTTTGCAATGTCTGACCCAGTTTTCATATTGCTGAGACACACATAAAGTACCTGAGATACGTACAAAAGGCTTCAGTAATTTTCTTAGAGTAATGATGTTCATTATACAGCCAGTCAGATCCTATAATAAACAGAATGAAAGAATTTTGTGGGGCAGTTCTTTAGGAGTTTGACTCTGAAGAAAACAGAAACTACTTCATTTTCACCTAATTAGCAAGCTAAGATCTTATTATTTTAGAAAATGATTGTTATTTTTTAGAATAACTTGTGATTTATGTCAAATCACGTAATACCATTATGGTTAAGGTATTTAATAAATTAATAAAATTATTGATTACATTTTGAATATTGACTTCACAACATTTAAAAGAATTTGATTTTTTTAAAATAAGGTTATCAAACTTTATCTGCCCTTCAAATGATAAACTTCCTTCAGGCATGTTGCAAAACATTTATCGTGCGTAAACCTATAAATAAAATTTTGTTCACATTTATGCATATATATGCTATTCAAGCAAATATAAATTTATTTTATATTAACATTAATTGTCAACAGTTCAATCCCATTTTGTCCTGTAAAAATGTTAATTTATTTTATGCCTTCCCTTAAAATTTCTTACCCACTATATGTTAAACATTTAAATTTTAAGAAACTTCTATTCTCTTAGTATGCAGCTTTTTTGATTTCCCACTAATGATTCTTATTATTACTGTATGATTTATTTTTCTTATGAAATTTATTTATAAATAAAAAAGAGTAATTATAATGACATTAAGTTAGTATTTTTTATAGTACGCTTTTTTATTTTGTTCTTTAGTTTGGTGGAATAAATTTGACATCGTTTAGAAGTTTACTGAATTTTAATGATTCCAATATTGAAGATAATATAATATTAGAAAAAACATCATTTGAAAATTTAAAACTTAATACTACTAATGGTTTTAACATTAAAGAATTAAATAATCTAAATTGTGATCAACTAATTATGTCTGGTGAAATAGAAGATGTAGAAATTGATGGTAATAATTTTATTAATATTTGTCATTTTTTATTTTTGTTTTTTTAATTAATTAAAAAGTGAAGATTGAATGACTAATTATAAATTCATAAGGAATTGGTTCATTGTGATATCCATTGTCTTGTCTAAAATATTTTTGTATTATACTAATTTTAGTAAGTAACAGTTACTTAAAATTTTAAAATAGATTACAGAAATAAGTTGAATTCTTTTTACCTCAGGTATGCATTTTTACACTTATTTAATAGGAATGATGAGATTGTTGATATAATAACTGAAAAAATGCTATTCTTGTGTTTGTATATTTTATACATTGTACACAAGTTAATTGTAAAACTACTACATTTCTGATTATATTAAAAAAAGAAATGTTTATTCATCTAAAGAAAAGGGCACCATGAAATTTAGTAATAGGTAAATTTATTAATGAGTAGGAAGTATAAATTATTAATGGCTTGGTTACTAGAATTAAATGCCTTCTATTAATTTTTAGGGCAAAAATGGTTCTATAACAGTGTTCTAAGAAACAAATCTGTGCATTTAATAACCATCACCATAATTGCATGAAATTATGTAATAAAGAGTCATCTTTATTATAAAATAATACATAAGAAATTTTAATTAATAGAAAATATTGGGTGGCACTTGAGGGCTAGACCCCTCCTGAAGAATACTTCCAAAAGTTATATAGTTTTTTCATTAATTTTGTTAAAATAATAATATAATATAATAGATGTGTAAGTTCTGACCCAAAAATAACAGCACAACCATTTTTTAATTGTGCGTGCATCTTTTCAACTAAGTTTATATTTTTCCTCACGTGATGGCAGCACTGCCTTTAATGTATATTAATATTTTCAGCCATATTAGACATGTAGTTTAAATTTGACAGCAGAGTAATTAGGATGCATTTTGTTTAAAAATCAAAAAATAAAGGATTTGCATTAAATCTTGTGTTAAACATGAAATAAAATATAGTGAAGTGGTGAAGATGTTATGAAAGTTTTTGTAGAGGACGTTATGTTGACACCAATAGTTTATGAGTGATACAATATTTAAAAAGGTATTGAAGATGACAAAAGGATTTGAAGCCTTATCACATCAACTACCTATGAAAATACCTACAAAATAAAGAATATTGTGATCAATAATTGTCAAATGACTATTAGAGAAGTTGTTGAAGAGGTGGAAATCTCTTATGGCTTGTGTGAAACAATTTTGACATTTTGGGTATGAAACAAATAGCAAATTTGTTCGAAAACTTTGAATATTGAACAACAGCAACATCGCAGAAAAATTTTTAGCTGACATCACTGATGACTCAGAATAATTCACATGTGTTATGACACATGTGAGTTATTCTGAGTTATCACCTGTTATGACAGGTGATAAAACAAAAGTCCGGTCATTACAATGGAAGCTTTGTGAAGAAAAAGTACAAAAAAGGCACTCAAAATTTGATTGAATGTTAAGGCTTTCCTTACCTTTTTTTTTCAATTATAATATTGTTGTCCATTATGAATTCTTACCACAAGATGGAAAAATCAGCAAACCGTATTAATTAGCAGTTTTACAATGATTACATAAAGCAATCCAACACACTGGCATAAGTGTGTTGCATCTCTTGGGGACTATTTTGAAGGAGACAGTAACAATATAGAAGAATAAGTAAATTATTTTTGATAAATATTTAAATTCTTGTTATTTTTTTTATCACACCTCAATGCTTTTTTTTTAAATTTATTTCATAATTCAGACAGTTTGTAGGTCTTATTTATTTTTTATGCAATGAATATTTATTCCTAAATTTTGTTTTTTTAATTCAGATTTTAGTATTATTTTCAAAAATATACCTGGATTGTTAAAATAATAACATATGTTAGTTTTGTTTTTAAATTTCTTGTAAAGATTATGTTTTTCTTACTTCTTTTCCAATACTAAATGGAGACTGTGTATGTAACATTATCTTTTCACAGAAAGAGGCACATTGTTACTTTTCATTAACTGGTACTGCCTTTTTTATGACTATTGTGTATAAAGTACTTTATACTGACCAGTAGGTGACATGTAATGGTTTGTTTATCTTGGGATTGGATTCTTGGCAAGAGTCTTTTATTTATTATGTCAAAAATCTTATCTTCCTTGATAAAATATAAGTGTCAGATGAAAAATAATACTGTTTGGTGAATGCCTATTTCTATTCAACCTGTCTCATTCGAGCACCTTCTTACTCTGCAAGTTCTAATTGTAAACATGTATATTTAAAATTAATAAAAAAATAGAGAATGATGTTGTATATGAAGAACTGTGATTTGATTTCTTAATCCAAGAAGTATGCAGCTGTCATAATTGCCATTAAATCAAGGAAATTTATGGAGGTGTGTTGAATGAATAATCAGTATGGCAATGTTGTTAAAAGTTTATTACAAGAAGAAAGAATGTCCATGATGATAAACGAACTGAATGCTACCTTTCATTATGAGTGATTTGCTGGCATCATGTTACTTCATCAGACAGGATCAACGTACCACAATTGATGAAATTAGTGGATATTTTTTGTTTGTTTCTTGTACTATTATCCAGTTTTGTTTGCTACACAAGAAAATAAACATCAGTTAATAGAATGGCATCATCTATGTTTACTATCCAAATTAAAAATTTTAAACAGGCAGTCTCTACTCAAAATATTTTGTGCCCCAGCACATCAATAACTGATGAAAACGTGGAAAAAGTAAAAGAAATGATTATGAATGATCGCTGAATCACAGTCAGAAAAGTCGCTGATGATGTTGGAATATCAATTGGCTTATGGCATGAAATTTTTTTTGATTTTTTGGGTGTGAAATGTGACAGCAAAATTTCTTCCAAAATTTTTGAATTTCGAACAAAAACAGCAGTGAATGGAAGTTCCTCAGGAGTCGCTAAATGAAGTCAACAATGAAACAGAGCTACTGAAACATGTCATAACAGGTGATGAAACATGGGTTTACAGATATAATTTCGAAACTAAGGCTCAGTCGTCCCACTGGATCACCAAGACCGAAAAAAGCTTGACAAGTATGGTCAAATGTGAAGGTTTTGCTCACTGTGTTCTTTGATTCTAATGGCATTGCGTACCATGAGTTCTTGCCACAAGGTCAAACAATTAATAAGGAGTACCTCAAGTTCAACGCTGTTTGCGTGAAGCAATCTGAAAAAATGCCCGGATTTGTGACAAAAAAATTCATGGCTTTTACACCATGATAATGCACCTGCTCACACTTCATTGTTGGTTTGACAGTTTTTAGCCAAAAACAAAACTGTAATGATACTCCAGCTGCCATATTCACCAGACATGGCTCTCTTTCACTTTTTTCTATTTCC
This sequence comes from Lycorma delicatula, assembly GCF_047948215.1. Classification (NCBI taxonomy): domain Eukaryota; kingdom Metazoa; phylum Arthropoda; class Insecta; order Hemiptera; family Fulgoridae; genus Lycorma; species Lycorma delicatula. The sequence continues at coordinate 1,114,152 of NC_134465.1, forward strand.
AAAAATAAAGAGAACCTTAAAGGGCTGTCGGTTTACAAGCAGAGATGAGATTAAAAGTGAATAGCTGAAAGAGCTAAACACTATTTCAAAGATCAAGTTCCAGAAGTGTTTCGGGGATTGGAAAAAAGATTGGCATAAGTGTATAATATCTAATGGGAACTATTTTGAAAGGAATAACATTAATGTGGATGAATAAATAAAATTCTTTCCAAAAACAAAAATTCTTGTTACTATTTGAACACATGTCGTACACTGCTGAGAAAACCAAATGGTTTCTTATTAAATTTAAATTGGAAATTAATTTTTAATCATCCAGCTACTAACAACTTACAGCTGTGACTTGGTTCCTAACGATATCATCTGTCAACTAAACTGAAAGATTCTTTGGAAGGAAACTATTTTAGAGTTATCCAATGAATTGAATAATCCAGTTAATTAATTGAATGATTGAATAATCCAATGAAATGGTGGTAGAGGAATAAAAAGATCAGCAGGAATAAAACTCAGGAATAAAAAGATCGGCAGACTATGGTAAGTGTTTAAATATATACAGTGACTATGTAGGAAAGAAGCTTAAAAATATTTTTAAGTTAAATAAAAAATTTTGTTCAAAAATCTTAGCGGATATTTTTTTAATTATTAAGACACTACTTTCCAGACAACCTTTGTACATGTAAAAGCATGCTCTGGTTTGTAGTAATAAAACAAGTAATACTATTGTAAATTGCTACTCTGAAAGTGATGATGTTTATAATATAACTTGTATTATGAGCAGGAGTGAAGGTACTTATAAGGCCAAGTGCCAGCCTGCCAACCTGCAGTTCAGGGAGTTTTAGATGATTTTATCCAACAATGTATTCAGTTGGTTGAAGAAAATTGACAAACACTTCACTCTTCACCTCCTTATTAAGGCCTGCCTTATTAAGGTGCTTCTTATTTTTTTAAAATGACTATGCTGTTTGAATGAATGAATTATCTCATTTTAGATTGTTTGCAAGCTTGGGGGGTTAAAAGTAGTAATATTATTTGGATCATTGAAGAATTGAAAAAGCACTTCACTCCTTACATTTTTAATAAGTTCTGTATGGATGCTTGTTCTGGGGAATTACATTGCCATTTTTTTTTTTTTTAGAAGTGATTATCGATGGAAGTATTACTACTCAAAATGGAATCAATGGATATAATATCACAGAAATTAATAAATCAGCAATTGGTCTAGAAAAAAATAATTTCATTGAAGGAGAATTAATTTTTGAGGTAATTATTGATTCAACCTTTCTTATAGCCATTATCAGTTTTGCATCATAAATGTGTAAAATTTATAATTAAGATGTTTTAAAATGTAATATTATCAAATTATAGCATCATAATTAATTGTATGCAGTGTAACTAATAATTTCATAACTAGAATATAATTGTTGTCAGCTCATAGAAGGGTATTTATTCATTGTTGATAAATAAAGTAATGGATTTTTACATTAACTTACGGTGTATGTTTGTTTGAAGTGTAAGGGAAATACTCTTTTAATTCATAATAATTCTTGGCTATTTTACATAATTAACACAGTCTGGGCTTTACAGAACTGCTGATTTTAACATTGGTGAGAGTCCATCTATATTTTTTAAATTGGTTTATGTATTGAATAATATTAAAAAGATTGTTAAATAACTTTCTTTTTCTTTTAAACATTTATAGGATGAAGTACACTGTAACAGTACAGATGTCCAGGGTTTTATTAATAACAAACTTATTGATTTTAATGCATTTTATGAAGATACTGTTAAGAAAACTGATGAAAACATAGTAATCACAGGTCCGTATTCACTTTTCAAAAATAGTTTATTTATAAAGTTTTTTGTTTAAATGTAAAAATGAAATATTTCTCATATAATATTTGAGGTATTTAAAGCTAATTCCATCACTTTGTTGTAGATCTGTATTAGTATTTATTTCTTGTTACATAACAATTTAACTAATGTATTTTGTATAACATAGATAAACATGTGGAAAATGTTTTTTTAACCCCTTACTGGACTATGACGGAATATTCTGATGTAGCCAATATGCACAAAAAGGGCCTTTGTTGGAATATTCTGTCTAATTTTAATTTACTCTGTGTCATAATATTCCGGCGATTATTTTCGAATGTAGTTCATCATTATTCTGCAATGATATACAGCGCTAGTAAAGAGTTTTTGTTGCATTCTAAGACATTTTTCATATGTAAAACAGCTGATACTGCCTGTATGGCGTGTTATTTACATCTTGTTCATGAGTGATTGTATGAGTATTTTTGTATGTTTATTTCAGGTTGTAGCCATTGTTTTGTTTTTAAATATTAGGTATATGCTTATAAACTTCACCATATATTTGTAAACTGGACCAGTAGTTTTCACATTTTTTTATAATAGCTTTATGCAAGTTGTTTTCTTACATTTGAGATGGTATCTACTTAAAAAAATGAATATTTTGACATTTTAGACTAGTTACTAGATACTAGTTACTAGTTACTAGATAGCGATAGTGACAGTTTAGATGATATGTGTGAAGACGTATTGTTGTTGTTATTACCTGATGATGATGAGGATTATGCTAATGAGGTTGGTGCAGGTGATTCAGATAGGCCTATTCAAAGATATACAAGTAATATCAAATGGGTAAATTACTATCAGTCTGATTCCTTTTGTAGGCCAATTTTACTAGACAGTCAGGTATAAATGTTGCTATTCCTGATCTAAATGATATATTTAGTATTTTTAAATTTTTTATAACTGATGAATTGGTTGATATAATTATAAACCAAATAGATAATTTTCTGTTAAATAAAGTTCTGAAGCAGTTTTCACGATTTCAAGGGTGGAAACCAGCAGATAGAAATGAAATATTTTTGCTAATTACAGTCTTCATTTTGCATGGAATGATCTGGAAGCCCGAAATTAATAAATGTTATACAAGAAAACCATTATTTGCAATCCCAGATTTTTCGGTTGTTATGGCACACAAATGTTTCAAACTTTTACCTAGGTTTTTACATTTTACAAATAATGTCCCAGCTCAAAAAACAAAAGAATACATAAAATTAAACCTGTCTTATAATATGTAAATGACAAATTTTTTTCTGTTTACACACCAGAGAGGGAAGTAGCTATCGATGAAAGCCTTTTGTTGTGGAAAGGTCAGTTGAGTTTATCCAATTTATAAGAATCAAACAAGCTAGATTTAGAATCAGAACCTATGTTTTGTCTGAATCAAAATCAGGATACATTTATAAGCTACTTTTATATACCAGAAGTGAAACAGAACTAATCCATAATGAAAATTATGGGCATGCAACTAATGTTGTACTTACTCTGATGCATGACCTACTTCAAAAGGGATATTATATTATGTGTATTCTGACAATTTCTATTGTTTTGAAAAATAAAGACACTTGATCTGGTGGGAACCGTAAGGTGTAATAGAAAAGGTGTCCCTAAGGATTTTTAAATCAAAAATTGAAGAAAAATGGAATGATAGCATTGAGTGAAAACTCCGGTCAAATGATGCTATTGAAGTGGTGTGATAAAAGGGATGTGCTATGTTTGTCAACTCAGTATGAAGTTCTTCCAGTTGAGGTAAGAAGAAAAGAGCAAAATGCCATCATTCCTTCAATTATAAATGATTACAACATTTATATGGGAGGGGTTGATAAAGTGGATCAGATGCTTGGTGCATGCTCTCTTGAATGAAAGTGACAGAAAATTTGGAACAAAAAGGAATTCAAACGCCTTCTAAATATGTGCATATTCAATGCACATATTTTGCATCAGAAATGTGGAGGACCGTACACACGTCTGTAATTTAGAGAGGCTTTGGTAGAAGCAATTGTTGGGAAACATTTTGTAGCCAAACGGAAATCAGGAAGACCATCACTAGAAGAGGATCCTCTGAGGTTGAAGAAAAGGCACTTACCAGAGTACATACCCACAAACAGAATGAGAGCAAATGCTTCAAGAAGATGTGTAGTATGTTCACACAATAAAAAGTGTAAAGACTCAAGATACCAGTGTATGGAGTACGATATTGGGCTGTGTGTAGCTCCATGTTTTAAAATATTTCATACACTAAAAAAATGTTAAAAACAATCGTGATAGAATAAAACTTTTAGTAGTAAAGGCAATAATTTCAATTACAGTGTAAAATATAATTTAGTTACGTTTATGGACAATACGAATACATCATTAATAATTAACATGTTCAAGGTAGGTTAGGTAATTAAGTTTTTGTAAATATTATAAAATATGTTTTGCAAGAAAAATTACTGATTATTATATATATATATACTAGGCCATTATTAGTCAAAAAAAGTTATTAAATTAAAAAAAAAAAAAATAGATCAACATAGCATTATTTTTAGTGAAAATAAAAGGCAGTAAGGGGTTAAATGGTAAATTTTTTGTGCAGACTTTTTTTGAGTTTAGTTTCTGTAAAAAGAATTAAAATAGATATAGTTGACTATTTTTTTTTTGTAATAATAAGGTTAGGTAGTTCTATACTATTATATAAAGAGGAAGATGGTGTTTGTTTGGAATAAACAAAAAACTACTCTCTCAGTCCCAACCAAATTTTTACCCATGATTCTTGGCATAACTGAGAAGGTTTTTAGAAGGTATATTTCACCTCAAAAAATCTCTTAAAATATACATATATAGCAGTGGAGATTTGCCAGTTGAAGCACAAACTTTAATGAATAGAATTAATTAACTGCGAACTGTGAGTCTCTATCATTGTGTGAGCTGGTTTGAACTGAATGATTCGAATCAATGAATGAATAATATTACAAAAATAATAAAATAAATATACGTTAAATAAAATAATATTAAACAAATTAAAAAAATTTGTTTAACAGTAATGGACTTCCCTAACAGATGCGTGTGAGGCTAGAGTGGTGAGGTATTCGAGGATCTCAAGGAAGGGTAGACCAATCATCACCATTAACTGGTAGTAAACGGGGTGCCCCAGGGACACTGTTTTGGGAGGTGCATGTTCTTATAATATCTCTGCAAACAATTGTCCGATTTTCAAAATTCAAACGGGGTATTTGTTTGTAGGTTGAAGGCTAACTTTTGCATGCAGAAGGTTACCTGTGATCCAATAGATCATGGTTATTCAGAAATATATATGCATAAAGTTTGTCTGTTTGTTTGTTATCACATAACCAGTGTGGTAACCAACCAACCAATTACTTTCAAATTTGCAGAATATGTTCATGATACCCAAGGGAAGGTTTTAAGCCACTGACCGAGGCCCTAGCTTCCTTGAAGGTTAAGATATTAAAAATATTCATTATCTCTTTGGTCCCAAGGAGGATGAAGATGTAAATTAAAGACATTTATTAAGGAAAAATATATTAATTCTTTTACTTGCTTGTCTGTAGACTTTAATAAAAGGGAGTTTTATCTTCTACAATTTAATTTTCATTAATTGTTCTATTTTTAATCATTTTCTCAATATTTTAAGCGGAAAACATTGTAAGCATTCTTATTTTTGAGTCTTCAATATTTACTTGACTGGTTTGATGCTATACTCCATTCCTTTTTGTTCTGTGTGCTAGTCTTTTAGCATCACTAATTCACTATACCCTATATTGAAAATTATTGTCTGTTTTGTATATTCAGTTTTTGTCTTCCTCTATAGTTCTCATCTTCTATACTACATCTCTGCAAATTAACCAAACTAGGTGTCGTAATATGGTCGATCAGCCTAGTTTATGCATATATTGCCAGAATCTTTTAGTGACTAATTATGCAGATGAACTGAATAATTTTGGGGCAAATCTTTCTCCTCTCTCATTCACCTATAGATTTTTCATTCTGAATTTTATTGTTCCTCCTAATTTTCAACCTTTACTGTATCGCTTTGGAGAACTTTGAAGTTCTCTATTCTTTTCCAATTTCTTGTTATCCATGTTTCACTTCTATAAATCATATTCCATGCTAATATTTTCAGAAATTTCTTTCTGACCATAGATTTATATTTGATACTACCAAACTTATTTTTAGAGTGAAAGATTATTTTGTATTTCAACACAGATTACATTAATGTAAAACTTTTGCACTATATTTATTATTTATTTAAAACAAAATAAGTAATGTTTTTATTTTAAACTAACAAAATGGGGACCGTCAGTTAATTATGTAACCAGACTTCTGTGGTAAGGGTAGTGCCTATGCCTTTAATTTAGAAGTTCCTGAGTTTAAATTCAGACATGCTTGGAATTTTTCATACATTACAAAATTGATATGTCTTCAGCACCTGAAATTGTCCAAAAACCTGTAATTTTTATAAAAAGGAAATAAATAAATGTAAGATGAAGGGTGTTTACAAAATCTTACTTGCAGGAGATTTAAAATTTTCTTACATAAGATTCATGGTAGAAATTTTCATATTTAGTAACCTTTGTAGATGAGAAATAGATCAATTTAATGAAATTAATTAAACAGTTTTAACTTATAGAGAACTGTCAGTTTTGAAATAAAATATACGAGGGTTATTTTTTTCAAGGTCTGATCAATCGAGAAATAAAAACCGGCGCAAAAATTGGATGAACCTTTGCGCATATGTGTTGCGCAGTGTCTCTAGTATGGCCTTCAATCACGCCGCGTCACTTCGTTTAGTTCTGAATATGCAGCTAGCACATAAACATGTCTACAACAATAGTATCTCCCGCCAAGGATGAAGTGCGTGTGGTAATTAGATTTCTTCAGGGTGAGGGGTGTAATGCAGCTGAAAATCATTGACGAATAAGTAATGTGTACGGTGAAACTTCAATGAGTGACAGCAAAGTGCGACAATGATGCAGGAACTTTAAAGCAGGACGTGCAGATGTTCATGATGCAGACGGTCAGGGAAGGAAGCGAGTGTCAATCGATGATCTCGTTGAGGGAGTGGATGAGAGGCAATTCGAGAAAATCGATGGTTCACAATTTCTGTATTCAGCGATTCGTTTCCTGAAATTTCAAGGTAAGCTCTCTATACAATTGTGAGTGAGAGACTTCAGTACCGCAAACTGTGTGCGAGATGGGTTCCCAACATGCTGTCCGACCATCACAAAACAATGAGAATGGACGCCTCCCTAACGTTTCTCCAGTGCTACCACAATGAAGGAAAAGATTTTTTGAACAAAATTGTCACAGGGGACGAGACATGGGTCCATTTCGAAACTGAAGAAACAAAAGAACAATCCAAACAGTGGATGCATTCTCATTCTTCCAGTAAACCAAAGAAGTTCAAGCAAACCTTCTCCAACAGAAAGTGTATGGCTACTGTGTTCTGCGACCGGAATGGAGTTTTCTTGATGGAATTCATGGAAGTGGCACGACCATCACTGCAGCCTCATACTGCGTGACTCTTCAACGTCTGCGAAGGGCAATTCAGAATAAGCGACGAGAAATGTTGTCATCAGGCATTGTCTTTCTCCATGACTATACTCAGCCGCAAACTGCAGCTGTAACAAAGAAGCTCCTGTAGCGTTTTCGTTGGGAAGTGTTTGATCACTCACCATACAGCCCGGACTTGGCTCCATCTGATTTTCACCTCTTTGCTCACATGAAACGCTGGCTAGGAGGACAACATTTTGGCACAGACATCGAGCTGCCTACCAGCATAGAAACATGGCTGAAAACAGGCGGCTCCGTTCTATGACAAGGGTATTGGAAAAAGTTGGTACCATGCTACGACAAATGTCTAAATCGAAGTGGCGACTATGTAGAGAAATAGCGTAACTATGTACTTGTTACAAATAAAAAATTTTTAAAAGATTAATTCTGGTGGAGGTGAAAATGAGTCAATCTCAGAAATTGAGGGTTGCTGGTCTGTCACAGAAGATAGTTCTACAGAAACTGCAGACGAAACTGATTAAGGACTGTATTATAGTAGTATTGATTGTGTAATTTAGTAAATTAATATAAAATATCATTTTATTTTTTATTCTGCAACTATATTCAACTTGTGATTCGATAAGCCTGCATGTCCAAATTATTACTACCAATTTTGAATATAATGCTGTAAACTATGATACCATTTTAGTGAAAACATTTACTTAATTAAATTATTGTAATTAATTGCAGCTTAAATTTATTTCATTTATTAATACAGTAATGTAAATTAACTTTTTTTATTGTGTTATTACTGTAATCAGAAAGAAATTACAGGTTCTAAAAAATACAGTAACCTGTTTTAAACCAACAACATTTCTTGTTTAGATCAGATTGACAAGCATGTTACTTTGTTCAGTAGGAATGTTCTGTTATATCTCCATCTCTGTCTATAGCCAAACAAAACAACAGTGCTGCAGTCCTCTACGAATTTGAACGTCACGTTGACTTGTAAACAATATAGCTTGTTTACAAGTTGTTGAATTGTAAACAGTATGATGTTTTAAAAAATTTCAAAAACTTTCTCTGCTTTTTATTTTTCAAATTTTATTCTTAAACTAAATATTACATAAGAACAGATGGAGTTATTTTAAAATCTGATGAATCATATTTTGCAGAGAGATGAGTCATAAAACCATAACTTTATTTCTTCTTAATTTATGGACTACCATAAATTTTTATTTTTAGCTTTTAAGTTATTATAGTTAAAAATTAAAAGTAAAATTTCTGAATAATTCTGTTCATCATCAATTATGAGAATTTAAAGCAGTTCAATTTTTTACTGGAAAATAATGTAAAACTTTTTAAGCACTGATAAAAATTGATCGTTTGTAAATTCAAATCTTATGTTTATTATGTTTTTCTATTGGATGAAGCCAATTCCAAAATTCTTCTATATGTTGATTATTTGTAAATTTTTTGTGTTTATTGAATTAATGTCATATTAATATATTTATCTAAAAATTTATATTTTACAGGAAATGCTAAATTTAAAAATGATGTCAGTATTGACAATTTATATGTAAAAGGACTTGTAAATGATGTTGATTTTACTTCATTTGTTACAAATATTTATCTACATTCAGATGAGAAAGTAGAATTTTCTGAAGCACAATCATTTGATAAAAATGTAAGGATACTTAACATTATTTTGTTATTGATCAATTTCTTAGGGTACATCCTGAGCATGAAGCTATCTAACATCTATTTTAAATAGCAGAGGATTCTGATAAGAATATTAAGTAGAGCAGTAAGCATGTTGTGCTTTATCAATTAGACTGCAGCAGCAAGTTATAAAACAATTGAAATTGATTGGTTGCTGTTTACATGGATTTTAAGCAGTTTGTTATGCGTTCTGTTCTCAGAAATCGTTTTGGTAATACAATAAAGACCTGAAATGATCCTTTCATTCACTCTTGACTGAAATAGCAACTTTCTACAGCCAGTCGGTAAACAAAGTAAGTTTATTTGCAATGGCAGAAGAAATGGCTTCATACGTTTGAAAGACCACACTAACTTTAGCCTCTGTTATTTTTTTGTATCATAATTTAAATTTATGATTTAATAAATATCTAGATTATCTTTATGTTTTCTCTGCTGATGACTTATGTGGACAGAAGGATTCAAACAGTAACAAAGAGTTTTGCTCTGAACGGATGCTGCAGTTTGTGTAGAAATGTATCAATAGAAATACCTTCTATTGATATAAAAGATGTTCAGATTTAATAAGTCACTATTTTAAGTTACCTTAATGGACTAGAAATTTGCAATACAGTTAGTTGTTCTTGATATTTATAAGGTCTGGTCAGAAAATAACGGAACTTTATTTTTTTAATCTTTATTATTAGTTTTACAAATTATTGGTCCTTGTACCATTCAAATTACTCCCCTCACCTTTCACACACTTTTCCCAGCAGTGTTTCCACTTTGTGAAGCAGTCCTGGATAGCTTCATTTGAAATGGCCTTCAAGACTTATGACAAATTTGCTTTAATGTCATCAATAGTCTCAAAACGGCATTCTTTTATCAGTAATTTAAATTTTGGAAATAAGAAAAAATCGCAAGGCACCAAGTCTGGCAAGTAGGTAGGCTGAGGGAGGACAGTCATCTGATTTTTAGCACAAAACTGATGAATTGACAAAGCTGAGTGTGCAGGTGCATTGTCATGGTGAAGGAACCATGAGTTGTATCGTTACAACTCTGGTCTCTTTTTGTGAATTTTTTCACATAACCATTATAAAACGCTTTGAGTACATATGGTTCACTGTTTCACGTTGAGGCAAGAATTCAAAATGCACAATTGCATTAAAATTGAAAAAACAGAGAGCATCACAGATTGGATTGAGACTGACTGCTTTCTTGGGGGTGTGAAGATTTTTTGCTAATCCATTGTGATGATTGGATTGCAAAAACCATTTGTAACATTGTGTACGACCAAGAGCATCATCTCCATGAGCTTATTTCAAAAGTTGAAACGTTTCTGTGAAAGGTTTCCCAGTTTCACGCAAAATTTTACATTGTATCATTGCTACTGGAAATCGCACATTATAAAAATCACTACTAACACTTAAGCAAGTTGCACTCAAATAACAATAACATAAAAACTAAATGAGATATCAACAATCCAAGAACATGGTTATAGAGGAGGTTATGCGGAACACAGTGCTGTCAACTGCACATCACTAAATATCTCAGTTGGCACCTAATTAATAATGTTCAGTTATTTTCTGAACAGACCTTGTATTTTTTACTATAAAACATAAAATTTAAAAACTGTTTAATATAAATATATAGTATAAATATATCTTTAGTGTTTCCTGTCATGAACTGTCATGAAAAAAAATTTAGGCTAACTATAAAATTTACTAATACAACTAACTGATCCAGTCATGACTTATTAACCTTGCTGCTGTTTTGAATCTTGTGCATCCAATTTTCTGGCTGTTATACAACTAATAAAACTGCATCTTTTAAAAATGACTTCTATATTTGACTACTTAGTAAATATAATACATGTGTACATATATTTTTAAAGGGTACAGTTAGAAGATTATCATCTATTATTATTATTATTATCAGATTATCATCTGTTTTTAAACAGGATGACTAACAAGAATTCTAGTATTATTAAAATAGCCAAATAATCTAATCTAACCCTTGTCAAATCCTTTTCGTTTATAAAAAGTAGCAATGCTGGTGGTATTAAAATGTTATTTATATGTATAATGAACAGACTGCCACCTTGGTAGATTGTTCTCGGGATGCCTAAACTGGGGTTGTTTTCCGACTTGTTGGAAGGTGGCTTTGGTGAGGGTGCTCTAAAATCAGGAAAGGATTCAAGTGAGGTCAGCAGTTTTCGACCCATCAGCCTCTTGCCAGTAATCGGAAAGTTGGTTGAAAGGCTGGTTGTGGAATGGCTCTGGGAAAGCATCGATATGAACTCATTTTTAAGTCAAGGCCAGTATGTTTTTATAAAATGGGTTGGCACTGAGGATTGCATCTTAAATGTTCTTGCTGTGGTGAAAAGCGCTGAGTGTAAATATGTTTTGGCAATTTTTATAGACATAGAGACAGCATTTCCTTCTTTGTGTTGGAGTTTTGTCCTCTATGAGTTGGAATGCCACAATGTTCCTGTAGCCCTGAGAGGGCTGGATGGACATTCAAAATTTAAAGATTTCTGTGCACAAGATGAAGTTTATGCTTCTAAAGGGTGCAGACAAATTATCATATAGTCACAACCCCCGTATTAAGTATAAAGGCTGTGTAATCAGCCGAGTTCAAGTTCATAAGTACATAGGTGTTTTGTTTGATGAGAAATTGCTGTGTAGCAGCCACATTAGGCAAGTAACAGCAGATGCTGTCTCTGTGATGCACAAGCTTGGAAGGATTACGAACTGTTGAGCCGGCATTTGTACATGGTGTATTGAGGCGTCTTCGAAAGTATGACCCCTTATGCGGCGTCTGTTTGGGTGCATAGGTTGGAAAGAAATCGAGCACTTATTCAAAATTTAAGGAGTGCGCAGTGCAGAGCCTTAATTGTATGCACTGCTGTTTTTAAAACAACCTCCTATGAGGCTACCACTGTATTGGGAAAGTCTTTCCCAGTTGATTTAGTGGTGAAAGTTCAGGCGGCCATATGGAAATTGCAAAGAGGCAGGGAAGCCGAGGTATTTGGGATGGGGTTTTGAGCCGGGCCTGTAACAAAGCAGAACAGTGATATCAATGCACTAGTTCTAAATTTCAAACAGCTGCCCTTCTCCCGCCTGTGGAGGAGTCTTTACAGCCTCACAATGAAAGCATGGCAGCAAGAATGGCAAGCCATGACTAAGGGCTGTATAAATCTATCTTCTGGATAGATTTATACAGGATCTAGGGGGGATGTATGCCTCTCCTTCATTTTTAAGTTCAATGGGAGCCCGAATGCTCTCCAACATGTAAATTTAAACCAATATTTTTTTGGTTCCACCTGGCAACTGATGAGTGTCCGTCTGCGGATAGGTCCAGTCGAATGAACACATAATGTTCGACTGCCCAGCTACTGGTTGGAGGGGGGGAGGCAGAACTCAGGCCATCCTGGAACTTAGAGGTGGACCTCAGGAAAAAGACTCCTATCACGCTGCTGTAGGAAGCTAACGGAGAGATATGGCTGGATACCAGTCAGATTAAGACTCCAAGTGCTTTAATGGTGGACAGGTACTTGCTGGCATTCAGTGGCCTAGGCGTGGCAGCGAATTGCTGTCTTTGACAAGATAAATTAATTATTGATAGTCATATATGTTTTAGTAGTTGATGGGGTGCGTCTACCCATTTTAGTTATATGTGACAAATGGGTGGTTGGACACGCAAGCAAATAGTGTATGATACCACTCATATTCCGCTCATGCTTTTAGGTTGGCTAGGAGGTAGTTTGGACACTGGTCGCTAAACTGTTTCGAGGCTCACTAGCCGTTTGTGGCACAGACATTCGATCTTATGCTTTAGGGCGACCGAATGGGGTGATGATGGTAGAAATGCCAAGCAAACCAACATATGTATAATTAATGAAGATAAATTTATTGTACAGTTTGACAAAATTTCAGCAGTTAACAGTATCATCTGGATGGAACTTCAAGCCACACTGTTAGATTAGCCATAAATATTTCTTGACCATTTAGTCTTCCATTTTCATAGCTGGTAATTGGCAGTATCCTTGTTTATTCCAGACAAAAATTTCTTAGCTTGCCTTTATTTATATGGAAGTATTATGTTATCACATATATGCGTAACTTAATATCGGTGGACAGAAACAGTAGCAGCTCGGATGTCAGCACATGTACGTGCTGGTATAAGTGCCACTCCCCCCCTGCAGATGATCACGCAGTTCTCCCAGCGTAACGGTGCTGCAGCCCCACCACTCTCAGGTTCCAATAAATGAGTGTGCACAAGAGTGAATTTTTAATTCATCGTCAACCACCACCTGGAGAAGACCAAGAAGAAGTTCCGTGGCTGCCTCAACATGGGACCTCCCCGGTGGATGCCAACAACCCTGTTGGAGCAGCAGGGCTGGCCGGCCTGCCGAGGTAGCCGCTGGACGTAGACGCTTTCTTCTCACTCCAGCTCGCTGGGCTTCAATTGCCCTGGCTGGCTGACTCAGCAGCAGGAGCTGGCCCAGTGTGGGATCGCTACTGAAATTTACTAATACAACTGATCCAGCCAGGACTTATTAAACTTGCTACAGATTCGAATCTTACACATCCTATTTTCTGGCTGTTGTACAGCTAAAACCGAATTTTTAAAAACGACATATTATAAACATAACATTTCAAATTAAGTTATTTGTATTTCTCATGTTCAAGTTAGTAATATATTATGTAGATCCTTAAAAAAATTTATGCTTTAATGAAAATAAAAATGCTTTTTTGAAGATGATTTCCGTCTCCATTCATATTTAGTTAGAAAAGAAGCCATTATCCTCTTCAGCATGGATAATTATTATTCTGTCACCTTTCAAGATTGAAATTGACACCCCTTTTTGTTTACATGATTTTTGTTGGCACTGGGAATTAAAAATTTAGGTCTCATCAGTAAGTTCAAGGCATCTTTCTTCAACACAATATTGAGCAATTTCTTTTATATTGCATATCAGATATTTGAAGAATCGGTCTGATATTTTGAATTCTTTTCCACCTAGAATCAGTTTGTCCTAACAGAATAGTTAAACTACTTTTGTCACCAACAAATATTCAACGGGTTTAACTTGATAGAAAACTTTCACAAAGAATGTAAGCAACCTTCAGGTGAAAGAACATGAATTACTATGCAGTGAAGGGAATTGTTATCAACTGTCTGTGTCAGTCACTTTCCTTGTAGTGTTTTTCTGTTAACGATATGATACTAGTGATTTCAAACTTGGCTCCTTCATTCTCTTAACTTTTCTTTTAGACATAATATTAGCACTTGCAGAATGTTCTTAAAATTTTTGGGTTTTATAATAAAACTATATTGACATTAGCATCAAGTATAATTTTTTTATATCTGTTGTTAACCAAACGATAAATAAATAAAAAAGGTCAGCTGTTGTAAAAAAGTTAATAAAAACAAGTATTAATAAAAGCACTTATAAACATAACAAAATCAATGCTTAGTGTGTGTCCACATGGTCAGGGCTGGATTTACTAATAGACAAATGTCTAGGACCTGTAATTCAGAGGGGCCCAGCCTCAATACAAGTCAAAGTAAAAATAATTAATTTATTTTTTAAAAATAATACATTTTTTTAAAAATATTATATTATTTATAGGTAAAACAAATAAATGTCATTATAATAATTGGCAAAGTAATAAAATCAGATTAGTACCACAGATGGATCTAAGGGGGTTATGGGCCTCCTTATATTATTTCTGTATGTAAATAAAAAATAAGTCTAAATAAAATTCCTTTAGTATTAAAAGACTGGAAATTATAATATGCTGATAAAACATAAATGCACAGTAGCGATGAATCATTTATTATTACTAATACAATGCAGTTTTTTTTTAACTATTGTACTGTTGTACATAGGTGAGAGGATTGGAGTATGATGTATTTGTATGAAATCATCTACCAGTTTGAAATGGACAAACTGTAATTTAATATTTTCCCACTTAGTGGTGCTAAAGAGTGAAGATGAATCCACTCCCTGTTACTATAGAGAGATTTAATATACTTATCAAAAAGTACTTCTAATTTTTAATGAAAGACTGAACTAAATTTAAGATAGATTTCTTTAGCTCTCATCATGATGATTTATCTCACTTTTGCAACCGTTGTCAATAAGTGCTACTGTTCCCCATATTGGTATTGTCAGTTAGTTATTTGATGAGATTTTTTTTTAGTAAGAAGATTATAGCTAAAATGTGTTAAAAGAATGTATTATGCCTTACTAAGTGAATTTATCATTAAAAAAAAAACATGTTATTTACACTATTTCTAAACATTATTTGTTTAAGTATAAAAACAGGCTATTTTCTAGATTACTGTTTATTTTTAAAAAAGTATAAATTTTTAAAATTTGACTTTCAGTGATTTTATTTTATTTAAAAAAATAAAAACATGAGAAATTATAACTAATAGTAATAATAAATAATAAATGTAAAAATTAATGAGTAAAAAGTTGGAATTAATAAAAAACAATGGACTGAGTGGTAAAAATAAAAGATGTAAAAAAACCCAATGCCACTAGTCTACCAAATTATAAGTATCCGTGGTCAATCAAACAACAAACTAGTTGCCTTTGAAACTAGTAGCACAACTCTTAAAGACATGAATAAACTAAAAAGAATAACAATTGTTTGTTAATTAAGATATAAGCAAAAGTAAAATAGTAGAAATACTGAAAATGTAATATTATATCATGTTCTTTCTGATTGCAAACATGAGAACTTAACATCAAAGGCCAGGCAAATTGTGCTTATTCATTTAATATATGATTTTTATATGTTTATATATCTATTATGTTATAACTGAATAGTTAAGTTATTTTTATAGCTTTTTAATTTATTGGTTTTTTTTTTTCTAGGATCCATGACATTTCAGAATGCCATTGTAAATGGTAACATTACTACATCACTTATTGATAATATTGATCTAAACCATGTATTTGCTCTTAATAAAGAACAAACAATATTAGAAACAATGACATTCAATAATATTACAGTGCTGAGTGACGTTGATGTTGGAAATCGGGTTAATGGTGTATATTTAAATCAAGAATTTCATAATACATTATTTGTATGTAAAAATAATAACTTTGTTGTGTAGTTTATTGGAGGCAGGCATTCCATTCACAACCCACCAGGTTGGTCTAGTGGTTAACGCGTCTTCCCAAATCAGCTGATTTGGAAGTCGAGAGTTACAGCGTTCAAGTCCTAGTAAAGCCAGATATTTTTACATGGATTTGAATACTAGATCGTGGATACCGGTGTTCTTTGGTGGTTGGGTTTCAATTAACCACACATCTCAGGAACGGTCGAACTGAGAATGTACAAGACTACACTTCATTTACACTCATACATATCATCCTCATTCATCCTCTGAAGAATTATCTAAACGGTAGTTACCGGAGGCTAAACAGGAAAAAGAAAGAAAAGGCATTCCATTCATAGGGTAGTGCTAAACTACATGTACTATTCAAAAAACGACATTCAGTGTTTCTCATTTAAGATATTGTGAGGCAGCTGCAGTTGATTTTCATGAATTACATATTCCGGTATCTGTTTATCACCCTCCAAATAGAAATCTTCATATATTTGATATTCTGGAAAATACATTTACTATAATTGATTAATTCAATTATCTTTCTTTGAGAAAATTGTATGTGGAGGTATAAATATAGATAGATATCAGGAATGATTTACCACCTATTAATTATCTTCCTTAATGTTTTTTGAATGTATGTATATTTTTATGCCAGTTACAATCCATCATGCTTGAATTACTTTATTGATAGTATTTTAAGTGTTCTTAATAGATGGGAGTTTAATATTGATATACCTTCTTCATCAGATCTTTTAATTTGTACGTTGAGATATCTCCAGCAGTCTTAAAATCCGTTAACAGTATCTTGCCCAATGTCATCAAATATCCCTTTTAGACTTATGATTGGTTGTCAAATCAGTTTCTTCAATTCAACTCAGACAAAGAGAAAGGTTTAGATAATAATTACAGTATTGAACTTCCAATTTTGAAAAACAGTTTGGAGATACTTTATATCATGTACAAATCTGGAAGGTCTGAACAAGACAGAGAACATTATTTAACTTGTAAAAATATATTTAAAAAAAAAACTATACTGTTAAAAAGAAAATTCAATTGCAACAGAAATTTTATAAATCATAAATTTTTCAAATAAATGTCTGTAAAAAATGGCTGTCTGTTAAGATTATTAAAGGATAAACAAACAGACATTCAGTAAATATCATTTAATATATATGATTTTTTTTGTTGACAGTGTTTCTTAATTGTGCAAAAATGTAAAAAGAAGTAGAAGGTCTGTTAAAAAATAACCTAACGTTTTCTCTGTCAGGTGTTTATAAAAATATTTTGAAATGTACAATCGGTATCACTGTTGCATTGCATAGGAACTAATGAACAATCCCCCTCTATTGCATGTGTCACTGATGTTTATGTGTACAGTTCATGCAAAGTAGGTGTTTGGTCCTACTTACTAGATCGCGGATACCGATGTTCTTTGGTGGTTGGGTTTCAATTAACCACACATCTCAGGAATGGTCGAACTGAGAATGTACAAGACTACACTTCATTTACACTCATACATATCATCCCCATTCATCCTCTGAAGTATTATCTGAACGGTAGTTACCGGAGGCTAAACAGGAAAAAGAAAGAAAGGTGTTTGGTCCTACCCACCGGGTTGGTCTAGTGGTGAACGCGTCTTCCCAAATCAGCTGATTTGGAAATCGAGAGTTTCAGCGTTCAAGTCGTAGTAAAGTCAGTTATTTTTACACGGATTTAAATACTAGATCGTGGATACTGGTGTTCTTTGGTGGTTGGGTTTCAATTAACCATACATCTTAGGAATAGTCGAACTGAGACTGTACAATACTACATTTCATTTACACTCATACATAACACCCTCATTCATCCTCTGAAGTAACACCTGAATGATGATTCACGGAGGCTAAACAGGAGAAAGTAAGTTAGGTGTTTGGTCCTAAACCCACCGGGTTGGTTTAGTGCTAAACTTGTCATCACAAATCAGCTGATTTCGAAGTCGAGAGTTCTAAGGTTCAAATCCTAGTAAAGGCAGTTGCTTTTATATGGATTTGAATACTAGATCATGGATCCGGTGTTCTTTGGTGGTTGGATTTTATTTAATCAACATCTCAGGAATGGTCGTCCTGAAACTGTACAAGACTATACTTCATTTACATTCAAACTTATCATCCTCACTTATCCTCTGAAGTAAACTTTATGGTGGTAGCAGAGGCTAAACAAAAAGAGAGAGACAGGTGTTTGGTGCTGGGGAATTTAGTGACGACTGACATGAACAAAGAATTACAGTGAAGTTTTGTGTCAGGATTGAAAAAATTTTACCAAAATACACAAAATGATTCAAGAGGTTTATAGGGAGGATTCTCTGAGCCGCTACATACTGCTTTGAGTGGTGTTACAGGGGTAGAGACTACCACAAATGATGCTTATCATTTGTGGAAGTCAACAGATGTCTCCATGAAAATATGTCCTTGATCATAGGTTATGTGGTTCTTTTATCATGAAAATCATCAGCCCATGCATTGCTGCATATTTGTAGTTCTACACAAAAAATTTACTCAGTTTTCTCCCTTCCTACCATGGTTAGCCAACGTAGTCAACTACCCCCTGCAGACCATTTGTTTATTTCTAAATTAATTCCATAAAAGAAAATTCACTGAACACCCTGAAAATTATTTTGAAAAGTGGATTCCAGTGTTGCTTCTAGAAATGGAGTGGATGCTAGGAAAAGTGTGTACAACAGAAACAAGATTATTTTGTAAAATTCTGTTAATATTCAACAAGTTTTTTTTTTAGAAAAAGTGCTGTTACTTTTTGAACAGACTTTATACATTGACCTATTTATCTTTTTCACTTTGCTGGAAATTAAACCTATTTGGCTCCTTTTAACTAAAGAACAGTATCATGCAAAGATGTGTCTTTCATTACAAAACTGAAGTTCTAAAAGTGGATTGAACTGTACTATTTTAATATGTCCCTATTAATAATTATAATATACTAAGTTTTTTCAGTTATTCTCTTAAATTCCTGACCGTGTTGACTAAAAAATACTGGTAAGATATAAATTTAGAATTCGCTTTCAATATACATGAAAATTTTTCACTTGGAAAAAATTTGGAGCTAATAACCAGACAACTTCTTCAGTAGAGTTATTTTGCTGCTATCCTTAGAATCATCTTTAGCTGGTTAGAAACCCTTTCAGCATGCAGTCAAGTAGCATATAGGTTACTTTTATGTGTGTGTAAAGTGATCCCATAATCTGAAAAAATAATTAATAACTATCAGTTTTTTAATGTAAAAGTGAGCATAATGAAAGACATAATTATTTATAATTTTAATAATACAGGTCCATTAGAGTTCAACTGTGTTTATTCAAACAGTGATTTGGAAATAGATTCAAATATTTTATCTGGAATTGATGTAAAAGACTGGGAAAACAGAGCTGTTCTTATCGATAACAATCAAATCATATCAGGTAGTTGGATTGTTGATGGGAATATTTCATTTTCATCAATAAATGGAGAAGGAGATTTTAATAAATTAAATGTATTTCAATTGGAAAAATGAATTTTTTTTTGTCTTCAATCAATTGACTGGTTTGATGCAGCTCTCCAATATTCCTTATCTAGTGCTAGTCATTTCATTTCAGTATACCCCCTACATCCTACATCCCTAACAATTTTTTTTTTATATATTCGAAACGTTGCCTGGCTGCACTATTGTTTCCTTCTATCTCTCCTTCCAATATTAAAGCGACTATTCCAGGATGCCTTAATATGTGTCCTATAAGTCTGTCTCTTCTTTTAACTATATTTTTCCAAATGCTTCTTTCTTCATCAATTTGCCGCAACACCTCTTCATTTGTCACTTTATCCAGATATCTGATTTTTAACATTCTCCTGTAGCACCATGTTTCAAAAGCTTCTAATCTTTTCTTCTCAGATACTCAGATTGTCCAACTTTCACTTCCATATACTTTTAAAAACTTTTCCTGACATTTAAATTAATTTTTGCTGTAAGCAAATTATATATCTGACTGAAGGCTCGTTTTGCCTGTGCTATTCGGCATTTTATATCACTCCTGCTTCATCCATCTTTACTAATCTTTAGTGATTTTTAAAATTCTTCTACCTCCATAATCTTTTCTTCTCCTATTTTCACATTCAGTGGTCCATGTTGGTTATTTCTACATTGCATTACTATTCGTTTTGTTCTTGTTTATTTTCATGGGGTAGTTCTTGCATAGGACTTCATCCATGCCGTTCATTGTTCATTCTAAATCATTTTTACTCTCATCTAGAATTACTATATCATCAGCAAATCGTAGCATCTTTATCTTTTCACCTTGTACTGTTACTCAGAATCTAAATTGTTCTTTAACATCATTAACTGCTAGTTCTATGTAACGATTAAAAAGTAACGGTGATAGGGAACATCCTTGTCAGACTCCCTTTCTTATTACGGCTTCTTTCTTATGTTCTTCAATTATTACTGTTGCTGTTTGGTTCCTGTAAATCGTTCTTCTATCTCTGTATTTGAACTCTAATTTTTTTTAAATGTTGAACATTTTATTCCAGTCTACATTATCAAATGCCTTTTCTAGGTCTATAAATGCCAAGTATATTGGTTTGTTTTTCTTTAATCTTCCTTCTACTATTAATTTGAGGCCTAAAACTGCTTCCCTTGTCCCTATACATTTTCTGAAACCAAATTGGTCTTCTCCTAACACTTCTTCCACTCTCCTCTCAATTCTTCTGTATAGAATTCTAGTTAAGATTTTTTTATGCATGGCTAGTTAAGCTAGTTGTTCTGTATTCTTCACATTTATCTGCTCCTGCTTTCTTTGGTATCGTGACTATAACACTCTTTTTGAAGTCTGACAAGAACTTCCCCTTTTTCATAAATATTACATACCAGTTTGCATAATCTATCAATCGCTTCCTCACCTGCACTGCGCAGTAATTCAACAGGTATTCCATCTATTCCAGGAGCCTTTCTGCCATTCAAATCTTTTAATGCTGTCTTAAATTCAGATCTCAGTATTGTTTCTCCCCTTTCATCCTCTTCAACTTCCTCTATAACACCATTTTCTAATTCATTTCCTCCATATAACTCTTCAATATATTCCATCCACCTGCCTACTTTGCCTTTTGTATTATAATTCGGAGTTCCATCTTTGTTTATTAGATTAAACAAAAATTATTAAATTTATTATGATTTAAATTATTAGATTTTAATTTATGTACCCCAAAATTTTCCTTAACTTTCCTGTATGCTCCATCTAAAATAGATGGAGCATACAGGAAATGTTCATTTCTCTTTCCACTTCTGAACACTTTTCTTTAATCCACTCTTCTTTCATTAGTTTGCACTTCCTGTTTGTAGTATTTCTTAATTTTTGATAGTTCCTTTTACTTTATTCATCACTAGCATTCTTATATTTTCTACATTCATCCATCAGCTGCAATATATTGTCTGAACTCCAAGGTTTTCTACCAGTTCTCTTTGTTCCATCTAAGTTTGCTTCTGCTGATTTAAGAATTTCCTTTTTAACATTCTCCCATTCTTCTTCTACATTTTCTACGTTATTTTTTTTTATTCAGACCTCTTGCGATGTCCTCCTCAAAAATCTTCTTTACCTCCTCTTCCTCAAGCTTCGCTTAATTCCACCGATTCATCTGACACCTTTTCTTCAGGTTTTTAAACCCCAATATACATTTCATTATTACTAAATTATGATCACTTATCAATGCATTTTGAAATATTCTACTCTTTTCCCTACCTTCTTGTTCATTATGAAATCTACTCCTGCCTGCCCATTATTTGAAGCTGAGTTAATTATTCTAAAATCACCTGACCAAAAGTCATTTTCCTCTTCCCACCTAACCTTACTAATTCCTACTACATCTACATTTATCCTATCCATTTCCTTCTTTAAATTTTCTAATCTACCAACCTTTTTTTAGACTTCTAACATTCCATGCTTTGACTCTTAGAATGTTATTTTTCAATTTTCTGATGACTCCTTTCTTAGGAGTTCCCACCTGGAGGTCCAAATGGGGTCTAGTTTTAAACAACTATTTTAATAGAACTTTTTTAATCAACTATTTAAGCGATTCTGGATAGTGCATTAGCACTATTAAACACTTCCAAGTGTCATATTATATCAGACAAATAATTCTATTTACATGTACTTAAACAGTAATCTCACTTTTGGGAGATGAAGGTTCATCTCAATGGAGATCCTTGACCTCCACTATTATATTTTTTGTGTTTTTGACATTTTTTAGTTCTATGTGACTTTTTTGTGATAATATTTATCACATAATATGCTTGGTATTTTCTAACTTACTCTAGTGTATTGTATAATGTTTCTTAATATTTAAATTAATCTTCATGTTGATTGTCTTTTATACTATTCTTTTTAAAACTTTTTTTGTGTCATTCATATAATTATTTATATTTATGCTATTTTAAATTCATTATTATTATTATTATGTGATTTAGATGAATTATATTAATGAGTGTAAAGAAATTCATAATAGGACAGAAATTGCAAGAACACAACTATATGAATTGCAGAATTTTGCTATTTCACAGGAGTTACTTTTTAATAGCGATGTTGAAAGCATTCATGTAATAAAAGTAAGTATTTTCTCACTTTTTACTTTATTTAATGGTATTTATTAAATACCACTATTAATAGAACTATACTGGAACATAATTTTTACAATACATTGATTAATCTGCGGTTATTTGAGGTATTACTTGATAGATCCAATAAATAACTGATTGTGATACTCTTGTGTTATAAAAAAAACAATGTAGTTTTTTTTTTAGTGAATTTGAAAGGTTGTATTACGAGGACTCTTTGGTTGTTTGGTTTCATTTCTTGTCAATGCTTGATGCTGGATAACCAACTACTGGACTTATAATTAGACTTACAGTCTGTTGTGAGGTATTATAGCTAAAGAAAGTCCATAATAATAAATTAATGAATAAATAAAACATTTAAATGCTATTAGATCGAGTGAAAAAACTTGATTTCTAAAATACCACTGGGTTCAAAGTTTTACCAACATGTTTTTAGAAATTCTTTTCTTTAAATTTAAATTTATTTGAAAGAAAGTTGCTTATTATGTATTTTGTGTTTTCTTTTCGAGTAATATTTTAATTCTTATTTAACTTAATATTAATTGCAGTAGAGAATTAAAATTCAATATTGTTTGCAACCTAAGTACAAAATGTTGAATTTTTTCGTACGTTTTGCTTAAACTATTACAGTAATGTAAAAGTAAAACATTAAAATTAATTGTGATAAAGTAATGAATACATTTCTTAATTAAGGTTAATGCTAATGAAGGTTGAGCACAACGTAAACTTCAGCTTAAGGCCAGTGTTGATAATAGTTGCATTTTGTCATCTTCACAGGAATTCTCATTAGCACAAGTTTCATTTTCAAGTTTTATATAGTTGCAAGTTGCACCGTTGTTTAAAAATTGAAATTCTGCTGTATCGTATCAATTTTTATTTGTTCCTTTAAATTTTCTCAATTACAACCTTCCTACCTGGGATCAGGAATTGAACAAAAATGATTTGACAATTTCTTTCATGAAAGATTGTGATTTTTTTGTAACTTAAGTATAGTTAACATTAAAAAGGATATACTTTCAGTTTTTCATAAGTCTCATAAAGAGAAACGTAACGCCTTTTTTTTATTATTATTAACTACATGTTATTAAACATTACTGTAAATATATAGTATACATGCCAGTACCAGAATTTTGATGATTTAAATCCTCCATGTTTTAATGTAATTTTAAATTCTATGAATGTTTATGCTGTTTTATAATACTAATAATAATAATGATGAATCGTGTAGATGAAATAATTGTTTCAGGTTAATGCAAGTATATTGTCATGTGTTTGTAGTTCGACAAGGATATTGAGAGATAGCACACTAAAAATTCTTAATACAATTTATTTACTCTTAAAATAATTTATAATATATAAAATAAGTCACTTATAAATAGCAAAATAGAATTCAGATTTTACCATATACCTAATACAAAAATAACAATAATACAAAATTAACAAAATTTTTAATAAAAAAAAAAAAACAAAATTGCTAATACAAAATTAATAAGAGATATATGATTTTAACAGATATGTTAATTTATATCATATATGTTAATAATATTTTAACATCTGCAAATCTGTAATTTACTTAACATCAAATTTTAGTAAAATATGATCTTAAAAATAAAATACATCTCAAAATCAAAATTCATTTTATGCAAGAATTATTTACTGTTAATGTTTACAAAACATAATTAAAAACATAGAAACTAGCATACACTTTTATAAATTAGTAATGAAATGAATAACAGCTTCTCATTATACTGCTTTTATAGCTTTGTGATATTTGGTAAGATATTTATTGAAGACATCGGTAATTCCTAAAAGGAAGCAAATAGGGAAGAAGTGATGATTATATTACGTAGATATTATAAAGTCATAATAATTCTGTAGTCAAAAAAAAGGCTATAGCTATATTTTGTGATAAGTTTCGGTGCAGTTTCAGATAGTTATCTCTTCATTTATTTCTTTGCAACTATGTATATGTTATATTGTGCTGTTTAATGGCTTTAAAATATCAGAATCATTATTAAAGTATACTAATACAATATCCTTGGTAAGGCATATTATCTGAGAGTCTCTCAAAACTAATCGCTTTTCTTCAGAATTGAAGCAGTAAATATAGTTGCTACTGTATGACACAACTGTGTCATACCTTACCTGTGTGGAAATTAATACCTCTTACATGGATGGTATCGAATCAATAATTAATATACATTTCTTATTTAGGTTTGATTGGTAAAACCTCAAACATTTTAAATAAATATTCTTCCACCTTAGAAACCATTTAGACAATAAAGCATGCCTACATACATCTTCTACATTCCACATTTCAGGCAAAGTGCCTGTTTTAGTAATTCCTCATATCATATGCAGTTTTACATGCAACTTTTCATGAGTTGTCCAGCCTTTTTACTTGCAGTCAGATTTTTTTTTCAAAAGTTTGCAGTCAAACTTTTTTTAGGTATGCCATATTAGGCATCCTCATTAAATGGTTATATTACCTTTTCCATTGCCATTCACTTTTATTGTTAATGTCTTAAATTTAAAGAGCCATCAAGTTGCTTATAATTTATTCTGTTCGTCCTAGAATAATCCTTAATGAGTTTAATAATTACATTTTCCTTGTTTTATAAGTTTATGATTTCTTTTCTTTAGCACCTAGGCATCACTATCATTGTCTAATTGAGAACAGTTAACTATACATATTAATATTTATGTTTTTATTAAATTGGTTTTTAAAAGTAAGCTAGAATAGTCTCACACACATTTATTTTAAGTTATTTTACTGAAATTAATCTTTTAAAGATTCATATTATTTCACTGTACTGTTAAATTTTATTTAAATTCTATTAAATAGATCACCTAGTGCAGAATATTGAGATAAGACATATCTTGCCTTAATTTTTCATTGTAGTACTTTCAAGGGATACCGCATCCTCAGTCATGATTGAAATAATTCTGTTATTGCATAAATAAGAAAAAAAAATTTATACATTTTTATTATGCAATAACGGAATTATTTCAGTCATGACTGAGGGATGATAAATTATTCCATGTTCACCAGAAACTGACACAACAAGAGCGATATGTATGCATGGATGTATTATCAGCCTGGAAGTTTTATAGTATTTCCAGCCTTTATTACATTTTTCATATTCTTCAGCTAATTTGTTTATGTTAAACAACAAAACATATCTAACTTTTACAATAATTTCATTATGGCGAAAAAATTGTCAAATTTATTTTTAACTTATTTTAAAAATTAAACTTATTTAACATTTTTAAATTTATTTTTAACATTACATTGTATAAAAATAATATAAAAACTACTCTCCATGCTCCTTATACAAAAGTTAAACTTAATTTATACATATTATGGAGTTAAACTGCTCATTTATCTCTTCACTTTCTAGAAACCTTCTGAATTTTTTTTATGAAATAATCTCTTATATTATTAGTCTTCGTTAAGAAATAGATTATAAATTAATTATGATAATCTTTTGTTTTTTTTTTCTTTAATATTATTTATTACAGGTTCAAGAAGAAGATTGTTTGGTTATTAGTATTAGTAAAACCTGCACATTATTAATGTATAAATGGAAAAAAGAAAACGGCTTATTTGAGTTACTGTTTGAACAAAATAGAATTAATGGAGTGAGAAAAATAAAAGCCATAAACCACCAAAATGAAACATTTTTAATTACAAAATCTGCATCTAGTGTTAATTTATATAACTGTGGTAGTGATACTGATAATATTTTACGGAAATATTCAGAAGGTGATACACAGGTATTATTTTGTTTGTATATGTTATTAGTATTAACTAATACTAATTAGTTACTAATACTAATTTGCTCATTGTTAAACATGAGAAAATTTAGATTATCACATTTTATTCTTGTATTGTTAGGATATGAAGTTGGGAGTTAACTATTTATTTTGCTATCTTTGTTAACTAGAATGAAGAATGGATCTGATTTCAGGTAAACAATATTTTAGATAATATATGGAAGTTCTTTTCTGAACAGTTACTTGATCAGCTTCAATATTGTTTTCGTACTTTAATATACCATAGTAGATAAGCTTACAATTTTTAATTACTTTGAAAAGACCATCTAAGAAAACAAAAATAAAGGTTTTTAAAATTCATCGATGATATTATTCTGTTAGCTAAAACTAAAAATGAGTTAGAAAGATACATATAAATAGCATAAATTCGTTGATAGGAAAGGTATTTAATTTGAAATTAAAGATAAGAATAAAATAAAAGCAGTGAAATGTGACCGAAAAATATATATGTTAGAATAAAATGTAGACTTAGAAAATGGAAAGACATATTTTTAAAAATACTTATTTGTAATCGTAGATTTATTTTAAAAGTTTCTAAGGCAAATTAGAGATGATAGAAGTATCTTACAAAAATAAAAACAAAGCTTGTGGGCTGTAAATTAAGCCATTCAGCAGTATTATAAATTTGATTCATAGAAGGAAATTAAATATTAGAATATGTATAATAGAACTATGCTACTGACCTTCATGGCAGAGAATTATCCCTCAGCGTTTCAGCCAGAAGATCCTGGCATTGAATTTCAGTCAGGCTTGGAATTCTACGAAACTAAAAAATTTCCATACTGTATTTTAATGCACAAGCTTCAAGATTATAGATGAATTAAGCATACAAAAACAGAAGATAATTAAGGAAGTAGGATATAATAGATGTGTGCCAAGACTAGAAATTGGCAGTAGATAGAAAGACATTTTTGGTAAATTCATTCGACAAGTGTATCATCAAGTTTCAGTCAAATTTGTTAATCCCACTATATATATATATATATATATAGGGAAAGCTTCTTTTCCCTAAAAAGACAAATTATTATTAAAACTTAAGTGATAGGTTGTACTTTAAGATACTCATAATACATTGTTAGTTTATTATTGTATTTAATTTTATTTTAGAATACTATTTTTTTTTTTTTTAGTTACAGTTTGTTCAAAAGTTAACTAATTTGGGTGAACTCCTTGATGACAATGATAATGAATATTACAATGGAACTTTTTATTCTGTGAATGGTAATTGCATCTGTAAGTGGTCGACATCTGGAAATAACATAAACTATAAAGCAGGTTTATGTAGGGAAGATAATTTAGGTAAATATTAAATTTAAACAGTAATCATAATTCATACATAAAATCATACTGTAGGAAAATAAAATATCACCACTTTTTAGCTTTCTCATTTAATTAATTTATAAAACAAAAAATGATTATTATTATTAAACTATTATGAAATATATTTTTTATTTCATCCTTCATTTTAAAGTAACATAAAATTAATTTAAACTTACAAAATGTTTACATTTTAATGTGTACAATAACATTAAAATGTAAACATTTTTAATTTTCTCATATAATTTTTAATTAGCAACTTGGCATCTGCAGCATGCTAGATCCACTCTGCTCTTTGGATGTGGATTTGTATAAATTCTGGTTAACAAAAGATAGTAGGTATATTTAACTGCTTGTAGCACAACCAGGCTGGGGTACCTTGAGATGCAGTAGCCGGTTCTAGCACAGTGATGTCACAGACACACTCACCATATGACGTCAAGGCGGAGGCCTTGAGTTTGTAATGTATAATAGAACTATGCTACTGACCTTCATGGCAGAGAATTATCCCTCAGCGTTTCAGCCAGAAGATCCTGGCATTGAATATTTCAGTCAGGCTTGGAATTCTACAAAACTAACAAATTTCCATACTGCATTCTAATGCACAAAAAATGATATTTTTTTATGGGTAGCCAGTTCTAGCACAGTGACATCACAGGCTGAGTGTATCTCGATTGGGTGATGTCACAGGGAGGTTGCCTCAAGACTGTCTATCTGTCTAGATGCAGAGAGCATGTGATGTCAGAGCAGTTGTTGCCTGCAGCTGTAGCTCGAGGCAGGGTGCATATGAACATATATACAATCAAATAAAACACAATCCTAAATTATATGCAGTGTGTAAACTATAATTTAGGTTAACCCTCCATATAGATAGATATTACATAGTCTAACTCTACCATGGAATCACTGATGAAGTTATACAATTACATATCTTTCATAATCATTAAAAATTCATAAATATTTACAAAATTTTTTTCACTAACATTCCACGAGTGTTTTATTAAAGAACCACCACCCATTCCCTTGTTTTTTTTTGTATCTGGTATTTGAATATGCAACATCAGTTCAGAGACAGATATTTTTTTATTTAGTTTGTTTCAATTCAGAATAATATTCAATTAAATCATCAAAAGCGCTATCAATAGACAATTTATTTTCCATGAAAAATTTTATTTCTTCCAATTTGTTTGATTTATAAAGATTTTTTCCATACGAAATAAATAAATCTTTATTATATTCACAAATTAATTGCGTAGTAAATGAAGTAGAAGTGTATTATTTATATAACTGTTTAATATCATCTTTTATATTATCTAAAAATATAATTAAATCATACTTATCAGACAGATTTTTATAACAAAATACTAATTTACTACCATTATCAATTCGTTCAAAGTTTATGGTTTCTTGCATTCGTATTATAATGTAAATAATTTTAATAATGATGTGTTATTGATGTTAACATTCACTCTATATATATAGACATGTAAAAGAGTGGGGATTCTCCAGTTATTTTTATTTTTTTGTAATTAATGAGTATTGCACAATCTTCTTTAATGTATACAGTTATTTACTTACATATGGGGCCAATCTTCTTTAATTTATTGATTTATTTGAAGAAAACAGAGTCGTGTTTTTCTGTGCTTTTTGTAGTAAATAGACGCTTTCATGGTGAGAATTTAACTAGAAAGTGGGGGTCGCTCTCGTGAAAAAACCTTACATACAGGGCCGATTTCAGGCCACTTTTTAATGTATTCCCTGGCCCCGTATGTAAGGTTTCTATACTACTGCGGTACGTTTCAACCTTTTACAATTTTCAGTGTAATGCTCGCTTTGTTTACATTTTAGGGTCGATGATCTTTGGTAAATGAAATTGTGGTTATTAATTTTGGGGGGTCAAAGGTCAAGGTTAGTCCATGAGGAACATATTCTATCTACTTCTGTTATTAACCGAATTCGTTCTTGTGTGCATTCCAAAAATATATTGAATTTGAATGATTTTTCATGATGAAGCAGTTGGGTCAGGAGCTCTACAATATTTTGTTTTAAACTTTGCATGATTATGTATATGTCCTTTACTACACCTTGTTTGTTATTGTAGTAGTATGTTACCAGATTGAGATCGAACGCATTTTCAACAGTACTAAATATTGCAGGTTGCCATATATCTGATTTTTTTCCATTTCCGCACGTTATCGCTACTGTCTAGGCAGATAGACCGTCTCGATGCAACCCGCCTGTGATGTCACAAGCTCGAGACACACCCAACCAGTGACGTCATTGCTAGAACCGGCTACCATCCAAGTCATATGACGTCACATGCTGGGGGGAGTAGTGGGGATAAAATCTACGCTTCCACCCGACCAGGGACTCTGCACCTAGGCAGACAGACTGTCTCGAAGCACCCCATCCTGTGACGTGATTGTGCTACAACCGGTACGTGTGTGACTAAAAACATATTGTTACTCACAAAAAATAAATTTTAAAATCTTTTCTGTAAACCTGAGAGGCAAGATGTTACTACACATAACAGCACCAGCAGTGCCCAAACCACCTCCACCATATCTAGCCTACCGTATTTGTTAGCTGTTATGTTTCTTACTGGAAAATTTATTTACTGACTCAATAAAATAGTAAAGCAAAAAATAAGTCACCTCATCTTTTAAAAACCAACCAAACCAAATAAATAATAATTTCCTATATTCATAAACCTAAACTATGTTCTAAATGTTCATTGCAATTGAAATAAAGTTTTATTGTAGTTTTAGTGTCAAGATATTGTATAAAATATTTTTAAAAAAAGATAGAAACAAAACTAAAGAGTAAACCTAAAATCAGAGTCACTGAGAATGGTCACAAATAGGATTGAAAATGTTTAGTAAGTTTTTGTAAATTTATATTATAAAATCTGATTTGGTTTGCTGTAAATGTTTATATTTTATGTATATGGTATGTTTACACACACATATATTTGTATGTATATATTTAAGTTCTATTAAATAACCTGCTGCAACAGAATATTGAGATAAGATGTAACTTACCTTAATTTTTCATGATAGCACTTTCACAGGATCCTGCATTCTAGGTCATTATTGAAATAATTTCATTATTGCATAATAAAAATTTAATTCTAAAATAATGAAAATTGCATGTTACTTTACAAGAGTGCTACTATTTGTTGCAGTTTTTATAAGACCATCTCCCTCAAACACTGTCTGATGGTTAAATGTCAAATTGAAATTTTGTGTGTATTAATATGTGTAATATTTTCTAATATTTAATTCTGTCAGGTTTATTAATTTATAATTTTTTGAAACTTTGGTAGTTATTTCTAGAACTAAAAAGTCATCTAGAATTATCTTCGTGAATGTTATTACTTATGAGCAATAGTTGTCTTCTGTCATGTAAATGATTGGCCACATAACAACTTATTCCTGATAACCATTTCACCCATTTCATGAATTTATGAGGACCCAGATTCCTCTTAAAAAATTAATTACATAATGCCCTCTTCTTGAATGTTGATTAATAAGGGTATATAATGCTTAATGTGTTAGCACTCTAGAATGAAAACTTTCACTGAGGCCAGCACAGTGTTATTTGACCCAGGAAGAATCATATTTTTCCATATCACTTGTCCAAGAAAGCTTAAACCATTCCTTAACAATAGATTTGAAAAAAAAATTACTTTTTAAACATCCTCATGATTATGAGGGCGTAAATATTTTTCAAAAATTCTAATCTGAAGTTAAAAAATAAATACTAGTAGCAATTCTGGTAAACTTAAGTTACATTTTTTTATTGAAATAAAATTCACAATGAAATTTTTCATGAATGGTTACCTTCTCACCATCTGAGACACCTTGAAATGTGTAATGGTCATCAAAGCTGATCAGTTTGTTTTTTTTTTATTTAAATAAGCTAAAAACATTCTAGAAAACTATTTTTTTCTAGATATCACTACAAATTTAATAAGGATTTTTTAATTTCTTAAGTTTCTATTAACTCCGACTTGGCTTCAAAGCATAAAGTAATTCAATACATAGAACAAAAAATAAATAAATTCTTATAAATTTCATAAGTATGATGTGTGAGGAGAATAAAAGAATGAACCAGATCTAATGAATAAATTTCAGAACTAAATTCTAGTGACTGAATATATCAAATGACTAATTTACTTTGTTCAGTTTAAGCAAAGAAGCACTTGTTTTTATTACTAATTTTTCTTCCTATAAATAGTTTATGTATTGACTTCTTAATTTACAGGAGTGACATCTAGTCAGAAACTTATTGCTAATATTAACAATAACAATCAAAATTTCAAATTATTAATAAATTCCACTGATAACGATACAAGGATTACAGAATATAGTTTACATCCAAGCCGGAACTATTTGGCTATAGCTGAGATAGATTATCCAAAGCTGCAATCAACGACTGATTCTATAAAGGTAATATTTCATAAATTACTATTTTTTTTTAAATGAAATTAGTATTGATTTTATTTTATTCAGTACATTAAATGCATTACTGAAATTCATGCCACTTCAGCTTTTTTGTTCTCCTGCTCTCCTGGGTGGCTGAACAATCAAGTATTACTCAGCTCAGGGGAGTGTCCTTGTGACTCTAATGAGCCTACCGGCAGTACATCTGGCATGTTAGGTCAGCTCACTGGTTCCAGATCTTTTCCTTAACCCACCAGGTTGGTCTAGTGGTGAATATGTCTTCCTAAATCAGCTGACTTGGAAGTCGAGAGTTCCAGCGTTCAAGTCCTAGTAAAGGCTTTTATATGGATTTGAATACTATATTGTGGATACTGGTGTTCTTTGGTGGTTGGGTTTCAATTAACCACACATCTCAGGAATGGTTGAACTGAGACTGTACAAGACTACACTTCATTTACACTCATACATATCATCATCATTCATCCTCTGAAGTAACACCTGAACAGTAATTCCTGAAGGCTAAACAGGAAAAAGAAGAAGGATCTTTTCCTTATTTTCATCTTGCCTCTGCCTCTAACCGCTTAGGCCAGGGGCACCCTGTACCTCTCAACATATGCTTTGTTGTAGTTTCCAGGGTAATCTATTTTATGTTATATCTGGCTTTTAGATCCTCCCAACAAGCACATTCACTTCAGCTTGGACATCATCAAGCTTTCAGCAAAACTTGATGCAAATGTTTAATGTGAATATATAAAGACTGCAGGATGATGACTAACAAAGAACAAAGCTAGAAAATAATTTTGGTTTCAAAGTTAACTACAGTATCTTACACCAGGTATAGGTAACTTAATGACTACAGATGATTGGACTTGCAAGATGACTTCTATGGCAATACTCTAGCCTTAATGTTATGCATCTTATTTTTAACAATTTCAACATTCATTCTTCCAAGTTGCTTTTAACAATTATATCACCTTATTTAACCAACCAGTGGTTAACATGATCCATAAAAGTTTGCTGAGCACAGGTTTCCGTAGAAACTACGTAAGAGCTTTCATTGCCTGGAATTCCTATGAAAGAGCTAGAAGCCCAGCAGAAACTGTTGTGTGTTACATATACGCTGACATTTGTTAGAGATATACCAGTTAATGCATAGAATATTCATTTCAAGGAGTCTTAGACTGTTTGGATAATTGGCACATTATGATGTCATATTCAACTTGATTTTAACATCTCTTTTATTCACAGTTTATGTTTATTTTTAAATCCTTTACACTCCTTCAGTTAGTTGTAATGTCTGTTTCATACTCAGTACTCAGCACAGATGGTATTTAGTAGTATTTCTTTACATCTTCTCTCTTTTTTAAATTTATATCAAGACAAAGGTTTCTGGCTTTTGTAACTGGCTTTCTGGCCTTCTTATAAATTACTTTTTTAGCTAGACAGTTTTTTTGTCAGTTTTTCCATAATTTAAATAAAATTAAAAAATAAAAATTGTAAAATAAGATTAACTTAATAAAAAAAAATTATTTTATCTCTTTATTGAATGAACAAAAATCCTGTTTTAACTCAGCCTTTTGATATTTTGTCTGTTTGTGTTTTTGATGCATAGGCAGTCAAACACATTTTCCCATTTCTGTGAAATTTGCATTAATAAACTTCTGCTTGACAGAACAAGGTGTTCTATTTAAAAATGATTGTTAGTAAATGGCAGCTGGTTGTAACTCTTATAATTTGAAAGATAAGTCATAACGAATGATCTTATAAACTAATAACACTGGTCAACAAAATTTAATTTTTTGTTTGTTAAATGAGAGTGAATGGCTGATTCTTATAGTATTTTTTATGCGGATTTCATATATGTTAATAGATGTTTTCTATGGATTCAGTTTTTTTGTAATTGAGATCTCTTTTGAAACAAAAAATGTATGATGAATGTAAAATGACAATACATTACATGCATTTTGTTGCATGTAATGTAAAATCTATTTCTTTTGGATTTTCTGCTGTAATTTTCTGTAGGTAGATCCCTCTTTAGATTCCAGTAATAGTTGGCTAACATTTTTGGGTTCTACTTTCCCTTGTATTGTATTAACATTGTAGATATTTCCTTGTGAAAGCATTCATCACTAACAGCGCTGAGATTGTTAGGGAAAAAATCCAACTGTGAATGTAAGAAATGGATTTTGGGTGATATGTTACACCCAAGTTCTTTGTAGTTTTGAAGGAGTTCACTCACAAGTTCTCTGTAGTTAATGCTCTTATGGTTTCCAAGGAAGTTATTTACCACATTTTGAAATGATTTCCATGCAGCAACCTCCAAGTGATTCAAATATTCTTCAAATACTGGATCACTCATTAGTTTTCTTATTTGTGGTCCAACAAATATACCTTCCTTTATTTTAGCATCGCTTATATTAGGGAATTTGTTGTTTAGAAACAGAAACCTTGCACTACTGTGATCCATTGCTTTAACAAAATTTTTGAATAAACCTAGCTTAGTGTGAAGTGGTGGAAGATAAACTTTTTCTGGTTTTACTAATGTCTGACTAACAATATTCTTGTTGGATATTTTTCTGTGTGGTGTGTGATGGGGAGTTCTCCCACTTTCTTGTATGTGTTTGTTGCTCTCGGTGTTAATTGAGTTGGGTTGATGAAATGCACATAATGTCGATATCTTATATTTAAATCCCAAAGTTTCTTTAGTGTAATGGTATACAATTTTCCATGGAGTGTAAAGTGTTGCAGAAGTTTTATCCATTGCAGGTATTCAATGACACTTTCAATCTCCCAGTGCTCCACACTTCAGCGGACTCTGGAAATCATCAGTCAAACTTGTTAAGATTCACATGAAAAGAGTAATCGGTACTAACAGTCTGACAATAGTAGAGTTTACCACTCTACTGACTCAAATCAAGACGTGTGTAAATTCCCGACCCTTAACTCCAATACCGAACAACCCTTTCGATCTTCTTCCTCTAACACCGGCACATTTCCTAATAGGTGATATCATTAGCAGCCTTCCAGAACCAAATTTACAACCCTTTCCTGTAAATAGACTTAATCACTGGCAACAGATTCAGCAACGAGTGCAGTACTTCTGGTCTCATTGGTCCAATGAGTATCTGAACAATCTTCAGCAATGATCACAATGGAAAAACTACTGCAAGAAAACAATTTGGTCGTCATCAACGAGGACAATTTCCCTCCATTCCAATGGAAAATGGCTCATGTCATCAATATACATCCTGGAAACAATGGAAAAGTGCGTGTGGTGACATGTAAAATTTCAACCGGAACATTAAAAAGACAAATTTCAAAAATATGTCCATTACCAAAACAATAAGTTTATTGTTACATTATGATTTTCTTGTATATTATGTGCATGTTCTACTTTTTTTTTATTATGTAGTCTCATGTATTATTGACATTCATGTAAATTAATTTTATTTTTTGAAGGTGTTCCTTCAAGGTGGGGGGCATGTTGGATATTTATCTGTGTACGTGTCTGTGTGTTGTGGGGTGGGGAGTTCTACCACTCCTTTGTTCGTGTGTGTTGCTCTCGGAGTTGAGTTGATGATGTGGACGTAATATCCACTTATTTGTTAGGTTTTAATCACAAAGTTTGTTTAGTTTAGTGGTATAAAATTACCATGGATTGTCAATCTATATAATAATAATGTCAATCAGTGACAGTTACTTTCAAAATGTGTCATTTATTATACAGTCCACTTAACCAATTTATAACAAGCAACCAGTTCTTCTCTTCTACAGTCAGTACCTCTCTCTTTGGCTACTGCCCTGTTATGTAATGAGTTTTCCTATCCCGGCTGTCCCACTTGCACAAAAAGCAACAGAACATAGTGTATCTGCTATTACTTTTAGATTTCCACAAATATGCATAAATATTTCTCATACTGAATCCTGCTCAGAACAAGTTTCATATTTTCATAAGACTCCTTCATGTGAACAGTGTATACTAATGAAATTGATGGGTATTTATTTCCAATGTAATGTAAATCTGCTTTCAAAAAACTAAGCTTTGACGAGTCGATAAAAAGTCGCCATTCGTCAGGATGGTGCATACGTCCCAAAGCTTCCAGAGTCCACATCATTACAATATACTAAGATTTTGTATTGAGAGAAAAAATGTTCTAATTCTGACTGTCTGTCACAGAAAGCACTTATTTTAGTGTTTGGTTGTAAAAGTGATCTTTAAATATAATCCTTATCATTAGTCAATTATATCCAGGTCATAGGAAACTGTGCTTATGTTACTACTAATATAATAAGTTTATTTTACTATCAGCTAAACTGAACACAAATAACACTAATAAAGATAATTTTTGTTTCCTAATGTGCGATACATGATTGTAATCCGTTTTTTTATGCTGAAAACCAATATGAACTCAATCTTTCTATCACCCATCATTTTTGAAAATTTTTTAAATTTTAATTAAAGGATTATTTTCAACGTATAGTTAGCATTTTAAGCTCCTATATTGTATTTTTTTAGCTCATTTTTTTATTGTTTAACTTTGTTAACATAATTCGTAAACAATACTAGACAAAGAATTAAATCATATCACATATTATGACATCATATCTAATACTGAAGAGTGAGCCTTCATGGACAAGATTAATCATGTCTGTGCAGGTCAAAACATGTAGCTGAAAACACAGCTGTGTTCATTCCTAATCCAGTGCATTAAGCACTGGATTTAGGAATGAATTAATTTTGTTTAGTCTTATTGCTGTAAGTTTGTTAATAGTGCAGTCATAATGCCTTGAAATTGTGTAAATGATGTGGATGCCTTTTGTTATATATGTGGTGAATTTACTGTAAAATCAAATAGAAAAAACATGACACCTTTAATTAAAAAAAGCATATCATTTGTACTTTCAGTCTAAAATTGGTGATCAGGACAAGATGTGGGCTCCTCATATAGTATGCAGTAATTGTTCTGTATATTTAAGAGGATGGCTGAAAGGTACACGGAAGGCTTTGCCATTTGGTGTACCTATGGTTTAGCTGAACCAAAGGATCATGTGAACGAAGGATTGTTACTTTTGTTTAACAAGTATGTCTGGAATTTCTAAAAAATCTAAACATACTGTAAATTATCCTTCATTGCAATCTGCAATCAGGCCTATACCTCACAGTGAAATTATTCCAGTTCCTGAGCCACCTGTGAATGTATGTTTCAAAAGCAGCAATGAAGAATGAGGCAGTATTGAAGAAGACAACAATGATTTTGATTTTGAATTATCTTCCAATAAGCCACATCTTATAACACAAGGTGAATTGAATGATTTGGTTAGGGATTTAAATTTATCAAAAAATTAAATGAACAATAAAAACATATAAAGTTATAGCTATTTTGTTAGGCATGTAGTAAGGCTATACTAAGTACATATGTTTTCTTTGCGAATGGGACAGCCGAGCTTGGGATAAACATAATGTTACCAAAGAGTGGAAGAAATGAGACAACTTAACTCCAAATGGGAAAAATATTATTTGTGAGCCCTTAGTTGACCCAAAAAAATATTTTTATCCCCTCTCCATATAAAGCTAGGAGTAATGAAAAATTTTGTAAAAGCTATGAAAAAGGATAGTCCCGGATTTTTGTACATCAGGCAGAAATTTCTGAATGTAAGTGAAGGAAAAATTAAAGAAGGAATATTGTTGATCCTCAAATAAGAGAGTTGGTCAAAGATGATATATTAAAATCGATGTTAAATAATGTACAAAGTGCAGCTTGGGCTTTATTTAAAGATGTTTAAATAAACAATTACCACGATATTATTAATCAACTTCTTAATTCACACAGAGCTATGGGATGTATATGTCTTTGAAAATACACTTCCTCCACTCATATCTGGATTTTATCCCGGACAACCTCGGAGACGTAAATGACGAACTTGGTGAATGTTTCCACCAAGAAATTTCAGTGATGGAAAGCCGCTACATAGCGAAATGGAATACTAACATGCTAGCCGATTACTGTTGGACATTAATTCGGCACGTGCCTAAGGCCATTTATAAAAGAAAAGCATTAGTGAAATCGTTTTAACACAGGTATGACGATGCAAAAATTATAAATTTTACAGATTTTAAGTATATTTCCCTTAATTTTTTTTTAATCGTAAAATAAAATATTTTATACTACCATCTCATAAAAAAGGGCCCACAGTCTTCAGTGAAAGAAAAAGAAGCCTCTATACCACTAAAAATGTTGATAATATGAAGGCAGTATAATTTTTTAAATAATAAATTTATTTTGAAAGCCTTTAGTTTTACCAAACTGTGAAGCTGGATAAATAAATAAATAAATATTTATTTATTCTTTTTATTAACAATATGCTAATGCTCAATTACACTCCTGCCACATCTCCATTCTTGTTTGATAATAAGAAGTATGAATTTTATAAGTTTTGCTAATAGAAAATAAACATAATTAAAAAAAACCCTTAATTTTTTTGTAGATTTATAAACTTGATGGTAAATTGCAAAATAAAATTTTGACGTTAAAACCTCATGCACTGAATTGGTTAGATATTCCTGGACAGTATTGGATATCTTTCATTGAAAATAGAACCACACTTCAAGTTTATCAGCAAAAAGGTAAGTTGTGTTTTTTCAATTTCTAATTTTTATTTCCTTATTCACATTGAATATTTTTATATAAGATCAACAAAATAATTCACCCATTTTCAATCGCTTTTTTACATTCTACAGAACAAATACATTTATCGTAAATTGAAAAAGAACAATAACAACACATTGAGCTACTAACACTGGCCATTATACTGTTAAGTTGATGCTTTGGATTTTAATTCAAAGACTAGAAGAATATTACTCCACCTTGGTAATCAAGACATCACATGGCTCAACTAACTAAAGAGAGAATTGACTAGTTATGGGTACAACTTCTTTATTATTTAACTTACAGACCCAGCACAGCAACAAGAAATTTCATTTGTTTAATCTGATAAAATTCACTCGGTGGTAAATGTTTTGTAGTGGATTATGATGTTAAACATAAGGTACAAATTTAACACTGCAACAGCAATTCAATGATTAATTTATGCAAGATAATATAGAGGACTAATAAAGTGTAATCAATATCAGTGGAGATTATATTGAAAAAGATTAAGTAATCTTCAAGTAAAAATCTTATGAGTAATTTTTTAATAACTAAATGTAACTGATTTACTGGTTTGATTTTGAGATTGTAAAATGCAAGGTTATTTTCAATAACCCTTATGTTAAACTTACTATATTGTTTCAGTTCTTTTGAAATGACAGTTCAGTAATCCAATACAGGAATTTTGTTTATTTTTATAAATACAGGCAGACATATTTATATTTTGCTATTTTTCTGATCTTTGTGGTGGAGTAGTGCGTTTCAGTCTTTCAGCTGGGGGGTCCTAGGTTCAAATCTCAGTCAAGTATGGCATTTCTCATATGCTACAAAATTCTCCATTTCCATATTCCCATATACAAGCTTCTGTGTTGAATTAATTCATCAAGAAAACTACATGATATTCTGTCATCAGTATTATTATGGATATTTTCTGATCTTTCAGTCACAAGAAATGTTAAGCTTTGATTATATGACCACTTATTTTCTTCTTCACTAACTGCCTACTCTTCAGAAATCAGAATTTCTTTCAGCTAAAGCTAGGAAGCTTTTCTTCACCTTCCTTGTAGTTGAATAAAAAAAGATTACATGCAATTAAATAGGGTTGTGATTAACAAATTTTTTACATGTCACGTAGTCTTCTATATTTTTAATGATTTCAAATTGTTGTTTTTACCTATTGTTTTCATTAATTATTTAATCAAAATTTTTTTTTGGAAGTGTCTTTGGACCAAAAAGCATGTAATTCACCGATTAGAAAGGGTTTTCAGCAGACTGATGTTTTGTAAAAAAAATAATTTACCTGATTCAAATGTATTGTGGAAAACCATGGAAAAAAATAATGGAAGAAGATGCTTCAAAAAGGTTTGTAAACTAGAATTCTACCAAATTGATCAAGCAGTTGTGCAATAGTTTTGACAAATAAGGATTTTAAATATTCCAGTAAACAGCCCTTTAATAACTTGGCAGAATTCCTTGGTTTTCCAAATTTTAAAGTTTTTGATGGTACCTTACCCAATCAGAAGGCTGGCAAAATTCAAGCCATAATATTATAATATTTTGTAAAAATAAATTTTAAAGCTAAGGATGTTGATTTAAATTCTGTAAATACTTGGT
The DNA here is from genome assembly GCF_047948215.1 of Lycorma delicatula. NCBI lineage: Eukaryota > Metazoa > Arthropoda > Insecta > Hemiptera > Fulgoridae > Lycorma > Lycorma delicatula. The sequence goes on from NC_134465.1 coordinate 1,154,833, forward strand.
TAAAAACTATTACTACATTCAGTGGTGATGAAATAGGTTTATTTTGTAATTGCTTCCAGAAAAAAATATTAAATTTTAATGTGAAAAATATGTCAGCAAAAAAATATCAATTAAAGAAGTTGCTACTGTGGCAGCATATATCAGAAATAGAAAAATGTCCATTATTATTAATTGATAAGTTACAGAATTTGAGTTGTTTTGAAAAATATTAAAAACCTATCAGTTAAGTATTAAAGTAACAAATCAACAAGAATGAGTTGTGAGATTTTTGAAGAAGAAATCCATCCATTCATGGAATAATGAATTTAGAAAGGTTAATCAGAAAATTTTGTAACTGGTAGATTGAACAGGGCACATTGATATCAGTTAATTAAAAAAGTTAAAATTGTTTCTTCCCAACCAATAACACATATATTCTACAGCCAATGTACCATATAAAATGTATTCAAGATTATTATCAAAAGAAAGTGTTTTGACTTGCTGAATTTTCCCTTCCAAAAGATTTTTTTTACAGTGCAGTAAGCCTACTGCAAAACATGTGAAATACAACTACAACTGTAAAAAAATAATTTTGACACACTGGCCTTGTTCTAAATCCAGAAATGAAAACTACTTGGATGAAAAAGATAACTTTTTTGTAAGCGGGTAAATCAAACAGTTGAATATTTGTGTAGTCATCTCAGGAAATTGATTAGAATTTTTATGTAGCGGTCAATAACCCTACATAACATTCCAGTAGGACTCTGCAGGCCATTGACGATATTGAAAGGAGAATTATTGCCAGTCCAAAATTGCATACTCCAGCTTCTATGGTAGCTTTTGTTAACAATATTATTATCAAAAGTGTTTTCTTGAGAATAAAGGAGTGAACAAGACACAGAAATTGAATCACATATATGCCACCATCAAATAAATAAATTTTAGCGGCTATTTGGCCAATTTGATCTAATTTCATGACATAAATAAAGATTTTCTAAAACAAATCATAAATATTAAAAATAAAATTGAAAACATTTACGTCAAATCAAAATGCCAGCATTAAACTAATTATTTTATAATATTTAATGCTTGACTAATTATTTTAGTCAAGCATAAAATTTTTCTGGGACTGTCAAAATAACTTGTTTACTTTGAATATTGCTAATTACTTTGTTATATACGAGCATATTGTGTAAATATTTATTTTATTATTTTTATTGTAAATATCGTACAGCATGAGCAACATAAATCCAAACCCATAATGAAACCACTACCCAACACTATTTATGAAAGACTCGCACAACTAGCACGACTAGTGGATGTATGTGTTACTACTGATTGTTGCTGCCATTTGTCAGGTGGTTACATGTCGGTGCAGTATATGTTTTGTTACAGTGCAGTATAGTGAGTGCAGTTGTGTTTGTGTAAAATGCCTTATTCAATCCAGGAGAGGATAGCTATAGTTAAGGTTTATATTAGTTCTGGATTGTTTGAAGAATCACGTCAAGTAGTCATTGAAAGATTTTCAAATGCCTGTATCTCAACAAAGAGTATTGTGCACGGTTTAGTTAAAAAATGGTTTACAAGTTTGGTTTTAAATGCAAAACGAATAGGCAATGTTCCGTTAGGACTTCATAGGCCATTGCCGATTTTGAAAGAATAATTATTGCCGGTCCAAAAATATCACTTTGCAAGTTATCCCAACAGTCTACTGTTAAATACACATCTTGTCGTAAAATTCTTCATGAATTAAAATTGAAACCGTACTGCGTTACAACTGTGCAACAACTGAATGAGACAGACAAACTGAAACGACTTAATTATTGTAATTGGCTTCTCGAAAACATTGTTGGTAGACAGATAGACCCACCAAAAACAGAGTTATCTACTTCCTTTGGGGTTACTTAAAAAAGAGAGAGTTTATGCATCTAATCCCCACAATATTGATGAACTGAAGGTGAACATTCAATGAAAAATCAACACGATTGACAAGAATGTTTTGCATCAGACGACTCTCAATATGATTAGTCGGTTACGTTATGGGCTTGGTTTTATGTTGCTCACTCTGTATAATCTGTATAATCTTCATAATGTGTTTTTGCATAAAGCTGTATTGTGCGTCAGAATATTTTGCTCAAATTACATTATTAAGTAATTTATATTCATTATATGGAAAAGAATTGTACTAAATTGTGTAACAATCAATAGAGCTGAATATTGAGGTAAGAGGTATATAAAATGCTAAACACTTATGATATGAAATATCTTATTAGATAAAAAAAAAAGAAATAGATATTGTAAAAGTAACTGTGTAATAGGAATTTTAAGATTTCCTAAATTCTTGCCAATGTACAAACACACTGAGAAAAAATTTTGAAGCTAATTTTTTTAAAAATTGTGTCTGCATAAAAATCGGTTATAAAAATGTACAAAAATTTATATTTTGTATAATAATCTACATTCTGTGTAGATTTCTTGTAACCAATAAAATCTGTTTGAGGGAGCATGAAGATTATGTTGTAAAGCAATGAATTAAGGATTTCTTTAGAGAAATGATTTTCTCTAAAACAACGTAAAATCATTTTACAAATTATTTTACGTTGTTTCTTACAATAGTATTCTAATCAGTCATGTGTTTTCCATCGTTTAAAATATTTAATGGTAAGAAAAATGTCTTCTTTTTCAGATGAAAATATTGAATTTTTAAACATTTTATCATATTGCATGCCATCAGAAAATTTAATTACCGTTACATTACCATATCAAAGTAAACTGAATCAAATACCATTAATGATTTTACATGGAGCTAATATAGTGCGTGTTATAAAAGGAAATATGGCTGGTGATCCTTATAATGGAATATCACCAGATTGTAACATCTGAAAAACAATACAAGGAATAAAGGAATATATTTATAAAAATATATCTTAAAAAACTGTTCGATAATTTATTGAATAATGTGAAAGTTTATAGTATTTATAATAAATAATGGTTTACATAAAATGTGTATTTAAATAATTTGTTTACCTTTCCCAAAAATACTTTCAATAATATATATTATATAGTATATATAATGCATGTTTTATAATATTAAGGTCTACTGTAAAAAAAAAACAATGAACTAAACATCAACCAATTCTTGTGAAAAAATAAAAAAATCCAATCCTCCTTTTTTATTTATAATTTTGGATGTAATAGACATTACATATTACATTAAAAAAAAAATTGATATTTTTTTTACCTGTGGTATTATGTAAGGAAATTCATTTTCTTACAAATTTTATAATAATCTTTTTATTCAACTAAAAAATGAAACTTATAGCAACACATTGTATTTCTATATATGACTCACCTGTTCTCATTTGAATACAAAATATGAGAAAAGTCTGTGAGAAAAAAATTTATACTGAAAAAAAACCATGAATTTTATTCACGGTTTTTTCTGAAACCAATATTTTGGAAAACATAAAAATCTAACAATACTTTTTTATATATAAAGTAATATTTCCACTTACCAACAATGTTTAATCTAAGTATGTGAGCGCCTTTGGAGTCACTTCTCCATCATCAGGGATTATTTGAAGTTATTAATTTAATATTCATGTATATAATTTTTTATGTATAATTATAATTAAATTGGAGGTAAAATTGGACGTTCATAATAGTCAATTGGCAATTAATAAAATAAGTTATACATTAATAAAAATGTAACGTCTTGTCTGTAAGATGTTTACAATTAACAAACACTGAAGAACAAAATAAAATTTTTTTTTTCTCGGAAAGAAAAATTGTGATTCTGATAGTATTTTTTCTTCCGAATTCAAATTTGATATTGGTTTTTTCCCATCATGCAAGGTTTCCGAGAGACAGGCATTTATAATTTCAAACAATTTAATACTTTCTGCATTCTTAACTACACAATATTCAAAATTTGACTCGCCTAGAAAGTAAGAAATGATGACTTTCTGCTGTATTTCACCTGTTAAGCATTCCAACAATAATGATTTTGTCATTAGGTGGTGAATGACAACACATTCACCTATCAGATTCGCATTATACACTCAACGTTGCCCTCTCTCAATGATTACTAAATCCAATAGGAATAGGAAAGCCAGTAAAATTTAAAGCGACAACATATATTCAAAAGTCACTATTCAGTTGTACACTTTCCATTGCCCTCTCTCAATGATTACTAAATACAATCAGAATATGCCCCCCGATAAAAAATAAACCAATAACTACGCACATTCAACTTTCAATTTCCAAGTTTACACTAAATCTTGCAAGCCCTAAATAATTACTAAATTCAATCAGAAGAAAAAAGTTGATAAAATGTAAAACATTTAGCTGTCAGTATCTAAGATTACACTTAATGTTCCCCGCTCTCAAATATTGCTAAATCCAATTAGAAGATAAAGTTGATAAAATGTAAAACAATGAACACACACGTTAACCTATCAGTATCGAATTTTACACTTACCATTGCCCTCCCTCAATGATTACTAAATACAATCAGAATACGACCCCTCGATAAAAATAAACCAATAACTACACACATTCAACTTTTAGTATCAACGTTTACACTTAACTTTGCCCGCCCTCAATGATTACTAAACCCAATCAATAGGAAAGTCGATAAAATGAAACAAATGATAACACATTCACCTATGAGTATCAAATTTTATACTTACCATTGCCCCTCTCTATGATTGCTAAATCAAGTCAGATTAGGAAAGTAAAATAATGTAATCCAATGAGAACACACGTTCAACTATCAGTATCATAGTTTACATTTAACCTTGGTTGCCCTCAATGATTATTAATCGTATTAGAAAATAACAGTCGTTAAAATGTAAACCAATGACAACACATGTTCATCTTTCAATATCAAATGTTACAAATTACGTCGCCTTATCTCAATGATGACTAAATTTGAGCGGAATAGAAAATCTGTTGCAAGGAGAAAAACATCCGATTTTTGTACGTGTCCTTTATTTTCCAACTGAAAATACAAATCCGATATCATTTCTTCACTAGTTTTTGCTGCTGATTCCTTTGCACTGTTCATTTCTGGTCTAACTGGTTTTGTTACAGGTGCTCCTGAACTTCCGGAGACTATAACTCAGTTCATTTTGAAGATTTGATGAAACAAGTCAGTTGGGGCGAACGCGGGGAAGAAGGAGAATAATTTTGTGGGAGGGGGAAGAAAATTATTTTTGGTCCGAGGGGGTGTTCCCCATGAAACTTGAGTTGGAGGTAGGGAGGTCCGGCCGAAACCCAGCAGGGTTTGGTGTTAGGAGGCCCCTAGGCTTAGATATTAGGAAAAGTAAATTTTCCTACTAATGACGAGAAGACTTGAAAAATTTGATGTACTGAGTCGTTCCACCAAGAACGACTCGCAAATTAAAATTTTTCAGCTTTTCTATTAGTTTGACAATATGCTTTATTTTTATGTAGTTGAGTTTGAAATTCAAATGTTAAGTTTTAAATGTTAAGCCAGATTGCACTGGTACCTGCAATGTTTCATCATACATACCCATATGGTATGTATGCTTAAGTAATTAGAATCTAGTTAAACTTGTGAAGGAACTTACTGATAGTAGATTTTCAGTTCTTTTCATTTAGCCATTAACACAATTAAAATGAAACTCAAACCTGATTATCAAAAAACTCAAAAAAAATTATCCCCATACTCAAATTATGATGATCAGCAATATTAGAAACAACACAGAATTAGTTCCAAGATTATTTATTTGATGGATAGTAATAAATTTGGATGTTGAAAACCTTGCAAATAATTGTTTATCTTGTGTTATGGAGAAACAACATCATCCTGAATATAGTGGTAATATTGGGTCTGGAAATATTGGGTACCACATACCTAATATTTAATACCATAGTTACAAATAAAGACTTTTATGATGTAAAAACTCTTACGTTGTGTGGAGTGACTTTATTGAACCAAATCTAATCCATTGTCTAACAGGTTTGCTGAAAATTTGGTTAAGTTCACAAAAACAAACGAGGATTTAGAAAAAAACTTTGTATTAAAATTAAGTAATTATTTTTTTTTTTTTATTTGCAGAAACCCTGTTAATTTAATAGCTAATGGAATGCCTATAAAAGATTAATTTTTAATAGTTCTTTAAGGAACAGATTTGATTTTCTAAGATTTACAGTAATGTACAAATTAGTCCAAACACAGGGAATTTTTTGTTTATTATGGCAACACTGTTTGATCTTTAAGACCATTCTTTAAGTTGTCTGTGTAATGTGAGGTATTGTTTTCTGATGTGTTTCTCTTTCTGAGCATGCCAGTATGACACAATGACAAATAGCTTCTAAGTGTGGTATTGGACTGGGGATGGTGAATGCTATTTTAAAACAAATTAAAGAAATTGTTCCTTTTCACATTAAAGAAAAGGTAAATGAGTCCATAAAAAAAAATCCTCAACACAGGATCAGTTAAACTTGGTCCAAAATAATATACTGTCGACTTAAATTGAGAATTAGCAGTGGAACAGATTTACATGTGACGATTGTTAGACGTTGACTTCTTGCAGCTGGATGGAAAGTTCGTTGGCCAGCTAAATAGCAGCTTTGTTCATTACTTCCAGTTGATGGTATTTGAAAACCGATGGATACATTAAGATTCTTAAGCAAAGGGATGTGACACAATTCAAAACAAATTACCATCAGGTAACTGAGTGTTCCAACAAGATTTGGTGCCATGCTATACTACCAAAAAACTGGAAAAAATCTTTGGCTAGATAACTCCCCAAATTTAAACCAAATTGACAGTGTTTGGGCAATAGTTAAAAAAGACTAAAAATACAACAATTGACCTCATTAAAGTAATAACATCAGTATGGTTCATGATGAATAAAAAAAATATGCTCTGCCAAATCATGTACGTGAAATAATTAAAGGAAAATATATTAATTACTAGATATCACAAATTGTACAGGTATGATCTTTTTTTCTAAATAAAGTTACTTTTGATTAAATAACATCTATGTGTGGATTATTTTGCACACTATAGTAATTTATTGCAAACATTTCAGTTAAAAATAAGAAAAATGGATTATGTTTGGGATATTAAATTATGAATTTACTATAAAAACATGCTATTCAGTTAATTTTAGTAGCTAATTATAAAATTAAAAATAAATAATAAATAATTAAAATTAAAAATAAATAATTTTTTAGGATAAACAGTAGATTAGATTGCTGCTGATGGCATAATTTACAAATCAACAGCTGATTAATGATCCTGAAAGCAAGAAAGAAGGATAAATATTCAGCTTTCACCGAACAGGTGCAGAAGTGATTGAGAGATTCATAGAAAACTGAGAAAAGGTAAATTTTGCTGTCCAAAATTAATTTATCATCCATAATAAATTAAAATATTTTCAAAAAACAATTTTGACACATTAACAAATCATAAATATTATATTTTTATAATAATTATAAAATTTAATAACTGAAGATGCGGATCCTGTGAAAATTGATTCTTGAAATTAATGTAGTAAGTTTAACTTATCTATTGTTCAAATTATCTTTGTTTTGGTGGTTTATATTTAATTTTTTTAGCATAGTGGTCAATATGTTAAATGGATTATTTGAATTTTCAAAAAGAAAAAAAAATACATTTTCATTGTATTTTTTCATTTGTGCACCCTAATCATTATAGATTCTTCACAATAGTGATTTTGTACATTATTCCTAGATAACTGTATTTTATTTGATAGGATGTTCTGGATCAGATGTTATGTTTTTTAAGCTACTAACTGCCTCTTTTTAAATGTATGAGCTGTTTTCACTGAATCTTTTTTCAATGTAACTAAGAACAGAGAAATAGAGGAAATTGTAATAATACATTTCCCTTTATTCTTGGCTATAGCTAAGGAAAAAAACTGTTTTTTTACTACGTATTAAGAAGAAAAGTTGAGGTTTGTAATTATTGTGCCTCTCAATAGCTTACAGCATAAAGACTCAAGCCAACCAGTTTTGTCTACTAATTGAACCGTGACAATGAAATTGAAGAATTAAATTTAGTTAAGGCTGGGGTCAGTCAGGTATATATTGTTATAAGCTTTAAAAGAGATGACATTTTTATGGATCTGACACTAGTTGAGTATTAGTTTGTCAATAGTTACACAATTTCATTTAACTTACCCATTTTTTAAAATAAAAATCTACAGAATTTGTAGACATTATAGAATTATGAAACTGGTATGGTAACTAAAATTTAAGATTTAGTGTAAACTTTGATACTGATAGTTGAATGTGTGTTTTCATTAATTTACATTTTATCGGCTTTCCTATTCTGATTGGATTTAGTAATCATTGAGAGCGGGCAAGATTAAGTGTAAAATTCGATACTGATAGGAGAACGTGTGTTGTCATTGGTTTACATTTAATCGACTTTTATTTTCTGATTGGATTTAGTAATCATTGTGGGCGGTCAACGTTAAGTGACAACTTTGATACTGGTAGATGACCATGTGTTGGCATTGGTTTACATTTTATCCACTTTCCTATTGTGATTGGATTAGTAATCATTGAAGGCGGGTATCATTAAGTGTAAAATTGAATAGTGATTGGTGAATGTGTGTTTGGTTTATATTTTAACGGCTTACCTATTCTTATTGGATTTAGTAATAATTGAGGGCGGGGAACATTAAGTGTAATCTTTGATATTGTTAGTTAAATGTGTGTGTCATTTGTTTACATTTTTTCGGCTCTCCTATTCTGATTAGATTTAGTAATCATTAAGGACGAGCAACGTTCAGTGCAAACTTTGAGTTCGTATTCTGATTTTATTTAGTAATCATTGAGGGAGGGCAATGTTAAGTGTAAAATTGAATTGTGATTTGTGAATGTCTTATTTTTTATCGGGGCTCGTATTCTGATTGTATTTAGTAATCATTGAGGGAGGGCAATGTTAAGTGTACAGTTGAGTAATTTCTGATTCGAAATCACATCTAAATACATATAAGCTTTGGATGTTTACCCCACTGGGTTGATCTAGTAGTGAACTCATCATAGCAAAAAATGAGCTGATTTTGAAGTCGAGAGTTCTACGGTTCAAATCCTAGTAAAGGCAGTTAGTTACTATTATACAGATTTGAATACTAGATTGTGGATACCAGTGTTTTTTGGTGGTTCAGTTTTCAATTAACCACAACTACACACCTCAGGAACTGTTTAGACCCAGAGGCTAAACAGAAAAAGAGAGGTTATAGATGTTTCACAAAATTATTCTGTAATGTGTGATGATTTTTACTGCAATATAAAATAATGACTCAGATTAATAAAAGGATGTTTAAAAAAAATATAAAAAATTGTTTACTTGTCAAACTATACATATTACAATATATATGTAGGTAGTAGTATATTTACATACATATTTTACTAATTATTACTAACTATCTAAATACAAATTAACAAAAACAAAAAATTAATTCAAAATATAAATTAGTAATGTATTTTTTGCTTGCATAAGCAAATTACACATTTTGTTCTACCTATAAAAATGATTAACTATATTATTTATACAAAAATAAAAAAAAATAAACAAAGGAACAAAGTATAACAAAAAGCAACATCTAGAACAATACCCATACATTAACTGTATTTTTATATTATTCTAATTATGAATATTGTAAATATTCATAATTCTTTAATCACAATTATAATTTTATTCTTTAAATTATTATTATTATAAAATAATTTTAATATATTCTAATCATAAAACTATACATTTATTTTTTCCAATGTCTTAAAACTGTTTCTTTTTTCGACTGATTGTCGAATGCGGAGCCATTTTGCTCTTTATACACTTTTTTTTATAGTTACATATTACATATCCAATATTATAATATATATATATATTTACGTATAAGTTGATCCTGTTCTTTTTTAAAAATCATTTCTAAAGGTTTTTTATACATGTATAAACAATAACAATATTTTTATGATACTACTTATAAATATAAACATTTTTGTATAATTCTAATATATTTAACTAACACACTAATTAATTTACAAATAATTTTTCAGGAAATAATATACATATTAAACAATATACAATAATGTTTTTTATTCTTTAATAGATCAGATGATAATCCAATGCTTATTGACACAATTTTTCTTTAGGATAAGTTAAAGGATGTGGAGCACCTATCTCTCTTAAATAAAAAACATTAAATTGGCACGTTAAAAATATTACATAAATTAATAATAATAACTTACTTTTGCTTATTAGGTTTACATTTGAATATTTATTAAAAGAAAAATTGTTTTTATTTCTAAAGCAGGTCTACAAAAACGTATGGACTGCTTCATAATACTTCACATAGATTTCAATAGTCACAACAAAGTGGCTCTTTCTTTCTAAGATGATCTTCATTGGATTAACAGATAAAAAGACATGCATTTGCTTAAATATGGATTCTTTTCTTTTTTTTTTAAAAAAAATAATATAAGAATTTAAAAAGTAATTATTTCATTCAAAGTAACAATAAATAACAAACAGGAAATATTAACTCATTTCACACTGATATATCAATGAATAAGCTGGCTACCATTTATTTGTGAAAAATGCACCCACCCTTGCATCGCCATATGATCATAATTAAAATATGCTTTTTTGATTTACAGACATGGTTTTCTAGTATTAAATATATGGGTTGTTTTTTTTTTTTTTTTTTTTTATCTGAATTTTTACGGGCATCGACTGCTAAGGTCATTAGCCCTCGTCACATTCTTTAAAAGAAATTATTATCTCCATCAGGATCGTCATATGTAAGGGTGTAAAGGGCCCTTACATTTTATTTAAAAACACAAACTTCACAATAAACATTAAAACATGAAAGACAAGGACAATCACAAACACTTACGGGGTGTAAAGGGCCCCAATATTAAAATTTGAGATAGGTTCTCAAAAGACCATGAACTTAAAATTATAATTAATCTTATCAATACCATATCTTTCTTCTTTCTTCTATATGTATATATAAAACTACCGCTTAGAGTATCTTTTACCACAGCTTTAAACTTCCATTTTATAGACTTTTAAGAAGTCCACTGGCGTGTAAAAATGCAACTATATTTTCTTCATTTCCATTATCCAGATCAGCACTAATATTATTTGTAAAACAGAACCTCTTTCTGAGGTCCTCATATATGGTACACTCTTCTATTAGATGCTTGATTGTCAGTGTTTTATTACAAACACCGCACATTGGTCTCACTTCGCCGGTTAACAAATATAAATTTGTTAATCGCGTGTGACCGATTCTAAGTCTGGTCACCACTACTTGTTCACGGCGAGTCAACTTAAAGTCGCTTTTCCATTTATAAGGAGAAGTTTTAACTGAGTTTAATTTTGTATTTAAACTCCTCCATTCAGCGTTCCACTTGTTTCTTACTATGTTTGTTAGACGGTTTTTAACATCTGCCACTCTTACAGGAAATGCATCCAAATCATCGCAGACTGTTGCCTTTCTGGCAGCTTCGTCTGCGATTTCATTACCTGTAATACCAGCATGCCCTGGAGTCCATACAAATACGCATCGCTGTCCTCGTTGTTTTAGTACGTATAAAATGGACAGGATGTTTGCAATTAGGACATCCTTAATGTTCTTGTTCCGAATTGCGACGAGTGCACTTAATGAATCGGAACATATTAGCACTCTCTCTTCGCAATAGTGTTCAGTGTAGCGAAGAGCTTGCTGAATTGCAGTGAGTTCTGCCGTGTAGACACTGGCCACATCTGGCAGTCTCCAAGAGTGGGCTTCTTCATTTACATATATCGAGCATCCAACACCATGTTCTGTTTTAGAACCGTCAGTATAAATTCTAATATGTTCTTCGTAACTACTGACGGTTGCTAAAAATTCCTGCTGGATGATCACTGCTGGTTTTTTTTTTATTTCTCCTTGAGAGAGATCCAAACTTGTATTTACCGCTGGCAAGAGCCATGGCGGTATTTCTCTAGTAGAAATTGCTAGTGTCTCTGGTATAGCAATTTCATATTTTCTTCTTAATTCGTGGTACCTAATTCCGGTTGGTCTGGAATAGGTAGCACGATGTTCATATACTGCAGCCATAGGATGATTCGTAAACAATTTATTATTTATATGAGCAGGGAAAGCCCATACATTTGCTGCATATCTTAACAAAAGGATCTCTCTTCTATAATGTAGTGGCATTATTCCGGCTTCAGACATTAGACTAGCCGCCGGACTTGTGCGGAAAGCGCCTGTTGCATATCTTATTCCGCTATTATGAACTACGTCTAACTTTCTTAAGTGCGACTTTCTAGCGGATGAATATACGATGCATCCGTAGTCTAGTTTAGATTGAACCAATGCTTTATACAATCTCAATAATGTCTCTTTGTCTGAGCCCCAATTTAAATTCGATAAACATTTTATAATGTTTAGGGCTCTTTTGCATCTATCACTCAAGTCCTGTATATGTAATCCCCATGTAAGGGATTTATCCAATACTAGTCCTAAATATCTTACGCTATCTTTATATTGTATTGGATTATCGTCAATTGTCAACGCAGGACTTTGATGAGGAATTCTCTTCCTACAAAAGTGTACACAGCACGTTTTCTCTGGTGAGAATTGGAATCCGCTATTCCTTGCAACTTCATTTAGAGCATTGATCGCTCGTTGCAATTTGTACCTCACCATAGCAGTCTTGTTGCTGGCATACACAATTGCCAGATCATCAACATAGACGCTTTTGCTGATTTCTACTGGAATGGCTAGTATCAATTTATTAATGGCAATGGTAAACAAGGTACCGCTCAACGGCGAACCCTGCGGTATGCCATTTTCCAAGATTCTTTCACATGAATATTCATTTTTGACGCGTACTTGGAAGGTACGGTCATTCATGTAGTTGCTGAGCAGTATAGGCAGATTGCCACGAATGCCCCATTCATGTATCTGGAGCATTATACCATGACGCCAGGTCATATCGAAAGCCTTCTGAAGATCAAAGAAGACTCCGACACAATGTTTCCTTTTAATAAAGCTGTTATATATAATGTCCTCTAAGCTGATCATTTGATCAGTGGTAGAATGGTATTGCCGAAAACCTGCTTGATACGGTGATATCAGGTTTTCTTTTTCCAAAACCCAGACGAGTCGATTATTAATCATTTTTTCCAGTATTTTTCCCATAGCACACGTCAAAGAAATAGGACGATAGCTATTGGGGTCTGTTAAATTTTTATTTTTCTTTGGTACTGGAACAACATGAGCTTTTTTCCACTGCTGCGGGTACGTTCCATCCCGCCAAATTTTATTATAAAGTTCTAACAATCTGCGTTTTGTAGTGGTATTCAGCTGCCTGATCATATTATAATGGATTTCATCCGGACCAGCAGCTGTGTTACCTGCTTTTTCCAACGCTTTCGCGAGTTCTTCCATTTTAAATGGTACATTATATGAGTAATTATACTCAGTTCTAAAATTTAGTAGACCTTCGAGTTCTTCTTTTTTGGCTCGAAAACCTTCCTCGTAGTTGGCCGTTCTGCTGGCCTTTTCGAAGTGATTGGATAACAGCTCTGCAATTTCATATGGAGTGTCTTTTATTTCATCTTCATCTTGAAGGCTAGTTATGGGAGCAAAATCATTACGCCCACAAATCGCCTTCACTTTCCTCCAAACATCTGATGCAGTAGTAGTTTTGTCGATGGATGACACGTATTGCTGCCAGGATCGTTTTTTCGAGTCTATCATAAGACGTTTTGCATACGCCCTGTATTTCTTAAAGGCAAAAGATTTTCTATACTAGGACGCTTCTTAAAGGCGTTATACGCCCTTTTCTTTCTTTTTATAGCTTCACTTATTTCATCGTTCCACCATGGAACGGGTTTTTTCGTAAGTTTCCCAGATGTTTTGGGAATATATCTCGATGCCGATTCAATTATTGCATTTGTTATGGCGTCGACATCGTCTCCAATAACTCCAGTTGTTTCTGGGAGTATCGTTCTAGCTGTGAAGCTCGTCCAGTCTGCCTTCTCAAATAACCATCTTTTAGGGATGGAATATATTGTTCTTGTAACATCAGTTACAATTTGCACCGGGAAATGATCGCTTCCATGCAGATCATCTATGACATGGAAGCTGTACCTTGGTGCTATCGATCCGCTTATAAGTGCAAGATCTATACAGGACGTCGATCCATCTCTGGCATTGAAAAAGGTTCCTGATCCGTCGTTTAAAATAACAAGTTCTGAATTCATCAGGAACCCTTCCAGTTCTCTTCCACGGGGATCTACTCGATCTGATCCCCAAAGAGAATTATGAGCATTAAAGTCACCCACCAGTAAAACAGATGGGGGAAGCTCGGAAATTAGTCTTGCTATGTCATCCTTATTCCAATCAAAATACGGCAAGTATATGCTGCAGACAGTGACCTGGAGCGGATGCTTCATTCTAACGGCGACCGCTTGTAGGTTTGTGTTTAGAACAACCGCTTCGGTGGTAGCTCTAGTCGATGTTAATATAGCTACTCCACCTCTAACTCTTACATTTGGCGGTTGATCTCGCCGAAATATATCGAATCCTTTTAATTTAAAATTTTCATTTCGGCGGAAATGCGTTTCTTGCAGACATATACAAATCGGGTCTACGTCATGTACCAAGCGTTGGAGCTCATGGATGTTTGAAAAACATCCATTGATGTTCCATTGTACAATCGACTCGCTAATTTTTAATTAAATTATTGCCTGGGTTTTCCTTTCGGCCATCCCTTTTTCCTTTTCTTCTCCATCCTACGAACAGCATCGTGTTCGCGGAGAAGGTCGTCGCCTGTAAGGCTTCCGGTCTCCGTATCGGAGACCACCGAAGCCGCCGACGACGACGGGCATGAGTCGGCGCCGGTTTCAGGCGCCGATTGAGAGGCGGCAACCTGGCCGCTCCCCAACACGGGGGTCGCACCGGTCACCGCCTGTGGGAGGGGGGACACTCGCCCCCCCTGTGTGATTTTTTGTGGCCTCTGAGGCTTAGAGGCCACTTCAGTTGCAGGAGGCTTGGAAGCCTCCATAACAGTCTCTGTCGGTATTATTGTTTTCTTGACATCAAGAATTCCGCTGAGACGGACTTGACATTCTGGTTTGGTGTCCGTTTTCTTTTCTGGAGGAGCAACTTTTACTTTTATTGACTTATCTTCAGCAGGCTGTACCACTATCTTTGGCTTAACAAATTCTTTATTGCCAAAAGGTTTCATCTTGTTTTCGATGATCCTCTCAATCATGTTAGCCAAAGTAGGCGCAAGTTTATTTATAATTTGAGCCTCATCTACAGCAATCGGAGCAGGAGCGGGAACAGTAGCCGCAGCCTGAGCATAAGATGTTGTTGCTCTAGGCTTACGGGCGTTAACTATCTTCTTTGCCTCGAAGTAGCTGACTTTTTGCAGGGTTTTTACTTCCTGCACAGCTACTTCATCTTTGTAGACAGGACAATTCCTTGATCTACAAGAATGCGCTCCTTTGCAGTTAATACATGTAGGAGGCTCTTTACACGGCTCTCCCTCATGCACCTCTTCACCGCACACGCATATTTGCGGTCTTTCGCATCTAAGAGCGGTGTGGCCAAAGCGTTGGCACTTGAAGCACCTCATTGGCTGCGGGACAAATGCCCGCACATCCAACGGTGAATCCCCGCTCTTATCTTTTCTGGCAAAGTAGGCCGGTTGAAAGTAAGGACATGAGAAGCTGAGGGTAGACCTCACCGTTCCTTCTCATGTTCAATCGACGGCACTCTATTACTCCTTGTGCTGCCAGTTCCTCTACAATCTCTTGCTCCGAACAGTTTAAAAGATCCCGACAGACCACAACACCCCTTGAGGTGTTGAGCGTGCCGTGGGGATCAACACGTACCGCTAGCTCTCCAATTTTCTTCAGCCCTAAAATCTTCTGAGACTGTATATCATTAACAGTCTCTACATGAAGTCCCGTAAAAGTTTTCCTTATTTCTTTAACAGGGCCTCCAGCACATTTGTTTATTTCTCGAGCGATGAGAAAAGGACTCACCCTCGAGAAATTTCCATCCTCCTTTGTAATGACCAAATATTTGGGTTTCGGTACATTACTACTTTTAAAAAAAGCTTTTTGTAAGCTTTTTCTAGCCTCAATCTCTATTTTTTTATTTTCCGTACTTTTCCTCAGGCGAAACGGCTGGTTCTAAACGAGGGTGTTTACGTGCACCCTCTGCCACGTTGGTTTGTTCAGGAAAATTCATGAACAAATAATCCCTTCTGTAGTAAGGCTAGCCGCCGGGGTACACCCCCACTCCAGGGCTACCAACCCTGGAGGTCCGTTCCGGTACTCCGGTGGAACCGGCATATGTCCTGGCAGAGAGCGGATGCGCAGTCTCTGCACTGACTCCAGGCCCCTACACACCGAAGCTTTCAGGGCTCCCATGCTCCGAACATGGGCACCTTAACTACATGCTTGCCATCGCGGGGGGCATGTGGACGACGAAAGGTCTCCGTTACACCTGCAAATAACTTTGACCGTGGCCGCCACATCGCCAGCTCTAACGGCGGTATTAATCCATTTCCGTAATCGTTAATAATGTCGTATCTGCAGGTGGCCGTAAAGTCCAGTCCTGTAATTCGGCCTATAGATGTAAATCGACCGAAAAAAGTATATCCGAGAAACAACACTCGGAACCCCGTTAGCCAGCTATATGTAATGTACTTGAGTACAGCTGTTGCCGCCCTGGACGTGGAACGTAGATGTTGTGTTCCGGACGTGGGGAATATCTACCTCAGGACAAATACTGCTCTTTACTGCTCTTGACAAATACTGCTCTTTAATATAGTATAATTAAAGAGTGTGCGGGTGACAATTTTCTATATAGTATAATTTTTTTAAATTTATTTAAACATATATATAAATACATATACACTCCTGGTAACATAAGGATTTGAACGTGGGGTGATACATCTAAATCGGTCAGCTCTTGAGCAGTCATGAAAAAAATTAAATATTTACAAATCTTTAATTTATATTTTTTCAATTTACTGTAGTAATTTGTGAGTTAGTATTACAGAAACTATTTTTTAGAAACTAATTAATTTTCATTAGCTTCAGCCTTAACCTTATTTTCATTTAATAAATAAGGTTAAGTTAATATAACTTATCACTATTACCCTAAGGTTAAGGCTGCTCAATTGAATACTGAGTGCCACACTATTAGATTGAAATGTCATTTGAAAGAAATGATTTTTGGGAGCTAATAAGCTTTATATTTTTTTTTTTGTTTAAGTGTTATAATGTCCAAAAAAAAATGACGTAGGTAGTTAATGAAATTTAGTGATTTAACTCATCCTTCTATTTTGTAGCAAAAAAATTTCATAAAAAATGTTTTAATGTTAAAATTAGTAGATGATTTCTTATGAAATTTATAGAATACAGTGACAAGTTTTGTTATTCTTAAAATTCACTAAAATACTGACCAATTTTTTTTTTTCAGCTGAAGATTTTATATCTAAAACCACTTCCAAACATATTGGAGGTAGATGAAATGATAAAATTCTATGTTATTGTCATTTATATTGTTCAAATTTACACCTACTCTTAAAATGTTAATACAAAAAGAAAATACATTTTTTATATGCTGAAATAAAATGTCCCAAAAAATTAACTTTACACAACATTTTAAAAATATTGTTTTGTAAAAAGAATTATTTATTATGACTATTCTTTGTTTTCATATAGAATACTACTATTATTGTTAGTTTATTGGCTATTTTCAATTTAAGATATCTGTTTGAAATTACACAAAATTGAACATTAGTTTTTATTATCTTCAGTAATTACAGATTAGGTTCACAAATTTGGAAACAATGTTTTTTATACATCTTTCTTTGCCATCCAAAAAATATTGCGAATATTATGTAAAGCTAAGTTACAAATAATAAACATACACCGTAAGTGTTCATGCAGGTAGATGATGATTTTATATTTATTCACTGACTAACTAATGTTAAATAATAATTTATGTAAATATCAATAGCAGGTAACACTATCATTACTATGCAAGAATGCTTTTACTAAACCGCATGTTATTCTCCAAACTGTACAACTGTCAATTGCTGAATTTTAAATAATGCCATTTCAGCTCGTAGAAAAACTGTTATTCTATGTCGTTTTGTGATCAACCCGTTATTACTATCATCGGAGATTATAAAGCCAATAAAAGTCTATGTTCGTGGAAAAAATATAAATTCAAATTTCTATTCTTAAAATACTAAAGCAAAGAGAAAGTAGATTTTTTTACCTAAATAAATTAATTTTGTTAACTAAAAAATTCTTACTTTCCTTTCCTTAAAACAAAAAATTCAACATGCTATCAAGAAATACTGAATAACTGCAATTAAAGCTTTTCACTGTTGGTAAAAAATAATGCCATATTATTCTTTACCAAACTATTATTATTTACCTTTGGATAAATTATATTATTAAAAGTATGAAATCATTAAAATCTGTAGTGCAAAAAATAAATTTTAATGTTTAAAAAAATATGCTTATAATTTTTGGAAAATTTTTAACAGAAAATCTTCGACAGATAAAATTATATGGTGTAACTTATTTTGTGAAGTTTATAAACATAAATTAATATATAGATTTAATTTAATAATTTTCATATATATATATATATTCATATATATATATATATATATGAAAATTACAGCCAAATCAACTTAATTAACCTGTTAAGAAAAATAGCAAAAAAAAAACCTGGCTTGCTTTCTCCTTTTCAAAGACAGAAGTGATGACAAGTGTCAGTAAAATATCCCAAAAGGACAATGGAAACAGAATAAGAAAAAATTATTATTAAAAACCATTTCAAATATCTTTGAAAAATAATTAGTATAAACAGAACAGATAACTAGTGCTTGAAAAAAAGAACAAATTAGAACACAAATAAACTTACAATAAAAATAACTAGAATGGGAAATCTTCAAGACACAAAGAAGAATTTTAAGAAGGACCTATACTCCATGAAAAACACAAGAATAGATTGAGATCAAACAGAGAGATATATGACAGAATGAAAAACCTGGAAGTAACAAAAAGAAAAAGATGACTAAAATTCTACGGACAAATAATCTGAAAAAAAACCAATCAAATCTAAACAAACAGATTTTTAATAAACTGTGGAGCTACAAGGATCAAGGATGATGTTTAACAGATGAATGAAGAACTCAAAAAGTTCAATAATTCAAAAAAAAGACTGTTTGAATCAAAAGGAATATAGAAGGAAGTCTTTTAAATTATTCCTGTAGATGAAAAGAAACATTTCTAAAAAATGAATTGAAGAGGAGCTAAACTGTCCGAGAGATAAACTTCTGGAAGAAAGAGAAGAAACGAAAAAATTGATACTTGCATGGTCCTTGCTGGCCTATCTGCAAAGAAAAAAATAATAGAGACTGCTAATAATATAAAATTGGAATACCAATCACTCAAGAAGAAACTGAATATTTTAAGACTAAAATATTTCAAAAAACTTTTTCACAAAATGTATGTTCTTATGGAGTAAAGTAACAAAAAAAATTATACACATAAAATCACTGAGTATAATTATGCACAGATAACTGAAAATTATATATAAATTTAAAATTAATACCATTATAGTACAGTTAAAAATGGAATTAGGAACATTACAAGCACCTGATTCTGAAGTATATTTCATCAATAATATATATTTATAAAAATAAAATCAATTACTAACATTTTTTATTCTTAGGCAATCAATTGCATTGACATTATTTTATGAAAAAAATATTACAAGGATAACTTGAAATTGATGATCATTTTTGTTTTAAGATAACTAATACTGAATTTTATATTTATATACACATAATCTACATATTACTTGATAGTAACAATAAATATTATTTTATTTACAAATATAATTTTTTTTTACAATAATATAATAAATTTTCACATGTAGAATTAAATACTGTATCAAAAATACTTTATTACTAGTATTATTTTTCTTCCTTTTCCTTTATTAAGCAGTCCATTTCAGACATCAATACCATATATATATATATTAAATAAATTATAACAAGTAACAATGTTAAAAAAAAAAATGTATATATATATATAATATTACTTTTCAGTAAAAATCTGAATTTTTCTTTGAACTGATTTTTTTTTTTAAGTGTGTTAAATATTTTTAAAATATTACAATTTTAATATTTATATTTTATACATCAGTTTTAATATTTTAAATCTTGCTTAGCAAACTCCTTAATTGTTTATTATTAATTATATTAACATGTATGCTAAGGATAATATACTTCAAAGTGCTTCATATGTATGTTTTTTCTGTAATAATGTTGAACGATTTCATTTGATGAGGCTGTATTTTCTTTACAAATTGCAATAAATGATAGTTGAATTTCAATATAATTATACTGCTTATATATCAAATCATGAAGCGTTATGGCTAACATATTCTTTAAACTCATTCATGTATATTGTTTAAATTAAAAAAAAAAAATATCTGATATGAGTCAGCATTATTTTGTTAGATAATAATGATTAAAACAACAATTTAAAGATACAGATGGCACAAATATAACACCTCAAATTTAGTGAGAGATTTGAGCAAAAATGCATTAAAAAGACCAAGCTGTATCCAAAAAGTAAGGATACATTGCATGTAAACTGCGGGAATAAATAATTTTATAATATATTGTTGTACTGATAACACTGTCATTATATTTGAGATTAATTACTGACAAAATATCTTAAAGGACCATGAATTCTCAGAAGGAAGGCCTGATTTTAACAATGAACAAAGGAATGGTAGCCAAGTTTGCTCTATTATAATTTTCTTCAACAACTGAAGACAGGATGTGCACAGATCAGTGTTTGATAATAACAGAATTAAATGAACAGATTCTTGAAGTGTCTAAATCTACAGTACAGAAGTTATGATGAAAAAATCAGACTATAAAAAACTGAGTGCTTGTTGGATACCAGTAATGTTAACTGATGAACACGAGTAAAGTTTGATGGATACCATGATATGTTTCTACCATTATATAAGTGAAAAAGGAGAGGTCCTGGTTTCTAGTAGGCTGTGATTAAACCTGGTTTTATCACTACAGAGCTGAATTGATGCAACAATGATTAAAATACATCAAGAAATTCAAAACAATTACTTCAACCTAAAAATACTAAAAGTATAATTTTTTGGAAAGCAGGAGATAAGATGAGTTCGTCTGGTAGAATTCATGCTTCAAGGTGAAACATAACTGTTGTTGATACATAATATGCATCAAAACAGTAATCTGCATAATATGCAGTAATCTGTTGATGTATATGACCTATTGAGACATCTTTGGCAGGCTACAAAAAAAAAGAAAAAAGGGGAATGCAGAAATATGGTATCTCTCTCTGCTCCACGACAGTAGTTGGTCTTACACAACACGTGTCATACATTTACACTGCTTGACTATTATAAATGGGATAAATTGGTCATTTGTTGCATTTCTTTGACCTTGTGCCAAGTAATTATTATTCCATTAGGAAGCTGATCGTTACTCTGAATCTTTTGTATGTCCATCTAGTTTGCACCACAATTCATCAAAATAAGTGCATGTGACAAAAGAAATGTCACTTAATTAATGCACGTGACAAAAGTTTTGATCAGCATAACACTATGCTGATCAAAACTTATATATGTTTATAACATAATTATTAGCTGCTTTCATTATATAGTGTTGTAGTGGAATATAAACAAAACTTACATGGTTAACTTACGTAATACGTGCACCTTCTGATAAGTTATTAATATAATATCAGTGCTATTAACAATTAACGTTGTCATATACAAGAAAAAAAAAATTCTATATAATCTACAGTGGTGTATTTAAAACTGTACCAAAGTCTGTTTACTTGGTTATTTGTATTTAGCGTATTCAGTATGTTTAGGAGTATTTTATATGAATCTAAACAACAATTTAGAAAATACTTTTACAAATAAACTATAGTCATCTTTGATTGTATGGAGATTAGTCTAGTCGGCCGGTTGAAGAGATCAGTTTGGTCAAATGGTCTCTATGGGAATTTGCTTTGAGGTTAGTCTGATCAGCTGGCAGGAGCTCATGTGTTGAGGTTGGTCAGGCAGACCAGTTCTTGTGGTACAAACAGATCACAGCTGCCTGTCAAATGTAATTAAGTGACATTTCTTTAGTGGAAATAATTTTTTTGACATTACTATTATTACTGGTAGTTTTATTATTTTTTACTTTTTTATTTTTATATTTTATTATAATTATTATTATTTAAGAACATTTGTCACTCTTTGACGAAATAACTGGAATAACATTGAGCTTGGCCATGGCAGGCAGCAGAGATGTTCCTCATTTGAGAAAATCTTCTATGGCAAGCAACAGTTCCTTCATTGCATTTAGCTGCCAATTAAAATTTTACGTCCCCTGCTTGAAATCATCAGAGGTTGAGTAGAAAATTATTTATCACATTACAATTTTAAATGCGGGTATATGTCAAGATCTCTTGACATATACCCTATCTCTTAACAATGACACCCCAATTAGGTGCTCTGAAGAATTAGGAGTTCTCAGTGAGGTAACAACGCCTGTTGGTATAGAGATGAAGTCAATGTTAATTATATTGGTGGTAGAGATGATGTGGTTGATAAAAAAGCTTTCCCATCGCCAGATCTCTCTTTGTTTAAGAAAATGATTGACTCCTTGATGCAAGATGCTGTAGCAGAGATTGTTAGTATTTTGCTGAGGGAATTGAGTTCATTAAAGACTGGGATGAGGCTTGTTCGTGATGAAAACTTCCAGCTGAGACTGCTTGTCCAGCCTACCCTGGATTCCATTTCTATGGAAGCTCTTGGCTGAAACTACATCTCATGATGATCCAAATTTGTAAAATCACATTCACTTATTTCAATACAGCTGTGACATTCTATTATATAAACAGTTAGTAAATTAAGTTTCATGGAAATTAAACATATAAAATAATATGTTTTAACCAATACATAAAAATAAAATAATCAGTATACAAT
Organism: Lycorma delicatula; assembly: GCF_047948215.1. Classification (NCBI taxonomy): domain Eukaryota; kingdom Metazoa; phylum Arthropoda; class Insecta; order Hemiptera; family Fulgoridae; genus Lycorma; species Lycorma delicatula. The sequence goes on from NC_134465.1 coordinate 1,177,905, forward strand.
CAACAAGTAAACAAAACAAATATAAAATGGCACACAATAGAAAAATGTACGCATAAATTAATTTAAAAATATACAAACTGAGATACTAATAGTTTTTTAGTATTCCAAAATTAAACAACTTAAAAAAGAGAAAAATAAAAGAACATACAGTAATTTTTATTATTTATGTACATAATATGGCAGTGAAATTAAAATCTAATAAAAAAATATTTGATACAGAAATATTATTAATAATAAATAATAAAAATTGTACATAAAAATTATTATAATAATTAGGAACTAATAACTTGCTAATAAAAAATATTACATAATTAAATATAATGATTTAAACAGTCGCACAGATTACTAATAATAATAATTTAAAAATCCAAAAATCTATAATTAATACAGAGTGGATATTAAACTCCTCTAAATAAATTGGTATGGCTCAGTTATTAATAATTATGGATTGAATCCATAGCAAATCCTAAGTTTGATTCCTGAAATAAGCCAATACAGTTGCTAAGATTAAAAATTTAATTGATTTTTCTAAAAGGAAAGAAGACTATTAAGAGAATGCATTTCATTTTATTACACCACTTAGTGATACTGTTGCTGTAATGTATACACACACACAATAAAAAAAAAACTTTTTTAATTCACAATAAACATAAAAATTGCAATGTTTTTCTTCATGATGTCACTGCAAATTATATTAAACAATTCATAGTTAATATAACACTTTTAAAAACTCTATGTCATGCTTACAGACAAATTTCCACAAACCTTAACATGTTTCCATGTTAAGGTTTTAAACATAACATTATTTTAGAATAAATTATTTATTGTTCTACTGTTAAAAATTTATAGTTACACGTGATAACCATATATCCAAATATGCTTTAAAAGTCCTGATTTTTTCAGTCCAATTTTACAAATTCAAAATCATAATTTTAATTTATGTTATGTAATATGTGGCCATATATCCACAAAAGATGAACATTGTTTAGGACGTCCAGTGAAAATGACCACCCCTGAAATGATTGACAAAATTTATGATGTGGTTTTGAGAGATCGATGAATCAAATAGTGCAAATAGATGAATCAAATCTGCAAAATATTTGAGGCCACAGGCATATCACAAGGTGTTTTCAATTTTGCACAAAAAATTCGGTGAAAAAAATTTTGGCAAGATGGGTGCCGCATTTGTTCTGTGGAGAATAAATGTAATCGTGTGGTCGACTCTGAGGATGTTTTGGTGCTTTTCCGTTGCAACCCTGATGAGTTTCTGCATCGATACATAGTTATGTATCGATGCAGAAACACATAGTTATGTGGACGCAACATGAATACACTATTATACTTCACACACAAAGGAACAGTCAAAACAGTGGGTTTTTGAAGGGGAACAGGCTCCAAAGAAGGTGAAATTGGCTAGCAAGGTGATGGCCACGGTTCTGTGGGATGCATACGGTATCTACACTGATTACTTGGAAAAAGGACAAACAATAACTGGAAAGTATTAAGTGTCATTATCGCACCGGTTGAGCAAAGAAATCAAGAAAAAACATCATCTTCCATCAAGACAATGCACAGGTGTACACCCGCGCAATTTCGATGGCCAGAATAAAGGAACTAAAGTTTGAATTATAACAAATTCTCTGTACTCACCGGATTTGGCCCCTAGTGATTGTTTTTTTATTTACAAAATTGAAAAAAATCACCTGGCGGGCAACAGTTCATGTAAAACGAGGAGGTCATCGCCCAAAAAGATGCTTATTTTGAGGACCTTCTGAAATCCTATTTCTTGGACGGCTTAAATAAGTTGGAGAAACGCTTGGAAAAGTACATAGAGTTAAAGGTAGATTATGTTGAAAAATAAAGAAAAATTTACACAAAATAATTTTTTTCTATCTTTTTCTAAGGACTTATCAAACAATCTCATAATTATTTTTTAAAAAAGTAATAATAATGTATATATATATATATATCTGCCAAGAACTATACTTGGTACAGCGCTGGCATAATGATGTTAATTCATCAGTAACCAGATTATAAAATAGAACCAGACAAATACCTTGATGTAATGAAGAAATTTTTCAATGTAAAAGGAAAAAACAGTAAAATAAAATATGAAGTGAAATGAGTTACAATTCTGCTCATTCGAGTTAAAACAAAAGAACTGACATACTAAATTATCATAATTTAAGTTGTGTACTCAAGGACACCATCTCATATTCTTGTATTCAATTAGTAATTTAACAGATCCCACCCAAACCTTCTTCAAGGATCTCTTTAGTAATAAATATTCCATAAGTCAGTACAAATTGTTTTAGGTCTAACAAACATTATTATCATTAAATTACTCATTTTATCAGAAAAAATTATTTGTTTTGTTTTAAGTTTGATAGAATCCTAACTAGTTAGTACTCTTAAATAGAAAAATACTAAAAATAATAATGTCACAAAATTAATCAAATAGAACGATCAACAGAAATAATGTCATATTTTATAATGATAAATTTTAACATTAATTTATGGCTTTATATTTAATAATAAGGCAAAAGAGAGCAGATTAACAGAAATTTAGAGCTTGGATAATAATAGTACCAACCTGTATAATCTATTTTACCAAATTTTGTAAAAAATAAAAAATTTTAATACTTATGTTATTGAATATGCATTGTGAAAATACACCAATGTTAATTACATGCAAAGTGGTTGAAAAACATTACAAATTTTAATGATAATAATTTTTACATTTTCATATAGCTAACTGTGAAGAAATATGATTCAATTTTTAAAAAAATCTAATTTTATTAAAATACAAAGAAAAAATTTCATTGGGATATTTTTGCTGATGTAAGACAGGATTTAAACTTTTAAAAACTGATGTCACGTATACATATCAGCTATACATTTAGCGTATTGAAGAACAAACTTATTTTAAAACTTTGTCACTTAATAACATGAACAGAATAATTTTTGCATGTGATTATTAGATTTCACTATTGATTTTAAAATATACTAATTATTTCTCATATGAATATACTAAATTTAACATCAAATTTACATATGGTGAAGAATATCAGGTCACCAATATCTTTAATGCAATCAACAAGCACTATGTGTAAATAAAACTAGTGGGCAATTGTATTCATTTATTTATGTTTATGAATTATATAGATAGTACAAATAATTAAAATTAAATTTTATTAAAGGTTGCATCAGACTAAAGATAAATAAGTAATTATTATTATTAGTTCATAAGTAAGTGATGATTAGGCTGGGAATAATGAGAATTATTCACTTTTCATGAAAAAAACGACTAATAAAATTGAAAACTTTCAAAAGAATTAGTTAAATTGTGAATTTTCAATTTCTAACATAAAAAAAAGTAGTCTACATACTAATAGCTTACTATGTGTTATCTATTGCACTTCATAAAAATATAGTATTGAAAAAATTAATGTTACCAAATGCTACAAATAAAATATACCATATTGCAACATAAACTGGTATCTAAGAATGGTTGCACTCACTTCATTAAATCAGTTCCCAAACCATATCTATTATAATCATTCAGTTCTTCAATGAAAAGTATACTGCATTTTGCTAATATGCAGTATACTACATATAAAAAAATGAAACATTATTCGTAATTAAAAAAAAAATTATTTTATAGAAAGGTGGATCTATAAAATGATGGCCGATTAGTGTATTATATAGGACCACAGAACATTTTTTTTAATTTTATGTTCTTATTAACAGTTGATGACTGATAACTTTAAGTTAAGATCTGCAATGTAAAAAAATTAACTTCAACTGAAATTACTTGTATTTCATTGACAGCAACACAAAACAATAACATTATTACGAATAAATAATATTGAATAATAATATAACAATATTTAAGTATTTATATAACAAAATAAAATTTTACTGATAAAACAAAATTATACAATAAAATGTACTAAATAAAAGGAACTAAAATAAAATGTTTTTAATAATAATAAAACAAAAAGTTAAATAACATTTAAATTCTATACAATAATACAGATATAAATAACAAATTAATTACAACTATCAATAAAATAATATTAATGAAATACAAAATTAAAATAAAATTTACATTCTTTCTCCTAAAATATTTTCCTTTGCAATATAAGAGAATTATATTTAAAAAAAATTATTTATATATATATGTATATATGTATATACACATGTAATCCTAAAAAGTAAGTAAAATATAATATATAAGTAGAATTTAAAGATAGTTTAACATTAAAATCATCACAATAATATTACATTATACTTAAACAAATGTTACTACAATAACTACAAACTTTTCCGCTTTCTGAGCAAAATACAAAATATTACATTACCAACCAAAACTTACTGTTTTTACAAAAAAACACCATGATAATTTTAAAAAGATAACATTTAAAAAGCAATGGCTGAAAAAATTATACGCTCAAGTAATTCTAAAAATGATATTATTACCACATGATCGTTTTTCTTAGATTACCACATACTCTATTTTAACCAACTTAAAAAACTATTAATGACAATTGCAAATTAGGTATACTATTAAGTATATTAATTGTTTATATTCTTAAATAAATGTAACCCAAAAAAAATATATATATAAATTATAAACTTGATTTTTTTCCAGTATGACAATATTGTAACCTATAAAAACTGAAAATACCCCTTTCTATATCACTAAACTAGGGATGGTGAATTCATGGCACACATCCTGTGAGGAAATTATGTAAACATGATGTAGGCATGCAATATACGTAAGTATAATTTTTTATAAGATGTTACATATTTTTATTGGTAACACATTTCAATCTATTCAGGGCAATAAGTTCAATAAAAATAACACAAAATAAATTAACTTAAAAAAAATAGTTCTCTAAAAATCATCAAGGTTAACCTTATCCCATTGACCAGAACACTAATACATTTATGATACCTGCTTGTCTATAAATTACACTCGTAGCAGAATCTATAAAAAAAAATTAACAATTTTAAACATAACCTGTAAAAATAAAAACATAAAATTTAGAAGGTTATTGTGCATATGATACCACCTGAACCAGGCTAGCTTTTATTTAGATGTGTAAGGGCATTCTGCTTCCTCATTTAATTCTCCATCACAATTTCATAATCTTTATGAGATGATGAAATAAAAAAAATCTGATTTTTAAAAAAACAGATGAAAATTGTTTGAATGTTGAAGATAAATGTTTCAATAATGAAACTAGATAGAAGATATTAAAATTACGTCACTAAATCATTCATTCATTCATTCAGACTGTAATGAAAAATTTGTGGAGAAAATAAGTGATAAATTTGTTCCAGAGATTTTTGTAATTCGAATACTAATTTAAATGATTTATAACAAACTAGAATAACTTTTTTAAAACTGGCCACAGCGGGAACAAAAAAATTGTTTACAGAAGCATCTTTTCCAGCAAAATCATTGAAGAAATAAATTACTATAATACTATAATGGTGTTACATAAGTAATTAGGGCCACTGAGACAATTTACTACAAAATTAACTTTGTAACAGATAACACAATTTGTGCTAATTAGCTTTTCTTAAAATTGCACACTGAAAATAAATAAATAAATCATTAATCAGAAAACATATTATGCATATTGCATATTAGAAATATGCATATTGTGGTTTCATTCTCTACAGAGAGATTTATCAAATAGAGGCAGAAAAAAATTACTATTAATATTTCTTGAAGGAAAAAAGGGGGCTTAGTGCTAGACAGTAGTAGTTTTCCTGATAATTATTTAGGACTTAACCCCAAACCTGCACATATATCAAGCATATAAAAATCAAAGCAACTTAAAATTGTACACACTAAAATGGATGATAAGTTATTATACAACTGATAAATTCATTACATTAAACCATTTATTGTAAAGTTTTTAATAAAGTCATCATAAATTAAAAGTAACAGAAGTGAATTTCATAGTAGATTTTAATTAACAGTAGTTATATCTAAATTCAATCTTTTATAAACCAATGATTAATAAGAACACTCTCAAATAGACAATACTGTACTGTCTAAACCAACTACAGCCATTTATAACTATGATATTAATATAAAACTATAATTACAGATAAAACCCATCATTAACTTGTGGATATAGATTCTACTATCTTCCCATAACTGTTACAACAAAACTATGATAAAAAAATTCAGCAACAAAAAAGTATAATAAAATTTTAATAACTTAGTTTTAATCATTTTATTCTCCCCTCTCCCAAAAGAAAATGAAGAAATATAATAAAAACCACTGATAAAAATAAAATATAATTTATCTTATTAGTTACAATATACAATACAAATAATACAAAAAAGAAATAAATATATGTATATATATATATATTTATTTTATAATCAATTATCACAGCACAAAACACTTCATAACAAGTGCAATAAACTCTGTACAATTTTTACTGAATGTGTTATCTTTTACTAATATTATATTACAATTCCATTACATTTTTTTTTCTTCAATATTTATGTGTAATAATTAATTACTGAACATAAAATGCAAAACTTTTTTTTCATGAGTACAAACTTATTTTATTTAATTACTGTACATAACACGTGATGTCAATGTACTCGAGACAAATGTAAATATTGCATTACAAGGCAATCAATCATACATAAAAAACAGTAGAAATAAGATATATTAATCAGTTTAATATTTAGTTATTTCGACTTAAAAAAGTAAAATAATAAATGAAAATTCTACTCTGAAGCCTTTTTTTATTTCATTATTATCCCAAGATAAAAAAATAGATAAAAAACCCAAGCAAAAAGCATAAAGTAATAAAATAACCAGACAAACTGATTAATGCTGAAAACAGAGAATTATTGTTACATATTTTATCACTTTATTAACTTACAAGATATCAAGTCTTGATGCCGTTTTCAAAAGTCATCAAATTATAATCTATGATAATGTATACAAAGTGAGCAATTTCCCTACAAAGTGAGGAGTATTCAGTCACCTGTTTACAGATGCAGCATCCATCAAGAGGAACGGTTCATACCGAAGTGTCATGTAAATTATAAAGGACACATTCAATTGAGATGTTTGTTTTCTGTCTACCTTCTGTCTGATCATTTAATACAGCATTGTGGATTTTAGTGGTGATTTCTGGTTGTAGCAATTTTTGGGCTTCTAGAATGTTCAACATTTGAATGGATCTAATGTAAATTTTAAATTCACTAACTCACTTTTTTACTGTTGAAAACAAAGAGGGTTATTTAAATGACTTATTTAATTTTTAAATACTCTTGTAAATGTTCACTTTTTGCTCACTTCACTCTGCTCCTTCTAGATGCACTTGGTTTCTGATGATTCAGCGGCTCCATATACAGTACATAAGCATGCTCATCACTTCATTCTGACAGTCCTGTTCCAGTCTCTGACTAGTCTACTACAATCTTTAAGAATTATTTCAATCATTAATACAATAACTTATCATTACATTTATGGATACAATAACTTATATAAAGATTCACATGTATATGAATAATATTTACAATTCACAATATAAATGATTATAATTCCAACTACACAAGACTTAATTTATTAAACGAATCAGCACCAATTTTCTACATACATATGTATATCCATTGGGTGTGTTACACCTTTTAAAATAGCTCAAACTTTAATTTTATCTATTTTGCAGAAAATATCAAAACCTGTTCACTTTACTCAATCACCACAAACAAAAAATTAAACATATGTGTCTGAATCTTCGCAGTACATCATCCAAAGGATCATATTTGAATAATATAGTTATTTTATCATTCTTACACCATTAACAGTCCAAAAAGTTTCCGAACAATCCTGGTAGTGCAGTTAAGTTTCAGTTGACTATCCTCATTGATAAATGACTGCCAGAACAGTAAAAAGCAGCAATTGGTATTCAACAAATCGAAAAAATTGTTTTTTTCAATCCATCTGCAACTATCTATAATAGATATATAACTATTCAATCCATAGATAACTATCTATGGTATCAGCTAATCTACAGTACAGTAGATGTATTTGAATGTATTAATATTGGTATTTATTAAGAACGTATAAAAGATTTACTTAAATGTGATTTAGGTTAACTAGCATTAAAACACTTGATATTGTGGAACACTATTAATTGAAATTTATTTTGTTTTACATCACTTGTATATTAATATGATAACAAGGACTAAATATTATACCAGTAATATGCTAATACAAAATCATTTTTAGAAAGAATCTTAGATTTTTCTGTTTAATTCTAGAAGCGTGTTTCCTGGACATTGATTCTGCACATCAGAATCTGGAGCAGTATATCACATGTCATGTCCACTATTTAGGAACATCTGAAGTAATGAACAAAGCTGCTTTTTAGCTGGCCAACGAACTTTCCATCCAGCTGCAAGAAGTCAACGTCTAACAATCGTCACATGTAAATCTGTTCCACTGCTAATTCTCAATTTAAGTCGACAGTATATTATTTTGGACCAAGTTTAACTGATCCTGTGTTGAGGATTTTTTTTTATGGACTCATTTACCTTTTCTTTAATGTGAAAAGGAACAATTTCTTTAATTTGTTTTAAAATAGCATTCACCATCCCCAGTCCAATACCACACTTAGAAGCTATTTGTCATTGTGTCATACTGGCATGCTCAGAAAGAGAAACACATCAGAAAACAATACCTCACATTACACAGACAACTTAAAGAATGGTCTTAAAGATCAAACAGTGTTGCCATAATAAACAAAAAATTCCCTGTGTTTGGACTAATTTGTACATTACTGTAAATCTTAGAAAATCAAATCTGTTCCTTAAAGAACTATTAAAAATTAATCTTTTATAGGCATTCCATTAGCTATTAAATTAACAGGGTTTCTGCAAATAAAAAAAAAAATAATTACTTAATTTTAATACAAAGTTTTTTTCTAAATCCTCGTTTGTTTTTGTGAACTTAACCAAATTTTCAGCAAACCTGTTAGACAATGGATTAGATTTGGTTCAATAAAGTCACTCCACACAACGTAAGAGTTTTTACATCATAAAAGTCTTTATTTGTAACTATGGTATTAAATATTAGGTATGTGGTACCCAATATTACCACTATATTCAGGATGATGTTGTTTCTCCATAACACAAGATAAACAATTATTTGCAAGGTTTTCAACATCCAAATTTATTACTATCCATCAAATAAATAATCTTGGAACTAATTCTGTGTTGTTTCTAATATTGCTGATCATCATAATTTGAGTATGGGGATAATTTTTTTTGAGTTTTTTGATAATCAGGTTTGAGTTTCATTTTAATTGTGTTAATGGCTAAATGAAAAGAACTGAAAATCTACTATCAGTAAGTTCCTTCACAAGATTAACTAGATTCTAATTACTTAAGCATACATACCATATGGGTATGTATGATGAAACATTGCAGGTACCAGTGCAATCTGGCTTAACATTTAAAACTTAACATTTGAATTTCAAACTCAACTTCATAAAAATAAAGCATATTGTCAAACTAATAGAAAAGCTGAAAAATCTTTTTTTGAACCAAAAATACTTAACAGAGGTTTACAATCTTAAATTATAATAAATTTTATATCATACATACTTTGATTAATTTTTTTAATATTGTAAACTAAAGCTCTTTACTTATCAATCTGTAATTACTTACAAAGTTTTTCAATATAATCTTTATGGATAAAAGAAGACTGTTATATTTGAACTTCACAAAAAGTTCAAATACAACACACATCATTCCTTTACAAAGTATTACTGATTTCTTTTGAATCAGGTTCTCATTAAAACATACCATATTTTGTAAACTTAAAATTTTATAAAATAATGTTCAATATATTAATTTTATACTCTTAATAAAATTTCAAGTGCTAAATATAAAAAATTAAATTAAATTATACACTTAAGTAACTAATATACAGTATTACAGTAAAATAAGGAAAATTAGGTGATTATAAAGTTGCAAACAGATTTTTAGATGAACTAAAGGTAATAACAATTGGTAACAAATTCTTATAACAAAGTGAAAAAAAAAGCTATGCATTAAATCTATCAGTGTTATTTAGTTTTGCATTACCTGTTCTACAACTACAGCACAAATTACAAGGTTTAATAAGCGATTAAATAAAGCCAATAATCAAGGATGTTGCAATATATGCAGGTTAAAATCATTATTGAACTATGGAAGGAAAGGAATAAAATACATTAATTCAGATTTATTTTTGTATTTTTATGATTTTACATTCATATATATATATATATATATATATATATATATATATATATATATATATATATATATATGATTTTTTCTTTAAATCTGCCATTAATTCATAGAGGAATCAAGTGGATGGGCAATGGAGTAATCTACCAATTCAGATGGACAAATTTTTGTTCGCTCTTACCATACTGTTTTCACTCCCTGTCTCTCGCTCAGCTTTCTCTTTCTCAAGTTGCATGAATCTACAGAATTCAAGGCCCTTCACAAATACAAAAAGATCATGTACTATTCTTTAAAAAAATACATATTCTTATATGCATTTTTGGCATTAAATATGCCATTTTTAAACTCTGACTCCCCTCTGGAGGAACCCCTGATGTTACAATAGAAATTTCCTGAAAGAGTCCCTCTTAATTTTTGCTGGAGAACCCAAATCAGGTGTCGAAACCTGGAGGGTGAATAGTCTGAATTCACTTGAACTGAATTGGTAAATTACTCAGCATCAAAGATACAAATTATTAATTATTGATAAACTAATTTTTCATGTAACAATGAGAAATCATCAGTTAGAAAGTGGTTTTTTTTATTCAGGGCCTATGGCCAGTTATTTGCCTAGTTTGTGTAATGAACTTGTTGCATTCATAGATTGCTAGGTCAGGATGTGTGGTTAAAAAGAAGCAACAAGAGAGTGATGATTAGAAGCTGTACTAAGTATCTGTCAGTGAAAAAATATAAAGATTTATCCTGGCCTCAAACGATCAATCTCCTTCATAACAAGGCTAGCACTAACCATCTGTAGTGCTGGAATATATTCACTCCAGTAACTTTATAATACTTTACTGTTACAATAAATCGTCAATAATATCAGCTAAAGTTGGTAAGAATATGTTTAATTCTTTGAGATTCTTGTTAAAATAACTAATCCATCAGTGTTATAAAAAAAATCAATAAACATATTCTTTCATCATTTTTCTGCTGTATTTTCACCATTTTTGTTTAATTCTTAATTCTATTTTCTCAATTACTAATGTTGGAAATGAATGTATTATCTTTCCTCTAATCTAATATTGTTATCAACATCAAAAATTTCTTCAGTCAGGCTTTATAGGATTGCCAAGAAACAGTATTAATGAACTAAAAATAAACATTAATGCTAACTGATCATTAACAAGAAAATAACATTATTAATTTGTTTAAGATTGCTTCTTTTTTTTGTTGAAGGTAGAGACACTATTAGCACACTATAAAATAGGTACATACAGGTTAGTTATAAGTTTCATAAATTTTGGTTTGTCCGTTTTAAAGCAGTACAGTCCGTTAAAATGTTATATATCAGTTCTTGTAAATTCACTATCGATATTAGTTTTAAGTTAGTATAAGTTTAATTCCACCTAGAGTACGTGGTATATAAAGTGCAGTGCTCCTAACGGAGAGAGGACCACTTAGTTACGTATTTTTCTTAAAATAATTTTATTTTAATTTTTATTTATATCTCGTTGCCAGCAAGGGCAGGCAATTTTTAAGACAAAAATTAGGACTTAGAATATATTTTTAATTTTAATTTGCGAGTCGTTCTTGGTGGAACGACTCAGTACATCAAATTTTTCAAGTCTTCTCGTCATTAGTAGGAAAATTTACTTTTCCTAATATCTAAGCCTAGGGGCCTCCTAACACCAAACCCTGCTGGGTTTCGGCCGGACCTCCCTACCTCCACCTCAAGTTTCATGGGGAACACCCCCTCGGACCAAAAATAATTTTCTTCCCCCTCCCACAAAATTATTCTCCTTCTTCCCCGCGTTCGCCCCAACTGACTTGTTTCATCAAATCTTCAAAATGAACTGAGTTATAGTCTCCGGAAGTTCAGGAGCACCTGTAACAAAACCAGTTAGACCAGAAATGAACAGTGCAAAGGAATCAGCAGCAAAAACTAGTGAAGAAATGATATCGGATTTGTATTTTCAGTTGGAAAATAAAGACACGTACAAAAATCGGATGTTTTTCTCCTTGCAACAGATTTTCTATTCCGCTCAAATTTAGTCATCATTGAGATAAGGCGACGTAATTTGTAACATTTGATATTGAAAGATGAACATGTGTTGTCATTGGTTTACATTTTAACGACTGTTATTTTCTAATACGATTAATAATCATTGAGGGCAACCAAGGTTAAATGTAAACTATGATACTGATAGTTGAACGTGTGTTCTCATTGGATTACATTATTTTACTTTCCTAATCTGACTTGATTTAGCAATCATAGAGAAGGTAAGTATAAAATTTGATACTCATAGGTGAATGTGTTATCATTTGTTTCATTTTATCGACTTTCCTATTGATTGGGTTTAGTAATCATTGAGGGCGGGCAAAGTTAAGTGTAAACGTTGATACTAAAAGTTGAATGTGTGTAGTTATTGGTTTATTTTTATCGAGGGGTCGTATTCTGATTGTATTTAGTAATCATTGAGGGAGGGCAATGGTAAGTGTAAAATTCGATACTGATAGGTTAACGTGTGTGTTCATTGTTTTACATTTTATCAACTTTATCTTCTAATTGGATTTAGCAATATTTGAGAGCGGGGAACATTAAGTGTAATCTTAGATACTGACAGCTAAATGTGTGTTGTCATTGTTTTACATTTTATCAACTTTTTTCTTCTGATTGAATTTAGTAATTATTTAGGGCTTGCAAGATTTAGTGTAAACTTGGAAATTGAAAGTTGAATGAGCGTATTCGTTTATTTTTTATCGGGGGGCATATTCTGATTGTATTTAGTAATCATTGAGAGAGGGCAATGGAAAGTGTACAACTGAATAGTGACTTTTGAATATATGTTGTCGCTTTAAATTTTACTGGCTTTCCTATTCCTATTGCATTTAGTAATCATTGAGAGAGGGCAACGTTGAGTGTATAATGCGAATCTGATAGGTGAATGTGTTGTCATTCACCACCTAATGACAAAATCATTATTGTTGGAATGCTTAACAGGTGAAATACAGCAGAAAGTCATCATTTCTTACTTTCTAGGCGAGTCAAATTTTGATTATTGTGTAGTTAAGAATGCAGAAAGTATTAAATTGTTTGAAATTATAAATGCCTGTCTCTCGGAAACCTTGCATGATGGGAAAAAACCAATATCAAATTTGAATTCGGAAGAAAAAATACTATCAGAATCACAATTTTTCTTTCCGAGAAAAAAAAAATTTTATTTTGTTCTTCAGTGTTTGTTAATTGTAAACATCTTACAGACAAGACGTTACATTTTTATTAATGTATTTTATTAATTGCCAATTGACTATTATGAACGTCCAATTTTACCTCCAATTTAATTATAATTATACATAAAAAATTATATACATGAATATTAAATTAATAACTTCAAATAATCCCTGATGATGGAGAAGTGACTCCAAAGGCGCTCACATACTTAGATTAAACATTGTTGGTAAGTGGAAATATTACTTTATATATAAAAAAGTATTGTTAGATTTTTATGTTTTCCAAAATATTGGTTTCAGAAAAAACCGTGAATAAAATTCATGGTTTTTTTTCAGTATAAATTTTTTTCTCACAGACTTTTCTCATATTTTGTATTCAAATGAGAACAGGTGAGTCATATATAGAAATACAATGTGTTGCTATAAGTTTCATTTTTTAGTTGAATAAAAAGATTATTATAAAATTTGTAAGAAAATGAATTTCCTTACATAATACCACAGGTAAAAAAAATATCAATTTTTTTTTAATGTAATATGTAATGTCTATTACATCCAAAATTATAAATAAAAAAGGAGGATTGGATTTTTTTATTTTTTCACAAGAATTGGTTGATGTTTAGTTCATTGTTTTTTTTTTACAGTAGACCTTAATATTATAAAACATGCATTATATATACTATATAATATATATTATTGAAAGTATTTTTGGGAAAGGTAAACAAATTATTTAAATACACATTTTATGTAAACCATTATTTATTATAAATACTATAAACTTTCACATTATTCAATAAATTATCGAACAGTTTTTTAAGATATATTTTTATAAATATATTCCTTTATTCCTTGTATTGTTTTTCAGATGTTACAATCTGGTGATATTCCATTATAAGGATCACCAGCCATATTTCCTTTTATAACACGCACTATATTAGCTCCATGTAAAATCATTAATGGTATTTGATTCAGTTTACTTTGATATGGTAATGTAACGGTAATTAAATTTTCTGATGGCATGCGATATGATAAAATGTTTAAAAATTCAATATTTTCATCTGAAAAAGAAGACATTTTTCTTACCATTAAATATTTTAAACGATGGAAAACACATGACTGATTAGAATACTATTGTAAGAAACAACGTAAAATAATTTGTAAAATGATTTTACGTTGTTTTAGAGAAAATCATTTCTCTAAAGAAATCCTTAATTCATTGCTTTACAACATAATCTTCATGCTCCCTCAAACAGATTTTATTGGTTACAAGAAATCTACACAGAATGTAGATTATTATACAAAATATAAATTTTTGTACATTTTTATAACCGATTTTTATGCAGACACAATTTTTAAAAAAATTAGCTTCAAAATTTTTTCTCAGTGTGTTTGTACATTGGCAAGAATTTAGGAAATCTTAAAATTCCTATTACACAGTTACTTTTACAATATCTATTTCTTTTTTTTTTATCTAATAAGATATTTCATATCATAAGTGTTTAGCATTTTATATACCTCTTACCTCAATATTCAGCTCTATTGATTGTTACACAATTTAGTACAATTCTTTTCCATATAATGAATATAAATTACTTAATAATGTAATTTGAGCAAAATATTCTGACGCACAATACAGCTTTATGCAAAAACACATTATGAAGATTATACAGATTATACAGAGTGAGCAACATAAAACCAAGCCCATAACGTAACCGACTAATCATATTGAGAGTCGTCTGATGCAAAACATTCTTGTCAATCGTGTTGATTTTTCATTGAATGTTCACCTTCAGTTCATCAATATTGTGGGGATTAGATGCATAAACTCTCTCTTTTTTAAGTAACCCCAAAGGAAGTAGATAACTCTGTTTTTGGTGGGTCTATCTGTCTACCAACAATGTTTTCGAGAAGCCAATTACAATAATTAAGTCGTTTCAGTTTGTCTGTCTCATTCAGTTGTTGCACAGTTGTAACGCAGTACGGTTTCAATTTTAATTCATGAAGAATTTTACGACAAGATGTGTATTTAACAGTAGACTGTTGGGATAACTTGCAAAGTGATATTTTTGGACCGGCAATAATTATTCTTTCAAAATCGGCAATGGCCTATGAAGTCCTAACGGAACATTGCCTATTCGTTTTGCATTTAAAACCAAACTTGTAAACCATTTTTTAACTAAACCGTGCACAATACTCTTTGTTGAGATACAGGCATTTGAAAATCTTTCAATGACTACTTGACGTGATTCTTCAAACAATCCAGAACTAATATAAACCTTAACTATAGCTATCCTCTCCTGGATTGAATAAGGCATTTTACACAAACACAACTGCACTCACTATACTGCACTGTAACAAAACATATACTGCACCGACATGTAACCACCTGACAAATGGCAGCAACAATCAGTAGTAACACATACATCCACTAGTCGTGCTAGTTGTGTGAGTCTTTCATAAATAGTGTTGGGTAGTGGTTTCATTATGGGTTTGGATTTATGTTGCTCATGCTGTACGATATTTACAATAAAAATAATAAAATAAATATTTACACAATATGCTCGTATATAACAAAGTAATTAGCAATATTCAAAGTAAACAAGTTATTTTGACAGTCCCAGAAAAATTTTATGCTTGACTAAAATAATTAGTCAAGCATTAAATATTATAAAATAATTAGTTTAATGCTGGCATTTTGATTTGACGTAAATGTTTTCAATTTTATTTTTAATATTTATGATTTGTTTTAGAAAATCTTTATTTATGTCATGAAATTAGATCAAATTGGCCAAATAGCCGCTAAAATTTATTTATTTGATGGTGGCATATATGTGATTCAATTTCTGTGTCTTGTTCACTCCTTTATTCTCAAGAAAACACTTTTGATAATAATATTGTTAACAAAAGCTACCATAGAAGCTGGAGTATGCAATTTTGGACTGGCAATAATTCTCCTTTCAATATCGTCAATGGCCTGCAGAGTCCTACTGGAATGTTATGTAGGGTTATTGACCGCTACATAAAAATTCTAATCAATTTCCTGAGATGACTACACAAATATTCAACTGTTTGATTTACCCGCTTACAAAAAAGTTATCTTTTTCATCCAAGTAGTTTTCATTTCTGGATTTAGAACAAGGCCAGTGTGTCAAAATTATTTTTTTACAGTTGTAGTTGTATTTCACATGTTTTGCAGTAGGCTTACTGCACTGTAAAAAAAATCTTTTGGAAGGGAAAATTCAGCAAGTCAAAACACTTTCTTTTGATAATAATCTTGAATACATTTTATATGGTACATTGGCTGTAGAATATATGTGTTATTGGTTGGGAAGAAACAATTTTAACTTTTTTAATTAACTGATATCAATGTGCCCTGTTCAATCTACCAGTTACAAAATTTTCTGATTAACCTTTCTAAATTCATTATTCCATGAATGGATGGATTTCTTCTTCAAAAATCTCACAACTCATTCTTGTTGATTTGTTACTTTAATACTTAACTGATAGGTTTTTAATATTTTTCAAAACAACTCAAATTCTGTAACTTATCAATTAATAATAATGGACATTTTTCTATTTCTGATATATGCTGCCACAGTAGCAACTTCTTTAATTGATATTTTTTTGCTGACATATTTTTCACATTAAAATTTAATATTTTTTTCTGGAAGCAATTACAAAATAAACCTATTTCATCACCACTGAATGTAGTAATAGTTTTTAACCAAGTATTTACAGAATTTAAATCAACATCCTTAGCTTAAAAATTTATTTTTACAAAATATTATAATATTATGGCTTGAATTTTGCCAGCCTTCTGATTGGGTAAGGTACCATCAAAAACTTTAAAATTTGGAAAACCAAGGAATTCTGCCAAGTTATTAAAGGGCTGTTTACTGGAATATTTAAAATCCTTATTTGTCAAAACTATTGCACAACTGCTTGATCAATTTGGTCGAATTCTAGTTTACAAACCTTTTTGAAGCATCTTCTTCCATTATTTTTTCCATGGTTTTCCACAATACATTTGAATCAGGTAAATTATTTTTTTTTGTAAACATCAGTCTGCTGAAAACCCTTTCTAATCGGTGAATTACATTACTTTGGAAAATATCCATAATAATACTGATGACAGAATATCATGTAGTTTTCTTGATGAATTAATTCAACACAGAAGCTTGTATATGGGAATATGGAAATGGAGAATTTTGTAGCATATGAGAAATGCCATACTTGACTGAGATTTGAACCTAGGACCCCCCAGCTGAAAGACTGAAACGCTACTACTCCACCTCAAAGATCAGAAAAATAGCAAAATATAAATATGTCTGCCTGTATTTATAAAAATAAACAAAATTCCTGTATTGGATTACTGAACTGTCATTTCAAAAGAACTGAAACAATATAGTAAGTTTAACATAAGGGTTATTGAAAATAACTTTGCATTTTACAATCTCAAAATCAAGCCAGTAAATCAGTTACATTTAGTTATTAAAAAATTACTCATAAGATTTTTACTTGAAGATTACTTAATCTTTTTCAATATAATCTCCACTGATATTGATTACACTTTATTAGTCCTCTATATTATCTTGCATAAATTAATCATTGAATTGCTGTTGCAGTGTTAAATTTGTACCTTATGTTTAACATCATAATCCACTACAAAACATTTACCACCGAGTGAATTTTATCAGATTAAACAAATGAAATTTCTTGTTGCTGTGCTGGGTCTGTAAGTTAAATAATAAAGAAGTTGTACCCATAACTAGTCAATTCTCTCTTTAGTTAGTTGAGCCATGTGATGTCTTGATTACCAAGGTGGAGTAATATTCTTCTAGTCTTTGAATTAAAATCCAAAGCATCAACTTAACAGTATAATGGCCAGTGTTACTGGCTCAATGTGTTGTTATTGTTCTTTTTCAATTTACGATAAATGTATTTATTCTGTAGAATGTAAAAAAGCGATTGAAAATGGGTGAATTATTTTGTTGATCTTATATAAAAATATTCAATGTGAATAAGGAAATAAAAATTAGAAATTGAAAAAACACAACTTACCTTTTTGCTGATAAACTTGAAGTGTGGTTCTATTTTCAATGAAAGATATCCAATACTGTCCAGGAATATCTAACCAATTCAGTGCATGAGGTTTTAACGTCAAAATTTTATTTTGCAATTTACCATCAAGTTTATAAATCTACAAAAAAATTAAGGTTTTTTTTTAATTATGTTTATTTTCTATTAGCAAAACTTATAAAATTCATACTTCTTATTATCAAACAAGAATGGAGATGTGGCAGGAGTGTAATTGAGCATTAGCATATTGTTAATAAAAAGAATAAATAAATATTTATTTATTTATTTATCCAGCTTCACAGCTTGGTAAAACTAAAGGCTTTCAAAATAAATTTATTATTTAAAAAATTATACTGCCTTCATATTATCAACATTTTTAGTGGTATAGAGGCTTCTTTTTCTTTCACTGAAGACTGTGGGCCCTTTTTTATGAGATGGTAGTATAAAATATTTTATTTTACGATTAAAAAAAAATTAAGGGAAATATAGTTAAAATCTGTAAAATTTATAATTTTTGCATCGTCATACCTGTGTTAAAACGATTTCACTAATGCTTTTCTTTTATAAATGGCCTTAGGCACGTGCCGAATTAATGTCCAACAGTAATCGGCTAGCATGTTAGTATTCCATTTCCCTATGTAGCGGCTTTCCATCACTGAAATGTCTTGGTGGAAACATTCACCGAGTTCGTCATTTACGTCTCCGAGGTTGTCCGGGATAAAATCCAGATATGAGTGGAGGAAGTGTATTTTCAAAGACATATTACATCCCATAGCTCTGTGTGAATTAAGAAGTTGATTAATAATATCGTGGTAATTGTTTATTTAAACATCTTTAAATAAAGCCCAAGCTGCACTTTGTACATTATTTAACATCGATTTTAATATATCATCTTTGACCAACTCTCTTATTTGAGGATCAACAATATTCCTTCTTTAATTTTTCCTTCACTTACATTCGGAAATTTCTGCCTGATGTACAAAAATCCGGGACTATCCTTTTTCATAGCTTTTACAAAATTTTTCATTACTCCTAGCTTTATATGGAGAGGGGATAAAAATATTTTTTTGGGTCAACTAAGGGCTCACAAATAATATTTTTCCCATTTGGAGTTAAGTTGTCTCATTTCTTCCACTCTTTGGTAACATTATGTTTATCCCAAGCTCGGCTGTCCCATTCGCAAAGAAAACACATGTACTTAGTATAGCCTTACTACATGCCTAACAAAATAGCTATAACTTTATATGTTTTTTTTGTTCATTTAATTTTTTGATAAATTGAAATCCCTAACCAAATCATTCAATTCACCTTGTGTTATAAGATGTGGCTTATTGGAAGATAATTCGAAATCAAAATCATTGTTGTCTTCTTCAATACTGCCTCATTCTTCATTGCTGCTTTTGAAACATACATTCACAGGTGGCTCAGGAACTGGAATAATTTCACTGTGAGGTATAGGCCTGATTGCAGATTGCAATGAAGGATAATTTACAGTATGTTTAGATTTTTTAGAAATTCCAGACACACTTGTTAAACAAAAGTAACAATCCTTCGTTCACATGATCCTTTGGTTCAGCTAAACCATAGGTACACCAAATGGCAAAGCCTTCCGTGTACCTTTCAGCCATCCTCTTAAATATACAGAACAATTACTGCATACTATATGAGGAGCCCACATCTTGTCCTGATCACCAATTTTAGACTGAAAGTACAAATGATATGCTTTTTTTAATTAAAGGTGTCATGTTTTTTCTATTTGATTTTACAGTAAACTCACCACATATATAACAAAAGGCATCCACATCATTTACACAATTTCAAGGCATTATGACTGCACTATTAACAAACTTACAGCAGTAAGACTAAACAAAATTAATTCATTCCTAAATCCAGCTACATGTTTTGATCTGCACAGACATGATTAATCTTGTCCATGAAGGCTCACTCTTCAGTATTAGATATGATGTCATAATATGTGATATGATTTAATTCTTTGTCTAGTATTGTTTACGAATTATGTTAACAAAGTTAAACAATAAAAAAATGAGCTAAAAAAATACAATATAGGAGCTTAAAATGCTAACTATACGTTGAAAATAATCCTTTAATTAAAATTTAAAAAATTTTCAAAAATGATGGGTGATAGAAAGATTGAGTTCATATTGGTTTTCAGCATAAAAAAACGGATTACAATCATGTATCGCACATTAGGAAACAAAAATTATCTTTATTAGTGTTATTTGTGTTCAGTTTAGCTGATAGTAAAATAAACTTATTATATTAGTAGTAACATAAGCACAGTTTCCTATGACCTGGATATAATTGACTAATGATAAGGATTATATTTAAAGATCACTTTTACAACCAAACACTAAAATAAGTGCTTTCTGTGACAGACAGTCAGAATTAGAACATTTTTTCTCTCAATACAAAATCTTAGTATACTGTAATGATGTGGACTCTGGAAGCTTTGGGACGTATGCACCATCCTGACGAATGGCGACTTTTTATCGACTCGTCAAAGCTTAGTTTTTTGAAAGCAGATTTACATTACATTGGAAATAAATACCCATCAATTTCATTAGTATACACTATTCACATGAAGGAGTCTTATGAAAATATGAAACTTGTTCTGAGCAGGATTCAGTATGAGAAATATTTATGCATATTTGTGGAAATCTAAAAGTAATAGCAGATACACTATGTTCTGTTGCTTTTTGTGCAAGTGGGACAGCCGGGATAGGAAAATTCATTACATAACAGGGCAGTAGCCAAAGAGAGAGGTACTGACTGTAGAAGAGAAGAACTGGTTGCTTGTTATAAATTGGTTAAGTGGACTGTATAATAAATGACACATTTTGAAAGTAACTGTCACTGATTGACATTATTATTATATAGATTGACAATCCATGGTAATTTTATACCACTAAACTAAACAAACTTTGTGATTAAAACCTAACAAATAAGTGGATATTACGTCCACATCATCAACTCAACTCCGAGAGCAACACACACGAACAAAGGAGTGGTAGAACTCCCCACCCCACAACACACAGACACGTACACAGATAAATATCCAACATGTCCCCCACCTTGAAGGAACACCTTCAAAAAATAAAATTAATTTACATGAATGTCAATAATACATGAGACTACATAATAAAAAAAAAGTAGAACATGCACATAATATACAAGAAAATCATAATGTAACAATAAACTTATTGTTTTGGTAATGGACATATTTTTGAAATTTGTCTTTTTAATGTTCCGGTTGAAATTTTACATGTCACCACAAGCACTTTTCCATTGTTTCCAGGATGTATATTGATGACATGAGCCATTTTCCATTGGAATGGAGGGAGATTGTCCTCGTTGATGACGACCACATTGTTTTCTTGCAGTAGTTTCCATTGTGATCATTGCTGAAGATTGTTCAAATACTCATTGGACCAATGAGACCAGAAGTACTGCACTCGTTGCTGAATCTGTTGCCAGTGATTAAGTCTATTTACAGGAAAGGGTTGTAAATTTGGTTCTGGAAGGCTGCTAATGATATCACCTATTAGGAAATGTGCCGGTGTTAGAGGAAGAAGATCGAAAGGGTTGTTCGGTATTGGAGTTAAGGGTCGGGAATTTACACACGTCTTGATTTGAGTCAGTAGAGTGGTAAACTCTACTATTGTCAGACTGTTAGTACCGATTACTCTTTTCATGTGAATCTTAACAAGTTTGACTGATGATTTCCAGAGTCCGCTGAAGTGTGGAGCACTGGGAGATTGAAAGTGCCATTGAATACCTGCAATGGATAAAACTTCTGCAACACTTTACACTCCATGGAAAATTGTATACCATTACACTAAAGAAACTTTGGGATTTAAATATAAGATATCGACATTATGTGCACTTCATCAACCCAACTCAATTAACACCGAGAGCAACAAACACAAACAAGAAAGTGGGAGAACTCCCCATCACACACCACACAGAAAAATATCCAACAAGAATATTGTTAGTCAGACATTAGTAAAACCAGAAAAAGTTTATCTTCCACCACTTCACACTAAGCTAGGTTTATTCAAAAATTTTGTTAAAGCAATGGATCATAGTAGTGCAAGGTTTCTGTTTCTAAACAACAAATTCCCTAATATAAGCGATGCTAAAATAAAGGAAGGTATATTTGTTGGACCACAAATAAGAAAACTAATGAGTGATCCAGTATTTGAAGAATATTTGAATCACTTGGAGGTTGCTGCATGGAAATCATTTCAAAATGTGGTAAATAACTTCCTTGGAAATCATAAGAGCATTAACTACAGAGAACTTGTGAGTGAACTCCTTCAAAACTACAAAGAACTTGGGTGTAACATATCACCCAAAATCCATTTCTTACATTCACAGTTGGATTTTTTCCCTAACAATCTCAGCGCTGTTAGTGATGAATGCTTTCACAAGGAAATATCTATAATGTTAATACAATACAAGGGAAAGTAGAACCCAAAAATGTTAGCCAACTATTACTGGAATCTAAAGAGGGATCTACCTACAGAAAATTACAGCAGAAAATCCAAAAGAAATAGATTTTACATTACATGCAACAAAATGCATGTAATGTATTGTCATTTTACATTCATCATACATTTTTTGTTTCAAAAGAGATCTCAATTACAAAAAAACTGAATCCATAGAAAACATCTATTAACATATATGAAATCCGCATAAAAAATACTATAAGAATCAGCCATTCACTCTCATTTAACAAACAAAAAATTAAATTTTGTTGACCAGTGTTATTAGTTTATAAGATCATTCGTTATGACTTATCTTTCAAATTATAAGAGTTACAACCAGCTGCCATTTACTAACAATCATTTTTAAATAGAACACCTTGTTCTGTCAAGCAGAAGTTTATTAATGCAAATTTCACAGAAATGGGAAAATGTGTTTGACTGCCTATGCATCAAAAACACAAACAGACAAAATATCAAAAGGCTGAGTTAAAACAGGATTTTTGTTCATTCAATAAAGAGATAAAATAATTTTTTTTTATTAAGTTAATCTTATTTTACAATTTTTATTTTTTAATTTTATTTAAATTATGGAAAAACTGACAAAAAAACTGTCTAGCTAAAAAAGTAATTTATAAGAAGGCCAGAAAGCCAGTTACAAAAGCCAGAAACCTTTGTCTTGATATAAATTTAAAAAAGAGAGAAGATGTAAAGAAATACTACTAAATACCATCTGTGCTGAGTACTGAGTATGAAACAGACATTACAACTAACTGAAGGAGTGTAAAGGATTTAAAAATAAACATAAACTGTGAATAAAAGAGATGTTAAAATCAAGTTGAATATGACATCATAATGTGCCAATTATCCAAACAGTCTAAGACTCCTTGAAATGAATATTCTATGCATTAACTGGTATATCTCTAACAAATGTCAGCGTATATGTAACACACAACAGTTTCTGCTGGGCTTCTAGCTCTTTCATAGGAATTCCAGGCAATGAAAGCTCTTACGTAGTTTCTACGGAAACCTGTGCTCAGCAAACTTTTATGGATCATGTTAACCACTGGTTGGTTAAATAAGGTGATATAATTGTTAAAAGCAACTTGGAAGAATGAATGTTGAAATTGTTAAAAATAAGATGCATAACATTAAGGCTAGAGTATTGCCATAGAAGTCATCTTGCAAGTCCAATCATCTGTAGTCATTAAGTTACCTATACCTGGTGTAAGATACTGTAGTTAACTTTGAAACCAAAATTATTTTCTAGCTTTGTTCTTTGTTAGTCATCATCCTGCAGTCTTTATATATTCACATTAAACATTTGCATCAAGTTTTGCTGAAAGCTTGATGATGTCCAAGCTGAAGTGAATGTGCTTGTTGGGAGGATCTAAAAGCCAGATATAACATAAAATAGATTACCCTGGAAACTACAACAAAGCATATGTTGAGAGGTACAGGGTGCCCCTGGCCTAAGCGGTTAGAGGCAGAGGCAAGATGAAAATAAGGAAAAGATCCTTCTTCTTTTTCCTGTTTAGCCTTCAGGAATTACTGTTCAGGTGTTACTTCAGAGGATGAATGATGATGATATGTATGAGTGTAAATGAAGTGTAGTCTTGTACAGTCTCAGTTCAACCATTCCTGAGATGTGTGGTTAATTGAAACCCAACCACCAAAGAACACCAGTATCCACAATATAGTATTCAAATCCATATAAAAGCCTTTACTAGGACTTGAACGCTGGAACTCTCGACTTCCAAGTCAGCTGATTTAGGAAGACATATTCACCACTAGACCAACCTGGTGGGTTAAGGAAAAGATCTGGAACCAGTGAGCTGACCTAACATGCCAGATGTACTGCCGGTAGGCTCATTAGAGTCACAAGGACACTCCCCTGAGCTGAGTAATACTTGATTGTTCAGCCACCCAGGAGAGCAGGAGAACAAAAAAGCTGAAGTGGCATGAATTTCAGTAATGCATTTAATGTACTGAATAAAATAAAATCAATACTAATTTCATTTAAAAAAAAATAGTAATTTATGAAATATTACCTTTATAGAATCAGTCGTTGATTGCAGCTTTGGATAATCTATCTCAGCTATAGCCAAATAGTTCCGGCTTGGATGTAAACTATATTCTGTAATCCTTGTATCGTTATCAGTGGAATTTATTAATAATTTGAAATTTTGATTGTTATTGTTAATATTAGCAATAAGTTTCTGACTAGATGTCACTCCTGTAAATTAAGAAGTCAATACATAAACTATTTATAGGAAGAAAAATTAGTAATAAAAACAAGTGCTTCTTTGCTTAAACTGAACAAAGTAAATTAGTCATTTGATATATTCAGTCACTAGAATTTAGTTCTGAAATTTATTCATTAGATCTGGTTCATTCTTTTATTCTCCTCACACATCATACTTATGAAATTTATAAGAATTTATTTTTTTTTCTTCTATGTATTGAATTACTTTATGCTTTGAAGCCAAGTGGGAGTTAATAGAAACTTAAGAAATTAAAAAATCCTTATTAAATTTGTAGTGATATCTAGAAAAAAATAGTTTTCTAGAATGTTTTTAGCTTATTTAAATTAAAAAAAAAAACTGATCAGCTTTGATGACCATTACACATTTCAAGGTGTCTCAGATGGTGAGAAGGTAACCATTCATGAAAAATTTCATTGTGAATTTTATTTCAATAAAAAAATATAACTTAAGTTTACCAGAATTGCTACTAGTATTTATTTTTTAACTTCAGATTAGAATTTTTGAAAAATATTTACGCCCCCATAATCATGAGGATGTTTAAAAAGTAATTTTTTTTTCAAATCTATTGTTAAGGAATGGTTTAAGCTTTCTTGGACAAGTGATATGGAAAAATATGATTCTTCCTGGGTCAAATAACACTGTGCTGGCCTCAGTGAAAGTTTTCATTCTAGTGCTAACACATTAAGCATTATATACCCTTATTAATCAACATTCAAAAAGAGGGCATTATGTAATTAATTTTTTAAGAGGAATCTGGGTCCTCATAAATTCATGAAATGGGTGAAATGGTTATCAGGAATAAGTTGTTATGTGGCCAATCATTTACATGACAGAAGACAACTATTGCTCATAAGTAATAACATTCACGAAGATAATTCTAGATGACTTTTTAGTTCTAGAAATAACTACCAAAGTTTCAAAAAATTATAAATTAATAAACCTGACAGAATTAAATATTAGAAAATATTACACATATTAATACACACAAAATTTCAATTTGACATTTAACCATCAGACAGTGTTTGAGGGAGATGGTCTTATAAAAACTGCAATAAATAGTAGCACTCTTGTAAAGTAACATGCAATTTTCATTATTTTAGAATTAAATTTTTATTATGCAATAATGAAATTATTTCAATAATGACCTAGAATGCAGGATCCTGTGAAAGTGTTATCATGAAAAATTAAGGTAAGTTACATCTTATCTCAATATTCTGATGCAGCAGGTTATTTAATAGAACTTAAATATATACATACAAATATATGTGTGTGTAAACATACCATATACATAAAATATAAACATTTACAGCAAACCAAATCAGATTTTATAATATAAATTTACAAAAACTTACTAAACATTTTCAATCCTATTTGTGACCATTCTCAGTGACTCTGATTTTAGGTTTACTCTTTAGTTTTGTTTCTATCTTTTTTTAAAAATATTTTATACAATATCTTGACACTAAAACTACAATAAAACTTTATTTCAATTGCAATGAACATTTAGAACATAGTTTAGGTTTATGAATACAGGAAATTATTATTTATTTGGTTTGGTTGGTTTTTAAAAGATGAGGTGACTTATTTTTTGCTTTACTATTTTATTGAGTCAGTAAATAAATTTTCCAGTAAGAAACATAACAGCTAACAAATACGGTAGGCTAGATATGGTGGAGGTGGTTGGGGCACTGCTGGTGCTGTTATGTGTAGCATAATCTGTGAGAGGCATCTTGCCTCTCAGGTTTACAGAAAAGATTTTAAAATTTATTTTTTGTGAGTAACAATATGTTTTTAGTCACACACGTACCGGTTGTAGCACAATCACGTCACAGGATGGGGTGCTTCGAGACAGTCTGTCTGCCTAGGTGCAGAGTCCCTGGTCGGGTGGAAGCGTAGATTTTACCCCCACTACTCCCCCCAGCATGTGACGTCATATGACTTGGATGGTAGCCGGTTCTAGCAATGACGTCACTGGTTGGGTGTGTCTCGAGCTTGTGACATCACAGGCGGGTTGCATCGAGACGGTCTATCTGCCTAGACAGTAGCGATAACGTGCGGAAATGGAAAAAAATCAGACTAGATATATGTCAACCTGCAATATTTAGTACTGTTGAAAATGCGTTCGATCTCAATCTGGTAACACACTACTACAATAACAAACAAGGTGTAGTAAAGGACATACACATAATCATGCAAAGTTTAAAACAAAATATTGTAGAGCTCCTGACCCAATTGCTTCATCATGAAAAATCATTCAAATTCAATATATTTTTGGAATGCACACAAGAACGAATTCGGTTAATAACAGAAGTAGATAGAATATGTTCCTCATGGACTAACCTTGACCTTTGACCCCCCAAAATTAATAACCACAATTTCATTTACCAAAGATCATTGACCCTAAAATATAAACAAAGCGGGCATTACACTGAAAATTGTAAAAGGTTGAAACGTACCGCAGTAGTATAGAAACCTTACATACGGGGCCAGGGAATACATTAAAAAGTGGCCTGAAATCGGCCCCATATGTAAGGTTTTTTTCACGAGAGCGACCCCCACTTTCTAGTTAAATTCTCACCATGAAAGCGTCTATTTACTACAAAAAGCACAGAAAAACACGACTCTGTTTTCTTCATATAAATCAATAAATTAAAGAAGATTGGCCCCGTATGTAAGTAAATAACTGTATACATTAAAGAAGATTGTGCAATACTCATTAATTACAAAAAAATAAAAATAACTGGAGAATCCCCACTCTTTTACATGTCTATATATATAGAGTGAATGTTAACATCAATAACACATCATTATTAAAATTATTTACATTATAATACGAATGCAAGAAACCATAAACTTTGAACGAATTGATAATGGTAGTAAATTAGTATTTTGTTATAAAAATCTGTCTGACAAGTATGATTTAATTATATTTTTAGATAATATAAAAGATGATATTAAACAGTTATATAAATAATACACTTCTACTTCATTTACTACGCAATTAATTTGTGAATATAATAAAGATTTATTTATTTCGTATGGAAAAAATCTTTATAAATCAAACAAATTGGAAGAAATAAAATTTTTCATGGAAAATAAATTGTCTATTGATAGCGCTTTTGATGATTTAATTGAATATTATTCTGAATTGAAACAAACTAAATAAAAAAATATCTGTCTCTGAACTGATGTTGCATATTCAAATACCAGATACAAAAAAAACAAGGGAATGGGTGGTTCTTTAATAAAACACTCGTGGAATGTTAGTGAAAAAAATTTTGTAAATATTTATGAATTTTTAATGATTATGAAAGATATGTAATTGTATAACTTCATCAGTGATTCCATGGTAGAGTTAGACTATGTAATATCTATCTATATGGAGGGTTAACCTAAATTATAGTTTACACACTGCATATAATTTAGGATTGTGTTTTATTTGATTGTATATATGTTCATATGCACCCTGCCTCGAGTTACAGCTGCAGGCAACAACTGCTCTGACATCACATGCTCTCTGCATCTAGACAGATAGACAGTCTTGAGGCAACCTGCCTGTGACATCACCCACTCGAGATACACTCAGCCTGTGATGTCACTGTGCTAGAACTGGCTACCCATAAAAAAAATATCATTTTTTGTGCATTAGAATGCAATATGGAAATTTGTTAGTTTTGTAGAATTCCAAGCCTGACTGAAATATTCAATGCCAGGATCTTCTGGCTGAAACGCTGAGGGATAATTCTCTGCCATGAAGGTCAGTAGCATAGTTCTATTATACATTACAAACTCAAGGCCTCCGCCTTGACGTCATATGGTGAGTGTATCTGTGACATCACTGTGCTAGAACCGGCTACTGCATCTCAAGGTACCCCAGCCTGGTTGTGCTACAAGCAGTTAAATATACCTACTATCTTTTGTTAACCAGAATTTATACAAATCCACATCCAAAGAGCAGAGTGGATCTAGCATGCTGCAGATGCCAAGTTGCTAATTAAAAATTATATGAGAAAATTAAAAATGTTTACATTTTAATGTTATTGTACACATTAAAATGTAAACATTTTGTAAGTTTAAATTAATTTTATGTTACTTTAAAATGAAGGATGAAATAAAAAATATATTTCATAATAGTTTAATAATAATAATCATTTTTTGTTTTATAAATTAATTAAATGAGAAAGCTAAAAAGTGGTGATATTTTATTTTCCTACAGTATGATTTTATGTATGAATTATGATTACTGTTTAAATTTAATATTTACCTAAATTATCTTCCCTACATAAACCTGCTTTATAGTTGCAATTACCATTCACAGAATAAAAAGTTCCATTATAATATTCATTATCATTGTCATCAAGGAGTTCACCCAAATTAGTTAACTTTTGAACAAACTGTAACTAAAAAAAAAAAAAATAGTATTCTAAAATAAAATTAAATACAATAATAAACTAACAATGTATTATGAGTATCTTAAAGTACAACCTATCACTTAAGTTTTAATAATAATTTGTCTTTTTAGGGAAAAGAAGCTTTCCCTATATATATATATATAGTGGGATTAACAAATTTGACTGAAACTTGATGATACACTTGTCGAATGAATTTACCAAAAATGTCTTTCTATCTACTGCCAATTTCTAGTCTTGGCACACATCTATTATATCCTACTTCCTTAATTATCTTCTGTTTTTGTATGCTTAATTCATCTATAATCTTGAAGCTTGTGCATTAAAATACAGTATGGAAATTTTTTAGTTTCGTAGAATTCCAAGCCTGACTGAAATTCAATGCCAGGATCTTCTGGCTGAAACGCTGAGGGATAATTCTCTGCCATGAAGGTCAGTAGCATAGTTCTATTATACATATTCTAATATTTAATTTCCTTCTACGAATCAAATTTATAATACTGCTGAATGGCTTAATTTACAGCCCACAAGCTTTGTTTTTATTTTTGTAAGATACTTCTATCATCTCTAATTTGCCTTAGAAACTTTTAAAATAAATCTACGATTACAAATAAGTATTTTTTAAAATATGTCTTTCCATTTTCTAAGTCTACATTTTATTCTAACATATATATTTTTCGGTCACATTTCACTGCTTTTATTTTATTCTTATCTTTAATTTCAAATTAAATACCTTTCCTATCAATGAATTTATGCTATTTATATGTATCTTTCTAACTCATTTTTAGTTTTAGCTAACAGAATAATATCATCGATGAATTTTAAAAACCTTTATTTTTTTTTTCTTAGATGGTCTTTTCAAAGTAATTAAAAATTGTAAGCTTATCTACTATGGTATATTAAAGTACGAAAACAATATTGAAGCTGATCAAGTAACTGTTCAGAAAAGAACTTCCATATATTATCTAAAATATTGTTTACCTGAAATCAGATCCATTCTTCATTCTAGTTAACAAAGATGGCAAAATAAATAGTTAACTCCCAACTTCATATCCTAACAATACAAGAATAAAATGTGATAATCTAAATTTTCTCATGTTTAACAATGAGAAAATTAGTATTAGTAACTAATTAGTATTAGTTAATACTAATAACATATACAAACAAAATAATACCTGTGTATCACCTTCTGAATATTTCCATAAAATATTATCAGTATCACTACCACAGTTATATAAATTAACACTAGATGCAGATTTTGTAATTAAAAATGTTTCATTTTGGTGGTTTATGGCTTTTATTTTTCTCACTCCATTAATTCTATTTTGTTCAAACAGTAACTCAAATAAGCCGTTTTCTTTTTTTCATTTATACATTAATAATGTGCAGGTTTTACTAATACTAATAACCAAACAATCTTCTTCTTGAACCTGTAATAAATAATATTAAAGAAAAAAAAAACAAAAGATTATCATAATTAATTTATAATCTATTTCTTAACGAAGACTAATAATATAAGAGATTATTTCATAAAAAAAATTCAGAAGGTTTCTAGAAAGTGAAGAGATAAATGAGCAGTTTAACTCCATAATATGTATAAATTAAGTTTAACTTTTGTATAAGGAGCATGGAGAGTAGTTTTTATATTATTTTTATACAATGTAATGTTAAAAATAAATTTAAAAATGTTAAATAAGTTTAATTTTTTAAATAAGTTAAAAATAAATTTGACAATTTTTTCGCCAGAATGAAATTATTGTAAAAGTTAGATATGTTTTGTTGTTTAACATAAACAAATTAGCTGAAGAATATGAAAAATGTAATAAAGGCTGGAAATACTATAAAACTTCCAGGCTGATAATACATCCATGCATACATATCGCTCTTGTTCTGTCAGTTTCTGGTGAACATGGAATAATTTATCATCCCTCAGTCGTGACTCAAATAATTCCGTTATTGCATAATAAAAATGTATAAATTTTTTTTCTTATTTATGCAATAACAGAATTATTTCAATCATGACTGAGGATGCGGTATCCCTTGAAAGTACTACAATGAAAAATTAAGGCAAGATATGTCTTATCTCAATATTCTGCACTAGGTGATCTATTTAATAGAATTTAAATAAAATTTAACAGTACAGTGAAATAATATGAATCTTTAAAAGATTAATTTCAGTAAAATAACTTAAAATAAATGTGTGTGAGACTATTCTAGCTTACTTTTAAAAACCAATTTAATAAAAACATAAATATTAATATGTATAGTTAACTGTTCTCAATTAGACAATGATAGTGATGCCTAGGTGCTAAAGAAAAGAAATCATAAACTTATAAAACAAGTGAAAATGTAATTATTAAACCCATTAAGGATTATTCTAGGACGAACAGAATAAATTATAAGCAACGTGATGGCTCTTTAAATTTAAGACATTAACAATAAAAGTGAATGGCAATGGAAAAGGTAATATAACCATTTAATGAGGATGCCTAATATGGCATACCTAAAAAAAAGTTTGACTGCAAACTTTTGAAAAAAAAATCTGACTGCAAGTAAAAAGGCTGGACAACTCATGAAAAGTTGCATGTAAAACTGCATATGATATGAGGAATTACTAAAACAGGCACTTTGCCTGAAATGTGGAATGTAGAAGATGTATGTAGGCATGCTTTATTGTCTAAATGGTTTCTAAGGTGGAAGAATATTTATTTAAAATGTTTGAGGTTTTACCAATCAAACCTAAATAAGAAATGTATATTAATTATTGATTCGATACCATCCATGTAAGAGGTATTAATTTCCACACAGGTAAGGTATGACACAGTTGTGTCATACAGTAGCAACTATATTTACTGCTTCAATTCTGAAGAAAAGCGATTAGTTTTGAGAGACTCTCAGATAATATGCCTTACCAAGGATATTGTATTAGTATACTTTAATAATGATTCTGATATTTTAAAGCCATTAAACAGCACAATATAACATATACATAGTTGCAAAGAAATTAATGAAGAGATAACTATCTGAAACTGCACCGAAACTTATCACAAAATATAGCTATAGACTTTTTTTTGACTACAGAATTATTATGACTTTATAATATCTACGTAATATAATCATCACTTCTTCCCTATTTGCTTCCTTTTAGGAATTACCGATGTCTTCAATAAATATCTTACCAAATATCACAAAGCTATAAAAGCAGTATAATGAGAAGCTGTTATTCATTTCATTACTAATTTATAAAAGTGTATGCTAGTTTCTATGTTTTTAATTATGTTTTGTAAACATTAACAGTAAATAATTCTTGCATAAAATGAATTTTGATTTTGAGATGTATTTTATTTTTAAGATCATATCTTACTAAAATTTGATGTTAAGTAAATTACAGATTTGCAGATGTTAAAATATTATTAACATATATGATATAAATTAACATATCTGTTAAAATCATATATCTCTTATTAATTTTGTATTAGCAATTTTGTTTTTTTTTTTTTATTAAAAATTTTGTTAATTTTGTATTATTGTTATTTTTGTATTAGGTATATGGTAAAATCTGAATTCTATTTTGCTATTTATAAGTGACTTATTTTGTATATTATAAATTATTTTAAGAGTAAATAAATTGTATTAAGAATTTTTAGTGTGCTTGTTGAACTATATCAACATCCTTGTCGAACTACAATATCCTTGTTAACAATATCCTTGTCGAACTACAAACACATGACAATATACTTGCATTAACCTGAAACAATTATTTCATCTACACGATTCATCATTATTATTATTAGTATTATAAAACAGCATAAACAATCATAGAATTTAAAATTACATTAAAACATGGAGGATTTAAATCATCAAAATTCTGGTACTGGCATGTATACTATATATTTACAGTAATGTTTAATAACATGTAGTTAATAATAATAAAAAAAAGGCGTTACGTTTCTCTTTATGAGACTTATGAAAAACTGAAAGTATATCCTTTTTAATGTTAACTATACTTAAGTTACAAAAAAATCACAATCTTTCATGAAAGAAATTGTCAAATCATTTTTGTTCAATTCCTGATCCCAGGTAGGAAGGTTGTAATTGAGAAAATTTAAAGGAACAAATAAAAATTGATACGATACAGCAGAATTTCAATTTTTAAACAACGGTGCAACTTGCAACTAAACTTGCAACTATATAAAACTTGAAAATGAAACTTGTGCTAATGAGAATTCCTGTGAAGATGACAAAATGCAACTATTATCAACACTGGCCTTAAGCTGAAGTTTACGTTGTGCTCAACCTTCATTAGCATTAACCTTAATTAAGAATTGTATTCATTACTTTATCACAATTAATTTTAATGTTTTACTTTTACATTACTGTAATAGTTTAAGCAAAACGTACGAAAAAATTCAACATTTTGTACTTAGGTTGCAAACAATTTTGAATTTTAATTCTCTACTGCAATTAATATTAAGTTAAATAAGAATTAAAATATTACTCGAAAAGAAAACACAAAATACATAATAAGCAACTTTCTTTCAAATAAATTTAAATTTAAAGAAAAGAATTTCTAAAAACATGTTGGTAAAACTTCGAACCCAGTGGTATTTTAGAAATCAAGTTTTTTCACTCGATCTAATAGCATTTAAATGTTTTATTTATTCATTAATTTATTATTATGGACTTTCTTTAGCTACAATACCTCACAACAGACTGTAAGTCTAATTATAAGTCCAGTAGTTGGTTATCCAGCATCAAGCATTGACAAGAAATGAAACCAAACAACCAAAGAGTCCTCGTAATACAACCTTTCAAATTCACTAAAAAAAAACTACATTGTTTTTTTTATAACACAAGAGTATCACAATCAGTTATTTATTGGATCTATCAAGTAATACCTCAAATAACCGCAGATTAATGAATGTATTGTAAAAATTATGTTCCAGTATAGTTCTATTAA
Source organism: Lycorma delicatula (assembly GCF_047948215.1). Lineage (NCBI taxonomy): Eukaryota > Metazoa > Arthropoda > Insecta > Hemiptera > Fulgoridae > Lycorma > Lycorma delicatula. The sequence continues at coordinate 1,212,620 of NC_134465.1, forward strand.
TAGTGGTATTTAATAAATACCATTAAATAAAGTGAGAAAATACTTACTTTTATTACATGAATGCTTTCAACATCGCTATTAAAAAGTAACTCCTGTGAAATAGCAAAATTCTGCAATTCATATAGTTGTGTTCTTGCAATTTCTGTCCTATTATGAATTTCTTTACACTCATTAATATAATTCATCTAAATCACATAATAATAATAATAATGAATTTAAAATAGCATAAATATAAATAATTATATGAATGACACAAAAAAAGTTTTAAAAAGAATAGTATAAAAGACAATCAACATGAAGATTAATTTAAATATTAAGAAACATTATACAATACACTAGAGTAAGTTAGAACCAAGCATATTATGTGATAAATATTATCACAAAAAAGTCACATAGAACTAAAAAATGTCAAAAACACAAAAAATATAATAGTGGAGGTCAAGGATCTCCATTGAGATGAACCTTCATTTCCCAAAAGTGAGATTACTTTTTAAGTACATGTAAATAGAATTATTTGTCTGATATAATATGACACTTGGAAGTGTTTAATAGTGCTAATGCACTATCCAGAATCGCTTAAATAGTTGATTAAAAAAGTTCTATTAAAATAGTTGTTTAAAACTAGACCCCATTTGGACCTCCAGGTGGGAACTCCTAAGGAAGGAGTCATCAGAAAATTGAAAAATAACATTCTAAGAGTCAAAGCATGGAATGTTAGAAGTCTAAAAAAAGGTTGGTAGATTAGAAAATTTAAAGAAGGAAATGGATAGGATAAATGTAGATGTAGTAGGAATTAGTAAGGTTAGGTGGGAAGAGGAAAATGATTTTTGGTCAGGTGATTTTAGAATAATTAACTCAGCTTCAAATAATGGGCAGGCAGGAGTAGATTTCATAATGAACAAGAAGGTAGGGAAAAGAGTAGAATATTTCAAAATGCAAAACGATAGAATCATTGTAATAAGGATAAAATCAAAGCCTAAACCGACAACGATTGTTAACGTCTATGTGCCTACAAACGCCCATGATGATGATGAGGTAGAGTGTGTATACGAAAAAACTGACGAAGCAATTAAACACATAAAAGGAGATGAAAATTTAATAATAATAATAATAATAATAATAATAATAATAAATTAAATAATTTTTGTTTAATCTAATAAACAAAGATGGAACTCCGAATTATAATACAAAAGGCAAAGTAGACAGGTGGATGGAATATATTGAAGAGTTATATGGAGGAAATGAATTAGAAAATGGTGTTATAGAGGAAGTTGAAGAGGATGAAAGGGGAGAAACAATACTGAGATCTGAATTTAAGAGAGCATTAAAAGATTTGAATGGCAGAAAGGCTCCTGGAATAGATGGAATACCTGTTGAATTACTGTGCAGTGCAGGTGAGGAAGCGATTGATAGATTATGCAAACTGGTGTGTAATATTTATGAAAAAGGGGAAGTTCTTGTCAGACTTCAAAAAAGAGTGTTATAGTCACGATACCAAAGAAAGCAGGAGCAGATAAATGTGAAGAATACAGAACAATTAGCTTAACTAGTCATGCATAAAAAAATCTTAACTAGAATTCTATACAGAAGAATTGAGAGGAGAGTGGAAGAAGTGTTAGGAGAAGACCAATTTGGTTTCAGAAAATGTATAGGGACAAGGGAAGCAGTTTTAGGCCTCAAATTAATAGTAGAAGGAAGAATAAAGAAAAACAAACCAATATACTTGGCATTTATAGACCTAGAAAAGGCATTTGATAATGTAGACTGGAATAAAATGTTCAACATTTAAAAAAAAATAGAGTTCAAATACAGAGATAGAAGAACGATTTACAGGAACCAAACAGCAACAGTAATAATTGAAGAACATAAGAAAGAAGCCGTAATAAGAAAGGGAGTCTGACAAGGATGTTCCCTATCCCCGTTACTTTTTAATCGTTACATAGAACTAGCAGTTAATGATGTTAAAGAACAATTTAGATTCTGAGTAACAGTACAAGGTGAAAAGATAAAGATGCTACGACTTGCTGATGATATAGTAATTCTAGATGAGAGTAAAAATGATTTAGAATGAACAATGAACAGCATGGATGAAGTCCTATGCAAGAACTACCCCATGAAAATAAACAAGAACAAAACGAATAGTAATGCAATGTAGAAATAACCAAGATGGACCACTGAATGTGAAAATAGGAGAAGAAAAGATTATGGAGGTAGAAGAATTTTAAAAATTACTAAAGATTAGTAAAGATGGATGAAGCAGGAGTGATATAAAATGCCGAATAGCACAGGCAAAACGAGCCTTCAGTCAGATATATAATTTGCTTACAGCAAAAATTAATTTAAATGTCAGGAAAAGTTTTTAAAAGTATATGGAAGTGAAAGTTGGACAATCTGAGTATCTGAGAAGAAAAGATTAGAAGCTTTTGAAACATGGTGCTACAGGAGAATGTTAAAAATCAGATATCTGGATAAAGTGACAAATGAAGAGGTGTTGCGGCAAATCGATGAAGAAAGAAGCATTTGGAAAAATATAGTTAAAAGAAGAGACAGACTTATAGGACACATATTAAGGCATCCTGGAATAGTCGCTTTAATATTGGAAGGAGAGATAGAAGGAAACAATAGTGCAGCCAGGCAACGTTTCGAATATATAAAAAAAAAATTGTTAGGGATGTAGGATGTAGGGGGTATACTGAAATGAAATGACTAGCACTAGATAAGGAATATTGGAGAGCTGCATCAAACCAGTCAATTGATTGAAGACAAAAAAAAATTCATTTTTCCAATTGAAATACATTTAATTTATTAAAATCTCCTTCTCCATTTATTGATGAAAATGAAATATTCCCATCAACAATCCAACTACCTGATATGATTTGATTGTTATCGATAAGAACAGCTCTGTTTTCCCAGTCTTTTACATCAATTCCAGATAAAATTTTGAATCTATTTCCAAATCACTGTTTGAATAAACACAGTCGAACTCTAATGGACCTGTATTATTAACATTATAAATAATTATATCTTTCATTATGCTCACTTTTACATTAAAAAACTGATAGTTATTAATTATTTTTTCAGATTATGGGATCACTTTACACACACATAAAAGTAACCTATATGCTACTTGACTGCATGCTGAAAGGGTTTCTAACCAGCTAAAGATGATTCTAAGGATAGCAGCAAAATAACTCTACTGAAGAAGTTGTCTGGTTATTAGCTCCAAATTTTTTCCGAGTGAAAAATTTTCATGTATATTGAAAGCGAATTCTAAATTTATATCTTACCAGTATTTTTCAGTCAACTCGGTCAAGAATTTAAGAGAATAACTGAAAAAACTTAGTATATTATAATTATTAATAGGGACATATTAAAATAGTACAGTTCAATCCAGTTCTATTACAATTTAAGAAATTTACCTGAAAATGTGTTGTTTCCACCTAATATAGCTACATCCTGTATCAGGATGTCATTAACAGTATCATTTGTAATAAGGTCTCCTTTGATAGAAACATTTCTATTAACAAAAAAATTGCCATCAATAACTTGATCACCTTCAGTCTGTAAATAGAAAATAAAATTAATACTTACAATTCAGAAAGTCCACAGACATACAAACACAAATAAAAAAAAATATGCAGTGTACTATTTGGATGGGAAGTCCCTTTACACTGTAATAAATTCAGCTTAATCAGGCTCTATTGCTGCCCATTCTCACCGCTCATACTGCTCACTGCTGCTGGAAAAGACAGGGAGGATAAGCTGTAGTGGGGATCGTCCAGTGTGTTCATTCATGGTGGGATGACCATAGTCATAGAAGTGTGAAATGATGGCTGTTAAGAGTGTGTTCACTGTCAAAAAGCATTTGTTAGCTTGTGTGTAGGTTTACAAACATCCACACACTGGTAAAACAATGCAGAACATTGTGAATGACTTCTTTGTGCGTTTTGGGAAATCGTCACAATCATGGCAAACATTACTGACGTGGGAGAAGAAAGTTTTTGAAATGGGAAGTGTTCTTGATGCGAAACTCTGGACAAGGCTGAGCACTCGAGCTGAGATGTGTGCTGCTATTTGGAGGGATCAATTTAATGATCACCAATGAAATCAATGCACAAATGTTCTGCAGAGTTAAGTATTCCAAGCTAGCCCACATTTAACTTTCAAGTCGTTTGACTTGAAAGTTAAATGTTTTTGTCCAGCCACAGTTAATGAGTTGAGTGACAATGACCTTGATTGATGATTTTATGCATGTCAGATTACTCGAACGCTTTCTGACAGCAAGTGACAATAAGAATGTCATGTTCTCAGATGAGTGTGCAATTTATCGAAACTCTCATAACTGAAATATTTTTCTGAGCGAAAGACAATCCTCACCATGAAGAAATGAAGTGAAATGGAGTGAAGAAATCTAACACCATCTGCCTCATGTTATGACCTGAACTGGGATGAGAGCTGAACATCTCCTTGCTCCTTATTTTTTTGATGGCACAGTTAATCAATCCATAATCGATGAGTGGTTGCTTCCACAATTAACGGCAAAAGGGATCACTGACATCACTACATTTGAGCAAGAAGATGCTCCAGCGCATTTTACTTTGAATGTCCGCATACACCTCAATGAAATTTTTCCGAATCTCTTGATCAGGTGTGGATCAGAAGTACCAGCACCATTGCCTTGGCCAGCAGAAAGTCCTGACCTCACCATATCTGACAATCCACTATGGGATTTTCCAAAAACGCAGATATGTCAACAATGAACAGCTCCAAGATGCTGTTCAATCAGCATTTGAAATGATCACTCCTGATACACTGTTGCAGATGATGAACAACTGGACGTGCGGGGCACACAGTTGTGATTTGCTTTGAACAAGGTAGAACTCATAAAGATGTTTTATATCCATAGAAGGTAAGCTGCACCTATCCTAATAATTTCATAACTAGCATAAAGGAACTTCCCGTCCACCCGTGAGAAGGAGAAGAACCGCAAAGATATTATGCTGCTGAGCATAATATGTAAAATAGCTTGGAGGCTGGAGATGGTGGAAAATATTTTCAGAGAATAAAGGAGGATTCCGAAAATACCATCTTAGAAGTCTCATTAAAATGATATCATGAGAAATAACATGTAGAATTACAATGTAAGGTGAACTATGAGAGAAGTTTTGTACTGCAACAGTTTTGAGGGAAAATGTATTTTCAATCCCCTTATTTAACTTAGAGCTTGGAAAGGAAGTTAGTAACCGAATATACAACCATGAGGGATAATTTTTAATAGAAGTATCCATGTATTAACTTACAGATGATGTAGCTTCGTTATCTAGAAATTAAAGACTTAGAGGATTTTAATGTTTGATATGGCAGCAAAAGTAACATGACTTCTAGTCAACTTGGAGAATACTTCCTTCTGTCTTAATACTTCATTCTGGAAGTAGTAAGAGGAATAAAAAAAGAGGAAAAAATCAAGATGGAGATACAAGAAAAGGTTGCAGTGGAAGATGCTGCTATTATGCTATCTAAAGCATTTCTGAAGAAAAAAAATTACGAAGATGCTCTGGGTCGTACGCAATGTTACAAATCATTTTCAGATTTAAATGTGGTCATCAGTCAACTGAAGATGACCCTTGACCAGGAAGGCCTTTGACTTCAACTGATAAGACCTCCATTGAGAAAATCAACAAACTGGTGCACGCAAATCACTGACTGACTGTCAGGGAACTTGCAGAAGAGGTTAACATCTCGACTGGATCATGCCATGACATTTTGACTGAAAAATTGAATATGCATTGAGTTGCAGCAAAGTTTGTTCCTCGTTTGATGACCAAACAATAGAGAGAACATCCGGTGGATGTTTGTTAGCAACTTCTTGAACAAACCGATAACGATAAAACATTCACGTAAAGGATTGTAACGGGAGATGAAAGCTGGGTTTATGGCTTGACACTGAGACAAAAGTTCAATCATCACAATGAACTGGAAAAGGATCTCCATGGCCCAAGAAAGCATGTCACTCTCAATCTGTCAAAGTGATGTTCCCTGTTTTTTCAATTTTAATGGAACTGTGCATACTATGAAGGCGTTTTAGAACGGTTACGTGAAAAAATTTGCAAAAAGAGACCAGAGTTGTGGGAGACAACTCATGGTTCCTTCACCACGACAATGCACTCTCGGCTTTGTCAATTCATCAGTTTTGTACCAAAAATCAGATGACTGTTCTCCCTAAACCTTTCTACTCACCAAAACTGACTCCTTGCAATTTTTTCTTATTCCCAAAATTAAGTCAAAGATGAAAGGATGCCATTTTGAAACTACCGATGGCATTAAAGCAAATTCATCACGGTCCTTAAAGGTCATTTCAAATGAAGCTATCCAGGGCTGCTTCACGAAGTAGGAACACTGCTGGGAAGTGTGTGAATTGGGGAGGGGAGTATTTTGAAGGGAACAAGGACAAATAATCTGTAAAATTAATAGTAAAGATTAAGAAAATAAAGTTCGGTTATTTTCTGAACAGAACTCACATACAGTATTTCAGGAAGTTTCTATTTTACTTTATAGCCTACTCAAATAATAAAAAAAATATACAATAAAAAAGAAAAAAATATTCAATAAAAAATATAAAGAACTAAAAAGAGTATAAAAGATATAAAAAAAACTACACTAAGATGTGCAGGTTTCCTTCTGTTTTGCATTACTGATTTTTTTATCAGTGGTTCCAAAAATTTTATTCAGAAAACATGCTTTTTAGATTTTACATAAATTTATTTTGATTATATTAATAAAAAAAAAATCTGCCAAGTATCTAATTAGGAGAAAATTTATTATTAATAAGTCAATAAAAACTAAATAAAATTTTTAATGATTATTTTTATCGAAAGCCAAACACAAACAAGTACACTAAGCTAAATGAACATCAAATCTATTCCAAATATGAAAATAATTCTCTAATTATTCTCTTTTATTGATAGTCTATTTACTTGATCAACAAAAAGGCTCATCAGCCTTGAAACCAAGAACACCGTAGTTAGAATAAGAACATCGATAAGTGTTTCCTTCTTTTTTTATGAATTTTTGAAAATTAAAATTTTTAAAGTTTTTGAAAATTTGAGTCTTAATGTCTGCGATGGAGTTTGGGATAAAAATCTAATTTTTCTGCGCATTATTCATCTATATAAGAACAAACTCAATAAAAATTTCAACTTTGTTATTTCTTCGTTCTGAATTTTCAAACTTTGCACAAATAAAGCATTTATCTTAAACTCATCCGGTACACTCACATTAATAGATCTAACAATATGGTACTACAAGTTTTCAGGAGATATTATTTGCCCAAAAAAAACAAAGCATGCAGAGGGTTTTTCCCTACTCTGCTTGGAGTAGAAGAGTGGATAACTTGGCCTCTATGGTTTCCAGGAATTTTTATTTGTAGTGTTTTGTAAAGAAACAAAAGTGTTCTATTTTCAAATAAAAAATTTGGATAAAAAAATGGATCATTGAAACAGTTTCACACCAAATATTCTCTATTGTATATGCCAAGAGGTTGAATATCGTCTTAATGTCTTCAGGGCAACAAAAGAAGCACATCAAAATCAGGGCAACAAAATCTTCTGAACAAGTAAGATTTTTGGAGAATTTCTCTTATTTTGATATACATACTTCACGTATCATTCACGTTTTGTTTAAAAACTAACTGTTCGAAACCCAATTAATATTTTATGGCTACACTGAATATAAATTAAGTAAATATAAAATGAATATTTTTAATATACGATACAAAGGGCAAATTAATATACTACTATAAAGAATAAAAAAGAATTAGATAACAATAGATTAAAAAATATGAAGAAAAACGGGCTAATGAATGTAGCTGTTGATGCCCGATCTTTCATTAAAAAAAAATAATAATAAATAAATAAGAAAAACATTGCAATAGAGAATGGTTTTGATTAAAAATTAAATAAACAAGATATTCAGAAACAGTTATTACAGAAAAAAAATTAAAACTATTTATTAAATGCGTTTGATAATAATAATAAAAAAAAAATAATAACAAACATGAGCATAAATAAAATTATAAATGTATTTGATAAAAGAAAAACTAATACATACATATAAAACAAATAAATACATGATACATTAATAATAATAATACTGATAAATGCTGACTTGTCAGATATAAAAGACATGTAGTAATTGCAATAATAAACACAGCGATAAAATGAACAGTACATTTAATATTTGATTTAATGAACACTATACAAAGCATTTCAAAGAAATGTTTAAAATAATTCCGTCAAGCAGAGCCACTAAATAAAAAAAAAATAAAAAATGGTATTACACACACATGTCAGAAATAAATTATTCCACTTACTCAATGCAAGCAGAAAAATACTATATATATATATATATATCCAGATATATAAAAATTTGAATCGCTGATCACTATAATTTGTTTAAGAAGGGTATACACACTGTTTGATATTTTTAGTAAAACTCTTAATGTCTTCAGGGCAACAAAAGAGCACATACCAAAATCTTCTGAGCGAGTAAGATTTTTGGAGAGTTTCTCTTTTTCTGATATATATAATTCTTGTATCGTTCATGATTTCTTTCAAAACTAACTGTTTGAAACCGATACCGCTTTTCATTGTTTCTTTTTTTCCAAAGAAACAATCAGTTAATTTCAAACTGTGATGGAAGGTACATATGAATTTTATTTAATTAAGGATTAAGGATATATTAGTAAAAATATAAAAGCGCTTTTGAAGTCGAGCCGTTTTAAGAACTAATTAAATTATCTACCGCTTATCAATTAATTATTCATTAAATATAAATATAAAAATAAATAGTATATATAAAAATCAAGCAGCATCTGTAAGTTTGTTACTCTTTTATGCAAAAACTATTCGACTGATAGTGCTGAACTTCTGTATGGAAATAGTTTTTATACCTGGAAAGAACACAGGACTATTGCCATTAGAAAATGTTTCACGGTTTCAAAACGGTGATCACTTTAATGGTTCGCAGTAACAACTGCATTATGTTCCTTGCTGATATTTAACTTTACTATGGCCAAACCGTCGGTCAAATTGAATTCAGAGATTGCTTGCAGTATCTGAAATTAAATTTTCTACAAAAAGTCTTTTTGATATCGTTTTCAATAGTTGAGAAAAGTAGCTTTAAAGGTGCGACGGTGTACAACATACATTCCTTTAGACTTGCTCTTTGCTTTCAAGCATCTCTAGCTTCCATTTGAAGTTGCTTTTTTGATGGTAAAAAATAAGTCACAAGGGCAGATGCTTCAACAACTGACTGATCTCTACTTTTTGGATGGGCTTACTCCAGGAAATCCTGTATATATGTATATATCCTGTATATCCTGTATATATGTATATCCTGTATATCCTGGATATATGACTTACTCCAGGAAATCCTGTTAGAATAATCTTTATATATATATACTCCAGAGAGAAAAGCTGTAAATAAATGTTATATACAAATCTATTCTTTAGACTATGTTGTTCACAAAAAAGTTAAAATCTTAAAAAAAAAATAAAATAAAAATTGAGAAACAAAGCACCACAAAGACCCTTGTGTTTGTCGGGTAATGTCAAGAACCATGAAAAAATACACTTTTTTATCCACATGAAAGATGGATAACCGGCTATAACTTCTATTTTTAAGATGGGGCTGGCTAATCTTGAACTTCAGATCGCTTAACGTTTCGAGTCTTGCGCTGAACAACGGTTGCTCTGAAGAAATTACAGTACAATGACAGTTTTTATAAAATGAATAGTCTTTAACATGTTGAGTGCCACGTCTCCAATTGGCGCTACTAGGCAGTTATATCAGGGCCTGTCGGCACCACCTGGTGGCCTATACATAAATCATATGGAATGCATTCTATTTATGTTGGCCTTTCAGTTCGATTTCACCTTTATGTAGCGTGTTAATTGAATACTTAGGTGTTATAAAATTATTTGAGGTCCCAAGGTTTTCTGTTATTTTTGTAACAGCTGAAATCCTGGATCCACCTCACTCAAAATGACAACAATTTAATGTTAAAAAGAAATTATCCGCAAAAGAACTAAAACATATTTTGGAAAATGAGAGTATTTACACTAGATATGAAAATTTAGATGACAGCGATGTCGAATCAGGATGACAGCGATGAAGATGAAAATTGTACCGACACTCAACTGTGCAAACTATACACAGAGAAACTGAAACCGATGATGATGGTATTCAAATAACTGAAAATAACATTGATACAAATATACATCTACCAAAAATCACACTCGATATACAACAAATACGAAAGTGGAAAGGAATGTGAATGAATGTGAGTAATATTGTGAATTATGTTAAATTTAAAAAAAAATTGATATTGAAAATCCCAGTTCCAACTGATGGTAAGCCAATTAATTATTTTCAACTACTAGCTGATAAGTTTTTTAACTTGCCTGTGAAAGAAATTAATAATTATGCAGAACTCTCAGAACAAAAAATTAATCACCCTATTCCTCATTTATCATGGAAACCTGTAACAAAAGATGAATTTTGTATGTTTCTGGGATTTGTTTTACACATGGGGAAAATTAAACTGAATAGAATAAAAGATTATTTTGGTGTACCCATCATTTAATGTAATGGCTTTCCGTAATTATATGGGGCTGGAAAAAATGTAGGGTAATTATGAGGCTCTATATTTTTGTAATAATGAGCAAGCAGCAAGTAATGCTATGGGTATGCATAAGATAAACCTTTATTTTTTAAATGAAAAAATGGCTAATTTGTACTATCCTAAAAAGGAATTATGTATAGACGAGTCTATAGTTTTGTGGCATAGGCACCTAAATTTTTGACAGTATATTAAGAATAAAAAACAGAAATACAGGATTAAAAATATATTAGATAAACCAATAATAATTTTCATAGTAAAGTAATTAATTATATAGTACATAAAATAAAATAAATTATTATGACAACCATTAAATCCGGTTGGCGCCAAATGGCACGTGTGGTCCTACAGAACATGTATTTATTCAGGAGGCAAACAGCGCCAAGAGGTGTTGTACACATATATGGATTTATAAGTGATAGCGTAAAAATTTTAGTAAATCCCCCATTTTATCCAAACTATTATTATTATTAAAAGAAATTAAAAGTCGGGTTCCAGAAAAATTTTATTTAAAAAAATAATAATTAATCAGTATTAGTTTGTAAGCATGAGAATAATGAACATAGCATGGGGGTCCAGAGGATGGAGCCGAACAAAGCAAGCTCTGATCGGCTAGTAAAAAATATATTTAATAATTATACATGTACCCCGTGCTTTAAAGTTATTTGCTGGCAATAAATAAATCAAATTTAATGCAGATATAACGACTATAAATACATGTATTTGCCTCACACAGTAATATCCTGCTATAAGATACTCTCTCGATGAATTTTCTGAATATCTGTTCAATATATACATAAGTATGTACTCAAATTTTTCATAAATGCTTTCTGAATGGTGAATTATTTTTTATGTCTACTATCTACATGTATTTAATCTTAACAGTATTTAATGTATTTTTATTTAAATGATAAATATGGCTTTTAATCACATCAATTCTTTTATTTTATAATTAATTATGTAGTATATTGTGATGCTTCTCTCATCAAAGTTTTACCCATAATTTCCCTTGATCTATCCAGGCAAATGTTGGAGAAATTCCTTTTTTATATTGTATTGCCAATCAACCTGTTCCTGACATAATTTATATAATGTGTTATACTCATAAAAAAAAAATTTATTTGTTAAATAAAAAATAAAATTATTACACGACTGAAATTTAAAATATTTAGAAAATGAAGTGGTTTTCTAAACAAATTTTCTGCAATTAAGGATTTTCTTTTACGGAAACAATATAATTTAATCAAAAGTTTTTTAAATAATACTGATTTAAGTATAGAATAAAACCCTAAATTTTATGCATCCAGTTCAGTGTATATATAAATGTATGTTCAAATAATTCTCATTAGTACCTTCGGAATTGTGTTTTTTTTTTAATATTTAGTATATTCATGTCGTGTTTATATTTTTAATAATAAATAAGAACTTAAATCACATAAATTTTCTATTTTATAATTGTCTATTTTGTTGTGCTGCTCTGATTAAAATTTTACCGTGGTTTTCCTAGATGCATCCAGGCAAATACTAGCCCAATACCTTTTGTTACCCGTGTGTAGAATATCTATTACATTCTTGATGTGATCTACGTAATGTACTATTACACATCGAACAGAATGAAAGATTTACTTATTTAACCAATGATTCCAAAATATCTAACATTTAAAAAAAAATAAATCTAACTACCCAATGTGAAATTTATGTGAATGAACATTAAAGAAATCAAGCGCTGAAATTCATAATTGTCATTACCTACCAGGATTGTAATCTTTCTCTTTCAATTAGAGTTAATTTCTCAATTTACATGATGTGTTTCCAGTCTGATAGGATATTCAAATTTTAATTATTATTTTTTAATATTTACTTTCCCGTCTATATAGCAGCTATAGCTATACAGAAGGGAAAGTGTGGTGATCAGTCAAAATTGGGCAATCCAGTTTCCACCGAATCTTGATGAATTGACCCCTAAGGACCCCATAAAACTGAAAAAATGGCATTGAAATTTCCACGACAAAATGCGTGTACTTGTGTGTACGTATGTTGGCATATAAATTACCTTATACCACTAGAACTATTTCACAATTTTCAACAAATTTAACTATAATATTTCTATAGTAAGGGCATTGATGCTATTAAATTTTCAATTCAAAAGGTCAAAGGGTGGAGAATACATGGAGGAAAACGAAATCATCTCCAGATTTTGCATGAATAAGATTATAAATATTTTTTTTATTATTTTGTGAATATTAATAAAGTAAACAAATTTTGTAAAAAAAACTTTTTGCCAAATTTAACCCTCACCCCTAAAAATGGTTTTCGATGTTAGCTTACAAATCACCTTATGTCTCCAGAACTACTTGACCGATTTTGACCAAACTTGGTCAGATTACTTCTACATATGGGGAATTGATACTACTAAATTTTCAATTCAAAAGGTCTGGGGAGGGGAATTCCCAAAGAAATTGTATCCAGATTTTGCATAATCAAGGTTATACATATTTTTTGTAATAATTTTGTGAATATTAATAAACAACTGTTGAAAAAAAATTTTGCTATATTTCACGCACCCCTAAAAATGATTTTAATTTTGAAGAGTTATTGAAGGGGTGATTTTCATTGCACTCTCTTAAAAAATATTTTTGTGAGCAATTATAAAAAAAAACATCTTTTGTGTAAATTTTTTTTTCTAATTTGCACCCTCACTCCAAAAAATAGTAATAATTTTGAAATGTTGTACAATGGGTCTATTTTGTTGCAGATTCTTCTATTAGCATCTCATTGGATCCACAAATTTGTTCCCCATCAAAGTGGGGTCTCTACCACCTCCTTATACACCTCACATCCCACTTAGTGGCTGGACTACTGCTGTAGTCGACTGCTATGTGTTATGAAGTCACAGGGAGGGGGGAGAATTAAATATATGAATAATATTTAAAAAGTAAAAATTTATTTAAAGTGGATACTAGTACTGCCACACCAGCACAAATGAAATACCGTATGCGCACACACTTTAGTTAGAATCATTGAATTAAATAAACAAAAAATATTATATTTAAATAAAATGATAAATAATTTAAATTAAGTTGAGTGTGTGCATGTGTGTGTAAGCCTTGCATCAGAAAAAAGCTGCATGATGGGAAAATTTGATATAAGCATCCTTAATTCTAATAAAAATTTTTTAGAGAATCTTTCCTTTAGCAATTTTACTTTCAGCCACCTGATTCTATTCTCAGCTAGGGTCTCTGTTCTTAACTTAAATTAACATAAAACTATAAGGACTGTTTTCAATTCATAATATACCAGTGACCTTTACATCAATGAAATTTTTGCATGGGAACTGCAATGATAATACAGGTTTTAAGTGGTTAGAGTGTAGCATTCATTAGAAATCAAATAAAATGACAAAATTATTATAAGATACAGAACATTCGGAAAATCATTGTGCAATATGCTTTAGAATTATGTGGTGTATTCTGTTCTTTCTGCATCAGATTGGTCGCCCTGTGGGTTTGTTGAGCGTTGCTTAGTAATAAACCATCAGTTGTTGAGTTGTGATTGAACATGCTTAGTTTCATTCATCTGAATCAACAGTTGCAAGAAACGTGATGGTTCTTTTGGTATAGGAACACATTTTTCTCGTATGCATCTTCCATAAAATTACAAGTATAATGATTTAATGAAGCACATATTTTTTGAAAAGTTTCCAAATACTCCTGTAACTCAGTACAATGCAGTTTGAACTCTTTATCAAAAAATTTCAGCCTCTGTTGATGGGACTGATCAAAGTGGAAGACTACTTAAACTAAATGAACAGAGGCTGCTAGGTATATCAGATGCTACAGCTGAAAGTCTATCAAAGTCAATGCATAAGTTAGCACAGCAGCAAGACATCAGACTTGCTACCGCATATAAAGCTGTGGGAAGAGACATGAAACTTTTCCCCTACAAAGTAACGTGTGTTCAAGAACTGAAACCTACAGATTATGCCAAAAGACTAAATTACTGTCAATGGTTTAAACGTTTTATTAACCAAAAAGTCTGTAGGTATCATCAACATTAAGGTTTTTACTGATGTATAGTGTCATTTGGAAGGATATATTTAATTTATAAATACACAACTGTGGTCGACAACTAACCCTCGTGAATTACTCGAATGAGCTTTACACAAAATGAAAATTGGAGTCTAGGTCGGTGCAAGTAGAACATACTTTATGAGTTCAATCTTTTTTGAAAATACAGTCAATAGTGACTGTTTTAACAAACTTTATTTGTCACTTAACTAAAGTCTAAATCAATCACGATTAGTCCCAACAAGATGGTGCCAGAGCGCACATGGCTAACAGGTCAATGACTTTTTTATGAAATGTCTTTGGTGAACATATTATTTTGAGTGATTTGTTCACCAAATCACTTGATGCGTGATTTGGTTACAATGATAATACAGGCTGCATGATCGCCTGATCTGACTATCCCAGATTACTTTCTATTGGGGGCAACAAAACAAGCAGTATATTGCAACAGACTACACATAACTGACAAACTGAAAACTGCAATAATGGCATATGTACGTGACATTACAATACATCTGATTAAAGGTCACATCTGGTCAAAGGTGATATAAGGTGGTCAGTGGTCACCATTATAATGTATAATAAATATACATTATAAATGTAAGCTGCAAAAAATAAGCTTTTCCTCCAGGTGTTAGTCACTCAAGAAGTATGGCCTAAGAAAAAACTTAAAACTGGTAAAAGAAGTTTTACTTAAGATAAACTATCATTCAAACACAGAACTGTAAAACACATAGTATTTCTTACTTGGGAAATGCAAAAACACTGAGAAAGAAATATCACAACACGAGAAGACCTAGGATGTTGATACAAGACTATTGAACAGGGCAGACTAAAATTTTAATAATTTACATGAAATGTGAATTGGATGAATAATAAAGGAGATTTTTAAAATATATCAAATAATAATTTTCAATTGAATAAAGAATCTGAGGAAAACTGACGAGAGAAAGATGGTTAGGTTAAGTAAAAAAGAATAGTAGTAAAAAAAGTTCTTCAAAGAACAGTGGAAACATCAAATTAAGTGAAAGTCTACAGGGTTCCAAAAAGACCCACACCATAGGAGAAATGCTAATATTTTTGTGGTTGCAAGTAATGATGCTGTCCCAAGAGTAATGTGTGGAAATCATCCTGCTGTACAGCAATGAAGATTATTCACATCATGATATTAGTAACGAGTTTAATCGATATCATCTAGAATGCCAACCAATATCACACAGCACTGTGGGAAAATTACTTTATAAGTTTAAGGGGATGGATAGTGTTGGCAATTTGCCCTGATCAGGAAGGGTGTAGCCTGTTGATTCAGTACAAGAAGCTGTGACTGCCAAGGTTAACAGCAGTCCAAAAAAATCGTACCAACCCGGCAACATATAATTCAACATTCCTCAATCCACCACCCACGATATCCTTATGAAAGGAAACGTTTTACTTGTTCAAGCTTCAATTCTGGCAATAATTATTGGAAGATAATCCGATTTAGAATGGAAATGTGTGGGTGGTTTTTGAGCAGAATTGAGGAGAACGTGTATTTCCTATTTCTGTAATGTTTTTTGATAAGGCTAATTGTTACATGAAAGGTTAGTTAACAAACAAAATGTGCACTATTGGTCGCAAGAGAACACCCATCAGTAAAATCACTCCACACAGTGAAAGTCTGGTCTTGTAACAGTGTGGCTTTTGGAATGACTGTATCATAGGTCTGTACTTTCCTGAAGGAATTGTGGACAGCCAAAAGTAACTGCAAATGTTTAGAGATTGGCTGATGCCCACATTGGTCATCATTTGAGAGGATCTTGAACAGTTCATGCAAGCTCATCACACTATGAAAGAAACTAGTGTTGTACAACAATGGCTGGATCAAACCTATCCTGAACACTGGATCGGTTGCAGAGGGCTTGTTGAA
The DNA here is from genome assembly GCF_047948215.1 of Lycorma delicatula. Classification (NCBI taxonomy): domain Eukaryota; kingdom Metazoa; phylum Arthropoda; class Insecta; order Hemiptera; family Fulgoridae; genus Lycorma; species Lycorma delicatula. The sequence continues at coordinate 1,229,271 of NC_134465.1, forward strand.
TGGAGCCCTCTGGAGTAACAGAGGGCTTGTTACTCCACAGTAACCCGATGTGAATCCAATGAACTTTTCATTTTGGGGTAAATCACAAATGTAAAATGTGAAGATTCACAATGAGACCCATCTACACACCAGGAATGAGCAAAAATGCCACGGCAAGGGCAATCATTATGGCTGCAGGACGGTAAACAATCTGAAATTCCACCTACCACCTACAGACCAGTCTGGAACTTCAGGGAATGCACATTAAGCAAATTCTGTGATTTCACCTATGGTGCAGTACTTTTCAGACATAATGTATAATCTACACTCAAACCCAATAAAAACTGGATAAAGCGAAAAATTATGATTTCTATATAATTAACAAAGGGATATTTTATAAATTAATGAAAGTTTTGTAAAGTATAATTAATATCTGCAAAAAACATGTATCAATAATTAAATAGTATTGATCAGAAAGTTAATTTGAACAAAATATGACTGTCACACTGGACTATCCATTGGACATAGGATATTGAGAATTGTCCTTAGAGTCTTGGTTTTCTTATTGTTTTTTAATGATCTGGCTAAAAATTTTGTACCATTAACTGTTACTCTCTTCACATAAGAAACAAATGCATCTACACACAAAGATAATTATTTAAAAGGTCTTGAAAATTCTACATTAGCAGTTCAAAAAAATATTAATTGGATGGATTGTAACCACCTAACTACGAGTATAAACAAAATCTCAAATTCGAGACGGATTATGCTTCTCGGGTAAATATAACATCGTTAATAGAGTGTATTGAATTCTCATCAGTGATAACTAGATTATTTCTATTGACTATAATGCCAAAAATATAGGTTGTGATATATTCTCCTTATAACAAATTGATTTTGTTTGCAAAAAAATCAGACTATACTATTTTATTTTGAAGCGCTTTAATAAAACGCCAAACTTGAAATCACTGTTAAATATTTCTTATGCTTATTTTCTCATTTACGTATATCATCTTTAGGGGAAAGATGAAAAAAGTCATAAATTTTAAAGATACAAAATGAGCTGTCAAGTAACTGTTTGACGGCCAAGTATGAATCATATAAATTGATATTTAGAAAATTAAAAACATTACCTTATCCTTCTGTTTATATTTATGAATGTGATTTCTGCTAATAAAAATAATCAGTTGTTCTAAAAAAATGGCAGTATCCAATTCTATCAAACCATATAACCCAACTGTTTTTTTTTTATAACTCAACACAATACTTCACGTTATAAAAAAAAGGCCTTATTATGCTATAATTAATCATTGAATCGTTTGAAAATTCTTCTACCAATTTATTCAAAATAAAATTAAACGATTTTTCTTTTACAGAAACAATATTATTATTTTACACACAAATTTTTAATTACACTAAAAAAAAGAATTTCAGCATCCTGTTCGTTATGTTCTCAAAATAACTCCCATTAATGCCTTCTAAATTATGAATAATTTTATTCATTTAGTAGTACCTTCACATACTTATCTAAATATTACTTAATGTGTTTATATTTTAAATAATTAATGTAGACTTTCATCACTTTTATTTTATAATTATTAATTTATTTTTTTGTGATTTCTCTGATCAAAGTTTTACAATGGTTTCCCTTGATCCATCCAGGTAAAAAAATGGACAGTTCCTATTTTTTATTTGTGAGGTACCTTATTTATTAATTCCTGACATGATTTATGTAATTCATTTATATGTACTGACAGAATTAAGGATTCTAGAAGTTGAAGTTAGCAAATTTTTTAGTACTTTGCAAAAAAAGAAAAAACACACATCGACTAACACCTATTAGCATATGCTGAGTATCTTATGTGCAAATTCTATAACAAAAATTAAGTTCCGCTAATTTGATCGTAAATCACCCATATTTATTTAGAATTTAACCAGCACCCATCTAGTATACTAATTTAGTTATATTCATACAGTTTCTTACATCATTACCTGAGCACACTATTTTAAGTGAACACTTTTTTTAATTTTTTTGATATGGTTTCTTTGGTCCAGCTTTTCTGACAAAGTTAATTATGATTCTTACCCTGCTAACAACAGGTCTGTGCTCAATTATAGTCGCCCTATTCTTTTTGAGAACGATTAGAAATTACATATAGCGTGAAAAAATGACAAACTTGACTAGGATTTGATAAAAGAACCTTCTGGATCAAAGGCAGAGATGCTACCACTTTGCCGTAAAGGTCAGCTAATTAATAAAAATAATAAAAGTATGTTCATTTTCTGTTTCTTTTCCCTCTAAATTTATAAATAAAAATGCATTATACTGTCAACAAAATAAAATACTACATACTTCACTGATACAATATATAAAACATTGAAGTCAAACATTTTCTCACCAGAATAAATGATAATAATCGAATAATATACTCGTGGAGATTTTAATATGGTTTTTTTACCTTATTTCATTTTAAGCATTTTACGGAAGTTAAATAACATTCAAACAAATATTATTTGTTAATATTCCCTTTACCTCTCTTAATATAATAATGTAATCCATGAATATTATTTTGGAACGTCTAAATTAAAAAATTTACATTGAAAATATAATTTTTTTGATTGTGGTGGAAGATGTTCAAAAGTCTTACGGTCAAATTATTATGCACTTGAAATAAAAACTACCTTCATTTCTTTAGTAAGAACTCTGCCCACAACAATGACAAATTTATGCTTTCACTTTCTCCAACACCTTTTATAAATCCTCCACCACCACAATTTGCATAAGTACCTTGAAAGTTAAAAAAAAAAAACAATAGTTTTGTAAACCAGAATTTACATAAACTTTATCTAAATAAAACCTAAATAATCAGTAAAGGAACACTAATCTTTAATATAAATCATTTATATACCATTACCTACTAACCATCTTGGTTTTTTTTAGCAAATAACAAGATGTTTAAAATAAGTGTAAATGTAACCAACAACATAAATTGTTTGTTTCAGTAGATGCAATATACTAGCTATGCTTGATAAGTACATGCAAAGATGGCAAATGTAGTATATTAATTTTCGACATCTCTACTATGAGTGTACATCAAATTTCAATCAGATAAATTCATAATTTTGTTGTTGGTAGCTGTTTAAGTGTTTGCTTTTTTATAGATCAAGTGTTACCGTAATTCAAATAGTATTACAAAAATCGCTACTAATACTTAACATGTTGCACTCAAATAACAATAACACGAAAACTAAACGAGATATCAACAATATGCGGTTACAGCAGATGTTATGCGGAACACAATGCTGCCAACCGCACGTGACTAAATATCTCCATTGGTGTGCAATTAAAAAAGTTTGGTTATTTTCTTAACAGACCTTGTACTTTATGGTTACCAAGGTCCTCACCCCTCCTCAGGAGACTACTTCTTAAGAGGAAAATGACATAAACCATTAAAATCTTGAGTGAGAGATCCATGGTGACTAAATCTATCTCCCCGCTCCAAACCAATTATAACCAAAATTTAACATCAATTACCCCTACTCAGATATCATCATAAAAATCAGTTAATCCAGTCTAAAGATATAGAACAAACCGATAATTGATGAAAAAAAAATCCTAAATCTGAATAAAATTTGTCAAATATACATTAAAAATGACACCCTAATGTAATAGAATAATCTAATTAATACAAGAATGCAATTTTGAATCCAGAAATGACAAAAAAGAAGCTATTAGCTCCTACCTATTTACGAGAATTTCAGTAAGACCAAGTGATCTGTATCTCCCTGTCCCTTTGACCAACTGTTATTAAATGGCACAAATGTCCCATAAAACAGAAATCATTATGCCAAATTTTCAAATTGGTCCACCCATTCCAGATATTAAAAAAAACACACAGGCCGACATAGATACATACTTCTTAACTCGTATAATTCCAAAATGCTAAAATTAGATTTTTAGATAAAAGGGAATGATCAAACATGAAGATATGCAAATTCCTGACATGCAAAATTTCACCCTTCATACTTTTCCCTTACATACAGGATGTTCAACTTAAAAGAAGTCCAATCACTTAGTTTGGTCTGTAAATAATAGTTTATTGGCAAACATTTACATAAAAATTTACAGGTGTTGAAAATGATGTCCATTCACTTCTACGCACTTGTCAACACATTTGAACATGTTCCTGGCTACTCTTGTTAGCTGTACCCTATCTATTTCCTGGATGGAATTGGTAATGTTTGTCTTCAATTCCTGCATGGTGTGTAGATTAACCATAAACTATTTCTTTTAGGTAACCCCAGAGAAAGAAGTCTGGACTAGTCAGATCAGGGGATCTTTGTTACAATCCTTTAAAAATTATCCTTCCACCGAAAAATACTGTAGCATCTCCATAGCAGAGCTAGATAATTGATGGGTGTCCTGTTGCAACCAGCAGTCATGCTCATGCTCTTGCAGTACGACTGAACTGTGCATAGATGGTAGCATCCACTGTTAAAAAAAAAAAATGGTCCTATTACTTGTTACCACACATCTTATGCCTATTTTTTGTAGGCGTAGGGGAGATTCAAAGAAAATGTGCGGGTTTTCAGTACTCCAAGTCCAGTAGTTCTGACTATTAACATACCCACAAAAGTGAAACCATGCTTCAGCTGTGAAAAACACTTGATCTAAAACTCCAATGTTGCTGCTAATAAAGTTCTTGAACTACTAACACAGCAAACCTTTTAGCATAATCAACATTCATTAGCTTATGGAAAACCTGCGTTCGATATGGATAACATTTCAGCATTATCCTCCTCATTTCAGTGTGGGCTGAAGCTAATGAAATGTTCTTTTCCTGTCTGCAAAAATTTATGAGGAGAACTTGCAACTGCTGTTTTAATGTCCTGAACGACCTGATCGCTGTACAATCATTAAAACTGACCTGTCACGCACGTTTGTGGTCTAACACAAACCTGTTTCCCAAATTTTTTTAACCTTTTCCCATCACAATGATCTGCGGTTGATTAGCGCTCCACGAAAATATGTTGATATCTGATTGCCTCCCTACATAGTCTTATGCTACCCTGTTGTGAAAAAAATTTCAAAGAATTACAGTATGTTAAAGAGATTTAACAGATTCTGACAAAAAAACCGTTACGATTGGATATTTTTTATGCCTGTAACAACAATAAAATTGAAACAGTACAAAAATTACGATAATTTAATTGCAGAATTTGTTTTGTGCATTTCTACCGCGTTTTTTTTATTAGCGAATTTTTTTTTTTTTGCTTTGTGTTTATGAAACATAGTTTGCTGATTTAAAAAATAATACTTTCAAGCAAATCGGTTGAAACTGGGCAAAATATGACGAAAAACCCGTGTCATAAATCACAGATTAGTATAAGTATGTTAGTATAAGTGAAAGTAGATTCGGAAAACTACGTTTTATAAAAATTCCCACCACTCAAAAGGCTATTCAGATTGACAAAAAAACATTTTTACTGTATACTCTTATTCATTACGAATCAATATGTTACATGTTTACCAATATCATTTGTCAGAAAAGATATTTATAGACCTCAAATAAAAGAGACGTATTTATGACCACAAATTCCTTTTTTTTTTGCCGTATATCATAATTTATTATGTGTTTCAATACATCAATATGTTGCTAGTAAGATAAGCTATTTTTATAAATAATAAATAAATCCGTAACCCTCATAGCAATTATAATACACAAGTCACACACAAGCACATTTCTGAGAAAAAAATGGTCATATTCTTTCTAGTCTAAATAAAACATTTTACATCGTATAAACGTCATTCATATTGTGTAATAAAACCGATTCCTTTGTGAACATAAAACAAAATAACAAACTTAGATGCCATATAAAATGATTCTGTAATAGCGTTTTAAAACTGACGCCGTACATAGCCAGTTCCAAGACTATATGATCTGAAAAGATTAACTAACTTCTGAATAACACGTTTCAATGGTCCTTCCTTTTTAAATTTCTCCCTTTCACCGACATACCTTCAATCATGAATACATGTTCTTTAACAGTTAACCGCATTTTAATAAACAACATACGATTACACAACCTTGTTCAAAAGCCTATGCTCATCATAGACTGGTAAAACTCAAATGTGCAGGCAATAAACAATCCTCCCCACTCCACCATCAGTTGTATCGACATTTTTCATATAATTTTATCTCGCACACGCAATTTAACAAAAATATGCAAACTACTGAGTGATGAGGCCTCTTTCAAGTTGAACACCCAGTAGTACACTACATAGCTGAGAAAATAAAAATGAAAGCATGTATTTATAACCAATGATTCAATGCAAAATGAATTCTGCAACAAAATAACAACCCCTTACCACCTAAGTTTCTAGCTTTAGTGCAATTTTTTACTGACTGTACATTCCAAATCAGTTGTTCCATTACTAAAAAAATAATACTTGTTGCAGTGTAAAATTTAAACATATAATTTTTCTATAAATAAATCTTTTAACTTAATTATTGGACAAAAGGGACTCGACTACCCTAATTTCTAGACCTGAGATCATGGGTCACTAAAGTTTTAATTCTGAAAATTATAAATGTAATAAATATAAAAAATATTTTTAAAATAATAAAACTGTTCTAAGTCTAAAAAAAGGGGGTTCAGGATTAAGATACGCATTTCCGTAAGTTTTTTTTTGACAAGTTAAGATCTACACAACAGTAATTAAGTTCCTTTCCATGAACATATAGATTGGTTAACACAATATATGAGTATAGTCGTCAGGTGATAGTGAAGATTAATCAGTTGATTTTATTTATGCAACAAAGTGCCGGGTTTGTTAGTAGTTGATGTTATTTCACATGTGCTATTTAAAATTTGATTTCTGCATTAAGTTAAAATGGCAGACACAATTTTAAAAAAAGATGCCAAATTTTGAGTGCATAAGTATTAGTGTACAAAAACAATCGAAAATTACAGACCCATAACAGACAAATTCTTTAACATTTTGGATAGTAAGATTAATCAGTAGTAACCCTCCAAAAGCGATTTAAAAAAAAGTTTTTTTTTCTCACTAAATCAGTCCTTGATTTGAAATGATTTAGATCTTCTTCCAGTCAACTGAATACTTATGATATTGTTGAAATTTTTTTTTTTATGATCTCTTCTTAAAGTCAACCAGGAAAAAGTCTTCAGAGCTAAATATTCCCTATTCAACATCTCAGGAAATAATAAAAACCGATCTTGGATTTAAACCCTTCAAGCCTCCTCATGTTAGTAAGCTTTATAACTGGAACATGAACAATTAACAAGTGGGACATATTGCAAAGCTCTTCTAAGGCGTTTTTCCAATGTTTGAGTACATAAGTCTTCTTCTCTGATGAGTGTATTTACCAAGTAATAAATCTTGCTTGGAACATGCATGTTTAAAAAAAACCAATTTTTATCACGAAATCACAAATTAGCAACCACATGTAATCATGCGGGCATGATATCTATAACACATATGACAGGATCATACTTTTTTGAAATGTTAATAGCACTTCATATCTTAATATGAATGAAAACTATTTTATTCCTTGGGTTTAAAATTAAATGCTGTTTTACAGCAAGATGAAGCTCCAGTACATTAAGCACAATCAGTAAGGGACTTTTTAAACAAACATTCTGTAGGGTGATGGATCAGTAAGAGCTTTAAAATCTAGTAGCCGCTTAGAAACCCAAACTTAATAAGAGACAACTTGCTTTACGTTAAAATCAAACAAAATAAATGTTCCATTTGTGACTAAAGAAACTTAATGAACTAAAAACTGCTGTCATAGACTGTTTTTTCAACTTTGATCCTTCAAAATGGAAGAGAATATCTAAATGCAATAGGCATCTGGTAAAACTGTGGGTAGACAGTGTAGGAGTGTATAAAGATGCAATTTTGTAAATTTTATTTATAAAAATATTAATTAAACTAATGACAAACAAAATGAGTTTTTGATTATTTAAATAATAAATAATTGCAATAATTACTGAATTTATTTAATAAATACTCAAAAAATTACGGTGTTAATTAGTCAAGGTTAGCGAGCAAAGCAAGCGTAGGTTAAGTTTGGTTAAATTATATTTATAATCCGATTGACTACCTTGTTTTTAAATAAAGCTGTAGCTGCGGTGGTGTTAATACATAAGTACCTAGGTTAGTATAGAGTGCTTGGTGTATTTTCAAAACAGGAGAATGTTTCAATAAATATCACCTATTGCTTGAAATTCATTCAACAAATCACACATATATAAACATGACTATGTCTAGAATTCATGTTGTTCAGTGCTTTGTTACTCAATGGCAAAGACACTTGTAATAGACAGGATTCCAAAGAGATACAATCATTCATCACTAAAAAAGCACAGCTGACTAAATTATTATATTTGGAGTCATCTGTATATACAGTTGACTCTGTAAAACCAGACAAAATTCTTAACAAAAAATAACAGGGTTTGTTTTTATTTGTCGTACCACCTCACCATCAAGTCAATATATTTATAATATCAAATATTTACTTATTTCCAAGGCGGATAAGGGGATAAGTCATATGAAAAGAATAAGGGGAGCTCAAAATTTAACAAAAAAAAAAAAAAATGGGTGAACAGTTTTAACATTAAGTGGACCAAGTGATAAAGGAGAATCCTCGTACTGACAATATGGGGATTAGGAAAAAACTTCAAAGTCTGGATCATCTGGATGAACTTTGATTGACATTACATACAACATCATCAACTGGTCTCGTCTGTTCCAAAGAGATGATTCTCTGGAATCAACAAGAAGGCTATCATCAGATTCAAAAAGGAAGGCGCCTGCAACAAGATGAAGAAATGTTATGCACAGTAACCTGCATCTTTAATGCAGTAGACTGGGCTGAAGAGGCTATATCGCCATAGTCTAATCGGGATCAGAACAAAGCATGTTCAATCAAAATGTCAGTACATAATATAACCCCTGTAAAATACAGTGTCACAGAGTGATCCATTCACTGAGTGACTGGATCGAGTTCAATCCATTTATCTTAATGTACACCTATAACAAAAATTACCATGTCAAATTTCATAATTTTAGGTTAACTGCTTCTGAGGTAAAAGACAACTAAATGCATACAAACACATACACAGTAAGTGTTTTAACAAGGATTTAATACTTTTGGTCTCAAAAATTTCTGAACACCAAGAAATATAAAAGTCTGGTACATCAATTTTTACTAATTGCAATATGACCATCTGTTATACATTATGTGAAAAAGTTACTCAATCAATCTCCAATAATGCTCATCCACAAAGAAATTAAGCTACAAAATGTATTATCCAGTCTAGAATATTATGCATCACTAAACCAATTAATGTTAACAAATCAAATTTGATAAATTATGAATAAATATCGTTAACAGCATACATTTTAATATTTTTAAAAAATCAATCGCAACATAAATACTGATTGCAGTGGAGAATTTTACCCGAAAGAAAAATTTACATTTTTGTACAAGCTAATAAATAAATAATCATATTAATCTGATCGCTGATACGATACATAAAACATTTGCTTTAAGGAAACTTATTACTATCTTGGTTATAAATCTTGGAAAATAACAGTAGCATACTGCTATTACAATTTGGATAAAAAATATATAAAGACAAATAGTTTAATCAAATAATTGGTATTAAAACGGTTTTCCGGTAAAATTAACGTCATTAGACGCACAACAGTAAACTATATAGATTTGGGAACATTGGCTAAAGGTACACAATAAGCTTTAAATTTGTCAAATCAAAAACGCTACGCTCGTGTGCATTACCAGAGTGAAGTTACGATCAAGATATAAAATAAAACATATAATCAACTAAATGAAAACAATTTACTTAATTTACATGAGGTTACTGACCAACATTTACATTATTGATTACTTAGACGACCACTATTTTAACTTAATAACATTATAACAAATTTAACAACACATTAAAATAAAACCAATTATCTCACCAGAAAATTAAACTAAAAACATTTATTTCAAGAAACAACATCAATATGTCACAACTACTATCGGTAAACACTGTAGCTCACACCGAAGCCATTTCCTTCTAACGTCTCACCAAGTCTCCCTGGCATCATATGCTAGACTCGGCAACATAATCTTTTGCTTCATATCTCTCTCCGCGCACTACAAACTACTCGTACTAAATTATATTCTTTTGGAAAGAAAATTGTTGAAGGAGTATATATAAATGTTACAAATATTTATGAAGTAACGTAAGTTTCTACCCCACCTTGGTCATAAAACATGTTAAACAGAATAGATTTAAGACATTTACTTAAAAATTGTTAATAAGCGGTTATCTTTAAAAACTTTCAGTTTTAATTGAATTAAAATCTAATTCAATTAAATAAAACAATTTACGTGCACTCTATTAGTTCTCATAATTCATATCGGTATTATTAGAATTTTAACAAATATATTCTACTGTTTTTAAAAAGAGTCTTTTCTTTGTTTACCCACTGTTATAATAACGATAAGGAATATAAGAATAGTAATTGTATCCCTGTACGTTGAATCCGGTTTATAATTCCTTATAAATAAATTTGAGCGGAAATATTTACATTATTGTAAAATAATAAAAATCAGCCAGTATTGAAAAAATTTCTATACTAGGCTACACACATTTTTTTTTTTTTTACTCAAAAGACAATTATTGTGTCCAATTCAATTTTTTACGTTCAGATTGGTTTGGAGCTGTAGTAAACACCTGTATCTAGACTTTGATAGTTCACTGGAGATGCAATAAAGGGAACGTATTATATTCAACTTGGTTTATTTACACGTTTTACTACACAATCGATTTATAAGGATTATCAATAGATACATAATCGCAATATAAAAATTAATATATAGTAATTTTGTTCAGCTCTTCATCCTTGTAAAATCAGTGTAAAAAAACAATGTAAGTTAAATTTTTTACTAAATAAAAAATATTACAGGTTCTAAGTACGGGTCTTGGAAATATCTTGTAAGTTCTTTGTTAAAGATGTTGTAGATAGCGTTGTTGTCAATGCCGCCGTCTTGAAAAGGTTATAAAAACAAATGTAAATACAAAAAATAGCCAAGTTAAAGTTGAGCGTACAATTTTGGAGTTGATGTTAAACTAAATTTTTTTGTGAAATTTTGTTCTCTTATTTATCAAAATGTATTTGTTAAATTGCGCTGTTCATAACTATAGAAAGCATCCAGTTATAGTTTCGTTTTCTTTTTTAAATAAATTAATTTTGTAGAATGTGAAAAAGGCAAATTGGATTGACACTGCAAGTGACAAACTGGGATTGAAATTCAACGCCTTCCAGATGAAAGAATACTGTTTCTCTACAACAGAAGCTGACAGAAATTAAATTTACAGAGAAATAAATTAGTCGAGAGCTAATATGGTTAACAAGTAAAATTAATCATAATATAAATCCCATGATTTTTATTAATAATTTTTTCAGTCATTTGACTGGTTTGATGCAGCTCTCCAAGATTCCCTATCTAGTGCTAGTCGTTTGATTTCGGTATACCCCTACATCCTACATCCCTAACAATTTGTTTTACATATTCCAAACGTGGCCTGCCTACACAAGTTTTTCCTTATACATGTCCCTCCAATATTAAAGCGACTATTCCAGGATGCCGTAATATGTGGCCTATAAGTATGTCTCTTCTTTTAGCTATATTTTTTGAAATGTTTCTTTCTTCATCTCTTTGCTGCAACACCTCTTCATTTGTCACTTTATCCACCCATCTGATTTTTAACATTCTCCTATAGCACCGCATTTCAAAAGCTTCTAATCTTTTCTTCTCAGATACTCCGATCATCCATGTTTCACTTCCATATAAAGCGACGCTCCAAACATATACTTCCAAAAATCTTTTCCTGATGTTTAAATTAATTTTTGATGTAATAGCCTGTGCTATTTGGCATTTTATATCGCTCCTCCTTCGTCCATCTTTAGTAATTCTACTTCCCAAATAACAAAATTCTTCTATCTCCATAATCTTTTCTTTTCCTATTTTTACATTCAGCGGTCCATCTTTGTTACTTCTACTACATTTCATTACTTTCATTTTGTTCATGCAGTAGTTCTTGCGTAGGACTTCATCCATGCTGTTCATTGTTTCTTCTAAATTTTTTTTACTCTCGGCTAGAATTACTATATCATCAGCAAATCGTAGCATGTTTATCTTTTCACCTTGTACTGTTACTCCGAATCTAAATTGATCTTTAACATCATTAACTGCTAGTTCTATGTAAAGATTAAAAAGTAACGGGGATAGGGAACATCCTTGTCGGACTCCCTTTTTTATTATGGCTTCTTTCTTTTGTTCTTCAATTATTACTGTTGCTGTTTGATTCCTGTAAATGTTAGCAACTGTTCTTCTATCTCTGTATTTGAACCCTAATTTTTTTCAAAATGCTGTACATTTTATTCCAGTCTTCATTATCAAACGCCTTTTCCAGGTCTATAAATGCCAAGTTTGTTGGTTTGTTTTTCTTTAATCTTCCTTCTACTATTAATCTGAGCGCTAAAATTGCTTCTCTTGTTCCTATACTTTTTCCTGAAACCAAATTGGTCTTCTCCTGACTCTCTCATCTCAAGATTGCCTGATAAAACACCTTTAGATTTTTCAAAGCAAAAATACATTCTTGTGAGGAATTAATTGTCCGCATTACAGATGCGGCTTAACAACGTAAGGGCAGTTCAGAAGCGTGCCATGGAATGTGTTGAAAATGGTGGCCCCATTTGTGGACATTCATTATAAACTGGTGCGTATACTGCACTTGGGTTTAGGTATACCATTTCTAAATAAAATTCAAATTTTTCTAACTTCTTTGTTTTATTTTACACATTTTTTTCAGAATTAAATTCTCTACAAATTTTGTTTAAAAGTTTTATATTTTTATTACTCATTTAACAGTTGTTGTACATAAAAAACAGAGATTTACCCTAATTTATTGGTTTTCACCCATGATTTCTCAAAAACTACTGCAGATATGATTCTGAGACCTTTTATTCAAATTTTCAGGTCAAAAAAGATAATAAATCACTAATTCTGCTCCTTAATTAACGTCCTAGAGATTTCAGTACGACCTCATTTCACCAGGGTAGCTGAAATCTGAGCAAAATCTTTCACTAGTTGTAACCTGCAAACCCAGCATTTTAGAACATATGTTTATTTGAACTTTTTTCATTATTCTCACAAAGTAGAGGATGTTATGAAAGTTCTCGGAGAACTTTGCGTGATACGCTAAGTATATAAAATTTTAACTTTCGGCTTTATATGTAGGATATGAAAATTTTACTTGAAAAATATCGGTTAATGCAGACAGTGTTTGAGGTTTTTAAATATATTTGAAAATGAAAGCTCTCTTATAAAGCCCACATCCATTTTTAGGCATAGAAAATCCTCCTTTCTCTGAAAGAGGAAAAGAGTAATATGTAGTATTACTGATTACATTATTACCTGTTGGTTTATTGACACCGTTTTAAATCAATTTATTTTTTAGTCAAAACTCAAGAGTGAATTAAAAGTTCACCACCAAGTACTGATCGGTTCAAAACTAATGCTACACAAAAAATACTAAAATCAGTATATAAAAATAAATGAGAAAATGTGCATTTAATTAATGGGGAGAATTTTATAATAATTGTTGGAAATATCCATATCACCTACCTCTAGTTATACTTTTAATCTTTCAATCAAAGTAGATACCTTTTGTAATAATATAATTCTATTATTTTTTAATTAATCTTTTTACTACACTACAGTTCTTTAATAGTATTAGTTTAATTATTATACACATTTTTTTAAAATTCCCAAGGAAAAGATCTGGTTACGTGTGATAAGGGAACCTGGAGAAAAAAATCGTTTTAAAATTAGATGGTCATTAAAAAGTTCATAGTTTCAACTGTTGTATGTGCGGTAGCACCATCTGTTAAAAAAATTCTTATCTTCAGGCTGTAAAACAGCCTGTTAATATTTTAGTTACCAGTGTCCTGGTAAATATGTTTTAAGAATTTAAAAAAAAAATTGGTCTGATAATTTTCTTCAGTAAAATGATGCCCTAACATAAATTTTTTCACTTGGTAAAGGCTATTTTTAAAATGCGTCTGGGTTTATGTTATCAAAGTTTGATTTTTCTGTATGTTAGAAAAGCCACTTAGATGAAACCATGCTTTATCACTGAAACGTGTAATTTAATACCTTGTTACTGTTTGAGGAATTCTGACCTGAGCAAGTAGTTTTCACAATAACTTTATAGGAGATTAGTATTTAGTTTTTATAGCTATGGACATGTAATACGACATGACCAGTTTATATTTCAGGGCGAGGTTTTGGGTAAAAAACCTAGAGGTAGACAGAGAGCAACCATCATCAATAATGTTAAAGAAGAGACGAACCTTGGTTCATATAATGACTTGAAGAGAGAAGCAGAGAGAGAGTGACGTGGCTAAATCGACAAGGCATAGCCTTTAGTGAATGATGATGATAGCTTTTATCAACTTCAACCACTGGAAGAGAAGGATGACTAGTATATACATTACTATCTCCTAACCTAACATTTTAAGAATCTATTAAACTGAGCACCATATATTCAATTGATTTGTCATACAAAAGTGTCAGGAAACATATTCTGAAATAGAACTTGTTTCTGAAAGTAGGAATTTTATTCACCGATATTGTTCTAACATAAAAAGAGCGCATAGTTTGAAAAAAAAGATTTTTAAAGACTCTTGAAATAAGGCAAAAGCACAGCAGAAAATTTGGTTGAAATTGTCTAAAAGAAAAAGTTGAGATTTGTTTACAAACCAAAGTTTGGGAAAAAAGATCAGATGATAGCGATATAAAAGATCATTACCAAATATCACAAAAGATTGAATTGCATGGCTAAAGAAAAATAATAAAAATTGTAAGAAATATGGAGGTAGGGCAGCACAATGAGCAAAGTTAACCCCTTAAGTTTTTAAGGAAAATTAATCATAAATTAAAATAATGTTTTGATAAGCACGTAGATTACTATATAGTTTATTGATTATTTTATAACAATTATTGTTTAAGCACTTTACACACACACACACTTTATTTTATTTTACTTTGCATTTTCTTTTCTCAAAGAAAGTAACTGATCTCTTTTGCATTAAATATAATTCTTTGTATATTATACATTTAGAATAACTTTTAACAGTGTAGACTGTTGAAATGTGTTTACATTGTTAGTTAGCAGTGGTTAAACTTATATTTTTTTTAAGAGAATGATATATGTAGCTTAATTGACATTTATGATTACATGCTATTTTATACGTTGCAGCTTGATTACAGGATGTTTGATGTCTCGTCAAAGGATACGTCTATCAAATCCATCCGCTTGCCATATAGATGAATTCTATGATGTGATAGATCTTAATATTGGAAGAAATGTTTAATTTCATGGTAGAATTTTCAAAATTACAAACTGTGATCATTTTAATCAAAATTTTCTTAATCGTCTTGGTATTCCTGTAACTGATCCAATTGAAACACCGGCTGATCCATATACAGAGAAGCGAGCATATGAGGTAAATGCTCTGTTAAGAATTTAATGTTATTAATACGTTTTAATTTTCATTCCTTTACAGAGCGGATGAAAAAATAAAGTAAGATAGAGTAAGAAAAAATTAAGTAAATAATTTAAGAAATAAAAATAGGTATTATTACTAGAATAATATAAAATAAAATTATATGTAATTTTTTTCTCTGTACATCGATTGATTTTGTACAGTATTTGAATTTCATATGAACTTTTATTTTGAATTTTATGAATTGTTTTTGTAATTTTGAACTGAAGACTTTGACGAGAGGTAGATTTATTACATGGTTTATTACTTGTCTGACTGTTTGTTCTGATACTGATTGATTGTAGAGTATGTTTCTCGAATTATAGAAGAGTTTGGCTAGGCACAGTACATTTTTGTGCTCTTTCTTCAGTTAAAGACAATAATCATATGCTGCAATATCTCCCAACAATTCCTGAAATTGATGGTGAAACAATATTTATACAAATCATAAAGGGCTGAAAATTCCTACAACAAAACTACAACAAGGGCTGCTAACATAACTAAGGAGATCAATATTACCTCATTTGCTTGAATTATAAAATTTTTTGTCAACGTTTCATTAACAAAGTTGTAATAAAATTACTATCTAATATTTTGTTTCCTGTAGCTATTATATATCACTTATACTTTGGCAAAATAAGAGAAGAGAACAACAGTCTGCAATGGTGTTTCTAACCTTTCCCAGCAAATAATTTAAAATGTGATCCCTGTTCACATCCAAACTTTATAGTACCAATGGTCTGTTAACCCCCCATCAGAAGCCAAAATTCTCTTATACACATATATTTAAAAACAGTATATAATTATTACATATAACAATATGAATGTTTAAAACAAGAAATGTTTCAATTCATATATAGAAGGTGAACTGGAACTTTTTATTTGATTTATAAGAGAAAATGAATGATGTTAAAATTTTATTTTGTATTTTTTAACAACATTTAAATATTATTTTAATATTGTTTTCTCTTAGCGGTAAAGGTAAACTAAATTAGTCATCGGTAACTAGTGGTAAAGGTGATAAAGTTTGGATCAAACTACAGTAGGTAATTCTTGTAATAAGAAAAGAACTATATAAATTGTGTAAATCTAACAACAATACTTCCTTCATAAATTATTTACAGTTATATAAAAAAATGTTAAATATGTATATTTATACTGCTAAAAAGAGTTGTATTAAGGTCACAGGATCACTGACTCCAGTAACAAGGCTAAAGCTTCCTCAGTTTTGTGAAGGGTATTAACCCATCTTGCCTGGAAAGAGCAATGACATTTCTCAACTACTGCTATCGGATAAAAATTTTAATGAGAATTTGCAGGAACTTAATACAAATTTTACATCCATTTACAACTTTGCAACCTAAAGATAATAACTGATCTTGCATTTCCAAAGTATAAAAAAAAGGAACTGCTAGCTTCTTTCAAATCGGTCTCTTAATCTGAAGTGTTTTAACATAAGCTCATGGAAGGTTTATGACAATAATGATATTCCTCGATTTCTTATAATAAGGTGTGCTAAATTCACAAGAAGTCCTTCCTAATAAACACCGCATTTAATACAGTAGGTTTTTCTTGCTATAGGTGCGTTTTGTTCAAGCCTTGTGGTAACTCTACTAGTGGACAGTGGATCATTGGTATAGATTATCTGTTCCTACGTAGCCTGCATTAAAGCGCAACCAAATCATCCGACTTTTGACTGGCGTTCTTCAAACAATATCTTAATATCAGGAATGGCCAAGATCTACTACCCCACTTGGCATCAGAGCTCATCACTTTTTCTTATCTCTAAGTCTATAATTACCTCTCCAGTTACGTGTTTGGCCTTTCAGCAATGCCAGTGTTTTTGACATAAGTTGTTTGCTGTTGATAAAGCCGTAAATGTACTTAGGCCTTGCAGGCGATTAGTGACGTACTCCAGACGCTTCATGAGTTACAGTCTGTTATCTATGAAATGACTCAACATAATAATACATTTGTGAGCTTCTGTTGGTTTTCCAGCCGTATTGGAATTTCAGGCGATGAGTGTGCGGCAAAAGAGCCTTGTTTTCAGCCTTCTTTCTCCGATCGTGTTTTTTCTGATGATCTTAGCTGTTTTCTGAAGAAGGTGGTTTGTGGTGAGTGGCATGCTACTATCAATAATAAACTTCGTTCAGTTAAGGACAATGTGTCACCATCGGGCTCCTCATCCAGGAAAAACTGATAAGGGAAGTTATTATTTTCATTAGGCCATGCATATATATTCAAATATTTGGTTATTATAATGTGTTTCTTCACTTTTTATCTGTTTAGCATGTACAAGATAGCAGTTTTGTTGTTTTAAGTTAGATTTTTAATATTGATTTTTTGTTGTTTTTGCTTTTAGCATATGGAATAGGCATTTTAAATCTGATAAATTTTTAAGTTAATTTTTACTTGCTTACGATAATATTGTGTCTGGGCACTAACAACGACACATCATTTTGTGCCCAGGGAAAAATCTAATAAACATCTCATTTAAAACTGTACTTTTTCTGTATTATAGATATAATAAAATTATTTAAATTTTTAAAAGAATGATTCTTTAGAATTTAACAATTATTGCCCCTTATTATTTTTTTGTCAGTTTATAAAATTTTTGCTGATAATACAATTGACGTTAAAGATTTGTTTCATTTGATTGGTTTGAGAGCTATCTGATCAACAGGTGACAGTGCGTGAGAATAAAAAAAGTAACTTTGCTGGGGTACAATATGGAGTCCCACAAGGATCCATATTGGGAGCCATACTATTCATAATATATGTAAATAGTGTCTGTTCGGCACCGCTTAAAGGTAATGTATATGCGTTTGAAGATGATACTGCCTTGTGTTATGTCCGCAACACCTGCATAGAAGTGGCTGAGGACATGCAATCAGATTTGGACGCACTGCGGTTATGCTTTTCAAATCATTATGATCTTGAGCATTGAAAAAACTTTGTATATCAACTTCTGCTTAAAGGGGAAAATAAAATTGCCACTTACAATAAAATATAAATGTAAAAAATGTGTGATAAATAAATCCGACTGTTTAGAATGTAGCGAGATCGAACAACGTGATATCTGTAAATACTTGGTACTTGGGCATTGTGTTAGTGGTCTAACCTGGAAGAATTATCTTACGCTATTAAAGCAAAAACTTTTAAGCTATCTTAGAATATTTTATTTTTTAAACAAACTATTCCAAAAATAACCATGAGAAAACTTTATTTTGCTATTGCGCATAGTCGACTAGACTACGGCATCGGCTGTTGGGGAGGAACTTATGTTACAAATTTAGATTCCATAATCAAAATCCAAAAAAAGATTCGTTAGAATGATAAGTAAAAAAAAACTACGGATCATCCTTTGCCAATATTTAGGGAATTGTCTATATATTACCGCTATGTTATTTTTATGTTAATAAAGTAATGAAAATTTTCTTTATCAGAAGTGGTCATAGAGATAGTACAATAACCGAGTACAAACTTAGAAGTAGAAGGAATGTATATGTCCCCAGAGCAAATAAAACGAGTTGTATGAAGTTCTTTTCAAGTACTGCTCCTAAATTGTATTACATACTTCCTAATCATAAAAAGACCAGTAGGAACATACACACTTTCTTAAAGCTACTAAGACGATGGCTGATTAATATTGATGACGCTGAAAGTATTTTCCATGGAATTACATGATTTATGATTACATATATAATTAATTATAATGCTTTATACTATTGGTCTTAACATAGTAATAGATTTTTTACATATATAACTTAACGAGTAGCACTGGATGAAAGGTTTATTAGTAAACATAAATATTTGACGACGATTGATCTTCTCTATACTTAACCGCAGAAAAGATGAGTTTCCACCAGAGTAAATCATGAATTGAACCAAAACTAAGATAAAACTGTTTACTTTTCCCCTTACTCTAACTAAAAAGATTAATAGAAAAGGGATGGTGCCACAAAACGGGCAAGACCCTTGTAGACACCTAATCTTTCATCTTTTACAAATAATATAAATTAAGTATAATTAAGTTAAGTAACAAATATTAAATTGCATTTTAAAACAATGTTAAATTAAGTATGATTAAGTTAAGTAATATTATAATTAGTATTAGGATTACTCCATTAATTATTAATTCTGTAAAAGTGAAAAAATAAAAGAAATAAAAAAAAGATGTTAACTGATAAAGACAATTATTTTTTATTAATGCATCGTTCCAAATTACCACCTAAGGTGTGAAAATTTTTTCCTTTTAATTATATTAAATTATTTTAATTATATATCTAATGAAAGGTTTTTTTTTCATTGTTTTTCATATATGAGTACCATGTGCCATAATAATCACAACCAGTTTAACTTCTATTTTTAACATAAATTTATGTAGTTGGATTAATTGATTTAAGTAGCTTTCCTTTGTGCACACCTACATATTTCTGAAGGAAACATAAAAAAGTAGCAAAAGAGGTTTTATTACATATGTAACATATACATGTTACTTCTCTCCCAAGTTGTTGCAGACATTTGACACACATTATACTGCAATATCAGCTTCTGCAGACTCTTGTGGAAGAACTCTAATGCTTGGATTCCCAGCCTCGTTGTTAACTGTATGAGTTCCTCATAATATTTCAAAATGTTGTGCGGTAGCTATAGATATCTGTAGATCTTCTGAGTTCCATCACAGCCAAAGATCTGAGCTCAAAATTTTCTTCTTGGCAAAGAGATTGTTGTATCACTTTGCACAAAGATTAGGCAGCTGGAAGATGATTGAAAGTCTTCCACTTAAGCCAACTGCTCCAGTTGAGCCCTTATTAGATTTGTGGAATTTTGTCTTCCTGAAGAACAAGGTCCTTTGTGAGCAGATTGGTGCTGTTTGTTTTTTCTGCTTTGAATCTTCTTTAGCATTTCAGAATAAATTTCTGATATAATTTAGGTTTCAGGTTCCATGAATTTTGTCAGAATAATGTCTTTGTGGTCGAAAATGCTATAATCATAATTTTTTGATTCATAGTGTCCAGTTGAATTTTTTTACATCTCATTTGAATAAATATGCATTCACTGAAATGTAAATATCACAACTGTTTTCAGATCCAGCGGTCATTTTGGTTACAAAAGAGAAATCATTTCATGCATTAGCATGATTTGTCTTAGGTGAAGGTGACATTTACAGGTTCCATACTTCATCAACTGTTGTTTTAGCATTACAAAAGAAAAAGGATATCAGATGGCTGTAACTAGATTTCAAATTTACTGGTGACTTTGCACTCGCACTATATAGATATGGCTTATTTCTGATTTTTTGTATTTTTTTTGATTCTTTTTTTTTTTTTTTTGTATCTGTATCTTGTTTGTACATATAAATTATTGTATACAAAATGTACACCATTGTACAGTGGATAATATGTTTGAAAAACTTAAGCTTCTTTTTATGTTATGAGACTCCATTTGTCAGCTGCTGAAATTTATTAACCATCATATATTAGTAAGTCAGATCACCATTTTCCTGGTGTAGTGGCATTAACCTCTCCACATAAGATCTTAACAGGCTTTCAAGTACATTTGTATCAAATTTCTCATCTTAAGGAAGGAATTTCTTATCTATCGGTTCTGATTGTGTGTGAAAGATGCTTTGTGAATAAAGAGTACTCTTTCTTTTTTCTTCAGCCATATTTTTAATGTATCCTTGAGAAACGGTGTAAAATGTATTGTCATATTTAAGCCAAGAGAAACTGTGGGCGAATCAAAGAGTTCTCCATTTTCAAATAAGTCAGTCCTACGCCGTAGGACTGACTTATTTGAAGTAGGACTCAGTTTTGCCTATTACTACATTTTTATTTTCCAGGTTTTGGTATTTTCCAATCGCTTACTCTGGTACAAGTTTCTGACATTTTTAAATGTTGCACCAGCCTCTACATGAATTAGCATTGTCTCGGTTGTCATAACTTTTATTTTTATTTACTTTTATTGATAATGTTTACTATTCTTGTATGCCTGCAACGAAACAAATTTATATTACTAATCAAAAAAAGATTTACCTACAAAAGAAGTAATATATACTATCTAGTTTGCTAGCATGAAGCGGTTAGTTATGGAGGATACTGTATATTTGCTCGGCTTAAATATGAGCACCGGTAATGTAAATTAATGGTTTATATAACATAAAAGATTATAATTAAAATAATATTTCCAAGTTATTATAGAACATACAAATTGGTCAAATGAAAAAAAAAATGGTGGAGTTTAAAATGCAGTTTTCATTTTAAATTACATCGATTGCCGTGCCATGGTCATTTATAAAATTTGTTAAAAATCATGACATGTCAAAGTATTTACAAAAGTTCATCTGCATTATATCCCGAAGGCTGTTGTTGGCTTTCACTTCCTTCAGTTATCTGGATGCTACTTCGTGAGATGTTAGAGGAAATGTTAAGTATTTAAGAGATGAAATTTATAATTTTTAGTATGCGTGTTGAGATGAGGAGGCTCAGTTTTAGCAAATAAGCAAGCCCTGGATTGGGATTTTTGTATAGCACATAGATTAGAAAGTGTTTCTTGGATAGCTCTGTGGACAGAACTGCTTCCTCACAAAAACACATAAATGCAGTAACTGACAGGTCTCACGTGCTTGGAAATAAATCCAAGGATGTTTTGTCAAAATCCACAGATAAGTTTGAAAAGAAGAAAGCAAGATTAAGAGAAAAAGGTTTGATAGTAGGAAGGAATTATCTGCCAGGTGTGGAATTAGACAAACAAGTTCATAGGAGTACTTACTGCAAGATCCCTCAGATTGTGGGTGGTTTTCTACCCACAATTCATCAGGAGATAGGGGTAGTTGAATAGGAGCAGCACATTAACGATCAACTATTATGCACTGATCACCCCAAAAATGTACTTCAACAAACTGTTTTTTTTTCCGATTAGAATCAAGAATGAACTGAGTATAGGTTCATACAAGGGGGACTTCGGCCATCACTGAAATAAATATTCTGCTCAACTAAGAAACCATTCGGTCAGAGTAAGTAACTATCGTTTCAGAACCCAAAATTTAGCCAAACTTAATTTTCAGTAATTATACAATACAGTATTTTTCATTTGAAAGTACGTATTTCAAGTTTTTTGGCTCATTACTGACACAATATGATCAAGAAAGTCGTCATGTTATGTTGCAACATTTTGATCGTGAAGCCAGTACAACATACGGTCCATGTAAAGAATTTATGCATCCTGCGAAAAGTTTTTCAGTGTTGGCTTTTTTTATAAATGGAAATTTAAAAACCTTAACACGTCACATTAGTTATAAAC
This sequence comes from Lycorma delicatula, assembly GCF_047948215.1. Lineage (NCBI taxonomy): Eukaryota > Metazoa > Arthropoda > Insecta > Hemiptera > Fulgoridae > Lycorma > Lycorma delicatula. Next base: position 1,252,207 of record NC_134465.1, read on the forward strand.
ATAGTTTTTGTATTTAACATTTTTTAATTTTATTATTACAAACATATACTTTCAAAAATCTTTTCCTGATGTTTAAATTAATTTTTGATGTAAACAAATTATATTTCTGACTGAAGGCTCATTTTGCCTGTGCTATTAAGCATTTTATATCGGTCCTGCTTCATCCATTTTTGTAGCACTACTTAAATGAACCGTTAAATCTGACCCTCATCCAGGACTCGTGTTTAAATATTAAGAAGGGTGATATTTAGGGCAGTTAAACAAAGAATAATAATAAAAACTAGGTTATTTTAAAATAATGTTGAATGAGAGACATACTTCATACGTGCAGAGGTAATAGTGAGCTATTTGGTTCTGAGAATTCATATTTTTAAATATTATTTTTTTTTGAAAACATTAATGATTTAATACTTAGGAAAGTGAAATAAACTACCAACATGTATGCGGTAGTTCTTTATTACTGAATCATCCACATAATAAATGATGATAGGAAGGTTTTAACGGAACAAATTTATTTTATCTAAGTGATGAATAACATTGTAAAGTGTAACTAAAAGTATTTCATTGTAAATTTTAAAAAAACAAAAGTAAATTGGCACTTGCGCACTTTAGATGGTACCACAGTTTGAAATATAATGGTTATATCGGGTGATATTAATAACAAAAAATTTTGCCACTTATAATTATAGATATAAATTAACCAAATTTAACTTCGCTAACTACGACTAATTAATGATTAGTTGAAACTTTAATAAAAAAAAACTTTAAACAATAACCCAAAGTTTGTCGCTTTAATTACCAGATTTGACAAATTTCTTTCAAACTGCGGTACCACCTATTGTGCACAAGTGCCAGTAAATTTTTTCTTAATTTTTTTCTTTAAAATATTATTATTTAATATTTGCAAAAAGAAAGCTATCAACAAAACCTAACCGCAAGATCAGCTGAACTTTTTTCCTGCAAATAATTTTCAAGTTAAAGTTTTCAACCGGAGACAAATAACTTGTATTGATATATATATATAAATAATTTGGTTTCGTAACCGTTATACCTGCAATTTTCTAGCCTATATTATACTAAGTTAATCTTTATACATTAGTAAAATTAGTGTAGTTGTCGGATTCTTTTTTTACCTTTATTACTTTTGAAGAAACTTCCATCGTTATTAAAAAAATAAACTTTAATGTTAACTATCAAACGCCTGTGTATCTGTTACGGTAACTGGTTCGTTGGTATCACCCAGTTTATCTTCTTGGTCTTGTTGTATACTACAATTTTATAGGTTTCAGATTAATAACGACTCATCGGTCTTTCTTTACTCTTCTGACTGTGTTAATCCGTTATCTTGCTACATTATAGCTGCAAATTATAGCTGCAATTTGACTTTAATGATAAAAGTCATTATGAATGTGATAATGATATGGCTCCACAGGGGGCTGTCTGTCGCCCCTGGCACCTTCAACTCACTTGTTGGTGATCAGTCCTCTTATATCATTCTCTTGCTTTATATCGTTATAGCTTAAATCGTTATTGAAAAAATAAACATACGGCGTACAATCACTACTTTCTTACAAAATCTGATCAATTTGGCAGTATCCTTGACATCGTACAGATGTTTAGAACGAGTCAGAGGTATAAGGAGAGAAAATCACCATCCTTCCCTAAAAGGGAATACCCTTCGGTAAGAAAAAAATTCCACCCCCCACTTTGTTACAAATACCTAAATTAAAATGTCCTGTCATTATTTTTACCTGTCCTGTCTTTTTTACCTGACCCTCCCTTTTTACCTGACCTAGTAATAATCCTATCCTTTTACCTATCCTAGTTTGGGTTAATACCAATGACTCAAGTTTTTTGACTGTTGCAAAAATGATCAGCTGTGAGAAAGAGTGAGTAATACGTCGTTAGTTTTTGAAAACGTCGTACGCGACTTTTCACAAAAGTCTTCAGCTCAGCTAGTCTCTTTTCTAACGTGTGCATATATATATATATATACATATTGATCGACGTAAGCACTTCGTAAATACAGGCACATATAGTTTAAATATATATATAGCTTATAAGATTAATTAGTTTAGAAACATGTGAAAACTCTGCTTCCGTTTAATTTTTCCCGACGAATAAGAGAACAGCCAAAGTAATATCTAGACTTTCACAAATTTATAAAGAGAATACTGAAATGTAACCACGACGGAAGTAGAAAAGTACGAAGAGAGAGTTCAACGAATTACATAGAAATTTAGAAAGCCAAGAAAAGACAAAAACTTAAAAATAAAAATGGAGATACAAAACTATGATCGTACCAAAGAATAATTACGCCGGAGGGGGAAAACAATATATTATACCTAAAGGTAGACATCCTAATACCCGAGACAAGTAATCTCTGAAAAAATCGTGTAAATAAATGACCGATAGATATAATTTCCACTTTTGTTATCGTACAAGAAATTGTCGAGGAGGTAGATTATAAAAAAAGCATGAAAATTGAGGTCACGGACACGGTCATTTTTATTATTCTATTATATGAAATTAACAAAAAAAATACAATTCTAAATACAGTTATAAAGAACTTTTCGGCAGGAATATATATGTTACTGTGTATCGTACCGGGTGCAAAAAGAAAGTAAGTTATTGAACATATTTTGTTCACAGATTGATTCTTCTGCCTATGAACTTCTTGCCGACTATGAACATGTTTTGTTCTGTTAGATGTAACCAGTTAATATTTTCGTCTAGGTTTTTGCAAAAAGATGTTGTAAACCAGTATTTCCATTAAAGTTTATTTTCAATAATGCGTATTCTATTTTATCTACAAATTAACGATGAAAAATAATTCGGTTTTTCAAATTCGCATTTAAAATGTTTTTGACACTTTGACCATTCTTTTCATGTGTCTTTCATATTATTTAAATGAAGAGGTAGATAAGTGGGGTGTGGCGTAGCGTAGCGGGGGCGGCAAAATTGTATAATAAATGTCGTAATCTGAACTAAAAATTTGAATAATCTCTTTTCATATTCTTTACGCACTACAGTTTTATTTAATTATTCAAGTGATTGTAGTCATCTAGCTCGCTCTAACGACTGGCAAAAATGTCTGTTCTAACCATTTCCTTATTCTACCTGTCTCGTTTACTAATTTGTTTAAGCACCCTCGGGGCGACCAGAACCGCCGTTGAGCAGTATATTTGTCGCGCCAGGATGCCGTGGCAGTTTATGCCACTAAAACCCATAAAAAGGGGTTACAAAGTTTGGACGCGAGCGGATCAGACAGGCTATATCTGTGACGTTATACTTTATTTCTTCCCTACCCGGCATATCTGCCGAGCGTTCCCCTATCTGCCAACTCGGGACGCGCCCGATGGTGGACAGAAAAACTCTCACGAGTAGTAATAATAATAATAACTCTGGTGCAGGTAAATATAAACTTATAACTGTTTTTATATTATTATTAACGCTACACCGATTGAATATTTTACAATTCTCTTTCCTGATACATTAATTGATTATATCTAATATCAAACAAATTTGTATTGCACCCAACAAAGAGGGAGCTTGCAATTACGTACTAACAAATGCAAAAGAAATTGAAACATTTCTGGAGTTAAACATCTTGATGGGCATAAAAAGATCATCCGGCTTTAGGAACTACTGGTCATCTGACTCTGCTTTACGAGATACTTTTATTGCTTCAGCAATGTCGGTAAACAGATTTGGGTGGTTTTTGACAAATCTTCATCTGAACGATAACCAGACAATGCCAAAACACGGCGATCCTGGACTTGACAAACTTTATAAAATACGTCCTTTTTTAGATACAATATCAAAAACATTTCTTGGAAGTTATAACCCCGAGGAATTTCAGTCTACTGATGAGTCTACGATTAAATTCAAAGGTCGCTCAAGTCTCAAACAGTTTATGCCACTAAAACCCATAAAAATGGGTTACAAAGTTTGGACGCGAGCGGATCAGACAGGCTATATCTGTGAATTTCAGATATATACTGAAAAAAATAAAAATGTTATTGAGAAGAGCCTTGGTGCTATAGAAGGATTTGACATCAGATATAGCTGGCTACAATCATAAGTTTATTTTGATAATTTTTTTACTTCAGTAGACCTACTGAAAGATCTACAAGGCCAAAAAATCCAAGCCTCTGTAACTATCCGCTAGGAGAGAAAACATTTACCAAAAAGACAGTAAACTAAAACAACGGGGTAACAGTGACTGGAGGTCAACAACGCCAGACATTTCGATAGTTAAATGGATAGACAACAAGCCTAGTTTTTCATTTCTAATTATCACGATTCCAGGCAAATCACCAGTGCGACTAGAAAACAAAAAAGCTATTCCCATGCCCTCCACATGTTCGGGAATACAACTGTCATATGGGTGATGTAAATAAAGCGGATCTGTTGAAGAAATGCTATGAGATTCAGCGACGGAGTAAGAAGTGGTGGCATCGCATCTTCTTTTACTGTTTGGATGTGTGTATTGTAAATACACATTATTATTATTATTAATACACGAAAAAAAAATTATTCTTCAAATAATAGAATAATAAAATTTCTGTAAATTTTGGGCGGTTGAAAATCATTGTACGACACTGGTATTATCTGATATTGAACAAAATATGAAAAGTGTATATTTTTAAAATTAAAAAGTTTTTTGAAATTAAAAAAAAAAAAAAATTAATTTTGAAAGTATAATTTAGATAATGGATACATTAATTTTGTTTAATTGAACAAAATATGAAAAGTGTATATTTAAAAAATTTAAATTTTATAAAGTTAAAAAGATTTTTGAAATTAAAAAAAAATTTAATTTTGAAAGTATAATTTAGATAATGGATACATTAATTTTGTTTATTGAACAAAATATGAAAAGTGTATATTTAAAAAATTTAAATTTTATAAAGTTAAAAAGATTTTTGAAATTTAAAAAAAAAAAAAATTAATTTTGAAAGTATAATTTAGATAATGGATACATTAATTTTGTTTAATTGAACAAAATATGAAAAGTGTATATTTAAAAAATTTAAATTTTATAAAGTTAAAAAGATTTTTGAAATTTAAAAAAAAAAAATTTAATTTTGAAAGTATAATTTAGATAACTGTACGGTAATTTTGTTTACCTTATTCTCCAGTTTTATCAGATGCTGGAACATCTGACAAAACGGGAGAAAAGGTAGTACTTTCCTTATATTCGACCTGGTCGAGAATGTTTTGCACGATACTAAAAATAGAAATGTCATCGTTCATCTCATTACATTCTTGTTTCATAATACTTATATCAGATAATGGGGTGTCTACCTTTTCATTTAATATATCATTTTTGGCCTCTAACGCAAGTACTACATTAGCATGTTCAGTTTTTATTTGCTCAATTTTTAATTTTAAATCTTTAATCATTTCAGTTTGGATTTTAAACTTCCTTCGCAATTCATCGAGATCCAACCTCATTCTCTTAAACTTCATCGGTGACAAGTCATCATTCTCTTGGTAAATTAACCCAAGTCTAGATATTTGTTTGGGTTCTCGTCGACGGAAAATAGAAAACGGAAAACAGCATTTCCACATTATCTCTACCCTAATGTAATCTTAAATCTATATAAGTATATTTAACTTAAATAAGTACCTGTATGCCTATGGAGTCTTTAGCGAGTTCTTAGTCCTTTGAAGTTATTCAAATAATAATGAAAATTAGATTTTTTAAACGCAACTTTAAATGTTGCGTTGCATGGCAACATTTTTAATTAATAAAAAAGTTGATAAAAAGAAAAAATACAAGTAGTGTAGAAATAGGAATACGGCTTCTAAACCAAGATGGCACACAGTCCACCATCTTGGACGGACGTCACGAATCCAAGATGGCTGTAGTCCGTTACTGCCATTTTGGAAATTCCCTTTTTCCCTGTGAGATTTTCCCTTTTCCATTAGAGGGATATTTAAATACACACACACACACACACACACAGTAGTAGTAGAAAATAGGCATACGGGCGCCAAATCCAAGATGGCGGCCGTCCCTATCTTGGAATCTAATATTCCAATATGGGTATTTCCCTTTTCCTTTAGCGGGATATTTCAAATTTTACAGGGATACCAGCTTGAGTAATATATTCGTTTTGAATATTATTTATAATAATTAATTTAAAGGTTGGTACCGCTGTTGTATACCGGTCGGTTTGAATTATATAAATAAATAAAATTTGAAGTGAAAAAACTTCGGCTAGGACTCGAACCCAGTCATGACGGGACGCTATTGACTGACGCCTTAAACCCATCGGCTGCAGCGGTTCCCTGATGTAACGAGTAAAAAATGTTCTACATAAGCTGCGAATCTTAAGGTCATATCAATCTGTACACTAACACACAAACCTATCTATCTACACACAACTATACCGTGTTCGCGTGCGTGCGTTGACGTAGCGGCACCGAGTTGTTGACAGTTCGAAGTGTGACGCGCGACTGAAGAACAGCTGACGAACATGACCTAAGGTTGAACAGCCGTTACAGTGCTATACCCTTCCGTCCAATCACAGCGTAGGATTCAAAGCGGTTACGCATGCGCAGCACAGATACAAGGCCTTTGACGTTGAAGCAATCGTGTCATTTTACGAGTGTTAATCGTTTAATTCTAAGAAACGACCGTGGGTACTCCGCACTTTTAACAGCGTAAGTAACCGGAAACGGCATACCATGTTACACAAACTAAGAAACGACTACTATCGTATAATTCTAAGAAAAAAAACAATAGGAACATAACCGTCTAAAGTGCCACACCCAAACTGACGTTAAATGAAGCCACTTATCATTTTACGAGTAACCTTGAACAATGTTAATCGTGTAATTCTAAGAAACGATTATGCATAGTCAGCACTTTTAATAGCGTAAGTAACCGGAAACGAAACTTTCGAGATGTTACTGTATGCTAAATCCAACAAAGGTTATCGAACGCCACGTTTACAATTTTAATTAGATGTAGCAATGTCCTTACACGACGTTAGGAGAAATAATCTAATCCGATGCGGCTATATCAACATCCATCTTGAAACTGTACCTATTTTCTAGTTGCATTTCCACACCATCCTGGAGGTAGCAACCGCGGCGCGTTGAGGTTTTTTTCACATGAGTGAAATCTCCCCTAAAGGCCTACTATAAAACACTCAAACTGGTTTATATTTCGTTTTTTCCATTATATATATTTTTTTTAATTTTTATTTTCTTCTTGCGAATGACTGTATGTTATAGACAAAGCAAGCATAACATATAAACTCACCTCGGTTGTCGTGGAAGCCGTGATATTCGTGATAACTCCTTCCATGACCGTTGCTCAACTACGAATGCGTGGTCAAAGAACTTTCTTTTATCACCGTAGACGTGGTGAGGGTAACCCCCTCCACTTTTTCTTCTACAAAAACATCATCATTATGATAACGTAGTAACATCATCATTTTTATGTATATGTAACGTTATGTTAACATAGTAATTTCATCATCATCATTATGTAGATGTAACGTTATGTACATATAACGTTATGTTAACGTAGTAATGAAGTAACATTCATTACGGTTTTCTTCATTTAACGTTACGTTACGTAATGATAAACTCGTATTAGCGATGTTAACCTCTGTTTTTTCTGAAGGTAACGATGCTGTGATGTTGCTAACAGTATCAGCAGACTTGTTTTTTTATGACGATACGGTAGTGTTGTAAAAAATGGACACCGCTTCCACCGTTGAATTACACCATATTAACCGAATGTTAACCGGCGATGGTGCAGAAAAAACCAGTCTACATCGTATCGGTTTCATGCGAAAGGTCTCCCATTAATAGTTCGATTTTAAATACCTCCCGCATTACATAACCTTCTTCACTATTCCCGAAAGCGGAGTGTATGTGACGATGGTATCACGTATAATGAGACAGTAGGCGGTCGTGTGGGCTAGTATATTGTTTTTGGTTTCGAAATCGATACGTACATCTACAGTACCTGTTTTTAGCGAATCGTTCTGACGGGAACAGTCGATAACTATTAACGGTACACTGGTCTTAAAAATCTTCCAAACTGTAAGTAGGACACTCGTCCTCCGGTTTGTTGTAATAACCGGACCGAAAGCTGGCGAACATTTCTTACATCATATTCACATCACCCTGTAGACTGTCGTACGGATAGTATTGCGAATTCAAATACAGACGAACGTTTACCAATTCGCACATATCGAAGTGTCAGCGACTTTGTAGCTTTACCTTTTCTGTCCGTCTGTAAACCGAATATCACGTATCTCGGTTTCTCCGTTTGCGCACACGTCTTTACCGTCCATGAATGTGTTTGTTTGCGGTAGAGCCGGATATTCGTGGATTTGCCATGAACGAAAAGCTATCGCTAACGGTCTATCTTGTTCTACTACCTTCAACAACTGCAATCTCATCGTATCAGCAACGTGAACATACGGAATTTTCCACGCTAACTTAGTCACTTTCAACTTGGAATCGGGTGCCTCCTTGGAAGATACTAGTGCGTTCACGTCGTTGGAAGATCTAAGCAAAACCAATTCTTGTTTGACGTTCAATATTATGTGTGTGTAGTCTTCGGCAAAACCCATCAGCATACGCAACGGTACGTAGAAACAAAATCTTCCCGTGGTATCATCCAAAACGAATTTATTCGTCACATCGAACTTCCACCCGAAATTTTCCAAAATATTTTTTTCACTTTTACGCAACGATAGGATATTCTTTATCGTTGTCGTTATTCCAAAATTTGGACACGACATATATCCGTTCCGTTTATCTCGTATCGTACCTTCTCGAAGAGAAATGGTATCTCGTTGGTTTTAACCACGATTCTGTTGCCATTTTATCACCTGCCTTAGTAGTTAGCGTCCTTTCGACCATCAAAAAGCTTTTATGCGGTAACGTGTACACATCCTGTTGGTGTATCGGTATCCGAATTTCATCGTTGTTGTTGAAAGTCGACGAAGCGTACGGTAGATGAGTATGATATTCGTACTGGGTGATGTGTTATCGAAAGAAACACTTTCACCGATGTCCAACATATTCGTCCCTATTGCTGCCACTACGGTTCACTACAACTGTAAAACTGTAAGCTTTTGAAGAAACAACGTTACGCGATGTTAACGCTTTGGTGTTTGCACGTCGACTGACCAATCTGCGTTTCATTTCGCTACTACTACTACCATCGTTATTGTATATTATTCCCATCGGTCGGTCGGTTTTCCTTTTATTTTGATTTTTTCCAGTTTTTTGATCAGTTTTCCGTCTTGATCGGTAAATTTTATAGCGATCTCGTCTAAACTCTTTGTATTTACCGGTAGATATATTATATTCTTCGGCGATTCGATTATTGTGAAACCAGGCGGTACGCTTATCGTAAATTCATGCAACACGAGTACTTCTGATCCGTTCGTATAGGAGCCTCGTATAAGGTTGCATTCGATCCGTACGGTGTTCACGTTGTTAAATAGCCAGATATTTTCGGAGCATAAACGTTTCGACTGATTACAATGTTATTGCTTACTTCAATTTGAAGACGTATTGTTGTTATTACCTGATGCTGATTATGGCAATGAGGTCGGTGCAGCTGATGCATATAGGCCTATTCAAAGACACAAGAAATATCGAATGGGTAAATTACCTATTCTTTTAATCATAATAATAATAATTATTATTATTATTATCATAATAATCTTGTCAACGCATATCATAAATGTTATCGTATCATAAATAAGTGGCATTTATGATATGCGTTTCAATGTTTTATTATATCGTAAACCATACATCCATAACTTCTTTATTACTAATAAAGAAGTTATGTATGTATGGTTATTGGAAATTCGGGTATAAATGTTGTTAACCTGATCCAAATGATGTATTTAGTATTTTTACACTTATTATAACTGATGAATCGGTAGATATAATTGCAAACCATGCAGATAATTTTCTGTCAAATAAAGTTCTAAATCGGTTTTCATCATTTCAAGGGTGGAAAACCAGCAGATAGAAATGAAATCTTTTTACTGATTGAAGTCTACATTTTGCACGGAATGATTTGGTAGCCCAAAAATTATAAATATTAAACAAAAAAATTATTATTTGCGATCCCAGGTTTTTCAGCTGTTATGGTACACAAACGTTTGAAACTTTATCTAGATTTTTACATTTTACATATAATGTTCCGACTCAAAAAAAAAAACAGATTACATAAGATAAAACCTGTCGTAGAATATGTAAATGAAAAATTTTCTTCCGTTTACGCACCAGAGAGGAATCTATCTATCTATGAATGCCTTTGTTGTGAAAAGTACGGTTGAGTTTCGTCCGGTTATAAGAATCAAACGAGCTGCTAGATTTACAATCAAAATCTATGTTTTGTCTGAATAAAGTCAGGATTCATTTATAAGCTGGATGTACAACAGAGTGATTCAAAGAAACGGGATATTTTAAAAATTAAATAACGTTAATGAAAATTTTTTTTGGAAATTGAATTTTATTTCATGGAATTGTACAAATGTTGCCATTTTAGGATACATACATTTTAGTTTATTTTTGAAAGATGATATCTTGCAGGTGACCTCTTCTTCTACGTAAACACTCACGAAGTCTCTTCGTTAAATTGTTCATGGTTTGACGTAACATCTCAACTGGAATTTCCGCATCTTCCGTTGTAGCAGGTCTACTGTGGAACACTTTGCTTTTAAGGTCACCCCACAAAAAGTAAAAGCAAGTTGAGAGATCAGGCGATCGGGGAGGCCATCTAATGTCACCGTTTCGTGAAACGACACGTTGTACAAACAATCGGCGTACACCTGCCATCGATATTCGTGCAGTATGTGACGTTGCTCCGTCTTGATGAAACCAGGCTGTGTTAAGAATCGGTGGAAATCTCTTTTGTTGTTCCACAACAAAGGTTTCAAGCACGGCTACGTAACGAGCCGACGTCACTGTAATCGCAAGACCGTTGTCATTCTCAAAAAAAATAAGGACCTATAACACCGTAAGGTGACATAGCACACCACACGGTCACTTTTTGGCTGTGCAATGGATCCTGGTGTAGCTGCGTAGGATTTTCTTGTGCCCGGTATCTGAAATTTTGCTCGTTAACAAATCCACTGAGGTGGAAATGGCTTCGTCTGACATCCACAGTTCGTGAACAAACTCTTCGTTATCGTTTATCTTCTGAAGCATTACATTACAGAATTGTGCTCGCACAACTGCATCGTTCTGTTTCAGTTCCTGGACGATCTGCAACTTGTTCGGATGGAATTGCAAGTCCTTCGCTAACATTCTTCGAACACTTGAACTATGCGATTGTAAAGATGCTGAGAGACGACGGATTGACCGATGTGGACTTCGTGTGACAGCAACTTGTAAAGCTTGAACGTTCTGTGGTGTACTGACGGTTCGCTCACGGCCTGGAGGTTTCTTTTTCATCGCCGAACCGGTTTCCTCAAAATTAGATATCCATGTTTTAATTTCACGTGCTGATGGAACACGGTCGTGCCGTCCCGGATTAAAATGTCGGCGAAATTCTCTACGCGCTTCCTCCACACTGTCATTGTTTTTGTAAAATGCTTTGATAGCAAATGCATGTTGCGCACCGCTCCAAGGATCCATGACAACTAAATGGCAGGTTAGGTTAGAGAGGCTCGCGCCACTTAACAAGTGGTACCAAATCAAGTGGCTACCAACACAACTTTCAAAATTACCCGTTTCTTTGAATCACCCTGCATATATCGGAAGTGAAACAGTACTAAACAGTAAAACAAAAATAGAAGAAAAATTAAATGATAGCATCGAATGAAAAGTCCGATCAAATGATGCTATCGAAGTGGTGTAAGACAAGGGATGTGCTGTGGTTGTCTCAGCACGAAGTTCTTCCAGTTGATGTAACAAGAAAAGGGCAAAATGTCATCATTCCTTCAATTATAAATGATTAAAACATTTATATGGGGAGTGTTGATAAAATGAATCAGATGCTTGGGGCATACTCTCTTGAACGAAAAAGACACAAAATTTGGTATTAAGGAATTCAAACAACACCTAAATATGTGCATATTCAGAGCGCATATTTTGAATCAAAAATGTGGAGGACAGTACACACACATCTGTAATTTAGAGAGGCTTTGGTGGAAGCAATTTTTGAAAAACAATATGTGGCCAAAGCGAAAACAGGAAAACCATCGCTAGAAGATGATCCTCTGAGGTTGAAGGAAAGTCTTTATGTATCTACAAACAGAAGAGAGCAAATGTTTCAAGAAGATATGTTGTGTATTTACACGATAAAAAGCGTAAAGCATAAAGATACCAGTGCACGAAGTGCGATGTTGGGCTAGGTGTAGCTGCGTGTTTTAAAATAACTTATACACTAAAAAACTAATAACAGTAAAAATAATAAATAATAAAACATTTAGTTCTAAAGACAATGATTTCAATCGCAGTGTAAAATAATTTTAGTGTTATTTATAGGCGATATGAAAACATCATTAACATGTTCTAGTTAGGTTAGGTAATAAGGATTTTATAAATATAATAAAATATATTTTGCATTAAAAATTACCCTTTATTATATGTATACTAAGCCATCATTTGTTAAACAAAATTTTTTTTAAATTTTTTAGTGTATTTTATGTTGGTTTTATTATTTAAAAAAAATAACAGTATTTCAGAAACAAATTTAAAAAATATGAATGTAAGACATATGAATGGAAGACAGCAGTGAGTCAGGCTGAACGTTATTTGACAGCTGGCAGTTGAAGCTACTAGATGTGCAAAAAAAATGTTGCAATTCTTATACTTGGACGTATGGTATTATGCTATGAAAATCAGTGGACGTTCAGCAAAACTGATGAACATCTTACAATTTTATTTTTATAAAGATGCAAATGCTGCGCAGGACCGTGAAGAAACTTGTGCTGTTTATGGGCAAGATATGTCATCAAAAACAACAGCCAGAAGATTGTTCAGCCGCTTTTGTTTTGGAAATTTTGATGTCCAAGATGCTCCTTGCAGTGGAAGACCAGCCACAAAATCACAGAGAAAGTGAATGATATTCTGGCAAAAGTCTAGCCGTGCAAGCCTTCATGATATTGCCAGTGGCCTAACACCCATCAACAAACACTGTTAGTCCATTCAGAGAAAGCCGGTTACAAAAATAAGCTTGACATTTGGGTGCCACATAATCTGACTGAAAAAACTTTACTCAATTGAATTTCTATCTGTGAATCTCTACTGAAACGTCACAAAACTGAGCCATTTCTGAAGCCGGATGATCATGAGTGATGAAAAGTGGATAACCTAAGAACACAATGGTGAAAAAGATTGTGACTGCAACAAGGAGAAACTCCATAGTCTGTGACAAAGCCCACACTGATAACCAGGAAGATTATGTTGTGTTAGGTGTAACTGGAAGGGCATTGTGTATCACAAGCTGCTGCTGCCAAGTGGTATGATAGACTCAAACCTGTACTGATGGCATTTAGTGTGACTGCACTTAGCAATTAAAAAAAAAACGACGAATTACTAAACAGAAAGGATGTCATACACCACAGTGATAACCGCCAGACTGCGACATCTTTAACGACCTATCAACAATTGCAAGAACTTGACTGGGAGGTTATGATGCATCCACCATATAGCCTGGACCTAGCACCATTAGCATATTACTTGTTTCAGTCTCTGCAATAACTCCCTGAATGGTGTTAAATTAGTTTCAAAAAAGGCCTGTGAAAACCATGTATCACAATTTTAAGAACGGAAACCTTAGAAGTTCTATAGTGTAGGATTTATGGTGTTGACAGAAAAGTGGCAGAAGGTTATCGAAAAATATGGTCTAGGTAGTCTCATAATGTTTTTTTCAATAACAATAAATGTATTCTTCATTTTGGACTCCAAAGGCTCATTACTTTTTAGTCAACCGGAAATAAAGGAAATATGAATCATGGAATGTGCAGTTATTACAAAGCTTTTTAACAGAATTGTACAAAATATAAATGGTTCCAAATGATCTTATTAATAAACTAATTAGGTTAGAATAGTGTATGCAATAATGTAAAAAGAAAAAACTAGCTACAAACTGCCAAGACCCTATAACAGAGACAATTTATATCACTCTGTAACCAAATTTGACTTTTGTGTAAAAGTTTTTACATAAAAATTACATATGAAATTTTCTAACCCGTATGAATAGAGAGATGTCTTTTTAAATTATTCCTGCCACTAAATGTTTTCTTACAAAAATTACAAGTGAATTTCTTCTCACCATTATGAACAGAGAGATGTGTTTTTAAATTACAGCTTCGATTAAAAGTTTTTTTACAAAAATCACAAGTAAACTTTTTCTCACCAGTATGAATAGAGAGATGTGGTTTTTAAACTACAGCTTCGATTAAACATTTTTTTACAAAAATTGCAAGTGAATTTTTTCTCATTTGTATTAGTAGAGATATGTATTTTTAAATTACTGCGTCGAATAAATGTTTTTTTAGAAAAATTACATGTTAAGTTTCTTTTGACAACATGAATAGATAAGTGTGACTTTAAAGTAGATCTCTGAGTGAAAGACTCCTGACAAAAAACACATGTGAATAGGAAGATGAGAAGACATTCCTTTCTTTATCTGGTTTTTCTGTAATTTGCAAGCACTTTTCTTTAAAAGAAAAACAGTTGAATTCATTATATTCTTCATCGATGACATTATCACATACGCACTTATATTTTAATTTATTGCAAACCACACATTTTGATGTCTGTAAATGACTTTCAGTAATTCTTTCCTCCACATCATTGATAACTTCTTCAACAAGATCCTAAAAAAAAAAAAAAAAAAAAAAAAACGTAACTGTTAAATAAAAATCTATTGGAAAACTTTGTTATTTTTAATAAGGTCAACTACAAATTGACAACTTATACTCTAATATTAAATATCTTATGTTCATATTTAAGCAAGCCCAATGTGTTTGTTTCAACGTAGCAAAAATAAAAATTTCTTTAGTATAAGCAGTTAAAACACAGAAGACAAAATATAACACAATCAAACTATACGCTACATAGCACAGAAACTAAAACTGGTCAGTCAACAGGAAATTTCATAATGCCAAATAAAAAAAAAAAATAAAAAAAAAATTACTGTAGTTTAGAGATTGATCATTACATTTGCTCTTTAAAAAACAAACAAAGAGAAGAGTAATAAGATCGGTTTATCATTTTTATTAGATTTTCATCCACTGGAAGAACTGAATGAAATGAAAAATAAGAGAAAACAGGTTTAGTACTGGATGGGTGAGTCAAGTTAATAATGAAAGAATTATATACTGAAGATTCAAAATTGTATTAATTGATCGTTAAAATGTCAAACAAAGAATTTCTATTTCTCTTTAATCCATTCTGATACACAAAAATGAGAGTGCCATGAGAAAAGCAATGTATGATGAGATAAAACTTGAAATAATTGTATGTTATTTACCTACAAGAGTGAGCTACACATTTCTCGAGAAATGTTATCATGTTTCTAAATCACATATATTCAGATTAATATCACAAGTTTTTAATGCAATTTATAACGTGCTGAGGAATAATTTCTTATTTAAAAGTTTCTTAAATGTGTTCTGATTTTAAGAGAACTCTATGAGCAACAAATTTAGATCTTTAAAAACATAACAAAATTAATTAACATGTAGCAATGACATTTAGTGTTAGCTAGTGAACATCACTTCAGATAAATTGTGGATTTGTTGTAGTAACAAAGCTACAGTTAATTGTGTCAAGGTTTGGGAAAAACTGTTCAACAATTTTGGCCAGACAATGTGATAAAACAGTACAATAGCATCTTAGCATGTAATTAACACCTGAGATCCACATCCAATAATACATCATTTAGAAAAAATTAGTTGATTATGAAGCGACAGTTTTCTTCAACAGTCAATATTGATCAAATTTAGAGTAATAATGAAAGCATCTCTTTATAAATAAATTCTATAAATTTTATTGCTAAGATCTCTAAAATTGGTTAACAGGACAAATCAATCGCTAAGTTGATTGGGCTTTATTGTCAATTTTTAAAGAAGGAGACAGATTTTGAGTAACATGATTAGCATCATTGTAGACAAAATATTCAGCAGTTATTACATTCCGTCAATTAAATTCATTGCTACCATCTAACTTGATGAAAATATACCATTCTAAAGCACGAGCTGTAACAGGAAGTTCATAATCCAGTGAATTCGAAAAGTAACTATACACCTACATAAACATGATTATAGGTTGAGGAATTTTATTCTGTGTTAATATGAGTAATGTTTTATACAAAGGTTTGTAATTCTGTATTGAATGCAGTTAGCTTCCATGAGCCGATCAGGATGTTGAGACAAGAATATGTGTTTCAATTAAAGAAGATATGATTCTTTGTTGTCACTGTTTGTACATTGTCTTTGAACGATTGAGGCTGTCTTTCTATGTGCACACTGACCAGTGAATATTTCTCATTTAATACATCTTCATAAGCATAATAGGTATATACAGACAGTGAAAGATTGGTATTTTATTAGATTTCCAGGTATACTTGGTTCCTAATCTATATAGCATAAGAACACTAATTGAAGCCTTTGACGAGATTGGATCAGTAAAGAAATAAGAGTGAAGTGGTAGACAGTCAGTACTTGATCAAGACGTATCGACTGCTACGTGATGTAGTCTTAACAAATCCGTGCAAAAGTTAGCTTAACAGAAAAAAAACTGCAACAAGGCAATTTGTAATAAGCTCAGTCTTGACCCATATAAAGCGATTCAAAAGTTATTGGCCAGAGACTGTGCAAAGTGAATCAATACTGGGAATGGTTTCAACAGTTTCTAGTGGATGTTTGTGAGCTGCCAACAATTTAAGCACAAATTTAATTTATACTACAGTTTAAATATCAATTCAATTCTTTGTGAAAAGAAACTAAGAAATTAACCTTGTTTTGAGAAAGCCGATGCTTCCACGGCTTCAAAAAGGCAAGTTTTTTTGCTAAAAAATAATGACATTTCAATATATTCTACTAATTTTCAGATTTATATCATGCAATACTCATATTACTATTGTATAATCATTTTAATATAATTACCGATTATAATTAATTACAGATGAAAAAAAGATTCTAATCATAAAGTACTGAAAAACCTTAGAGAAATGGCATAAAACCACATTAAAAATCCCAAGGAACCCTCAGAAAACTCATAAATACCACACTAAAACCTATACATGATGTACTGGAAGAGTAGCCTCATGGCTGTTATCAAAGACCAATAAGAATGGTATTAAGAAGTACAATATTTCTTATGTTTATTCATTTCTATGTTTTATGGATGTTTTAACAGCAATAATACAACATGCTGTTAAAACAGCATGTTGGATTGGGAGTAAACAGTGTGTTATGTTACATAATTTGTTATGGCTGTGTCACATTTACAGTACCATAAGAGACACAATGAAGTAGTTTTCTCTGAGGACAACAATGTTCTTTATAAAACTGGTTTCTGTGAATAGATTATAAATTTACTTGCAAGAATATATAAGCTGCATTTCAGTAGGTTTGTTGCGTGATGAGGAACAGTATATTTTAGCAATGTGAAGAAAGAAACAAGAAACCTTATATAAAACCTTGCACAGAATGTTTATTCTTTATGAAAAGCCACGAGTTTTCAGGAGTGACTTGTGATTTCTCAATTGTACAATCATACACATACTGTTTTATCATTTCACATACAGTTTGGTATCACTTTTTTAAGCTTTTAATCAAAATATCTAGTGTTAAACAAGAATCCAAAATATTAGGTAAACCATCAAAAAGTAAATGAAAATATCTTACTTTTCTAGATGTCGGTTTATCATCTGTCATAGCAACAGGAGCAATCAAATGTTCTGTTCGTTCTGTTTCATGCTTGATTTCTTTTTTAATACTGGAAGATAATGGATCTTCATCAAAAAATGAACTATCAGTTTGTGCATCCATTCTCTGCAGCAAAACAAAGTAATAATAATAATTTATTATCGTTATATAATTAACATCTATTAAAAATATATCTCTTTTTTTTACAATGATAAAATAAATTGATTTTCATAGAAATAACTCATCCGTGTAAGTACATCTATAATAAATATTCATCTGGAACCTTTCAGTAAATAATTACACATGATAGTGCCAGAAAAGGGAAATATTAGAGGCAGTAAATTAATAGATCAATAGAAAAATGTTTGCGCTTAAGCAAAATCTAAATTGTTTGGCAAAAGAAACAGGTTGCTGGTACAAATATAAAGAAACACATCAATTTTGTTTGGAAACAAAATTGCAGTGACATAGAATAAGGATTATCAAAACCTATAACAAAGTTTCTTGTAACTGAACATGCTTCATAAAGGCAAGGATAGCTTTGTACTCTTTTATACAACATTTATATAACATATAAATTATATAATATTTATATAAACAATGTTAAATGTGAGTATAAAATGAATATGTTAATCACCTCTGTTTAAGGCATGAGGCATCTGCTCACAATATTTTATCTGTTACGTACTGTTGTACAAAACTTTTATCTACCGTAAAATGTTAAATGCAATCTGTTAAACAAAGCTATTTACCCCCCCCCCCTATACACCACTAATAAATGTTTTTTACACTAAAAATCAAAATATTTCACGTCAGACATGAATGATAAATGGTATGTGGGCTATAAACACTAAATAAAAATATCTTTATTAAGAGAAAAATTGAAAATTCTTAAAATAACTAGGTTTTATATTTTTAACTTAAAACAATATAAAGAAGAAAATAGGTTACTTGTTTAAAAATTGTCAGTTCATCAGCTGTCTTGGCAAGATGTACAAACAAATATTCTTGTTGCACTGTTTCATGCATGTTTTCTGTTTTAATGGGCAAGGAATAATGGATTAACTTCCAAAAATGAATCAGCAGTTTGTGCATCCATACTCTACAAAAATAAGTAATAATAATATTTTAATATAATAGTGTGAGTTAAAGTAAGAGTGGTTAATAAAATATTAACCAACGGACCATTAATAAACACATTACAGATTTTTTGCATGAAAATTTCAGGAGAACCATACTATTAACTAAACATATATATATATTATATACACGATTCCAAATATATAATATAAAATATGTAATACGCTTAACTGGAATGATAAGCACAGTAACTAGAAAAATATTTTGAAGGACTACAAATTAAAAAAACTTTTTTTTATACAAAGAATACCTTAATTGATAGAAATAATTATCACCTAAATAAATTATTTCTAAAAACAACTAAGAAACAACTTTGTTTTTGCCACATATCTATTATTTTTTTGTTGTATCAACATGTAAAATCTTATCTTACAAAAGAATATATCTTTGCAAAAACTGATTAAATATAGTCGCAGTAAAACATAATTTTTTATATGGTGATAACAAATTAATCTTTCATAATGAGAAGTACTTATGTTGTGACACTTTTTGTTTGTTTTCTCATCTCATAAATATTTTTTTTAAATTTACAATATTGATTGTTTTATGTAATTAAAACATGTATATCCATATAATATGAGAGATTTAATTTAACTAAAAAAGTTTTTTTTTTCTGTAATGTAAAAAATGACAAGCACTAATAAAACATGCAAACACATAAACAAGGAATTTATAAATAATTTAAAACTGGTTATGAACTAGTAATTATTATAAAATAAAACTAAGTTAGTAATAAATAAAAATGTTATAAAACCCGTTAAACCAAACAAGTGTGCAACCATTGCACCACCACATCCTTAAAATAATAATGTGTGAAATCCTAATTTAATGTAAATAAATTCAAACCAAATTCAGGGATGGACTGCTATCATTATGTGGTACAGTCAGGTTGTACCTATACAAAACAAAATTTTATCAATTTTTATGTTGTCATTAAATACCTGTGTACGTAATTATAGTTAATATACAAAAGACTGCTTACCAGCAATTGGCTTTTGTAAATTAACTATAATTATGTACTTATAACAATGGGCCATGCTTAATAAAATTACCTGTGTATACCAATCTCTATAAATAATGATTAAAACACTTTGAGTGCCCCCTATACAGGAAATAAAACGATTTTAATGGCCAACTTTTTTTTTCTCATATAATTTCATTCAGTATCACAAAAAAAATGTATTAGTAATAACCGTCACTCATTTCAGTAAAAAATACGTTTTTAACGATTGTTTTTTTGTGTGGTGACGCATTGGCTTCACGCGGCCAGTAACAGTTAAAACCTTTTCCCATCACAATGATCCGTGGTTGATTAGCACTCTGCGAAAATATGTTGATATCTGATCGCCTCCCTTCATAGTCTTATGCTACCCTCTTGTGAAAAAAATTTCAAAAAATTACGGTATATAAAGAGATTTAACAGATTCTGACAAAAAAAACAAATCAAGAGTTATTGCTCACCTCTGAGACGTGGACTGAAGTGGTACAGAAAACTTGCTGTAGAATTGCTTCTTGGAACCGATGTAGTAAATGCGCTATAATTATACAATCAGCTTACAAATGGAAACGTGCAAATCATCGCATTCAAAGAAGAATTAGCCGAAGAACTGACAGGAATCAACGTTAGTGCCGTTTCTCCTCCTCCGACACCAGCAGACCAACCTCACCGCCTTCGATGAGGCACACAAGGAAGAAGGCGATTTCATAAATGTTATGAAAAAAAGTCAAAGGCCGAAGGCAGGAAGATTGCCATGCGAAAAACTACTCAAACCAAATATAAATGTGTGGTGGGAGAGAAACACTTTTGTTTGGACTGTTTTTTTGGTGTACATAAATATTTTGTCTGAAAAGTTAATTTTTTTTTATTTTCAAGTTGAAATTTTATTATCTATATTTTATTTTCAAGTAGATTTTCTGCAGTTGCTTTTGTATAGTTTTTGTCAATAAAAATAACATCATATTGTAATACTGATGTTCTGCATTATTTCATTACATTTATCATACAGTAATAGCCATGTGACCAGTGTGGACTCGCTATCAACAGTCCAATAACAGTTTCATGACATTACCAGCCATGCTCTTTCACTTGCCATGTGTTTTAATAGGAACTATGAAACCAAAGCGGAGTTACACAGCCATATAACTAAACCTAACATGTGGTGACACATTTGACTCACGCGGCCATTAGATCTGTAACTCTGTGAATCCACGTTGGACTCACGTGGCACTCAAAGTGTTAACATATAATCTTTTATAAATCTATTCACTAGTGTTTGTACATTGCTGAAAAAGAATATATAGAAAATTTTAAGCAATATTTTGGATCTGTCTTTTTTTAAGTTTTCTCTAACCAGTATTATAAAATAATTAAAACAAGGAACTCAGTGGTTCCCCAGGTGACTGTTCGTTACAGGCCTTGAGGATCCATGGTGGTCGCTAACTCACCATCTTATTTCATTGTTTTTATATATATATTGGACTGTGATGTATGATTACGAACACCGCAATAGCACATTAGTATAATTGATATGCATTCCTTTAATGTGTTGTCATCTGTTGACACCCTTGGTAACATATATATGGAATCTCTTCTGTCAGATGATGTTTGGTAGTCATTAAAATTATTTTTAAAGTGTGAAAGAAGTGTGTATTATTTACGTGACGTATAAGTATATTAATATAACTAAATGTAATAATATAGTAAACCCAATAACACATATAATAATTAATTGTATTTGCATAGGCAGTAGGTAAGAAATCCTTATGTATTTTTTGTGAAACTATGGAAGCTCACCCGTGATGGAGTCAGACTTGCTAATTAGCAAACGGGAAATTAGTTGTGAACAACAAGAGACAGATATTCAAAATTATTCTGGAGGCAAAATACTTTCTTTTGCCTCCAAAATAAAAGTATTTTGGAGGCAAAAGTATTCTGAAACAAGTTTAATAAAAACATTAAACATATTCTTGGAAGTAGGCAGATTTCGATGTGCTTGTGTTTTTTTTTTTAATTGAAATCATATTCTACATATAAATTATATTTTTTGATGTACTGGTTGTGATTGTTCAATTCTCTAAAAGGTAGTTGTAGAAGGTTCTCGTAAACTTTCTATAAAAAGAGATAATCTCATATTTTTCTATTAAATTTTTAACTTTTCCACAATGGCTTCTTTGTACCACAGAAAATTAATGCAGTCTGGCTTTACCACAAACACTGTAATAAATTTAGATGTTTAGTTAATAGTATGGTTCTCCTGAATATTTCATGCAAAAAATCTGTAATGTGTTTATAAATGTTTGTTTTGGTTGATAATGGCGTATGAGAGTCTTCAGTTTTACAAGTTTTCATGTCTAATGTTACTATGGCAGATTAATTAATAGGGAAAGAAGCTTGACAATTACAGTAGCCAAGCCGAATAGTATGCTTGTGTTAAAAACACAGTATAACATTGAAATGTCATGTCATATTATGCTAATCGATAGGTATTAACCGAGGCATTTGCCAGTCTAAGATTCTTGTGTGATGGAGTTACAAATAGGGTCAGGTTGGGACACTTCATTTATTCTTCGCGTTATTCTAAATTCTAAATTAATAACAGATATTCATAATAGAAATGTAGTAATGTGTTACCTTTTTCGATATCACTATCGTTTTGTTAAAAACTGTTTTATTTATATTACACAAATTTTGGTTTTTAAGATGAATGATTTATACCTTGTTTGAAAATGTCATGCCTAACCGGGATTCGAACCCGGGACCTCCGGATGAAAGGCCGACACGCTACCGTTCGCGCCGTGGAGGCCGGCGATAAATCATATCTTCATTTTCCTGTTTAGCCTACGGGAATCATCGTCAAGTATTACTTCGGGGTATGATATGTTCCGGTCTCAGGTCGACCGTTCCTGAGATATGTGGTTAATTGAAAAAAAAGACTTTACTAAGACTTGAACCCTGGAACTCACGATTTCCAAATCAACCGGATTTGAGAAGAAGCGTTTACCGCTATACCGACCCTATTTACTACTAAATCTAGTACTACACACTCATATATGCGTATATATATTCTCGCTCTATGCCTTTTCCTCTTTCATATATATTATTGATAAATTTAATGGATGTTTTTAATTTATAATTATATTAATAAATATATAATTAATAATAATAAAATTTAGTATATTAACTATAAGTAAATTATTCGGGATTGTAATGTAAAAAAATAAGTTTTATTCTTTTGAATATCTCGAATGGCGTATAAAATATACGCTTTATCTAACGCGTTGCGTGTACTATGCCGATATATATACAGGATTATCGTAAAAGAACGGTGCGGTTTTGAACACGGTTTAAATTAAAACAGAATTACTTTATGTTTTTTATTTTTCAAATTTGTCGTCTCAAACATTTTTTTACATAATTAATAAATTTCAATATCTGCACCCTTAGTCGCTCGACAAATGTCCAAACGATACTCGACTTCTCTCCAAACATCAGTTAACGTTTCTTCGTTAACGGTTGTCATCGCTTCGTTAATCCTGTTTTTTAAGCGGTTTAGGTCGCGAATTTTTTGCGTATAAACAACGCTTTTGATGTACCCCCACAAGAAAAAACCGCAAGGTGTCGGGTCTGGACTCTTCGGAGGCCAAAGTACGGGTCCTTGCCGGCCTATTCATCGACCTCCAAATTTTTCGTTCAAAGCGTCCGTGACCGACGCATTGAAGTGCGGGGGAGCACAGTCTTGTTGGAAATTAAGTCGATGAATGCTTTTGAGTTCGTCCGACTGAGGAAAGCAATAATCGGTTAACACGTCGAGATACACGACTCCATTGTTTTTTCAGCAAAGAAGAAAGGCCCTATTACACGATTTTTCATCGCACCACACCCCGAACATTAACTTTAGGGGAATCGCGTTGCTTCTCGATAATTGCGTGTGGGGTTTCAAAGCCCCGTATTCGTGAATTGTGTCTGTTAACGCATCTATTCGCGTGGAATGTAGCTTCGTCTGTAAAAATTATATCGTCTAAAAATGTTTCGTTTTCACTTATTCTGTTCGACATTTCAACGGCGAAATTGTAACGTTTTACACCATCATCGGGTTTCAATGCCTGCAGTATCTGGATTTTATAAGCGTGTAATTTCAGTTTTTTACGTAAAACGTTGTGAACCGTTGATTTTGGAATACCTAATTCGACGCTTCGACGGGGGATGGACTTCCCAGGATTTCTAATCGCCGATCGTCTAATTAGTTCAACCGTTTCGTCTGGTACACTTGCCGGTTGATTTCTATTTCTTAACCGATCCGGTTTCTTCGAATCGTTTGAACGAACGTGTTATGATATTTTTGTGTGGCGGATCTCTTCCGAATTCACGTCGAAACGCACGTTGAACTAAAATTACGGATTTTAATTCGGCCATCAATAAAACACACTTTGCTTTGTCTTCATCTGAGAACATAGTAACTCGCTAAACTCACCGCAACAACAATTTAAGAACTGACGTTGCGGTTACAACTGCTGATAAACAAACTCTAGAAATTTACCTACCATCTGCCTATGAATTACTGAAACCGCACCGTTCTTTTATGATAACTCTGTATAATAATTTGTGGAAGTATAATTATTGCATTCTTTTTAGAATGTACAATATTCTGCAATAGTGCTGGTCTTGGATAGTTCTCTTAAAATGCAAGAGATGGCGTTAATTGACGTTACATTATTTGAATAGAGTTAAAAATTATTAAGCAAGTTTTTATTTGACCCACCGGGTTGGTCTAGTGGTGGACGCGTCTTCCCAAATCAGCTGATTTGGAAGTCGAGAGTTCCAGCGTTCAAGTCCTAGTAAAGCCAGTTACTTTTTACACGGATTTGAATACTAGATCGTGGATAACGGTGTTCCTTGGTAGTTGGGTTTCAATTAACCACACATCTCAGGAATGGTCGAACTGAGAATGTACAAGACTACACTTCATTTACACTCATACATATCATCCTCATTCATTCTCTGAAGAATTATCTAAACGGTAGTTACCGGAGGCTAAACAGTAAAGAAAGAAGCAAGTATTTATTTAATTAAAATGTATTATAAATGCTAAAAATAAATATTTTAGCGATTCAAACTAATTTTTAATTGTTAAAAAGTATTTCATCTCTAAATTAGCTAAAACCAACAATTTAAAAAAAAAACTTATATTAAACTATTTTAAAAGTACGCGATCACACATCAGCGCCATCTGTTGTATTTTGTGAGAACTAACATATTTATAACATATGTAGCTCTATCGTCTCGTGATAATTTTGGTTACGAGTCGGCTCTTTATTTCCATAGAAAGTCTATCCCAAAATCTTTTTACAACGCGCCTAAAAAAATTTTCACTTCAAAATCTTTCTTAGTTTGCAGTGACAAGAACGTAAGAAGAATTTTTAACAGAAAATTTCAGTAGTTTTGGTTTGGCGTTACGTATATACGTGATATGTCGTCTTCAATTTCAATAATGAGAAATGCAGCACCGTACGAATTATTTATTATTTGCACGGTTAAATAAATAATTTTTCATTTTTCGATAACATTTCCGATTAACCGTTATCTTTCTTTTTCCTGTTTAGCCTCCGGTAACTACCGTTTAGATAATTCTTCAGAGGATGATATGTATGAGTGTAAATGATAGTCTTGTACAATCTCAGTTCGACCATTTCTGAGATGTGTGGTTAATTGAAACCCAACCACCAAAGAACACCGGTATCCACGATCTAGTATTCAAGTCCGTGTAAAAATAACTGACTTTACTAGGACTTGAACGCTGGAACTGATTAACCGTTATCTGTTAGATCGAGAGTTTACGTGATGCATGCCAAAGTTATCCTTCAATCGTCTAACAAATACCCCGTTCGAATCTTGAAAATCTGACGATTATTTAGAGAGATATCATGAAAGCATCCCGTTGCACCTCCCACTGGACAAACTGGCGGCCATTCGTAGGTGGTGAAAATCAGTTTTCCAATTTTGTAGGACCAGGTAAACTTCATAGAACCCAGCGGGCTGGTCTAGTGGTGAACGCGTCTTTCCAAATCAGCTGATTTCGAAGTCGAGTGTTTCAGCGTCCAAGTCCTAGTAAAGTCAGATATTTTCACACGGATTTGAATACTAGATCGTGGGTGTTCTTTGGCGGTCGGGTTTCAATTAACCGCACATCTCAGGAACGGTCGACCTGAGACTGTAGAAGACTACACTCCATTTACAATCATATATATCATCCTTTGAAATAATATCTGAAAGGTTAATTACCGTAGGCTAAACAGGAAAAAGAGAAGGTAAACTTCCAAGGCCAAAAATTTTTAAAGTATCTATAATTTAAGCTCTTAAAAACTGAATTCTTCGATTAGTTACAGCTAAAAAACCCAAAAACGGTTAAACGAGGCCGTTTTTTGCAAAGCCAATATTTATTGTAAAAATAACTTTTTCGCTATTAGATGGTTTTTACAGGAAAGCTACCTATTGTAATGGGTATCATGATTCGACTTCCGGAAAATTTCGATATATCTTCGCGTTTCATAACCTCCAGACCCCAAAACCACCGTCAGATTAAAAGTTGATATTTATTTCACTTTTTTGTGGACGTAACTGCCGTAATTTTGAGCCGATCACTTTCAAATAGGTAAATAAAATATACCGACCCAAACTATCGGTCGAGTTCGTTAATGGGAAAAATCGGACCGTGGGAGAGGAAATCGGGGGGATTTTTCAAAAAAACAAAATATCACGATAACTTTCTTGACTGCAGTGTCGTTGATCCTTGATCCTTGCATATCGGGTAATTTCTGTCCAAAAGAGCCCAGTCCGCTCTTGTCCAGTATTTACTAGTACAGTTCAAACTAGATCGGTCCAGCCAATCCAGATCGGGCAGTAGAAATCCAGCACAAACTTGTTACTGTATTATATTTATTTAGTTATTCTTGTGTCCACGGTTACGCAACAATAAGTAAAAATAAAATTCTATAATTTTTTTTTTTTTTTGTCTTCAGTCATTTGACTGGTTTGATGCAGCTCTCCAAGATTCCCTATCTAGTGCTAGTCGTTTCATTTCAGTATACCCTCTACATCCTACATCCCTAACAATTTGTTTTTACATATTCCAAACGCGGCCTGCCTACACAATTTTTTCCTTCTACCTGTCCTTCCAATATTAAAGCGACTATTTCAGGATGCCTTAGTATGTGGCCTATAAGTCTGTCTCTTCTTTTAACTATATTTTTCCAAATGCTTCTTTCTTCATCTATTTGCCGCAATACCTCCTCATTTGTCACTTTATCCACCCATCTGATTTTTAACATTCTCCTATAGCACCACATTTCAAAAGCTTCTAACCTTTTCTTCTCAGATACTCCGATTGTCCAAGTTTCACTTCCATATATAATAATCAATAATAATATATAATATATAATAATTCTATAATAATCAAATAATATAAAATTACATTTTACAAAATAGCCAATTTGGTAACTACCCCTAGTAATTACCTCTTAAGTAAGGGATGAATAAAATACCGAATTTACCGTTAACAGTTATTAATAAAAAGAAGGATTAACACAGTTTAATTTCATTTCATTTCATTAGATTATAATATAAAATTATTTATCTAGGAAAACAAATATCTTTTTAGAAACACCTTAAATAAATAATTATATAATACAATTTACATATCGGTCTTACGTAAAAGTTATAAAAATTCCTCAAATAAAAATTTTTTAAATATTAGGCATAGAGAATTTAGATTATCAAAATGTCTCTGCTACAAAACGGTCTAATTTTTACTTCCTTGTACGAAGTAAAGGAAGTATTGTAATCGCGAGAAGTGTCGGTTTTCAGATTTCAACGGAAATATCCATTTTCATCATCCCCGATTTCATTTTGACTAGTTTCGGCGTGACTTCTGTCCGTCTCGTGTAACTCAAAAACGATTAGCCGTAGGATGTTGAAATTTTGGATTTAGAACAGTTGTAACATCTAATTGCGGACCAAAAATGTACAAAACAGCCCGAAATCCAATTTTTGTTCGGATTTTTGAGGTTTCTTAACTGCAGTAATAAGTCCTCATCGAGAGCTTGTCAACGATATATCATAAGCGGTATTTATTTTCATCGGTTTCATAGTTATAGCTCAATAAAATTTGAATTAATGAAATATTTGGATCTTACAAAGGGAAGACACATCGGTTCAAATCTGATTTCATATACATATTTTTTATTTATTCAAATATATTGATTTATTAATAATTATTAACCTCTGATTGTAATAATAATTTTACAATAAATAATAATAATTCAATAATAACAATATATATATATATATATATATATATATATATATATATATATATATATATATATATATATGAAAAAATCGGAAGTTATTAATGAAGTAAGATTTTATGTAATTTTAATTTTAAAAAAAAATGTATATGTAATATAATAGGCGTACAAAGAAGTCATGTGGTGTCCAGATCAGATATTTCCTGTATGACACAAGTACATCAGGGAGGCTTCATGGAAAAAATCTGAAGTTTTTAATCGAAAGAGTACCATAACTTAGAGGAATACAAAAAACTATTTACAAGTTAAAAAAAAAAATTAATTAAATCTTTGAACGGGTGGGGGGTGGATTGTTTCTTTACCTTCTGTTCACTAAGGATCACGTTTCCAAAATTTTGATTTCTTTTGCTTTACAAAATGTCACATTTCTTCGGTCCATCTATTCAGGTTTATACCTTCTTTTTATTTTTCACTGGAAACGTAAATTTCAAATCAATTTTCTAAATTTATCTCTGTCACATTCATTATAATGATTATTATTTTTAGATTGTTTATTTTTCATTAAACCGGGTGGTGTTTGAAGCTCGTTTATGTAGAGATTAAATAGGGTTTAGTCAAGCACCGATTCCGGTGGCGGCTCGTACTTAAAATTACTGGGGGTGCTGCTCCAGAAAAACCTTTTCTGGACCTTTTCAAGGCCGTGGTCAAATTTTTATGGAAATTAAAAGAACCGACAAAAATGAATCGAATAGAATAGCTGGAAGCAGGATATTAATCTTATTCTACACTTTATCGGTTTTTTAAGCACAGCACATTCTGCTTTAAAAATCGTATTCGGTTTAACCGACTTAATAATAAAATGTCAATACGGATAATACTTTTCAGTATTATTTGATAATAACTTAATAAAATGTCGGTTTAAAAACACTGTAGTCTAACGGAGCTTAATTTAAATTTCTATTACACAGAACGTAATTATTTTTTACTAATTGCCTTCTCTTTTGCCCTTACAGCGTATTTTTGGACGGTTGTGGCGATCAAAGAGTTCTTGCTTTACACAATCTTCTGATCGCTACTGAAAAACAACTAAACCGCTTTCGTATTCCTTCCACCGATTAAACTAGAAAAGGGAACGAACGAGGAACGGATCACACACGCGCGGAGTAAAAACAAAACTACCTTCTACCAGCACGCAAGGGTCAGAACTGCGGGAGCGACAGTGCTTTCTCTCCCCCAAAGCATCGTTCAGCGTTCTTTACGCGCCTGCGAAGAATAGCCGAACAGCACGCCGCTGTAACTGTGAAGCTCACAATTCCATATAAGGATTTTAAAGAATAAAAATTCTTCCATATAAAAAAGAATTAAAGTAAAAAAAGGAATCGTTATATTAAATGTTATCGATAATATCAAGTGGAAATAGGGGGTGCTGCAGTTCACCAGTGCCTATACGAGAGTCGCGTGTTGCTACCGAATATTATCGTCGCGTAATTTCTTTTATATGCATCACCATTTACAGGAGATTCTTGCGAATCGGCCACCTGAACACTCACACGCGCAGTTTGTTTACTTGAATTCTAAGCTAACCGAATAAGATATACATGAAAAATTGATGATTTTTGACATCGAAGTAACTTAACTAGGAAGATTTCCTTCAATTTTAACGCAATTCAATATAATTGTGTCAAGAATGCGTATGCGTAACTTTTGAAAAGATTTAAATAAAACCTCTTTCTGCAATTCTAAATTATTTTATCGAAGCAAAGGTATTTTACTTTTCGCTGAAAAAATAATAAAATAACAAACTGTAGTAAATCGTAAAGATACCGTACGTAATAGATTTAGACAGATCTTAGAACTAATAATATGATTCGACACCCCCCCCCCCCAAATTTATTTTGTATATAGTCGTATAATTGAGGGTACAAATTAAAATTGAATTTGTTCATACGCATAAGAAATTTTACACCGCAATAAATTCATTAAATAAAAAGCCGAACTTTAAATTCACTTCTTTGATTTTTCTCCTGTTCTTTCTATTTTTATTAAACATTCCTTTCTTGATTGTAATTAGCTTAAATTGTATGACACCCTACCATGTAATGCACAGAAAATTGAAATATAGCATCTATTTTAATGACAATTGAACGCCTACCTCAAAAAAGTTGACAACACAGTTGTAGGATTTTCCCGTCGCGCGGATTTTCTCTGATGCACGGCTTACGCACACAACTTAATTTGAAATATTTATCATTTTATTTAAATATAATATTTTTTGTTTATTTAATTCGATGATTCTAACTAGAGTGCGCGCGCATACAGTGTATTATTCGCGAGTGTGTGGCGGTACTAGCGGTCACTTTAGATAATTTTTATACTTTAAACATAATTCATTTATTTAATTCTACCGCTCACTCACTCTCTCTCTCTCTCTCTCTCTCTTTATAAATATATATATATATATATTTTGATAATCTTTCTTATTGTAGAACATTAGGTGTAATTAAACGGTTAACAATTGTTAAAAGTTATCGTGCGTGTTTGAACCCCACTCTTTAAGCCGCTCGTCACGTTTAAGAATAAATTATCAAATATTGAATCTGAAGCTGTGACTTTCACAGCTTCATCTTACATGTCACCGTCAAATCCGTTCTGAGATACCGTTCTAAAATTATTTTTTATATTTTACTGCGTTTAATTTACGAGTGGTGTTTTAAAATATTTTGTTATTTTCTACTTTTCAGTCTCGATAAGTTTATACTTTACAGCTTCGCTAGCGCACAGGTTTGAACGTATTTAGCGAAAGATCTGATCTGTACGTTTTACGTCGGGTGAGTGCGATCAAAATATAGGGCTAAACGAATTAATTTCCGGAAAACCAATATCCGGTCGATCAAGAGCGTACCCGATAAGTTAAACGGTTAGCCCTCGACCTGCCGATACTTACGCCGTTTGAATCGTAAAAATCGGACCGGCGGTTGCCGAGATATTACGGCGGCACCCCCTCGCACCCCCTCCCCGATTTCCGAACGGCGCCCCGGGGGCGCTTGAAAATATTATCGTCTGACGGGAACGGTCAGACCACTAGGACCGAGCGTTTTCGAGATATTTGCGATTTTCTTCCAAAAATTCAGTTCCTGTTAAAAAGTACTAAATTATTCACAACATATATATATATATATATATATATATAATAATAATAATAAAAACAATTGTAAAAATTAAAAAAATACGCAGGGAAATATTAAAATATCTTTTTAAAAGAAAAAGATAGTTGAATTTTATTCAACTAAATAATATTAAAAAAGAAAAAAGCTATTTAAATAAAGAAGGAAACAGTTACACGGTATTAAAATATTAAAACAACTGAGAGAGATTTAATTTTTAAATGGATTTCTCTAGTAGAAATAGCAGGTATTTAAAAATTAAACGTCCTCACCTGTCTTATATAGAAAGCGTTTAAATGCGGTTATTTAAAATTTAAAGAGCTCTTTAATACCATTAAACAAAAAAAAATACTTTCAAATAATTTTAATTTTTATATGTATTTATAATAGGGACGATTACGTATGTGTATACAGAGTGTTTCTAAAGTACTGGGCTGGCAACACTTTTTCTAATTCTACTTGTAAAACTAAACGAAAAATATCCCAAACGAATAAACCATAGAGCTTAATTTTTTTTAATAGGGATGATTACGTACAGAGTGTTTCTAAAATACTGGGCTGGCTATACTTTTTCGAATTCTACTTGTAAAACTAAACGGAAAATATCCCAAACGATTAAGGCATAGAGCGTTAGTTTTTTTTAATAATATTAGTTTTTTTAATCGTAATGAGAATTATAGAAGAGGAAATCGAAAAGGATGAAAGGGGAGAAAAAATACTGAGATCTGAATTTAAGAGAGCATTAAAAGATTTGAATGGTAGAAAGGCTCCTGGGATAGACGAAATACCTGTAGAATAACTGCACAGTGCAGGTGAGGAAGCGATAGATATATTATACAAACCGGTGTGTAACATTTACGAAAAAGGGGAAGTTCCGTCAGACTTCAAAAAGAGTGTTATAGTCATGATACCAAAGAAAGCAGGAGCAGATAACGGTGAAGCTTAACTAGTCGTGCATCAAAAATCTTAACTAGAATTCTATACAGAAGAATTGAGAGGAGAGTGGAAGAAGTGTTACAAGAAGACCGATTTGGTTTCAGGAAAAGTATAATGACAAGGGAAGCAATTTTAGGCCTCACATTAATAGTAGAAGGAAAATTAAGGAATCAAATTCTCTAGTGTTAAACAAGAATGCTAAATATTAGGTAAACCATAAAAAGGAAATGAAAATATCTTACTTGTCTAGATGTTGAAAGTTTATCTTCTGTCATAGCAACAGGAGCAATCAAATGTTCTGTTCGCTCTGTTTCATACTTGATTTTTTTCTTAATACTGGAAGATAATGGATCTTCATCAAAAAATGAACTATCAGTTTGTGCATCCATACTCTGCAACAAAACATAAAGTAATAATAATAATTTATTATCATTATATAATTAACAGCTATTAAAAATATATCTATTTTTCTTACAATGATAAAATAAATTGATTTTCATATAAATAACTCATCCGTGTGAGTACTTCTATAATAATATTCAACTGGAACCTTTCAGTATATAATCACACATGATAGTGCCAGAAAAGGGATATATTGTAAGCATTGGCAGTAAATTAATAGATCAATAGAAAAATGTTTGCACAATCTGCTTAAGCACAATCTAAATTGTTGGGTAAAAGAAACAGGTTGCTGGTGCAAATATAAAGAAATACATCACCCTTGTTTGGAAACAAAATTGCACTGACATAGAATAAGGATTATTGAAACCAATAACAAAGTTTCTTGTAACTGAACATGCTTCATAAAGGCAAGGATAACTTTGTACTCTTTTAAAACATTTATATAAACAATGTTAAATGTGGGTATAAAATGAATATGTTAGTCACCATTGTTTAAGGCATGAGGCATCTGCTCACTGTATTTTATTTCTCACGTATTGTTGTACAAAATTTATATCTATAAATGAATATACCTTGTGTCAGACATGAATGCTCAATAATATGTGGGCTATAAACAGTAAATAAAAATATCTTCACGAACAGAAAAATTGAAAATTCTTACAATAACTAGCTTTTATGTTTTTAACTTGAACCAAAATAAAGAAGAAAATAGGTTACTTGTTTAAAAATTGTCAGTTCAGCATCAGTCTTGGCAAGATGTACAAACAAATATTCTTGTTGCCCAGTTTCATGCATGTCTTCTTTTTTAATGGGCAAGGATAATGGATTTTCTTCCAAAACTGAATCGTTAGTTTGTGCATCCATACTCTGCAAAAAAAAATAAAGATATATTAATATCCAACTACAAAAGTGTGACTTAAAATAAGCATGTTAAATGAAATATTACTGAAACGTAACATCTGAAGTCAAGAGCTTGGAACTACATATATTGTTAAAGATAATTTAAGACTTGTTATGTATCAAAGCGCATTTTAATGCACTAAACTGTGTCGGTTATGTATGGAAATGATTTGTTACACAAATAATCTATATTTATAACTAACACCACATGACAACCAGAGTTGATTCTATAACAGTTTTTTGTAAATCTCCAAAAAATATACACGAGTTGGTAATAACAATAGAGGACATCATTTTTTATTACCTAAGATGATACATTTTTTGCAAAAGAAAAGTTTTCACTGGGTATACAGACTTTGATTGTAAATTAAACAAGTATTATTGCATGTTTTTTTAAGTATTAATGAAGCCAATTCAGTTGTATAAAAGAAGAAAATTTATTTTTTACAGAATCAAAAAATTTTCAGTAGTAAAAAGATAATTAAAAGAGTTAAGATGCCAGTAACATAAGATAAGGCTGTCTTAACAGCACTGTCTTAACAGTTCGGATTTTGATTTTAATAGCATTTTTCGGTCATTTAAAACCTTTCCCCTTCCACTGTCATTGTACTACAATTAATATTCTTCCTATTTCTGCTCCAGTCTTTAATTGTCGTAAAACCTACTCCTAATTCTGAAGATAATTTTTAAACAGACTCACTTTTATCAAATCTTTGGAGCATTACCGTTTTTGATATAATAAGCACAGAACATGTTTTTGCTTTCCTTTTGAGAATACGCTTTATTTTTAAAAAAACAAAAATAAACGTACAATATAATATACTATATTTACACAATATTAGTTACAACACTCTGAATTGGCTTTGCTAGATATGACACATAAAAACTTGCATAGAACAGCAATGTTTTCAACAAAACATATTAATGTATTAGCAACGATCTTATTTCAACCAAAAGTTCACTACAGAAAGTTTGTTATATAATGAAAATACCTAACGAAATCAGTAGAATGATTAGTGATGATCTCAATTAATGATTCATCAGCCAATAGTTGGTTGTGCCAAGGAGCCAGATTAATGAGGTCAAATGTGAGGAGGGTCTAATGAAATAACAATTCAGGATTAATTTTGACAATAAGATGATAATATACCATTACCTACATCATGAAGTTTCAATAGATGAGGCCATAGTTTTTGGAGAGGCTGCTTAATTTTTCAGCAATGTATAAAAAAAACTAGAAAAGTATGGGATAAAAATTAATACTCTGCAAACCAAATGGATTTTTATTAAAAATAATTAAGTATTACTGGAAATATGAATTTCATGGAATGAGCCGTAGTATTCAACATAATAAATAAAAAGTAGGGCACTGGGCCAACTTTTTCAATTATACAGACTATTATTATATTTAGCCAAATTTATTCAGTTTGGCTGAATACAAAGATAATCTTCATAGTTCATATGAACTTCAATTACTGTAAAGAGACACCTATTGCAAAGGAGAAATTATATTTTAATATGGTGTGATGATTGGCTAACGACACTATAAGTAAGATGTTTTATACATTTCTATGTAACATAAAAACAAATTATCTCACTTAGACCAACAGAAGAACTGACTTAAAAAAAACTTTTAACTATTGTTCAACAGAACCGATGTGTCTTGGTCTGTGACAAGACAAAACAAATGTTAGCATATTACCTGTGCAAAAGGAAAACCTTCATTTGCACAAGAAATTTTTTTTCAATATGAACGAACTATAGTTCTAAATTCATTCTTGCATATCAATATATATACTTGCATAGAAAAGTTTATAAATTATCAGACACCGATAAATAAATGCTAACCAGAAAGAACCGCTGTGGAATCTGTAAAAAATACAGAACATTCCCTGATAAAGTATGCGGTTGGTTTCAGTTTCAATGACAAACTCTCCGGAAAATGCAGGATGTGCAAAATCTTGGGAAAAAGGAAAGGTATTATATATCATTGGGTTGCTGTCGCAGATACCCTGAATTATGCTAGGATCCATGTTTTAAAGATTAACATTTGTGATAATTGGATGACTTAGATCTACGACTGTTTAAATACAGAAACAAAAACTATTTTGTTTTGTTACCCTTTAAATTGCAATTTCTCATTATAATTTACTTTTAAATATTTTTCTATTTTTTTTATGTCATGTGTAAGTGTTTTTATATTGATACCTTTTAGTAAAATATAAATTTTCCATTATTCTTTGT
The DNA here is from genome assembly GCF_047948215.1 of Lycorma delicatula. Taxonomy (NCBI): domain Eukaryota; kingdom Metazoa; phylum Arthropoda; class Insecta; order Hemiptera; family Fulgoridae; genus Lycorma; species Lycorma delicatula. The sequence goes on from NC_134465.1 coordinate 1,288,181, forward strand.
TTAAAAGTTATTTTTTTAATATAAAAGTAAACTTATTCAAGGATATGTGTTGCCTTTCTGTTTACCTTTTTTGTGATTTTATGGACCCTTGTGCATCCTACTAAAAAAAATATTCAAATATGATTATAATTATTACACGTGTCTTAGATGGAAAAGTTTTTTAAAAAACATTTTTTACTTAAAAAAACTTATTTTATATAGCTAATTTTCTCTTGAATTGGTAATTGCTTTTATGTTTTCCCTGTCTATGTTTGCATATAATTGTCCAATTAAACATACATTTATCAACAGTTAAATCAACTCATATTCTGTTTATTATTATGATGCTATACATATCTTATAATGATAATAGGTACATAAGCTAGTGTAATGCTCTTATACATTATCTACTTTATATACATTACTATTTACGTACTTATAAAAACGAAAGTTTTGGTAATTTTTTATTGTTATTATCCTTTAATTGTTTTTCTTGGTCTAATTTTATATGCAGATTTATTTATTTTTTTGATAAATACTTCTTTATTTGTACTGTCAATAAAATATTTATTATATCCATTCTTTTTGCTACAATTTTATTACTTTTTTAATTCCTTATTTAGATGTGTTACACTCTATAATACATAAAAGCTCTGTTAATCATTATTTAATAATGTTTATCTTGAGTCCAACAGAATTTAAATTACTATTCACAACAATACAATTATATCAAGAAATTTTACAAACACTTGTCCCAATTTAATTTTCAGACCTTTCAATTTTACATATAAAATAATTTATTTTAATATAAAAAAAATGAATATAAAATAATTTTCTTTATTAATAGTTCTTATTAATTGTTATTTACAATATAAATTATTAAATGGATAGCAAATTAATCGTAAATATTATTTTTTTTAAATATTTTTATACCAAAGAACTTAAAAATGTTTTAAGAAATCTAATTAAATCCAACAAACAACAATAAAATCAGACAGAATATGCCAATTATTCATTCGAAAGAAAGTCTAGAGAAAAATTACAAATAAAAATGTTATGTTAAAATAGGAATTTTAGAAAAATAGTTAATTATGCTATTCATTCACAATGAGTGATGTTATAATATATATAAGCAATATATATATTGTTACCACATATATGCCTAATTTAATATTGGCAGGCAATAATGGTAGCAACAATGTGAGCGCATAATGGACGCGCTGATACAAGCATCACTACTGCCGTGCAGTACTCCCACAATAGCAGTGCTGCAGTCCCACCTCTCTCGGCTCTAATAAAAAAGCGTGCACCACAAGAGTGAATTCAATTCATCGTTGACCACCACCTGGAGAAGACCAAGAAGAAGATGGAAGAAGATAGAAGTTCCCTGGCCGGCTCAATGTGGAACCTCCTGGCGGATGCCAACATTCCCACCAAAGCAGCAGGCCTGGCTGACCCACCAAGGGAGCCGCTGGATGCGAATGATACCTTCCCACTCCAGCTCCAGCTTACCAGCAGCAGAAGCCAGCCCAGCATGGGATCACTCAGGGAGAATTGCCTCAGCTGCGCCAGCAAAGGTCAACTGGCACCGACCTGACACTGCAGGGCTCTGGGGGCCACCATTGCCATGCTGTAGTGGGGACCCAACTGCCGCTGAGGGAAAGCCTGGTCAGACTTCAAAGGACGAGCTGCAACTCCCTGACTTCACTGGAGATCAGCTTCCGGACCCAACAGCTCTTCTCACAGCTAACGCAAAAAATGGCCCTTTTCAGGGCCACCACAAGGTAATGAATTACAAATCGTCAAAGCCATTCGATGACAACAGCCCTTCTCAGCGCTACCGCAAGGTTAGCAATTAAAGGTTTTGAGTTGAAGCCAATCAACAACAAAAACGGCCCTTTTCAGAGCCATCATAAGGTTAGTAAGTGACACATGCCATCGAAGCCATTCGGCGACAATATATATATATATATATATGTAATATTATATATCACATTTGTCATAATTTTTAAGCACTAAATATTCATTCATTAGAAAGACTATCACAAAAAATTAATTTATTCGTCTCATTTTTCTTAGCTCACATTACTTTTTTATAACCTTATATCACTGATCTTTCGGCCATTACAAGAAAGTCAATGAGCAACATCAATGTGATATACAAATTTCTTAAACACAGAAAGATTTATTATACCTTGCTAATTAGAAAAAACATAGTACATGTAAACAAAGAATTCCCTTCAAATTTAGCAAACAAAATTTTCAAGGATTAATTGAAAAGAAAATTGTTTTATGCATAAAATCAATTACTTAAATAGCTGATTTTTCATCTGCATCTGCACTGAATTCAAGTGAGCCTTTGATGTATGGATTTTGTTAACAGTTTTTCGAGCTCAAATGACCTCTTTTGCAAGAATAGTACAAACATCTTTATCACCTTTCTTGGCTGCTTCTTTTAATGAACGCTTAACTTTTTCTTCTTCTCGCTGAATGGCTGGAATCCATTCAATAATTTTATACAAATATATGAGATAAACATTTACATTTTATGACAAATAGTGAAATACAAATATAAAATAATCTATTACAGTGTGCCATCAGACTAGAGGCAGCAGAATGAGAACAAAAAATAAAGCTATAATTAATAAAGCTAGCACTGTTTTACTTATGAAATTACATTTACTTTCTCAAAACTCACCTCTAATCTGCCTATCAAGTTGATTGCTTTCCTTCCTTATCTTATGACACCAATCATTCACCTGAAAAAAAAAAAGCTGTAGCAAAATAGTTATGGCAAACAACTTACTTACAGCAACTACCCACCAAAAGTATTAAGTTTTTTTTGTATTTCTTACATTTTAAAACTTTACTCAAATAAGATATGACTGCAATTTTCAGTAAACCTTTGGTAACCAGTAGGATTCGTTATAGAATGTCAATTTTTTTATAGTAATTGTATCAAAGCTGCATTTCACTATAAAAAATCAGTTTTATCATTTTTATAACATTAAACAATATTTTACTTTCAATCTATCAACAGGTCTGTATAATTTCCTTTGATCAATAAACATCTAACTACAAAGTATTCTTGGGCCATACCAATCGATTAATGAAAGTATAAATTCCGTCATATCCACCTGGTATTTTATCAATCATTAAAGGAAGAGTATGCTTCTGCGAAAGAAGAATTAGTTATTCTAAACTAAAACTGTAACATAACCTACTGACCTTGCCTAGTTTAGAACAATAGCAATCATGTAATACATATAAAATAAGTAATGTAAGCATGTAATGCATTTATAAGCAAATGCGTAATACTTAATGGATGCTGACTCTCACCTGTAGCTAAGAGTTAATTAACATGGCAATAATTATACATAACCATTGCAGTAAATAACACATCAGGACTAGCCTTTTTTTAATAAAAAAAAAAAAAAAAAAATTAGTTCCATGAACAACCTGCACTAAGTGGTCTGAATCAAATAGAAAATTAAATTAAATCAATCAGTTTTTTAATTACAACATTCATACATACATCATTTTTAATTAACAAACATAATTTTATAATTTAACAACAAAATGTAAATAATTACGTTAAACTAATTAATCAGCACTGTCTTAGCTTTATTTTTTGTTAACAATTTCACACACATCTTCGACCAATTCTTCAAAACAATTAAATTTATGTAAAATAATTAATAAGAATTAAAACTGCAGATATATGTAAATGTAACCACTATAACTCAGCCACTCAGTAACATGAACTACTCTGCTCCTATTACAATATATTTCTGGACAATGAATCTAATGTTTGGTATCATATTTGAATATATTTCTACATAAGTAGATTTTTAAATGATCTTAAATCATTTGAAAAATTTTAATAATAAGATATAAATAAGTAAAATAAGTTTATTTAAAAAAGATTGAATTTAGCTTCATTACTTTTATCTGCAAAATAAATGTTATTTTCTTCATTCTAGTATTCCTGTTTATCATTCTTGAATTGACACTAGTTGTTTATATAGATTTTGTAGAAATCAAAAACCACATTATTGTTTTCATTTTCCAATTTTTGAATGTATTATTTCTCTAATTCAGTGACCATTTTCACAATCAACTTTCATTGTGATTTTTATTATTCGTATTTTTACATGTATAAGGGATTTAAATTTGTTATTGATTTCTTACATAAATATGTTTTCTGTAGCAGTTTACAATAATTAATAACCCACAGTACAACATGAAACTTAAAAAGATTTAATAGTTTTTTACAAATATATTGCCCGTACTGCAATACATTTCACCTACATTACACACCACAACTGAACCGAATGTTTGGTATTCACATATTAAGTGAATACCATTTCAATTTTAGAACAGCAAGAGTACCAAAAACATGCTTTTATAATAAAACCAATATGGTTTTATATTTTGACTAGAGAAAGCAATAATAATCCAGAATAGAATAATTTTTTTTTAAATTTTAAGAAAATTCAAACAAATATTGGGAAAGACAAGTTATTTACAATCTGTATTAGACTGAGTTACAGTGATAAGAAAGTTATGATTTAGAAGGGACCGAGACAAAGTTTAGTCTACCCTCATTGCTTTTCAACTTTTGGAAAAAAGAAAAAAAGGGTAATTTATTTAGTTTAGGTGCCTCACCCTGAAATCACAAAAAAACACCTCAAATCACTGTAAAATCTTTTGAAATGTATTTTATGATGGAAATGATGTGGCGGAAAAGTAGATATTTGAATATTGATATACTTGATAATGCAGATTCTCATCTCCGGATAATGTAGAACACTCTTTCTTATTCACTACACTACTTTTATTATTTATAACTTATTCATTACATTACATTGTTTTCTGCTATTCTCACACAGCATCTAAGTTTTCTGAGTTTTATTTATAGAATTTACAGTGTTCAGTAAGTAAATAACGCAAGCTACAACGGAAGAAAAAAAATCTGCTGGACCTGAAATTTATATGTAAAAATTGTGAATTTACATTTATTACACTTATTGAATTCTTTCAGTCGGTTGATAATAATTTTTTTACAATCATAGCATTTTGTCGAAACACAGACAATGTCCATCATGTAATAACAAAATGATGCTGAATGAAGATTGACACATTTTAGGTTGTAGAAAACGCCTTCATGTACTTAAAAAACATAAGAAATATGGAAGTAAACAGTGTAACATAGCCATTTTGCAATACACCGATACATGGTTAGCCACCGTTACGTTAGGTTAGGTTATGTAAATTTTTACTAATTTTCTATTTTCCAACACCCAAAATACATCATTAAATGAATAAATATTAATTTTGAATTAATTTGATATACGTTTTTTTTGTTGTGATTTTGGGGTGAGGCACCTCAACTAAATAAATATTAAAAACAATTTTAGAAAAAATGGAGGGAAAAGTTTAATATTTATTTTTTAATTATTTTCTATGGTAGTATATAATGTTTGAAAGTTAACAACATACATAATGTTTTTTTGTTGTTTTTTTACACAAATCAAGAATGAATTGGAGGAAATAGAAATTACACAAATTTATTGCTTGATGAGAAATTTACTTCAAAAATAAATAAGATTAAAACAAAAGTGATGAAATATATCAGAAAGGAGGAAAATGAATTAAATGAGTGCTGAGATAGAGTAATACAATACACAGTGGGAGAATTATATTAATGAAATAGTAAAATCACAAAGAATGGATGAAACATCAGAACTTTCAAGGAAAAAAGATTATCAAACATAAATGTAAGAATTAGAAACAGATTTTTGAAAAATTTGTGTGGAATGTAGTACTTTACATTTGTGAAAACAGACAATAGAAAGGAAAACACTAGACATCTTTGAAAACTGTATTGAAAATGACGCTGAATATCTTCAATAAAATTTGAAAAGAAGAGGGCTTAAGAAAAGTAGGCAAGAAGAGAACTATGTAGCAGAATCCTGTAAAAGAAATAAACTAGGTTGGCAGGCTATTCATTTAGACATCTAAACCAAACTTAGATAACCAATTACCAATTTGGTAATAGGTAAAAAACCACCAAAGACACCAAAGGTAAAAACCACCAAAAGACAAAGGGTGAAATAATAGTGATGATCAAGTTAATGGGTTGAAGTAAATATATTAAATGGTTAGCGTAGAAGACAGTAATGGAATATGCATTGTGATTTGAATGATGACAAAAAAAATAAAAATCGATAATTATGAGAAAATAGTTGATCAACTAATTTTGTTCATACTTTAATATACTGTAGTAGATATGCTAAGGTTCAGGAAAACTCAAGATCTAAATGTTAGAAAGCAGATTTGTACAGTGGGTGACCTGTGCAAGATCAAGTACTCTAGTAAATTAGTTATCAGTTTTGTGAGTTTCGCATTAATGATTTAAACAAGAATAACATACCGAGAATTGATGATACACCATCCAAAGTAAGCCAGCTAAATTACCAAATATGGCAATATTTAACACTATTTCGTAGGCAACTTGGCTATGTTTATGTTTAAGAGAAATATAGTTACTTCAGAGACAAAGACACTACATATTTCATGTTGTTAGTCATGTGTACGACTCTGACAATTATTCAGGTTAGTTTATGGTTTATTTCCTTCTCCTCAAAACTCTAACCTTAACTTTATCTCTAACACTAATCTCTCTCCACATAATGGATTAGGATCTGAACAGCACATCACATCTCACAAAACTGATTGCTAATTGACTAGAGCACAGATAAAACAGTGTGGACTTTTTACCTGCTGTAAACACCTGCTTTCCAACATTTAGATCTTGTGTTTTCCTAATCCTAAGCACATTTACTATGGTATATTAAAGTATAAAAAAATATTGAAGGTGATAAAAGTAATTGCTTAGAATTACTAAAGCACATTCATGGCAGTAACAAAATATATATATAATATACACAGCCAATAAAGGCAGAAACATTCACAATCTATGTTGATTAGACACATTTGTTTAGATGAACATCTATCTAAAAAATACATTTTGCTAACAGGCAGAATTAAACTGAATGATTGTTTGTTTATTTATTTTTTAACTTTTAATTAAGTTTTTACATAATTTTATTTTTACTGTGCATTTATTCTGCATTACATCAATCCTGTTTCAGTTAGAGCGTTTATAGCAGTAAATAGTTTCTTAAAAATTAAAGTGACATCTACCAACATAATAAATTAATGATAATCAGTAACTAACTAAAACCTGCGATATAAATGCTAATAAGGAGAGATTACATAAAAAAAACCATATAATAAATAAGTAGGGTATAAAAAGAGTAGGTGGGAACAATAAATTGATCATACCCTTAAAAGGTTATGTTTACTAGACGAAGTAACAAATAAAAAATATATCATTATACAAAATTACCTGTTCTTTCGGATCTGTTTGAGTAGATTTTCCAAATAAGCCCATAATTATTATTACACTGCAACAATCAATATTTTTATTCGCAAACACAGAAATGGACCTCAAAGCTATCAAGGAACTGCAGAATACTAAATGGGAATCTAACAGCAATCAACTCAGTTCCATCGATTTTCATTATAATTTATCCATAGATATCTTTTAACAAGAACTAAATAAAAACTAATAACAGATGAATTGTTAAAAGAAAATCACTACGTATTTCGCTCACAGCTTTAAACCCAAGTTTCTGCGTTCACACTTGCGCAAAATTCAATTATCCAAGCAAGTTGTAATAACACTTCAATCATTAAATAATAAATAAGAAAATAGTAACCTGATAACGATTTTAGTGGAAATAACAGCTGTTAACAATTACAAATGTCAGAAACTAAGTGAAGAAGCAGTATATTGACGTACAATTTTCTACGTCATACATGTGTTTTTAAACTTTTTAGTTCAAAATACTTTTTTATTCGTAGATGAGTTCTAGTTCACAATTTACAAAAAAAATTCTTCTCAAAATAATGTAAGAAAGACTGTAAGTTACTTACTTTCTTTACCCTTCAATAAAAATGCAATTATATTTTTAACGAAGATGTTTTTTAACAACTGGCAACACTTCCTTTTACAACGAAATTTAAAAATAATGAAGTTATGAAACAAAGAATCAATTTTTAAAATCTCCTGACTGTACTGTTAGTAGAGAAGCACTAAAGAATATGTAATTACTTTTATTATACAGAGTAAATTTATTGCGTACGTCGAAATTGGATTGGAACTTTACATACAAACTTAAAAGTTTGATTGTATTCCTTGGTGGGAATTTTGCTGTTGATGAACCAGTTTACCAAATAATTGTTGCCATAATTTGTTTACCATTGAGTGGTTATGTACATTTTTAGTAGTTTAATTAAGCCATTTTAATAGTGAAAACAGATGATTCAGATAGAAGCAGATGTTTTGATTTCTGACTTGTGGATTCAAGGAATTTTTACTTTTGGTAAAGTAGTTGATGTCCTGAATCAAAATACTTATGATTTTCTACTTAACAATGGAAAGGGGAGTAGAAATGACATAAAGAGTAATTACTTTCATAGTGGGGTAGTGAACAGTTGCAGAGAAAAAGCTAGGGTGTCTGTTAGTTAACATAAAAGAAAATGCCGATATTAATGATTGGATACATATAACGCCAAACTTGAAGGCCAAATGTTTTGCATAACAGATGTGTTTGGTCCAATCAATATACTGAGAAGAATTCTAAAGAGGACTTGATGGAACAATCAACAAAATAAAGTTATATTAAAAAAATTTTAATTGATAAGTTAGCAGTGGAGCAGGTAATGAAAAGGTTACTTAACATGGTAGAGATGTTGATCAACATCTCTACCATGCTAACTACCAAATATATCTGTGGTTATGCACATTCTCAACATGAGAATAGAAACATGAACATTGCTTTAAATTGACGAAGAAATGAATCATTTACAATTAAATTCCTGATAAAATAGTTAAGATAACAGGTAGTGAATAATCAGGAATGTAGTGTTATTGCTTTTTTTAACCATAGTTTTCAAATAAAAAACTATGGTCTTAGTCAAAAATGTAAAAACTTAAAAACACCATTTCTTGGTCATCTTTTATTATATAAAAAAAACCCTAAGAGCAGTAAATTTTATAATTTTAAAAAAGTCTGATTATTTTTTTTTCTAAAATCAACAGTTTTTGAGATATTTACAATAATCCTACTTTATCTCGCTTTCTTTCCTGCCCAATCCTCTGTAGACCATATATTTCAAAAGACTTTAAAGAACCTCTACATCCTACATCCCTAACAATTTGTTTTACATATTCCAAACGTGGCCTGCCTACACAATTTTTCCCTTCTACCTGTCCGTCCAATATTAGCACGACTATTCAATGATGCCTTAGTATGTGGCCTATAAGTCTGTCTCTTCTTTTAACTATATTTTTCCAAACGCTTCTTTCTTCATCTATTTGCCGCAATACCTCTTCATTTGTCACTTTATCCACCCATCTGATTTTTAACATTCTCCTATTGCACCACATTTCTAAAGCTTCTAATCTTTTCTTCTCAGATACTCCGATTGTCCAAGTTTCACTTCCATATAAAGCTATACTGCAAACATATACTTTCAAAAATCTTTTCCTGACATTTAAATTAATTTTTGATGTAAACAAATTATATTTCTTACTGAAGGCTCGTTTAGCTTGTGCTATTCGGCATTTTATATCGCTCCTGCTTCGTCCATCTTTAGTAATTCTACTTCCCAAATAACAAAATTCTTCTACCTCCATAATCTTTTCTCCTCCTATTTTCACATTCAGTGGTCATCTTTGTTATTTCTACTACATTTCATTACTTTTGTTTGGTTCTTGTTTATTTTCACGCGATAGTGAAATAGTGAAATTGTTGCATCTTTATCTTTTCACCTTGTACTGTTACTCCGAATCTAAATTGTTCTTTAACATCATTAACAGCTAGTTCCATGTAAAGATTAAAAAGTAACGGAGATAGGGAACATCCTTGTCGAACTCCCTTTCTTATTACGGCTTCTTTCTTATGTTCTTCAATTGTTACTGTTGCTGTTTGGTTCCTGTACATGTTAGCAATTGTTCTTCTATCTCTGTATTTGAACCCTAATTTTTTTAAAATGCTGAACATTTTATTCCAGCCTACGTTATCGAATGCCTTTTCTAGGTCTATAAACGCCAAGTATGTTGGTTTTTTCTTTAATCTTCCTTCTACTATTAATCTGAAGCCTAAAATTGCTTCCCTTGTCCTTATACTTTTCCTGAAACCAAATTGGTCTTCTCCTAACACTTCCTCCACTCTCCTCTCAATTCTTCTGTATAGAATTCTAGTTAAGATTTTTGATGCATGACTAGTTAAACTAATTGTTCTGTATTCTTCACATTTATCTGCCCCTGCTTTCTTTGGTATCATTACTATAACACTTTTTTTGAAGTCTGACAGAAATTCCCCTTTTTCATAAATATTACACACCACTTTGTATAATCTATCAATTGCTTCCTCACCTGCACTGCGCAGTAATTCTTCAGGTATTCTGTCTATTCCAGGAGCCTTTCTGCCATTTAAATCTTTTAATGCTCTCTTAAATTCAGATCTCAGTATTGTTTCTCCCATTTCATCCTCCTCAACTTCTGTTCAACTAGAGAACAATAAGCAACTCCTATAGCCCAATGACATTAGGATGATATATATGACATGTAAATGAATTGTAGTGCTATACAAACTCAGGCCGACTACTCCTGAGACGTGTAGTTCTTCCTCTATAACACCATTTTCTAATTCATTTCCTCCATATAACTCTTCAATATATTCCACCCATCTATCGACTTTACCTTTCGTATTATATATTGGTGTACCATCTTTGTTTAACACATTATTAGATTTTAATTTATGTACCCCAAAATTTTCCTTAACTTTCCTGTATGCTCCGTCAATTTTACCAATGTTCATTTCTCTTTCCACTTCTCAACACTTTTCTTTAATCCACTCTTCTTTCGCCACTTTGTACTTCCTGTTTATAGCATTTCTTAATTGCCGATAGTTTCTTTTACTTTCTTCATCACTAGCATTCTTATATTTTCTACGTTCATCCATCAGCTGCAATATATCGTCTGAAACCCAAGGTTTTCTACCAGTTCTCTTTATTCCGCCTAAGTTTGCTTCTGCTGATTTAAGAATTTCCTTTTTAACATTCTCCCATTCTTCTTCTACATTTTCTACCTTAGCTTTTTTAATCAGTCCTCTTGCGATGTCCTCCTCAAAAATCTTCTTTACCTCCTCTTCCTCAAGCTTCTCTAAATTCCACCGATTCATCTGACACCTTTTCTTCAGGGTTTTAAACCCCAATCTACATTTCATTATCACCAAATTATGGTCGCTATCAATGTCTGCTCCAGGGTAAGTTTTGCAGTCAACGAGTTGATTTCTAAATCTTTGCTTAACCATGATATAATCTATCTGATACCTTGCAGTATCGCCTGGCTTTTTCCAAGTGTATATTCTTCTATTATGATTTTGAAATTGGGTGTTGGCAATTACTAAATTATACTTCGTGCAAAACTCTATAAGTCGGTCCCCTCTTTCATTCCTTTTGCCCATCCTGTATTCACCCACTATATTTCCTTCCTTGCCTTTTCCAATGCTTGCATTCCAATCTCCAACTATTATTAAATTTTCATCTCCTTTTATGTGTTTAATTGCTTCATCAATCTCTTCGTATACACACTCTACCTCATCATCATCATGGGTGCTTGTAGGCATATAGACGTTAACAATCGTTGTCGGTTTAGGTTTTGATTTTATCCTTATTACAATGATTCTATCGCTATGCGTCTTGAAATACTCCTCCCTATCTTCTTGTTCATAAGGTTAATTACATCCTAAATATTAGCGAGCTAGTGTTAGGTTAGATTGATATAGTATGAAGCTCAGCAGCTCAATGGGTTGGTATAGTGGTGAATGCCTCTTCCCAAATCAACTTATTTGGAAGTCAAGAGTTCCAGCATTCAATAACTAGTTAAGTACTTTCATATGGATTTGAATATTAGATCATGGATACCATTGTTCTTAGGTGGTTGGGTTTCAATTAACCACACAACATGGATATCATGTTGTGTGATACCCATATCATGGACATCATTTGTGTTGATTACTTACATCTCAGTAATAGTCAAACTGAAACTACACTCATACATATCATCATCCTCTGAAGTAATACCTGAACGATAATTCCTGGAGGCTAAACAGGAAAAAGAAAGAAAGTATGAAGCTCAGTAGACAGAATCATTTGTTACCTAACCAATATCCATAATTATAATTCTATTAATTGTTATATTTAATGAATTTTTAAATAAATTGACTGTTTTAGGAGATTAATAATTGACAAATAGTAATACCTGTGTCTACTCTTAAGAATGAATTTGGTTTAAGTCATATAGCTACTGAATATTGTTATAGGATACTCCATTTACTAGCAACACAGTCCATCTTAAGATAGGAATAAATGAATTCCCAAAAGTCTATTATTTTTTAAGTAAACAAATTTTAGTCTGAAACACTAACATTTCCCTTTCTTTCGTTTCTGTTTAGCCTCCGGAACTACTTCAGAGGATGAATAGGATGATATGTATGAACATAAATGAAGTGGCCTGATATCTGTAGTCTCAGGTCAGCCAATCCTGAGATTTGTGGTTAATTGAAACCCAATCACCAAAGGACACTGGTATCCATGATCTCATATTCAAATCCATATAAAAGTAACTGCCTTTACAGGATTGAACTCCGGAACTCTTGACTTCAAAATCAGCTGATTTGCGATGATGAGTTAACCACTAGACCAGCCCAGTAGGCTAACATATTTCCCTACGTTGATCTAAGGTTGCTCTTTAGCAACTTATTACAGATATCAGCTCCTGCTAAGCCATTAATTTCTTCATCACCATGTGGTTGTTTGTCTTGTGGCCGAGGGCTGTTTGCACCATGAAGTCTTTATATTACTCTACTTACAACTAAACTTTAAGTTCTTGATGGCTACTACTTTTTTTTAAGTAATTAAAATTTGCAGTACTGGAGGTATCTGAAAATCTAGAGCTAAAAAAAGTGCTGAGCTCTGTTGCCTAGCGGAGCAGCATATCTTGGCTGTTTCTGAAGAAACAGAAAGAAGTTTCTGGACATGCGCCAAGTATGATATAGAAGTAGGGATGCTGAACTCAAGAATAGATTGATGCATGAGAATCTACCAGACGAAGATGACCAAAGTGTATGACTCATCATTCAATAAGCAGAGATTCAGGTTCTGCCTCAGTCAATCAATTATAGTTGCTTTGCTTCTTCGAGCACATCATCCACCACCCGTCATAGATATCTCAAGATGGTGGAAGGAACTTGGAAGCCTGGGAGGACAGAAATTGTGTATTAGTTAAAAAAAATGTTAACACTGGTGATGAATCTTGGATATTTGAGTATGACCCTGAAACAAAATGCCACAGGAAGGAGTGGCACACTTCAAACTCACCACGTCCCAAAAAAGCAAAACTGAACAGATCAAAAATCAAAATCATGATAATTTGTTTCTTCGATAGTAATGGCATTGTCCATAAGGAGTTTTTGCCTACAGAACAGACTGTAAATCAATATGTTTACAAAGAAATTCTTGAAAGACTGCAGAAAAGAGTTGCTTGCACGAGACCAGTTTTAATTTTATTTTTTTTTATTTGTTTTAGTTTATATTTTTTTGTATTATAATTTTTATTAAAATTTAAAACTCACCTACAATTTAAATTCCCTACTGAAGCAATTATTATGTTAGCTACCACATCAAAAGGTATTATATCAGCTGTAACATTAGGATCACATTCCATTATTCTTATAAATCCAGTTGAATATCCAACACCAACTCCAGAAGTGCCATACAAATTATCAATCCAACCTGGGACAGGTTCTTTACTTGAACCTGTGACTGAAAAATATAAAACAAAAACTAGTTACTGAAGTAAATTTTTTATTCAAAAAACAGATTTTATTTTTCTCTTTATTCAATTTTTTTCAATAGTTGTTCGTAGACTAATTTAAATTAAAACCAGTTCCAGAGATAAAATATTTAAGTTATGGGCCATAAAGATTATAATTTTAATTTAAACATAAAACTCTGTTAAGCATGTCAAATAACTTCAAAAGGACTATTTATCCACTATTTAAAGGCATAATAACCCACAATAAAGTTATGAATTATTTTCTTGTTCATTTCTAATCCAGCTGTATTCAATCATTGTGAAAATAATGTTACTTATAAAAATAAAAATTCTTAAAATATTAGGTTGTTGAGTAGATGTTCTGATTTTCAGAAGACTGATTTCTATTTGGCAGAGTTTATTTGTAGTATAACTGATTCACTAAGCTTCTATTAATAGTTTCTGTAATAAATTTAATATTGCCAATTTTTTAGATAATGGTTTTATATACAGAAATACTTCACTAAATAAGGCTCCAGTTGTCATTGTCTACACAAATAAAAGTACATCATGCTTATATATAAAGTAAAAGCATGTGTAAACAAACAATTTGTTTTGTTTCAAGTTAACCATTACATAGAGAAACAAATTACTATACCACACACATAATAGCCTATAATATATACATAGTCAACGTTTGCTAACCATATCATAGAGAAATTAAATTAAATTAAAGTTATAGATCTACCAAAACTGGAAAACTTCCATGAATACACAAAACAAATGCTCAGATTTCAACACAAACAATATTAAGTATATATAAATTCGTAGTGATAAAAGAAAGAAATGAACTGACATGTTTGAAATCTGACACATTTTTTGTATCATTCTAAATATTTTTTCTGCTTAACTCAAAAATACCACTCATTCTTTTAAATAAAAATAGCATTGAGTTACTGAAGATTGCCATAAAAATGTTCAAAATATTTGAAAGCATTTTTTTTTTAATTTTCATTAATTTAGTTCAGATTGCCTTTAAAAGAGTCGATAATTAAAAAAAAAACAATCTTTATTGCATACCACCACTGACAAACATAAAAAAAAAACAGTTTTATATTAGGTACATTGTGAACATTTATTTAGATTTTGTATTCATAAAAAAAATTTTACTTTTATCATGTCTTTTATAGTTACTATTAGTAGGCCTATTATTTTCTATCAAATTTAAATACTACAATAAACTGTATGGCACAGAGGTGTTTAATATTTGATAAAATTAAAACTGAATAAATATCAAATTCTATTTAAACACCACATCAAAAAGACAAAAAAAACTATCTAAAACCATGTTGGTTCTGCTTAAAAAATCTGATGTATTTTATGTAAACAAGTAATGTATTTCTTCTTCCTAACAAAAGAATTGGTCCTCTTCTTTCTCTTTTGTTAAACATAATTTTTTACATGTTTATAACTACCCCTCAGATTTTTTTCTATACACACTTTTTAACAATTCTCTTTTACTTTTATTTCATTTATTGTTTTCTTGTGTTTCACTTTTCTGTTGTTTTAAAGCTAAGCTATGAGTAATTTTAAATCTACTTAATTGTCTGCTAGTCATGATTAGGAGTTTGTTAGAATGCATCTCCTGAGTAATTCCTGTTTATCCCTACTCACTTAAAAGTAAGTTAGCTCAAGTTAGTTGTTCCCCCACAAGGTATTTTAAGCCCAACTCCATTTTTGTTTGTTCACATTACACATTTACTCTAAAAACAACAATTACAAATTATTTTCTATAGTTTAAATACTTTCTATCAGTGAAATTTATTAGTAATATATGCTAATAAGAAGAAAGGAAATGGTAATAATCTAAAAATGCAGTAAGCTAAGGCTTACTGCATCTTCTAATACTGATTGGACTTCTTATATTAGTAAGTTACACATTGGAGTGCTTATAACAGTAACTGAGCTGTTGTACTGATATTGAATTATTTAAGAATATTTGGGACATTTATCTTGATTTCCACTTTTCCTTAATATGGCAGAATTTTCCTTCATTACTTATACTGTCATTTTTTTTAATGATTTCTAATCTCAGGCCAATTCTTTTTGGACATTGAAAATAACTGAGCCCCAAATTATCAAAGATAAAAGTGATATATGTATTCAAACCCAAATAGTAGTAATTACTTCTTTAATTGGATTTGAACCTGGGTTCAGCAACGTACATAACAATTCTTAAACTATGATTCTAATCACTAATATATGCAGCAGCAGATTTGATAAAAATAACTAGCTGCTGGTATTCTGAAGAAGACTGAGAATTTATTTTAATTTTATGTGGCATATTAATTATTTTTTTATTAATTAATATAGAAGGTTCCGGAAATAGAATACTTACTTATGCTGGGCCTTACAATAATTACAGGAAGCCCTTTACCATATTGTTTAATAAGACTTTCAGCAACCCTCTTAGTATATATGTATGTATTAGAACAATCCTTTAAAAATCTGAAAAAGCAAATTTAGTCTTTTATTAAGACACATTAAACACATTTCTTTAGAATATCAGTAACTATTTGCAAGTATATGCCAACCACGTATGAAAGCATATTCATTTATTCTAATTTAAAAATTACATCTTAAACATTTGGCCCCTACATATGTATGACATGCATTTTAAGCGTATCTATGTTTCTTATAAGCATTCACTTCATCAACAGTGATGGGTGTAACTATTCAATTATTAAGTATTCATTTGTATACTAAATTCATAAGAAAAAGAGCTTTTCAAAGAACTTTTTAATATGATCTTTCTGTGTCATGTTATATTCTGTCACTACAAATGAATAAATATGACAATATATTTTTACAATTTAAAACATTCTCATAAAATAATCGTATCTGTATTCTTACTAGTCATTTTTCTGGTTTGGCCTTAGTTTTCCAACAGAAGGTAAATATTTTGAATAGATTTAATAAAAAAGAAATAGAATGTAATAATAAATAATGAAATTTAATACATTATTTTAAGTTAAAGAAATAATTGAATAAAATTACAGTATTATACTTGCTGAATCAGATTACTGAAATTATATAATGTATGGACATGAAGAGAAGTAATAATTAAAAACATTAAAACTGGGCAGGCACACAAAATGTTTGTTATTGATGATTGTGTAGCTATTTATCATAGTTTAATAAAAAAATTCTTGTTAACACTTTTATTATTAAGACTATTTTAATATAATAGTGTTAAACAGATTATAAAAGTATGTAAAGCAATCACTAAAAAGTGAAATGTTAGTAATATGAACTTTCTAAGGCATAGACATGCAGTTGGGTATCTTTGCAACACATGTCCATAATCATTATTGCATATCAGTTTGGTTTAAGTAAACAAAATTTATAGTTTCTAAACTTACCGTAGATATGAACTTTGTTGCTTAAGTTTTAATCATATTAACATTTCAAAGACGCCGCTAATATGTATGCCACATTCCACAGAAAATAGGACTATTGAGAGAATGAGGCTGGCTGATACCACTGCAATAAAAGTAAATGAAGTAATTAATTGATCCTGTTTATTGACCTATCATTGAAATACTGAACTTGGACAAGAAACAAGATAGGAATGTTATAAAAAGCGTATTTGAACTGCACAAAACCAAAGTCAGATTGTTTTTAGTACTGAATGAAACCAAAAAAATTAGTAGTTCCTGTTAATATTCGTAAAGAAAATAATGGAAAAGACATTAGAGAATGTTAAACAAAAAAAAAAACCTTGATTCCAATTCTTGAAAAGCAGAATCTCAAGCAACTGATAAAGAGAATTTAAATGTAGATTTAATAGAATCTTGTGATAACCATCTCATTAATATTATCATAAATTCATCTGTCACCCCTCTGATCCTTCAGAAAATGTATTTTATATCAAAGATATGGTTAAAAAACTTATTACCAATGAAATCTGAAATAGTAGTTGATGCTTGCACATCTCATTAAAAAAAAACAAAAAAAACTTGTATTTTCCAAAGAAGAATGATGGGGTAAAAAGAATAAAGTCAATCAACATAAGTATAAATAAAAAAATGTCTGATGCTTATCATAAAAAAGCAAAATTTGCACAGAAATAAAAATATATGGAGAAGAAAGAAAAACAGTTAATTATGCAACAAGTGTTGAAACAGTGAAGAAAAAGGCAAGCGTAAGAAAAACATAATAAAAAAATTTCTGATGAGATATTACCTGCGTATCAATATGAGCAACAAAGCTGAAATAAATACCAGTGATAGTGATGAATGTAATATAAATACCTATGAACTTTATTAATAATAATAGTTCTGACTTACCTAATTGTGAAAATTTTTGTGTTTGTAATTACATAATAGCTTTATACGGTGGTTCAGAACTTCCTAGATTAGTTGTAAAGTATTAAAGATAATGAATATGAAGTAAATTCCATGAAACAAAGTGGAAAGATGCCTAATTTTTGGAAGTGGCCTACAAAACCAGACCAAATCTGATATGACAAAGAACATGTAGTGAAAAGTATCTTCTCCAATACTGGAAAATGTTAGAGGAATTTAGAGTTCTCCTTAAACTGTGTTTAAATCTGTAGGCAAAATAGAATGATGAGAACTTTATATAGCATAATTAGAAGTTCAGAGATTATTAATTTTTTTGGCTAACTCAAATTAATCCGTTCCACGTACAATATTATTCATTACCTGCTAGTTACTGTTCATTCACTATTGATTTTGCACTTTCTAAATTTATGAACATTTATTGTTGTAATCTTATTCAGAAAATATTAAAATAGCTATTTTAATTTTTCAGTAATTTCTATAGAATATGTTAGATATGTTTCTATAGAATATGTTACAGTACTATTTTTTCTAAATGACTTAAGATTAAATTACTGAAAGTTAACGCTAATCAAGCTTCTAAAATTTTCATTCTCTGGAGCATTCATCCTATTAAACTTGGCTTTTGATTATTGCACAGTATTAATCATAGTTTTACAAATAAGGGTTCATCTTAATTAGTCTGGCAAAGAGAACATTCTAGTTATGTGAAAAAGTAACTAAACATAAATATTAAATAGTATCTTTCATCTTTGAAACATACAGAAAACAGCAAAATAAGGTTATGATTATTATCCGTAATAGTCATTATGAACTACTGAGCAATAATTGGAGAAAAGGAACAAGTACTCTTGCTCTTGAAGATAGACTATAAGAAATCATTATTGCCATTTAAGTTGGTGCATACTTCCATCAACTCATACATGAGTAACCTCAACAGAAAAACTCAGGGTTTTGTCAAACAAAATTCCAAGCCTTAATAACTTAATATAGACTAGTCATTATAAAATATCATTTATGGAAACATGTAAGTGACTTGAACTGATGATGTTACCAAGGAGTTAGGCATAGCCTCCTTCTTCCTCTCTATCTCCTAAATATTTTGTATATATATATATATACAAAACATATACTGGGTGGCTGAAAAGCAACTTACATCCCCCTCTAATTCTTTTTATGATTGAGATAATTGGTTTCAGTTTGTATTGTTCTTACTACTTGCACCAAAGGCTTACTTCGTTGAAGTTATATATTATTCTTTTTAATTTTTGGGTAGTGGGGTTAAGGAGAAACTCAAAAATTTCAAACGGGACAACGGTCATTTGATATATTATTTTAAAGAGTTTGATAATATGAGATAAATTATTTAATTAAAACTAAATTCTTTATTGCCCAAAATTCAGTTCCAGTTATCTATATTATAAAAAATATTAGAGGGGATGGGTGTAAAGTTACTTTTCAGCCACCAGTATATATGTTTTGTTTTATCCACATTTAAAGACAAATGATAATAATCAGCCCTTGCAGCTAATGAGACAATATCAATGCTTTATTTGCAGCATCAGAAATATTATTTAAGTAAAAATTTTTATTTAATATAATTTATGAGTGTAAACATATACATTACATTTATTACATATATATTTTTAACTTATTTAAATGAATATTATGAAGAACATAGCAAAGGCTTTAAAATAGTATTATTAGGAGAATGTCATATGTCATTGATTCATAGCTAGATGGATATTATTAGGTATTTTTAATAATACTGTTGCAATACTATGGTCCAGCCGGAATCCAAATTGATATTCATGAAAGGAATTAAACGCAGATTTATACCTGTAATGGTCTAATTACACCTGCATATACTAGTTTGTCAATGGTTCATGTTCATTCTGTTATGGGCGACAGTATTCATAGCATCAGCAGGAATATTAAGAAATGTTATACTTAAAGTTGTCATCATTTTTGTGACGGTTCCAAGTAGTATTGTACCCGATAAAATGAACGCCACCCAGTTTTATAGATTAGTTTGTCAATTGGACTTAATTTGAACATATGATGTACACCTATGGCAATAGTACTCAATAAAAATGTCTTACTAAAGATAAAAGTTTGTTTTAAAAAATAACTGCATTGTTATAAGATTTACAATAATTATTATTACATGGGTGTAAGTTGACCCAACTGCTGATCATCACGGCATTCTGTTATAATGATTAACTGTTTATCATCAATGGGTGGTTCATAAACCTTTTCTTCAATTTTACTTAAAAGACAGTTTGAGTAAGCTGTAGATATATGTACAAATGCCTGGAACAACAAAATTAATTATATTTATTAAATCCCTATTAATATGCACATAACACGTATAGTTTGAAATAAAATTAGATCATTGCCAATGAAAAAACACTACTCATGATTATGAAAATTGTAATATGAAATGAATGGTAAATAAACCTTTTTTATGTTCTCTAGATATGATTCCTTTTTCACAGTGTTTTTTAAAAATAATAATAGAATACATTAATGTATTTATTTATACTAATTGAATTTATTCAGCCAGTATAATCAACTTCTGCTTCTAAAATTCCATGCCTGACTACTCCCTGTAAGTGCTTCACTTGTTATTTATTTTTTCACAGTCTCAGCTACTTTTCATTCTCTCTAAATTTCTCTCTTCTTTCTCAGTGCAGTAATGACCATTTCCAAACCCTTATTAGTCTCCTATTCTTCAGCATGGTTTTATGAATCCACACTTACAAACTACATCTTTTTCAAGCTCAATTAAAATTTTACCAGTACAAATTAATTTTAATTTTAATTTCAAATCATTTAATTTTTATCTTGGATTCTCCATATTCAATTTCATAAAATTATTTCCTCATTCCTAATCTTCTCCTTTAGAGAATTAGTTTACCAGAACTCATGTTTATTGCACATTTGTACTCTAAGAAACAGATTAAGTAACATACATATTTAACGATTTTCTACATACTTGTACTTCTTGTACATCTTCTTAGATGTCCACTTCATTCCACAAATCTGAATAAATCATGACAAACATTTACCTCTTCCTTTTTTCGCTATATTGGTAATGTCAGTTTCATGTCTAAAATTTGAAATTAAGAGATGCAAAGATGAATTTGAGTTTTTTTGTTTTACCTGTTGATATTTGTAAATCTCTTTTATGCCATTCAAATTTAAACAAATCTGAAAGTCTGATTGATGGCTTCCCATAATTAACATAAAAGTAATATTTTACAAAATTATTTGAAATTATACATACAAAGTTAAACTGGTTATGTATTTATTTCCTTTATAGTGTGTAATGACTTATTAAAAAATGCATACATATGTCTATAATAAACACCTTTTTTAACAACCATTTTTTCCAAAACTATTCTGTTCTTTGTCTGTGAAACAGAGTAGTGCCATAGAGTTCAGTGGAACACTACCTCTCTCTTTACCATTAAATACATTATATCCCTTGCATCATTTTAAATTAACAAAATATTGAAAAAAAAATTATGTGATATTCAAAGCACATTAACATGGCACAGGAAAGCACAGGAAACTTTATTAATGGTGTTCAAGAGGTGCAAGTCTTGATTTACTTGGCCACTATGTGCCACTGCAGCAGTCATTTAACAGAAATTAAAATATTCCAATACTCAAACCATTCTTGTCAAACAATGATTCTATATATGGGAACTAAGATAAACTGAACATTGTGATAATTTGAGTGTTATTCCTTCTCTAGGCACTTTAAATTCCAAGGTTTTTTTGTAATTAACAAATTTATTAGTATTGTGGTATAGAAACTTTTTTCTTTTTTACTACATTTCCTTTGGCACAAGTAAATAAAAGAATTTCATCAGAGATCAGTTCTACTACTTCCTGGGGTCCTCTATTCACTTCAGTTTGAAAAAATATATATATAAATATTGCATTATTAGTGTTGCTGTAGGATCTGGTAAAAATAAGCATCAGGAGTCCCCTTTATATAAAGTATTTAATAGACGCATTCGACTATATATTTTAATTTTTCGATTTACATAAAAAAAAATTAAAAAATTACTTAAATTTGCAGGTTTTTATGGTAGAAACATTATTTTTTAATTTTAATTTCTGGCTTTATATAATAATTAATATATTTACTGTTACATAATCATTATTATTACATAATAGTTATATTAACCACATAAAAAAAATAATTAAGTAGTTTACAACATTAATAATTAATTAGAATAATACTAATAATATGTCTATTGGTGTATATAGCATTAATATTCCAACAAAAACTATAAATTATATTGCAATCACATAGTACTTTATAGAAAGGCAAAAAATATTCATATAATTGTTGTATTGCCTTTTTTTGTAATGGAATTTTGCATAAGTAAGATTGATATTTACTGATTTTCTCATATTTTTCATATTATTTATACTTCACATTACAGATTAACCACTATTATGTTCACCTTGAACCACTATGTTCACATAGTTTAACCTTGTAGTTCCTGGATTAGTTTTAAAATACACCTTAATATTTAATTTTTAACTGACTTCATAAATCAAGCAGGTTCTCGGCCAAGCTCATGAGTTCGGATATTATTTGAGAAGTATTCCACAGATCATGATAAAGCTTTAGCAAATGAATGTACATTGTCAACATGCTGTATGGCAAGTAGCAATTTGAATCTTAGTCTCAGGCTGATCAATTCTAAAACTTACAAAAAAAAAATATTCCAAACACTTTCTTATTATATTCAATTTGTTTTATTACTTGTATTTATCACCACTACATTGTGGCAGTAATATAACTATTCAAACATCTGGAAAAGGGTTGCATAACTTTTCCAGCTATACCTTTGACAGATTTTTATTTCAAATATCCTGTATGGGTTTTAAATGTTATTTACTTAATTATGAATTATTTAGATTACAATTGTAAAAAAATGAAAATGTTCATTAAAAAGTTTTGAATCTAATTTGTCCCTTTTGATCAAAGGACTTTTTTAACGATCAGAATTATGTAGCATTCAAAGTATAATTGAGAAAAAAATAATAAAATTAGTAAAAAATGTTGGATCTAATTGATCTCCTTGACCAAATTTTTTTTAATCAAAGTTACAATGTATTTAGAGTATAAGTACTTAAACAAAAAGGTTCCATTTGAATCCTTGCTGTCAACTATCACATATGGAATCCATAACTTGAAAAATGAATAAAGCATGAGAAATTACAAAAAAAAAAATTACTCCATATTTTGTGTCCTGTGGAACTTCTTTTTCAGAAAAGTTTCTATTTTGTCTACTAGATACTAGATACGGTCGGATTTTCAACCCTGAAAATTAAAGTTTAAAAAGTTGTTATTTTAAGTACAGGTCTCATTTATCCTCCTTTTTGGGGGCTTAAAAGTTTATTTGTTAGTCCTGATTTTTTGCTAATTTTAAAACTTTTTTACAAAGAGGCTTATCAAATATTAATGTGATTTTTATATAAATTTTTAATATATAATTTTAATTAAAAATTTTGTATAAAAATAAAAAAATGTTAGATAGGAGGAGAATGAAGGAGAAACTGCGATTTTTCCTAAGGATATTTTTGTTTTAGTTTTAAAAGTAGATTCCAAAAAAAGTATAGCCAGTCCACAATTTTAGACACTGTATATATATATATATATATATATATATATATATATATATATATATATATATAAAATATGTTAATATGTATACATAATCTTCCAAAAATTTCTATAACTTTTTTTATATTTTTTGGACTAAGGGAGTCTTAAAATGTTCACATTTGCACACACACTAACCCACAAAATTTTGGCCAAATTGCTGTATTTTCTTGTTATAATCGTTTTTGTTATATAGCAACAGCCGAAAAAGTAAAACTAAGAGAATCTAATTTTAATTTTTATTTACAATATTACCTTTAAATATTTCATTTTATTTGATAAAATAAGCAAGTCTATTGTAGTAATAACATTAACTGCCTTTTTGATTTTTTCATCAAATCTAACTGTTGCAGCAGAATGAATAATTATAGTTACATTTTCTATAATCTCCTTTTGATCGCAGTTGAAAGGCTGAACATAGGTTTACTACAATCGCCATTAATAAAGGAAACTTTTTCTACCATAAGCGAATTCACTTTTGAAAAGATCTATAAAAGAAAAAAAACAAGATTGTAAAATATATGTATATACATATTTTATCTTTGATAAAATAATCAAAATTTAACTTATTAATTTTAGTAAAAATAAATAGAAATACAACCATCTTGCATCTGATACTAAATTGATATACTTCTTTATATTATGAAACAATTTTCTAGTATGTGGAAGATGTACAAAATACTAGATATATAAAAATTTATTTTTTCATCTTTAAATAAGAGAAAATGTGTTTCTACCTTGGATAAGTTAAGTAGAAAATAAATAAATAAATAATATTTTTCAGTTCAGAATAATGTTGTAAAATCTTTGAAGTATTATTATTGAATGACTTTAATCATGTGCTGTTCAATAAAAAGGTTTTCTTGTTAAATTTTTTTTAATTTTAACTAACCATTATTTATCTTACCACGACTAAGGAAGGTCTTTGTATAGATTTATACAGGATCTGGGGGGATGGTGTGCCTCTCCTTCGTTTTTAAGGCAACAGGAGCCCGAGGGCTCTCCAACCATGTAAATTAAACCAATATTTGTTTCAGTTCCACCTGGCAGCTGATGAGCTGTGCGTCTGGGGGGAGGTCCAGTCGAACGAACACATGATGTTCGACTGCCTAGCTCTTGGGGAGGGGCGCCAGAACTCAGGCCACATTGGAAAACTTAGTGGTCAAGGAAAAAATTGGCCACTCACAAGCGGTGAGTTGATGTGGTGAGAGCCGCATTGTCGGACTGTGTGGGAGTTCCTTGATGGGGTTGCTTTGTTCAACAGACATCAGTAGTTTACCTAAGGGAAAAGACTCCTTCCGCGCTGCTGTAGGAAGCTAACCGAGAGATATGGCTGGCTACCAGCCAGATTAAGGCTCCAAGCGCTTTAATGGTGGACAGATACTTGCTGGCATTCAGCGACCTAGGCGTAGCAGCAAATTGCTGTCTTTGACAAGATAAATTAATTATTGATAGTCATATATGTTTTAGTAGTTGATGGGGTGCACCTACCCATTTTAGTGATATATGACAAATGGGCGGTGGGGCACGCAAGTGAGTGGTATAAGGTACCACGCTTTTAGGTTAGCTCTAGGTAGGACACCAGTCGCTAAACTGTTTTGTGGCTCAGTAGCCATTTGTGGCACAGATATTCGGTCTTATGCTTTAGAGCGACTGAATGGGGTGTGGTGGGAGAAATGCCATGCAAACCAATATGCTCTTTTCATTGAACATTCAGGTGGATGAGTAATTTGAAATTTACTTTTCTCTTTATCAGTATATTTAATTATAATTTTTTTAAATATATTTTAATATTATTGATATATTTTTATTAGTCGCAATAAAAGGAAATAACATTGCATATTTACAGTCAGTTAACATTTATAATTGATGCTTGCAACCCATCTGTACTTATAAAACTACATGACATGATTTGTCAATTGGCAGTTCAGAAGTCTTTAATTCACATTCTTTCTACATGCATTGTTAACCCAATCATTCCATATACATACCAAATTAAAATGGATATAACATAAAAGACATTACCAAAAATTTCCATTTGTAAGCTGATTGTATAAGTATAGCACACTTACTATATCGGTTCCAAGAAGCAATTCTACAGCAAGTTTTCTGTACCACTTCACTCCACGTCTCAGAGGTGAGCAATAACTCTTGATTTGGTTTTTTTTTGTCAGAATCTGTTAAATCTCTTTATATACTGTAATTTTTTGAAATTTTTTTCACAAGAGGGCAGCATAAGACTATGAAGGGAGGCTATCAGATACCAACATATTTTCGCGGAGCGCTAATCAACCGCGTATCATTGTGATGGGAAAAGGTTTTAACCGTTACTGGCCGCGTAAAGCCAATGCGTCACCACACAAAAAAACAATCGCTAAAAACGTATTTTTTACTCAAATGAGTGACAGTTATTGCTAATACATTTTTTTTGTGATACTGAATGAAATTATATGAGAAAAAAAAATTGGACATTAAAATCGTTTTACTTCCTGTATAGGTGGCATTCAAAGTGTTAAAAACAACAATAGCTTAGATCATTCAACCGTACTTCATTCTGATGTTTCAGTTAATGAAACTTCTACATGTGTAACACAATTCTAACTTCATACCACTACGAACAATCAAGGCAGATTTATAGTCTCATTACCACATAAATCTGATAAACTCCGGCTGGGTAATTCTTTCATTATCGCTAAAATTAGGTTCTTATATCTTGGATGAAGATTATGCTGCAATTCTAATCTTAAAGGGAATATTCCGCCTTTATCCAAGAATAGGTCATATGTCATTACTTAATTCTGATGATTTTTTAATGAATCAGATATATATATTACTTTTCTCACCGCTTAATATTTAAGCCCACACATCTTAACTACTGAAATGCGATTTCTCTACAATGGCACTGCTAAAACATCTTTTGGTTTATCTGTTAATGGAGCATTATTAGTTGGGCCTGTTTTTCAACAGGATTTATTTCCAACAATACTGCGATTTAGAATTCATAACTGTCATTACATTTACATAGCGAAAATGTATCTTCAAATACTACTAGATAAACCTTATGACATTAATTTACAACGCATTTGGTGGCATTGATCTCCATATCTATAACACTTTTCACGTAGAACTGTAACATATGGAACCGCTTCTGTTCCATACTTAGTCACTAATGTCTAATCCAAATATCAAATGAAAACCAAAATAAAATCATTGCACTTGACCCATTTCTGTATGACTTAGGACTGTTACAAGTAGGAGGTAGATTACAACACTATTATATTTTCAAGGTAAACATCCTATTATCCTACACTGTAAGGCAAATATAACTAAAACATTATTGATGAGCATTTACGTTTATTACAATCTAGTTTACAAGTAACGCATCATTCATTACACCAGAAATACTGGATTTTAAAGGCTAAATTAAGCATTTCATCAATCATTAATAAATGTTTGAATTGTTTTCATTTCATGGAAAAAACTTAAATGCAACAATTACCTAATTGTTGCACTTGAGTTTTTCGGGTTGGAGGTGGTAACTGACCTCAGTTACCACCCCCAACCCACGGCGGTGTTTCAGGTGCCAAAGGTACGGTCACACTACAACATCTTGTTCTTCGAGGTCGGAGGTCTGTGCTCGATGTGCTACCGAAGGCCACAGTGTCACTAACTGCGAGGAAAGAGAAAAATGTGCGAACTGCAATGGTTCGCATATGGCTCGCTCCCGAGATTGCACAACCTTCAAGGAAGAGAAGGCGATTCTCAAGATCTATACTGAGCAGAGACTATCTTTCCCGGCTGCACACAGGGAGTATAGGAAGAGAGTTAACTCACGGAACCTCGTTCAACCTGATGTGTCCTTCGCCACTGCTGTGTCAAAACAGACTGCTTCACCTGTTCATACTCCACAGTGTGGATCCTGCACGGAACTTAAGAAACTTGTTCAGATGCTTTCTGATCAGGTTACTTCGCTTACGGCCACTATTTCCGGGCTGACAAGGGTGAGTGAAAAGTCCTGTGTCGCAGTAACTGAATCCAACAGTGTCGTCCATACAAAAGTTCCTGCTCCCAACGTGCTGCCGGTACGGGCAGAGGCTACCACAGACGGCGGTAAGCCATCTAACAAGGTCCCCACGAAAGTAACCCGCATGACCACCCCCTCTGGGATGTCAATAGCGACGTCCCGTTCTCATAAATCTCTTCCGCCGTCACCCCATATACTGGAGGATATGGTTGAGGAACCTCCCGACCCAAAGGCGTCGGAGTTATCTAAGTTGAAGATAAAATAATAGAATAAAGAAAGTATAAAAACTTACCTTACTCTGATGATGAGTTATGCAAAAATCACACCCCGGATATTAAAATTAAACACATAGAACTAAAAAATCAAATCGAAAATAAAGGTTAAAATTATTAAAAAACTCTCCTTACAGAAAAACATATATAAGTATATTAAATCCTTTGCAGTAACCCAGTACTATGCAAAAAGAGAAACATTCGTTCCAAAACCCTGCCATCATTGCCCAAGACATCACGAATGTTGCTGGGTATATTAAACTGACGACGCAACGCCGCATAACATACGCAGTCCACGAGAATGTGGTGCACAGTCATGCGGCAGTTGCATCGTGTGCACAGGGGTGGGTCTCCTCCTGACATTAGATATCCGTGTGTGATACTCCTATGCCCCAACCGTAACCGGCAGAGGACCACTTCCTCACGACGATAGTTCCTGCAAGAGGATCCCCACGGCTACACTGAGTCATTAATCCGTCGAAGTTTACTATCGACGGCAGCCGTTCAGCCACTTTGCCACCTTGCTCGCAATGATTGTTTTATATGATTAATAAAATCAAAGGTAGTAACTCGGGTGGTGAAAGGAGGCTGAATACACGCATCTTTCGCAGCAGAATCTATTCTCTCATTACCAAGAATCCCAACGTGGCTAGGGATCCAGCAAAAACCTACCCCCTTGTTTCGTTTTTCTAACTCAGCGATTTTAGCATAAATGCCAACGACGACAGGATGTCCGGAATAAAGGTTTTCCAACGCCTGGAGACCACTGTACGAGTCACTGTAAATAAGAATGTTCCTATATTTAGGGCCAACGATACTTAGAGCCCTATCCACAGTGAGTAGTTCCGCGTTGAACACACTCGTAACACCGGGTAGGCCAAACTTATAAGTCTGTTCAATGAAAACAAAAATACAACCAACGTTACCGTCATGATTCGACCCATCAGTGTATACCACCACGTCTGGGTTCGACTTGGTGAGGAGAAACTGAAACATCTGCTGGAAAACAATAGGAGGCGTTGATCGTTTATCATACGTTGTAAGATCAAACTTAAAGTCCACATGGTTTATTCTTCACGGGGGATTCGAGCACGGACATGATGGAAGCAACGGGGGAGTGCCAACATTCATATGCTGCAGCAGACGTCGTGCACGGACACCCACAGGCGCAGTACAACGTGGACGGTCCTCATATTTCCTCAGATTAGGATCCCTGTGAACTGGGTCAAAAGCTGGGTGATTCGGTTGTCCGCTGAGACGGGCAAAATAAGACAACAAAAGCTGGTCACGTCTATCAAAAAATGATGGCTCGCCACTGTCTACAAGTAAGTTTGCGATAGGGCTCGATCTAAACGCACACGTGGCAAGCCGAAGAAAAGAATGATGCACACCGTCCAGCATCTTAAGTACGCTTTGACGAGCTGAGGAATAGGCGACACAACCATAATCCAAACGGGAACGAACAAGGGAGTAGTAAAAACGCAACATACATGACCGATCGGCCCGCCCCCCCAGTTGGTGTTATTAAGGACCCGCATCATATCCAAAAGTTTGGAACACTTTGTCCTCAATTCCTTTATATGTGTGACCCAGGTAAGACGGCTATCAAAAAGCAAACCCAGAAACCTGACGTAAGTAGAGACAGCAATAAGTTCTCTGTTCAGAAAAACCCGCGGATTAGAAGGGTTCTGTAGCCGAGAAAAGACTACACATTTCGTCTTGTCGGGTGAAAATGTAAAACCAGTAGTCCCTGACCAAGCCTCAAGGCGAAATATAGTGTTTTGTGTCAGTCGCTCGGCAGTGGGTGTAGAGCGGCTCGCAACGTAAATAACAAAATCATCAACGAAAAGACAAGAGACAGGAGCCTTTACACAATCGGTAATGCTGTTTATGGCCACAGAAAACAAGGTGGCACTTAACACACTACCTTGAGGTACTCCATTTTCCGAGGCGACACTGTCTAAAAGTGAATCGTCTACACGAACATGAAACGTCCGGTGATTCAAGAATCCCCGGATAAAAGCAAGCATGTTGCCAGTGAACCCCCACCTCCTAAGGGTGTTAAGAATGCCACGTCGCCAGGCCGTGTCGTACGCCTTTTTTATATCGAAGAAGATAGCAATGAGGTGTTGGCGGTTCAGGGAGGCGTTTTGTATGGCTGTCTCCATCGACACCAAATGGTCAATGGAAGATCTCCAATGTCGGAAACCACACTGTTCCGAAGAAAGAAAGCCATGCTTCTCTAAGTACCACGCAAGCCTGCGGTTCACCATCCTCTCCATTACTTTACACAACACGCTTGTAAAAGAAATAGGGCGGTAGCTTAAGGGATCGGTTTTCTCTTTGCCAGGTTTTAGTACTGGTATAATAAATGCCTCCGACCAGTCGAACGGAAAGACTTGTCCGGAGAATAAACCATAGTAAATACGCAAAAGATGTTGTAGTGCTGAGTCAGGACGGTGCGAAAGCATACAAAGGTGAACGTTGTCCGGTCCAGGAGAAGTGTCACGTGAGTTCCTAAGTGCGTGTATCCGATTGTCATGTGTTTCCAGGAGACTCATCATGTCGCAGAAGATGAGTCTTCTGCGACATGACCCAATCGCACTCAGGGGATACTTTTGTGAGAGATTCGACTGTGTAGTGGACGGTAGAGGAGAGAGTGGTGGAGTGGTTATTTTCATGAGGGATGAGTTATCAGCTACAAGGATTCAGCTGACCACTCTCGTTCCTGCTGTTGCAGTGAAGATCTCTGCACTTCAAGCTCCATATCTGCAATCTATATTTCTCGCCGAACACTGAGTTCAGTGCTATGGTTATCTCAAACCTCATCCCACAAATACCATCTCCATCATTAATAGTAGGAGACTTCAATGTCCACCATGTTTCTTGGCGCTCGACTTTCTGCTCCACTCGGAGAAATATAGTACACGATGTAAGACAGGACTTGGACCTTTGTTTGCTGAATGATGGGTCTAATGCATTCATGTTTTTATCATCTGGTACTATGTCTAATATCGATCTCTCCATATGCTCGCCGGCTTTACTCCCTCGTTTTGGTTGGTCTGTTTGTGACGATTTTCATGGCAGCGACCATAAACCAATTGTTCTTCGTTTCGGTGTGGACTACGAGATTCGGAGAAGGCCACGGAGGTAGATTGTTGAAAAGGCGAATTGGGATGGATATCGTACGGCCTTCCAATCGCAGTGTGACGTAGGTGCGGGCATCCTTGAGCGATTTTCCTCTCTTACGTCCAAAATACTTGAAACTGCCAGCAGATATGTCCCACAAACATCAGGCAATCCTAAACGTCCTTCCGTTCCGCGGTGAAATGATGATTGCAAGTGTGCTATTCGGAATCGACGGCGCGCACTACGCAAATTCAATAATCGACCTACAACTGAACATCTAGATATGTACCGCAGAGCTAGGGCGGTGTGCCGTCGGGTCATCTTGACCGCTAAGAGGAATTCATAGACAAAGTATGTGAACTCCATCTCACGTACTACTCCCACATCTACTGTGTGGAGAAATGTCCATGCAATTTTCAGGTCGCCAGGGCATTCTATTCTCGGTTTGGTCGATGAGGGAGAACTCCTTACATCATCTTCGGCTGTAGCAAATGCTTTAGCGAAATCTTTCCGTTCGGTGTCTCTCACCTCGTCATATAGTAACGACTTTCAGAGGTACAAAGCACGGATGGAAGAAATGGCGTTGAATATTGGTGTTTCGGTTGGTGAATTGAACACTCCATTCTTACATATAGAATTGTACACGCACTTAGGAACTCACGTGACACTTCTCCTGGACCGGACAACGTTCACCTTTGTATGCTTTCGCACCGTCCTGACTCAGCACTACAACATCTTTTGCGTATTTACTATGGTTTATTCTCCGGACAAGTCTTTCCGTTCGACTGGTCGGAGGCATTTATTATACCAGTACTAAAACCTGGCAAAGAGAAAACCGATCCCTTAAGCTACCGCCCTATTTCTTTTACAAGCGTGTTGTGTAAAGTAATGGAGAGGATGGTGAACCGCAGG
Organism: Lycorma delicatula; assembly: GCF_047948215.1. Classification (NCBI taxonomy): domain Eukaryota; kingdom Metazoa; phylum Arthropoda; class Insecta; order Hemiptera; family Fulgoridae; genus Lycorma; species Lycorma delicatula. The sequence continues at coordinate 1,320,507 of NC_134465.1, forward strand.
CTTGCGTGGTACTTAGAGAAGCATGGCTTTCTTTCTTCGGAACAGTGTGGTTTCCGACATTGGAGATCTTCCATTGACCATTTGGTGTCGATGGAGACAGCCATACAAAACGCCTCCCTGAACCGCCAACACCTCATTGCTATCTTCTTCGATATAAAAAAGGCGTACGACACGGCCTGGCGACGTGGCATTCTTAACACCCTTAGGAGGTGGGGGTTCACTGGCAACATGCTTGCTTTTATCCGGGGATTCTTGAATCACCGGACGTTTCATGTTCGTGTAGACGATTCACTTTTAGACAGTGTCGCCTCGGAAAATGGAGTACCTCAAGGTAGTGTATTAAGTGCCACCTTGTTTTCTGTGGCCATAAACAGCATTACCGATTGTGTAAAGGCTCCTGTCTCTTGTCTTTTCGTTGATGATTTTGTTATTTACGTTGCGAGCCGCTCTACACCCACTGCCGAGCGACTGACACAAAACACTATATTTCGCCTTGAGGCTTGGTCAGGGACTACTGGTTTTACATTTTCACCCGACAAGACGAAATGTGTAGTCTTTTCTCGGCTACAGAACCCTTCTAATCCGCGGGTTTTTCTGAACAGAGAGCTTATTGCTGTCTCTACTTACGTCAGGTTTCTGGGTTTGCTTTTTGATAGCCGTCTTACCTGGGTCACACATATAAAGGAATTGAGGACAAAGTGTTCCAAACTTTTGGATATGATGCGGGTCCTTAATAACACCAACTGGGGGGGCGGGCCGATCGGTCATGTATGTTGCGTTTTTACTACTCCCTTGTTCGTTCCCGTTTGGATTATGGTTGTGTCGCCTATTCCTCAGCTCGTCAAAGCGTACTTAAGATGCTGGACGGTGTGCATCATTCTTTTCTTCGGCTTGCCACGTGTGCGTTTAGATCGAGCCCTATCGCAAACTTACTTGTAGACAGTGGCGAGCCATCATTTTTTGATAGACGTGACCAGCTTTTGTTGTCTTATTTTGCCCGTCTCAGCGGACAACCGAATCACCCAGCTTTTGACCCAGTTCACAGGGATCCTAATCTGAGGAAATATGAGGACCGTCCACGTTGTACTGCGCCTGTGGGTGTCCGTGCACGACGTCTGCTGCAGCATATGAATGTTGGCACTCCCCCGTTCTTTCCATCATGTCCGTGCTCGAATCCCCCATGGAGAATAAACCATGTAAATTTTACGTTTGATCTTACAACGTATGATAAACAATCAACGCCACCTATTGTTTACCAGCAGGTATTCCAGTTTTCCTCACCAAGTCGAACCCAGACGTGGTGGTATACACTGATGGGTCGAATCATGACGGTAACGTTGGTTGTGCTTTTGTTTTCAATGAACAGACTTATATGTTTGGCCTGCCCGGTGTTACGAGTGTGTTCAACGCGGAACTACTCACTGTGGATAGGGCTCTAAGTATCGTTGGCCCTAAATATAGGAACATTCTTATTTGCAGTGACTCGTACAGTGCTCTCCAGGCGTTGGAAAACCTTTATTCCGGACATCCTGTCGTCGTTGGCATTTACGATAAAATCGCTGAGTTAGATAAACGGAACGGGGGGGTGTGTTTTTGCTGGATCCCTAGCCACGTTGGAATTCTAGGTAACGAGAGGGCAGATTCTGCTGCGAAAAAGCGTGTATTCAGCCTCCATTCACCACCCGAGTTACTACTTTTGATTTTATCAATCATATAAAACAATCACTGCGAGCGAGGTGGCAAAGTGACTGAACGGCTGCCGTCGATAGTAAACTTCGACGGATTAATGACTCAGTGTAGCCGTGGGGCTCCTCATGCAGGAACTCTCGTCGTTAGGAAGTAGTCCTCTGCCGGTTACGGTTGGGGCATACGAGGATCACGCACGAATATCTAATGTCAGGAGAAGACCCACCCCTGTGCACACGATGCAACTGCCGCATGACTGTGCACCACATTCTCGTGGACTGCGTATGTTATGCGGCGTTGCGTCATCAGTTTAATATACCCAGCAACATTTCGTGATATCTTATGCAATGATGGCGGGATTTTGGAACGGATTTTTCTTTTTTAGATTACTGCAAAGGATTTAATATACTTATATATGTTTTTCTGTAAGGAGAGTTTTTTTAATAATTTTAAACTTTATTTTCGATTTGATTTTTTAGTTCTATGTGTTTAATTTTACTACCCGGGGAGGGGATTTTTGCACAACCCATCGGAGTTGGGTAAGTTTTTATACTTTCTTTATTCTATTATTTTAGCTTTTATATTATATCAACTTTGTCTGTGGTATTAGTTTTGGTTTTGTTTTGCCTTCTTGGCTTGTTTTAGTAAGTTTTTATTATATGGTTAATATTACGTTTACACCCTGTGTGGTTTATTATTTTTGAGTTATTTTACCTTTTTAATAATAACTACCGGGCGATGATAACGCCCAGGCGTTTTTCGCCCAAAACAAAAAAAAAGAAAAAGTAGTCTGAGCAATAGATTACGAAGGTCAACTTACAATTCATCATGGCGGGCAGCGATCCAAAACCATAAGTAAATCTTATATCGTACATTTTGTATGCCTAAGTACTAAGGCAATTCATTTAGAATAGTCTCTGATTTGACTGCAGTCACTCAAGAGATTTATTTCACGAACAGGTATTCCTACCCAAATCTTTTCCGATAATGGTTCCAACTTCCGTTCTGCCAAGAATACTTTGTATGACCAATTTAAATTCTAAAAGTCAAAGATTCAAGTCTTTTCATCCAAACAAAACATATCATGGTTATTCATTCCACCTTCTTCACCCCATTTTGGCGGCTTATGAGAGAGCGAAATTAAAAGCGTGAAATAGCTACGTCATGTTGTAGGACAAGCAATCTTGAACACAGGTTGAAGCCTGTTTTAATTCTCGTCCCATTTTTACTGTGTCTACAGATCATAGAGACTCAGAACTATTAATGCCCGGACATTTTCTTATTGGTTGTCCTCTTGTGTCTACCTGAAACCGATTACAAAGAAATTAAAATTAACCGCCTAGGTCGTTGGCATTTACTACAGAAATTCTTCAAATCCATCTGGAAACGATGGTCTACGGACAATCTTCATTATCTCTAGCAGAGAAATAAATGGCGTTTTTCTTCACGTAATCTGTCTTCTGGAGACTTAGTATTAATATGTAATGAAAACTGTTCACCAATGCATTGGAAATTTGGTTATCACTAAGGTTTATCCAGGTCCTGACCAATTAAGAGTCGAGTTGGGATTGCACAAGTAATCAGACGTGTGTATTTTTGCTCCGTTGTTTTTAGTGTTTTGGACTGATTTTTTGGTGATGTTTAAGGTTCTTTGGATTAGATTTTCTTTTTGTATGATTATGGATACGGACACGTAATTTGGTGAATTTCCGACGACGAAATATTTAATTATTTCGATTTTTCCTATACTGTAGTATAGGAAGTTGGTCGTATTTAACCTAGTAATTAGTTAAAATTATTCTAAGTTGACAGACAAGACCGTACAAGTGTGTGATGCATTTAATTGTTTTAAACAAGGACTTTGAATATTTTTCGCATTCGAGGCGAAATATTCTGTCCTTCCGTCTCTATTATAAGGGGGATTCCTTTTTAAAATTGTTCTGGTTACCCGTTCCTTCTAGACCCGAATCCTCCCGGATCTCCACCGATCCGAGCCTCCTCTATAACTTGACCCCAAACCCAAAAATACCTCCCAAAAAATCCTTTTCTTTCTAGACGTTTTACGTCATCCCTGACCGTTTTAACCCTTGCCCCAGACCCCCTCCGCAAAAAAAATTTCCGACCACTTTTTTGAACTCATAAAAATGTCCCCCCCCCCTAAACTATCCCCACCTATCACGGCTTCCCACCGGAATTTATAGTGTGGGGTGTCGATTTATGTGTTTTTCGATCTTGAGTAAGAATTTGCGGTTACGTTTTGTTTATCGTAACCCGTTTTTGGCAAAATGACAGAACAGCCATTCAAAGCGACGAGAAGTTTGAACAGTTCCCAAATGTACGGGGAGATGCAACAAAGATCAAGATCTAATGTTTCGGCCCCCGGACCGACTTCAGCGAAAAGTGATAAAGAGAAAGGTGATTAAACTTAAGCGAAGGGAGAAAAAGTGAAAGGTATCAAAGGTGATAAAGACGAGGAGAGCGATACGATAGAGGTGACAGAAGCTAAGTCCGCAAGAGGAAAATAGATGCAATAGAAGATATCAGCGACGCGGATCTTACGGATGGTAACGATATGGATCATTTTATGCAAGAAATTGAAGGTATAATTTCGCATATTAAAAACAACGTGAATACAAAGCGCAAAGTCAAAGATTGCGGTTATCGGGTACTAATCTGCTAAGGATGTAGAAACTACGATGTATACCTTATACGAAATAGCGAACCCGATGTTTAGCCAGAGCAGAGATACTCAGGTCGAACAGAGGTATATACTTATCCTCAGAGTATATTAACATCACTTTTTTGTGTAATGTTTCAATGTTTCATCAGTTGTTATTATTAATAATTTAATTGAATAAACAACTGATATTGCTTATAAGCCACTTTCCTTAAATTAAACTAACTGGTAACTGGTAATTTCATATAAATACTGTTTTAAACCTCTTTTTGATCTTTTCAAAAAAACATCTTCTACTTAGTTAAGCCAAATTAGGTTTAGTAAAATTGAACTATATTCGCATTAATACTTTAATACTGCAAAATTTCTAAACCTTTTTAAAACTTCTCCAAAAATATTTAGCGAAATGAGGAAAAAAAAGGTTGGAATTTTTACATATGTAAAAAAAAAAAATTTCAAATTATAGGAAACAATTTACTTTATTATAATAATTATAGTAATAATAATGTATTACAATAAACAAAATAATAATAATAATAAGGGCCTGTACATATAATACAAAATATGAGAAAATAACATCATAAAAACACATTTTTTTTATATTTATAACAATAGATAAAAATTAGTAAATAAAAATAATTTACAAATATAAATATGTCATAAAATAATTCCCGAAACATTATTATATATTTATATCTCACACCTCAGACAGATAGATAGATTGACACAGACAGCCGTAGGCAGATCAAAGGCACTATTAGTTTATAAACGTAAGGGCCTCTTAATTAAAAAAAAAAATCATTTAACAACAAATATTAATAAACAACTACGCGAGAGAAAAAGATGTGGAAAATATACATCTATATATAAACAAAAAAAAGTACTTTTTAACAATTTTACAATTAATAAATTTTTATATATATCTTATAATATAAAAAAATGCTTTCCAAAATTCTTAAAAAAAAAAAATCTAGCACCCAACAATATAATATAAAACATTATTCCGACAAACATCCAAATATTAATTCGTTCCCATAAATAAAACATGAAAAATTAACAAAAAGAAATAAAAAAATTTCAATTTTTCTTTTTCAATATAATAAAAAATACATACACATACATATATGATGCAATTTATTTTTTTTATTTTTATTTTATTTTTTTTATATTTTATTATATTTTTTTTTACCAACTCAAATGTAATATTACGTACATAAAAATATTTAACTTAATAAAAAGATGGGCAGAAAAATGAACTCTTTCTCTTTTATTATATAGTATATAATAATAAAAAACTACACTATTATACACAAAGAAAAATTAACAATATACTTTACAAGAATTAATAATAATATTATTAAGTAATATGAAAAAATAATGTAATACTATTTTTAAATTATTTTTATTATTTTTTTTTTCAATATATACTTAAAATAAATGATCGTAAAACTATAAACATATAACAATAAAAGCGTTCATTGAGCAAGGTTCAAAATCCAACCCATCATCTGTTGGCTCTAAAATTTAATACATATTTCAAGTAAATACATTATTTATATTATATAATGTAAATAAAATAAATAAAAACTATATACAAAAGTATTTTATTAGTAGAAGATAAAATTTAAAATAATAATAATAACCCTGGGTGTAAAAAAAGAAGCTTTCTATATACAAACATTTTATTTATATATTATTATTTATCATATATTGTATGTGTCATGAAAAAATACAGCTAACTCATAGCATACTGATATTACACACACATGTGCATGCATGCACGCAAGCACAGACACACACACACACACACACATATATATATATTGTGAGAGGGGACAAGAGGAGGGGGAAGAAAAAATTATACATACATAAATACTACACATCTATTACAAAATAATTAATATAATATATATGGCCAGACATATCATTTTACACATTTATATATAAATAATAATTTTTTTTTCACTAATTATAACATTGTTATATATACAATACGAAATAATATTATAAATTATTATTAATGATAATTATAACAGATATTTTTTTTAAAATTAATTCATTAACCTAATTCTTATTTCCATTATAAAAAAAAAATCTTTGAACACATGACTTAGCGTTCTTTTTTTTTATTTTGTAATAAAATTACTTATTAATATATTCACGGTGGTTAATTTCTCTTAAAAGAACAGAAAATAATGAAAATACACATTATATTATTTATATATATCGTATAAATACAATAATTATAAATCTTCATGTGACTAGTAGTAGAAAAAATCTATTATTTTTTTTATTATTTTTTTTTATTCGTGCAAATAAAATCAAATTTAAAGTTAACCAATATATATTATACACACTTGCGAATAATAATGTTTTAGTTTTAAATTAACAATAAATTACACGACTGTAAAAATATTATTTAATGTATATAACTACAAAATTACATTAACGATTAAATAAAACCGATTAAGTATGTTGTGTGATCGTGGAAATTAAATCAGAACTAATCCAAATAATCAACTACATCTGAAATTTAATAAAAATAGATATTTTTCTATTAGGTTTCAACTTCCGATCCCAATAATAAAAAAATAATTCCTGTAAAATGGCAATGAAAGGGCTGCCAGAATTAAATACCGGATCAAATCAGAACAATAGTTTATAATGTAACAATTCTTAAACAGCTTGACCGTGAAAGTAACTTTCTTTTTCTGTTTAGCCACCAGAACCACCATAAGGTATACCTTCAGAGGATGAGTGAGAATGGTATGCACGAATGTAAATTAAGTTTAGTCTTGTAGTCTCAGGTCGACCGTTCCTGAGATGTATTGTTAATTGAAACCCAACCACCAAAGAACACCGGCATCCACAATCTAGAATTCAAATTCATATAAAAGTAACTGCCTTTACTAGGATTTGAACCGTAGAACTCTCAACTGATTTGCAAAGACAAGTTTAACCACCAGACCGACTGATGGGTTCATAAAAATAACTAAAATTTAATTTGAATAAAAAAAAACATATAACTAAAATTTAATTTGAATAAAAAAAAACATGACATATAATTGTCAATTAATTAACATTTTAATTAGCATTTTCCTAGTAAATATCTTAACAAGCCTTTTAATAAGCTATTATTACCGATTAAAGCAATGGCATCCGTAAATTGAATATTTTAGTAATACTCTCAAACTTTAATCCAATTCCTGCTGCTTTCTGTAAATTCTTTCATAGCAAATTTGATATATAAATAGAATAAAAAGGGTGACCTACCGCATCCTTATCTAAAACTTTCATTAACTTGGCCTGTACTTCTTGTCCTGAAAGAGTTTTCTGATTTCTATGTAGTAGTACGATAATTCTTCAATCTTTGAAATTTACGTTTATACATTTTAATATATTTGTCTCATTTGCGTCATTAACGCATCGATTGTGTTCAATAAATGTTAAAATATCAAATCTCAGTAACTTTCTGAGAAATATCAGAAAGGGATCAGAGAGAATTTTAAATTATAGAAGATACTTTGAAACAGTAAATTAGGGTGCTGAAGCAAGTTTTATTTTCAAATGCAAACAAACACGATGGTTTCCAAAAAGGAATGTTTGGAAATTTAGAGTTGTCTTCAAGAAAGATCTTGCTTGCTCCAAGATAATAAAAGGACAGAAAATCATTAATTTTTTTTTTTAAGAAAGTTCTTGTCAAGTTGTCAAATAGGAATGAGTTACACTCATTCAGGGGGAAACATTCCTATTTGACAGTGTTTTTACATTCCTATTTGGATACTTGTGGTCAGTTAATAAACTTTAATCATCAAAACAAAAGGTACGTAGGTTTTTTATTAAAATATCATATTGGTTTTTTAAGTACAAATTCATAAAAAAACTAAAGGCTGTCCGTTCTTGAATAAAACTGGCATAAGCGTGAATAAAACTGGCATAAGCGTGAATAAAATGGTAGCTATTCTTCTACTTGAAATTTCACCAAAACAAAAGCTACCAACAAAAAACTTAGTTAAATTAGAAATAGTGAACTGGTTGCCGGGAAAAGAAGTAGTGTGATTTAGCAATGGGAAAGGAACAGCTCATTCAGATATTACAGTTACACAAACCAAATGAAAATGTTAAAAAAAAAAATCGATATTAACTCAAAACGACTGGATAAGTTACTGCTCAAAAGTAACAAAACTGGAGGAAGAATATTGGGCTAAAGATGGAGTTGTTTTGAATGTCACTGATAAGTTTATATGTCCACCTGCGAGGCAGACAATTCTTCAACAGACTAAATCTGACAGTGATGATCCAGACAACTGCGAAGAACTGGCCACAGAACTTTTATAAGAGTAAATATAAAAATTATTTATATAATAAAAAATATATTTATCCTCTTTTTTGTAAATGTAAAGAAGGCTAATTTAAATTTTAAACATTAATCTTACAAAAAATAATATTGTTAGAGAAAATTTATTATTGTTTCTACATTCAAGTAAAAGTGAACAAATATACATAATTAATTTTGTTAGAAGAACAAATTTTGTAGTTAAGAGAGCAGCAGGCAATTTGCATTTTGATAGAATATCACTACTTATTAAATGATGTTTCAGTGTCACCATCTACACACAATGCATATGTTACGGAGGCACACTTACAATTCTAGGGCAGAAATGTAAAGATATCTGTAAAAAATATGATTACGCTAGACTGAGATGTAGGATAACTTTTCTGGATTTATCTAAGTCTAATCTAACTTTTCACTGAGTATCTGACAGATAACATAATGTCCAGTTGTACTACATTTTAATGTTACACTAACATTTTAATTATTGGAATTTCATCAACAGATGTAATTGATCTAATTCGATTTTAACTGTATGTGTAATGAAATTTAATTCCAATCTACTAAAAAATATTAAATTTAATAAATAAATTAAAATTATAAAGTACATAACAAAAAAAAAAAATCAAAAAAGCATTTAGAAATTTCACATTGAAATTCATATAATGAAAATTCTACAATACCATGAACAGATATTTGAAAACACACAACAGAAGCAAATATACTTATTTTATTCCTTTTAACTATATAAAATGACCCGTAATATACATCATCCCAGCACATGCAAAACCGTGAATACAAAGACAAACTTTTTAATAATCAATACTTTATAGCCAGTAAATTCATTTTCTAGAAAAAAGAAACAGTTTAAATCAATTCACAAATTATTTAAATTATATTTTTAAAACAAATATAAACAAGAAATACTTGTATGAAATATTAAGAGAAAAGAAATGGAAAATATATATATATATATATATATATATATATATATATATATATATATATACTTTTTATTTATTAGTAATTAATTTTTAACTTTGACTGATTTAATTTATTAACATAGTTCATTATTATAAATATTTCTCTAATGAAAATTAGCTATCAATAACTTCTATTAGTTTAAATGGTTTAAAGGCATTAGCATTACTATCTCTTAACTATATTCCTTTTAATGGAGATTACTATTTCACTTTCAAGAAAAGTGAAAGTCACTAATGTAACAGCACAAAAAAAAAGATTCCAAGTATAACAAAAGTAAAAATCATCACATATCAGAATAAGGATAAATCTTTAAAATAAATAACAAAAAAATTGCAACCTATAATTATTAATCAAACAATCTTAAAAATTCTTTACAAATATTAATTTACATTTAATTTTAATTAATATTAATGTAATACTTTCAAATAAAAAATTAACTTAACCAGTGCATATTCATTTTTGGTTTATTTAGACTAATTTATTTACTTAAATGTGATACGATTGATCTGAACAATTTTGTACAAATAATTGTAAAAGGCACTTTGTAGATGATCAATTCTATATTTTTATTTATTTATTTTTTAAACAAATATTATGAGGCGCATAAGCTTATATAATTCTGTTAAATGTATCTTAATATTATATAATATTACTATAATAATATAAATTTATATTATATATGATAAATTCTATGATTAATACACATTTATAAAATATATACTTGCTTTATTTACTTTTATTTAACCCTTAATTCTTGATTGATGGGTACACCCCAAATGCACTGTTTCTTCTCGATTTTAAAATACTGGCACTTACCTGCCACTGTATTTATAATTTTGGATGGTGACAGTTACCATTGGCAGAATTCTTCCCAGTCCTGGGTATTTTACAATATATTAAAAAAAAACTAATGTTTCTTAACTTATTTTACTTTTCCAGTTGACTTTGTTATTTTTGAAAAAGTGAATAATGATGACAATAAAAATAATTATTTAATTCAAAAAAGTACTACCATTTTTTTTTAATGTTACTATCTACTTATAAGTACCATTCAACAAAATACCAAGGATAAACAAACCAACAGCACAATGAAATTATTTACAGAACAGCTGTTCACTTTATGGCAATGCTATGTATTTTTATCATAAACTTTATTAAAATTCCTAGCAAACCCTAAAGTTTTAAAATCAGATTAGAAAACACAGAGGAACATTTAACTACCAGTAAAGTAAAGTTCTAAATGTCTATGATATTTTAAAAAATAAATTCAAACTCAAACTGCAACACAGCACTCATGTTCTTTTGGAAATATTAAATCTTAAATATACATAAACTGACTGCAATGAACGCCTGAACAAATTTATCATGTTTTAACAGCATTTGATGCTAACTTTTAACAACATTCATTCATTGTGTACTGCCAATAGAGTAAGTCTTGTCGTGGCCATTTTCCACTTTATTCTATTTTGAACAAATCTCTTTGTCTCTTCGTATTCTCAGTTTTCCATAATCCCATCCAGAAATCTTTGAAACCTTTTTCTCTTCTTACTTTTTCCCATTTACCAAACCCTCCATTGCATCCATCATTAAATATTTTCTTCACACGATATCCATTATAAAATAAATAAATCACATTAAAAAAGAAAAGAAAAAAGTACTTTTTTCTTCTAATCAAAAGAAATAAATATATGAACTGTTTTTTTATATAGCAAGAACACTAATAAACTTTATATACTTATATACATATATTTTCCTGGAACGTACATGTAAATTTTTTCCTTGAAAAAATTGTTTAAAGCTACAAAGGCACAATCAATGTTTTCTTTCACAATCAATGACTTAAATTATAAAATTATAATATATTTTCAATGGTTAACTTCAATTTGATTTTAAAATAATTGTAATAAAAAAAAAAATTACGTTACACTTTCATAAACTGCCAACATATATACCATTAGAAACAAACAGGTATGACCGTACATTATACTTTTGTGAATCGTACAACCAAACAATATCTTTTATGTTATTTATATTAAAAAGAAAACACAAAGGAACCTGATAAGTTAAAATATTGATGGAAAATAAAAACAGCAAAAAAATATTGCAATAATTCATGAAGGAGTTTCCTAGCGTTTTTAATATTAAAAAAATATATAAAAATCAATTTTGTTTGAATATGTTATCTAGCATACTGCAATAATTAATAAAAACCGCTATGAACGCAAAGAAATAATCAAACAATAATTTATAACAACAAACTTTTCAAATTCATGAATTCATTATTAGTTCATTAAGTCAGATTATAGATTATATAAAAAATATCACTGTCATCATTGCATGTAAAAACCGACAGCTGTCATTAACTACTTATTTATATCAGTTGATTAAATGATGAATCAATGAATGTGAAAAATTTATTATACAATTAGTTCTACATCAGTCTATCTTGCATCTTGATTATGTTTTTAAGTGGTTTTTTAAGCTGTGTTTAAGACCGTATGTATATTTACATATGTAAATATTACAAAAATAATTTCAACTTCTTAAAATAATTATCAAATGTACATTATTACAAGCAAATAGCAAATATTTCCTTGTTATCAAGTATTAATTTTCCAAGCATCATTATTACATTCATTTTGCAAAATGTTATATAGTTCTTTTTTATTAACAAAAAGTTAAACTACTTACTAATTTAATTAACAGGCACTATAAGTATTATATAATATAATAAACAAATAATCTGATAAAATTTATTTAAATCGCTTTTATTTTTTTAACAAAAAACACAATTCCATGCTTGATATTCAAATCTAACGAATTTAAAAATTTTAAATAATTTTTTTTGTACAACTACTATTTCTATCATTAAATACATTTCCAACAAGCTTTATTGAACCAAATAAATTGATCCAATAATCAACAAATTTAACAAATAACCGATTTGTAAAGACTTCAAAAATTTACAAATAACATTGTATATATCTCTTTCTGAAATAGTCTCATGACAGTTTGCTATCTTTAAACAAAATTTATTCCAGATATAAAAAAAAATTAAATAAGACCTCTTGTTTATATCAAACCTGAACACAAACATCATAACCAGGAATAACAAAATTTAGGTAATGTAAAATTAATTTTTAATAGATTAATTACAATTGTTTTTAAAACAAAGCTCCTTAATTGTAAAAGAAAAAGATACTTTAACTATACTAGGAGCCACCCTATCTCTTTAATATTCTTATCATTTTATTATAAGAAAAAAATTACAATGACTTCTGTAAATAGGACGTAATCAATATTTGACCATACCAATACTCTTGATAAATACTAAGTTTTTTAAAAAAACTTATTTTATTATACATAAACAAATAATTCAATACATGTATATTCTTAGACCCAACAGTGAATAAATAAGCGTAACACAAGTACAAATCTTCCTCACTAATAATGACTTTAACTATACTCATATCTGACATTACAGTCATCCTTGTCATTATTTCATTTATCATTGCTCATTATTATCACCACAATGACAATTTTATAACCATCATCTTCCTCATCATCAACTGAATAAAAATTTCCATAACAAATCTGTTTGAAATATCATCATTCCAACGCTTTAATCTTACCCAAAAAAAAAAATTAAAAATAAATTAAAAATGCAACAGCTGTAAGTTATGCCTAAACATGTGTAATTTTACATCATTTATAGCTGAAACATAAAAATAGCGTTATCTTCATTTCTTTTTTTTTATCTATCTCAACGAATGTTTAATTCTCATTTAATCGAATCGGACCATCAATTCCAGGCAGTGAAGGGATGGCAGGCAGGCAGCGTATACATATCGTAACAGTATCTTATAATAAATTACCATTTCATACTTCAACGCCAAGCGTTCGATCGACAGTATATTCGAACCTTTGGTTTTCTTTTTCTGTCGCTTCATCTGAAGGCAATACTGGGACATTGACATTTGCTCTAGTGAAAAATGCCATTTTTTCTCTGTAAAATAACAATTACAAAAGAGGTTACTTTTATTATATTAACAATATAGTGACAATAAAGTTAACAAAAATCAAACTGGAATTAAAAAAAAAATTATTTTTTCTGATTATACTCGCAGACATACAGTTTATCAAATAATTTTTAAAAAATCTTAAAATATATTATTTTATAGCATTAAGGCTTATAATATTTCTCACCCTTAGAAAAGTCATTAAACAATCTTTAAATTATGCTCAATGAAGATTTATTATATACTATGTGCTAAAGTATCCTTAAAAAAGTGATCTTGAGAAATAAGGAATAACCAATGTGGTAAAAGTAAACCGGCTGTGAAATCAAATTGCTGTGCACTGTACCCACAATTTAAAAAAATATTCAAAAATAGGGTTGCACACTGCTGAAAAGCAATCAACAGAGGAATAATAATATAAAATATATTTATATGCCTCAATTCCTCCCAGTGAAAAGTTTTAAAATGAAACCAGATAATAAGAAAGTTGCTAGGAACTCATTACATACGGTATCTACTAATTTTTATGTAATATACTCTAACAACTAATTATCATAACAGCCATTTATTACACTCATATGGTTTTAATCACCAACATCTGCACATAAGGTGTACAATACTGTAATCATAAATCTAGCATTTTCAGTTTCTGTATTTCAATTGTAATGTACAGATTTGAATGTTGACACAAATGAATAAGCTCTGTAGTAATATTAATCTGGTCATCATAGTTTAGAATTAAATCTGTTTGTTTTTTTACTTCCTTGTACGAAGGAAGTATTGTGATTGCGAGACATTTCAGTTTTCATATTTCAATGGAAATATCCATTTCGACTAGTTTCGGAGTGACATCTGTATGTATGTATGTATGTATGTATCTCGCATAACTAAAAACAATGAGCCGTAGGATGTTGAAATCTTGGATTTAGCACTGTTGTAACATCTAGTTGGTGCACTTCCCTTTTTGATTGCAATCCAATTTTTTTTCATTGTGTATAATATGCACAAGATTTCTGGTGTGGCATAAAATAAAAGTTAATATTAAACTATTCCATTTAGTGAACTCCTGTGTGCTGGTTACAAATATTAATTGTGACCTTATGGTGTAGAATCAGTTTTTATTACTGGATTATTTGGTAAACAATTTATTTAAAGAGTAATCAAGGGACTTTTATTCTAATCTAATATTTCAAGTAAGAGCGTTGAATTAAATTGTATAAATATTTGATGTTAATAAAAACTAATATTTTAGCAATTGTGTAACCGTCTACTTTTATTAAAGAATTGGAGGATCGTATCTCACTTTCAAGTGAAATAACTTTAAATGAAGTGCACAGAACTGGTACACAGTATACGGACGCGCTGATACAAGCATCACTACCACCGTGCAATTCTCCCACCATAGCGGCGCTGCAGCCCCACCACTCTCAGGCTCCAATAAAAGAGCGTGCATGAGAGTGAATATTCAATTCATCATCGACCACCACCTGGAAAAGACCAAGAAGAAGAAGAAGAAGTTCACTGGCCAGCTGAACGTGGGACCTCCCAGCGGATGTCAATATCCCCGCCATAGCAGCAAACCTGGCCGACCCACTAAGGGAACTGCTGGACGCAGACGCTACCTTCCTGCTCCAGCTCGCTGGGTTTCAATTGCCCTGGCCGATGGACTCAGCAGCACCAGCCAGCCCAGCATAGAATCACTCAGGGAGAACCACCTCAGCTGCGCTGGCAAAGGACAACTGACACTGCAGGGCTCTGGGGGCCACCACTGCCATGCAGTAGTGGGGACCCACCTACCACTGAGGGAAAGCCTAGTCAGACTTCAATGCATGAGCCGCAACTCCCCAACTTTGCCAGAGACCAGCTTCTGGACCCAATAGCTCTTCTAAGAGCTAACGCAAAAAACGACCCTTTTCAGGGCCACCACAAGGTTATGAAATAAGAACCTTCAAAGCCATTTGACGACAACAGCCCTTCTTAGGGCTACTAAGGTTAGTAAGTGCCACTTGCCGTCAAAGCCATTCGGCAACAAAATTAATGCTAAATCATTTGAGAACATTAAAAATCTTTGGTAAAAATATTCAATTTTTTATTAGGTCATAAAAATTGTTTAATATACTTTTTCAAACTTAATGCATTCCGTTTTAATATATAAAAATAAAAAAATATTTTGATACTCACTTAAACGATATCAAATCCGGTTTCCCTTTTCCTGCTTTGCTTTTTCGTAATTTATATATTTCTCTTGATGTTTTCTTTAAAAGCTTTTCAACTTTTCTATCATCTGCACTTTTTCCATCAGCCTGTTTAAAAAAATAAAAAAAATAATACAAAAATGAAAAAACATTCGCAGAGAAAAATATTGATTAAACAATAAAGTACCTACCACAGGAATTAACCATATTTATTGTAATTGCAATACATGTTACTAGCTTTGAATTAATTAATAATTACCTTATCTGAGTAAGGTTTTTAGTTAGATATTTTTTTTTTACAATTAGCAAACAGAACGTATTACACAAACATTCAACGGGAAAATTTATTTTATTAATATAAATTTGAAATAAAAGAATTCCTAATTCAAAAACCAAAAACTTCCACGAATGTAAGATAGTAAATAGAAACTTTTTTTTTAACCTTTTCCCATCACAATGATCCGAGCTTGATTAGTGCTCCGCGAAAATATGTTGGTATCTGATTACCTCCCTTCATAGTCTTATGCGACCCTCTGGTGAAAAATTAAAAAAAATTACATCATATTAAAGAGATTTAACAGATTCTGACAAAAAAAAAAAACCGTTACAATTGGATATTTTTATATGCCTGTAACAAAAAAAAAATTGAAACAGTAGAAAAATTACGGATTTAATTGTAGAATTTTTTTTGCACATTTCTACCATGTTTTTTATTAGGGAAATTTTTTTTTTGTTTTGTGTTTATGAAACATAGTTTGCTGATTTTAAAAATAATACTTTCAAGCAAATCGGTTGAAAATTGGGCAAAATATGATGAAAAACCCATGTCATAAATCCCGTATTCCATAAATCCCATATTAGCAACATATGTTAGTATAAGTGAAAGTAGATTCGGAAAAGTACGTTTTATAAAAATCCCCACCACTGAAAAAGGTATTAAGATTGACAAAAAACAATTTTTACTGTATACTGTTATTCATTAAAAATTGTTATGTATTACATGTTTACTGATATCATTTGTCAGAAAAGATATTTATAGACCTCAAGTAAAAGTGACGTATTTATGACCACAAATTCCTTTTTTTTTATGTGTGCCGTATATCACATAAAATATTCATATTCTGTCTAGTCTAAATAAAACATTTTACATCGTATAAACGTCGTTCAAATTGTATAATAAAACTGATTCCTTTCGTGAATATAAAACAAAATAACCGACTTAGATGCCATATAAAATGAGCGTTCTAAAACTGATGCCGTACATAACCAGTTCCAATGCTAAATGATCTGAAAAGGTTAAATAAATAAATCTTATTTCCTAGTTACCTTTAAAATCAAATGAACTATCAGAATTTCATTTGAAATTCAGAAAATTATAAAACTACAATTTTTCAAATAATACTATTAATATTACATTATATAAATGTTAACAATATAGATCATTAATAATTAGGAAAATACAACTGAAAGGTAATTAAAAAAATTCAGAAAACTCATACGCTGAATAATATCCAAAATTTAAACAACAGAATAATAAATTACTTAAAATAATTACAAGCATTATACATGAAATTTTTTAGATATCTTGACTGTCTTATTGCCAGTTTTGACTGCTAAGAAAAAAAAACTTCAATACAACTTAATCACTATAATATCTCATTTTAAAATCATCATCTCTAATCATCATGGGACTCTGGATAAAAATTATTTTCTTATTTTCTCACCTCATATACACTTTAGTAAAAAAAATTTCTAAGAACAAATATTTAAGCCCAAAAATTACTAAAAGATCTGTCTAACATGTTTAAAGAAATTTTAAGTAATAACTATCATTTACGTTGAATAGCAAAATGGCCACGTTTTACTACAAGATATTGTTTTATTTCTTCATTCTGAATCATAGCTTAATTTTATTGCAGACTTGAAAAAAGAAAAACAGACCCCAATCAAATAAATCTAAAAATTAAGAAAAAGGTTTTTTATGCATCATTGTAACACAAAAAATTTTAAATTCTGGCAATTTTAAACAGCCAATTTTATATGATTAGACATTACAGTTGACTCCAAGAATCACAGAATATTAGTTACAGGAATTTGTAGATTACCCCTACATTTACTGCTAAAGCGACATGTGCTAATAGGATGTTTACTCTGAGTACATTTATATGAAATAAATATTACATTTGTTTCATTTATTACGTTTTTTTTACATTATTACATTTATCTATAATAAATATTGCCATCTTTACAAGCGAATATAGACAAATACTTTACTTGGGGTTGAAATCTATAAAGGACAAATAGCAAATGTTCAAAAAATGAAATCAAATGCTTCAACTTTTTCAAGGTTTTCACCACTTTTCAATCCCTCAATATAAAATTCAGGAAAGTTGCATAATTATTATCAAATATTAGCTCTCTCTCTCTCTATTATATATATATATATATATATATATATATATATATAACAAATTCTGGGAACTGCTCACTATGATGTTTGTTACATAAAGATGAATTAAGTTTTTTATCATAATATTTAAAATGTATTGAATATTCTATATTCTAAATACATATACTTGGTTTATCTGAAGATCAATCTTCTTCATCCTATATGGAATCATTTTAAATCATTTCAATTAAGTTCTGAAGCTAGTTAATATCAAAATTAAAAATCTGAATAACTCAGAAAAAATCCATGAACAACAATCACTACAATTAAGTGATAATACCAAAAATACCAACCTGCGCAACAAGATTCTGGAACTGTGAATCTTCTAGTACCCAAGCTGCAACTTCAGTATCACCCTTTTCCCGGGCTGTTTCTAACCTAGATTTTAATTCTTTTAACCTAGCAATTTCATCATGAAGTGCTTGTAACCTAGTATGTTGTGCTTGTAGGTCTAACTCAAGATCGAGTGATGTTCTTGGACCTTGAGGTGTGACCGGCACTCCTGCTCTCATACCTTTAGCTCTACCACGTCTCCATCTTAAAGACCTCCTTTCTACTGAATTTCTTTGAAACGGACCACCTGATCGTCTATATAATGGCATAGAACTGTCACTATCGCTTCTGTTTAACTGAAAATAGAAATAAAATAAAATTGGAGCATATTTAATTAAAAAATTATAATATTTAAATGTAAATTTAAAAAATCTATTTTTTTTAGACTCGTTTTGAATAAGTAATAGAGGAATAACTAGACTGTATGCAATTTAAAATTTAATATCTACAATCCACTAGTTTATTTATTTATTCCAGATGTGCAACAATAGTCTGATAATTGATTACAGCTATCTTTCCTTCTTTATAGTGTGAAAAAGACAAGCCTGATTGAGCAAGATTCAAAGCCAGAAACCTTTCGAGCAAAATACAAACATGTTAATATTTTGCTGTGAAGGTCATTAACGTTTAAGTTTGTAAAAAATGATATTTAAATAAGGAAATATATTGAATTGGTTAATTCTATAAAAATGTGTGCATCGGATTAAAATAAACAGTGGGTACTAAAATCTTTGAGTGATTCTATATAAGTCATATTGATTACAGTTTTGAATGAGTGTGCAAACTGTGCATGTACTAATGCAAATGTGTCTATTATTTTATTGGGATAGTGTACTGTACAATTTTATAAATAAAAAAGACAATTTAAAAAATAATGATTGGGTCTATAAATAGAATGAATATGAAACATATTGCTTTATGATACTATTTTATTTAATTATAAAAACTCATAAATTATTTATTAAAAAAAAATAAACATAAACTTTAACTGGGAAAATAACAGATAATATTTTTTTTACTTTAAATCATTATTTGTCACATTTATCATGTTTTATAATGATCATTAGAAATAAAATCAACAACTTTCTTCTGTCAATGATCTCATCACATCATACTGCAATGCTTGCTTACAAAAGTTACTCTAACAGAAATAAGCAAACAAATTATAAACTGATGTAACAATTATTTTCAAGCTATAATGATAATATCAACATTGAAAGAAATTATCATGAACAGATTTTGAAATAAATATATGTAAATACGTTAATATTTCTAGAACTCACTCATACTTTCTAATAATTGAGATAAAAATAAAGCTAGTTAGATTGAATTAATAAATATAACTTACCCTACAAATATACTGATTTTTAGCAACCGGTGAAAATGTTTGTGATCTTTTAATAACTATAGTTGGTTGTGAAGATTGTTTTGATCTAGAATTACCCTTTTCAGGGACAAAAACACATTCTGTATTTGTTTCCTTATCCTCTGTTTCAGGTTCACCTGAATCTTCATCCTGTTTATTAAAAAAAATAATAAATAAATAAAAATAAAGAATAAGACAAAATTATCATTCACATGTATATTAGCAATACAAACATTTCTTGTACTATAAAATATACACCCTCCTCAACAGCATTCATTGCACAGCCAAGATTGCAGTCTTGGGTTCAATTCTAACGATTCAAATTAAAAGGTATCATAAAAAATACACAGTATCTAATATTGTATAATATGTTAAAAATTAGCAAAAAAATTCAAGCAGCTTGCTTGTTAAGTGATTAAATTACAGAAAAAGGCCACAAGATGGACCCAGCAATTTCAGAGTTAATCTATATCCAACAGAAGAAGTTACAAAGAAGAACCAAGAAACAATAAAGCATTTTTTTAAATGTTGAAGTTTCTTAAGGAAATAAAAAAACAGTATAACTGAACTGATACACTGGAAATGGAAAGAAAATGCCAATACTTTGTTAATACCACTTCCGGGTTTTCAGACTAAATTAAAAATGACTGTAAAGATAAGTTTTATCAGTTACAATAGTTATAGTATAAAATATTTAATTGTAATTTTATAATTGCAATAAAATCCTAAACATAATATTTTTATGTCATTTATTACGTTTAAGGTTTGTAATAATAAGCCTTTGTATTTATTAAACAAAAATATAGAATAAAAAAATTATTAAAAAAAAAAAATAAAACAAAAACTTACTGGAAGTTCAAGTACTTGTTCCAATTCTTCACGGCAAAATACTTCAATTCCCTCTTCATCGTCATCTTCATCATCATAATCCTCATCGTCGTCATCATCATCTTCATCATCCTCATCTTCACTTTCAAGTTCTTCTAATCGCAAACTAACTGGACCAGGAGGTACAGCTCCTTCACAGCCTGTAAAGCAAGGATATTCAACAATGTTAATATCTACATTTTAACAAACGTTTTACTTTAAGTTTGTAAAACAAGTAAGTAAAACAAGTTTATAGAGTTCATAAACTAAGTTCTAAATTATAACCCGCATGTGCTACCTGCTTACCTCATAACCATGAAACACATATAAAGATATACTTTTATAAAACACTACAGTACTGTGTACCTAGTTATGGTTCTATATAAGCAACAAACATAGTTGACTAAATTTTTCAGTACACTTCGTAGCTGTAAAAATTAACTTTATTATAACACAGCCTGATCTTTAAAACAATATAAATCATACGGTCTGATTATTATAACAACAAGCTCTTAAGACAGTGATATCAGCCGTTATAACTTGTAAGGTTTAAATCAAATTATCTTCTTATAACAAACTATAATTCTTTAAATCTTATAGCTTGGCTGTACCGAATAATTATATTAATTACATGTCAGCATTTAAACAGTATGCGCCACCATATATTTAATCTAAAAGTGCGGGCAATTAGAATCAAACCTTGACATTTAATTAACCATATAGCAATACTACTATAAGTCAAGTTAATAATTTTTAACATGAGTATTTAAAAAGGCATCATTATAACAAAAAACTGAATTAAAATGACATAAGAGATGCTACCCAAAAGTTCAGGGAATTTGAATTTCACACGTGAACCATTGCTGGTACGACCCACTGCCGCTAGATGTGGCTAACAGTACGCTTTGTGAATCAGTGTTCCAACAGCTGTGACGATAAGAGGCTGCATTGTTGATTTTCGTACGGTTGTGTAACGTTGTGTTTTACTGCTTCGGCGAAGTTCTAAATGGCAGATTTTAAAGAGCAAAGAACCTGCATCAAATTTTACTTCATGCTCAAAAAGAATAGTGCAGAAACCCCATCACATGCTTGTGATAGCATTTGGTGACAATGCTATGAGTAAAAGTAAAACTTTTTTGTGGTACAAATGATTCAAAGATGGACGAACAACAGTCGCAAAGATGGACGAACAACAGTCGATGATGATGAGCGTTCAGGAAGACCATCAACAAGCGCAACACCTGTAAACATAGCAAAAGTGTGAGAGGCTATTGTTGCAGATCGTAGACAAACAATCCATGATGTTTGTGCAATCGTACAAATGTCATATGAGTCCGTGCAACGCATCTAGTCGAACAATTTGAACATGAGACGCATTGCTGCAAAATTCGTACTGTGACTGTTGAACAGTGACCAGAAACAACATTGCGTAGCTGTCTGTAGTGAATTGAAAAATTCAGCAAGAGATGACCCTAACTTCATCTTCAACATCATAACCAGTGATGAGACAAGGGTGTACGAGTATGACCCTGAAACTAAGCAGCAGTCGTCACAGTGGAAGTCGCCAAGTTCACTGCGGCCAAAAAAAGCACGCCAAGTTTGCAGCAACATGAAGTCCATGATGATTTTTTTTCCGACATCATAGGCATTATCCATAAGGAATTTGTTCTCTTGGTCAAACTGTCAATGGGATGTTCTATTATAAAGTTTTGAAGCAGTTATGTGAAAGCATTAGGCGCAAACATTCAGATCTGTGGGGTAACAACAGCTGGGATCTGCACCATGACAACGCACCCGCGCACACATCGCTAGCCGATCGGAATTTCTTGGCTTCCAAAAAGACGGTAGTGATTTCCCACCCACCCTATTCGCCTGACCTTGCCCCATGCGACTTTTTTCTCTTTTTAAAAATAAAATTTCAATTGAAAGGCCATCGTTCATCATTTTAACACAATTGAGGAGATTCAGGAAGAAATGCAGAATGTGCTTTGAACACTACTTACATCTGCAGACTTCCAGGGATGCATGGAATCATGGGGAAAATGCTGGGATCACTGTATCAATGCCCAAGGGGATTACTTTGAAGGAGACAGTGGAAATTATAAGTTATGCTAAGCTATTTTATTTTTATGGTAAAATTTTCAGAACGTTAGGGTAGCACCTCGTATTATACGTAAAAATATTTATTAAGTGAAGTTTCATAAAAAAAAAGAAGTATATTACTTACCTTGATTTCTAGTTAATGTTGATGTCTGTGATGAGATGATAGTAGATTCATCAGAGCTTTCCTCTTTATGAGGTTGTAATGAAACTGGTCTGTTGCTATTATTATTGTTATTATTACTATTATTATTATTAATATTATTACTACTACTACTACTACTATTATTACTCGAAGATATACTAGAGGGTGACTGCATAAACCTGAATCCTAAAATATTATACCATTTAAGGCACGTAGAATCTGGAGAAAAATCTGCTAAACTAACCTGGGCGCAACCCTGAAAATAAAAATAAAAAAGAATAAATAACAATAAAAATTAATTACATAATATAATTTGGAACTAATGCAATTAAAGGTTATTTGATCTCTTTTTTTTCTCAAACAGTTAAAATTTACCATAGCCAAATAGGTGTAATTACAAAAACCTACCTTCCTATAGAAATACTTCATACAAGGAAGTAAAAAAAAGTTAAAAAAAAGAAAAAAGGAGATGAAATCTGAAGACCGAAATTTTTCGCAATCACAATACTTCCTTTTAGTAAAAAAGGATGGATTTCTAATATCAGCTAATAAAATATCATTCTAATACCTTGATTTTTAACTGTTATTACACGATTTCTTCTCAAACTAAAAACAGCCATACAAAAAAGTGTGGTGATTTCATGAAATTAATGCACAATAAACATTAAATATTAATGTTGTCTTTTTCTAAATAAAACAACTCTTTCTTTATTACTACTATCATCAAGAGAAACATCACCAACAGAGATCACTGTTTATCAAACTTTAACAATAACACATACACAATGAATACATCTTAAGAAAATATAACATACATTAGACCAGATCACATACTGAGAAATCCTAAAAATGTAATAACTGAATACAATTAAATCTAATTGACTCATCAAAATTGTTGGTGGTTTTATCATAACAATCTCATATCAGCATTAGAAGATTTAAAAAAAATGCTAAGTATCACTCCATAATTTAAATTACTTATAATGGGATCTACTCTGAACCAATATAACATTACACTAATGCTGCAACCATTTACCTTTTAAAAATTATTATTATACAGCAAAGGATTAAAGAAACATGTACATACTTTAATTTATGTTTGTTATAAGACTTGGCTTTACTACATAAGCAATTCAGACCCAGGTTGAACTTATTAAAAAGATACTAGATAGGAAACAAAGAGTCCTGGACAAAATCATGGGAAAAACTACCAGACATATTTAGATAAATATATATAATTCTTAGCTTGCATACCATGGATATTAAATTAAAACCACATGAACATCATGAAGAAAGAATAAAAAGAATAATGGGAAGGAATACTTATTCAGAAAGGTTTGTAACAAATAAGCTCATTTGATGAGTTTTTAAGTCATTCAAACAGTTAGTGGTTGTGGGTATCCTCCATTCTGGTCAAAATTCCTCGATCATAATAAATTTATTCAAGATGAATAGCATAACAATGCTGCTCCATCAAGGTTCAAAGTTCTGCAGTACAAGAACGAATACTTGCTGCAATAAATCGGTTTTCATCTAAATAGTAATAGACTAACTGAAAGCAGTATCAGGATTCCCTTAAGAAAATAAATAGTATATTTATAATCTAGAACAGTGTATTTTCAATTACAAACCATTTAGTCGTATCCTGCTGCAAAGTTACTACAAAATAAATAATAAGTAGAGATACAGTTGTTTTAATATTAAAAATTAGTACTTCATATCAAAAACTTAATCACAAATGCCTGTATGCAGTAAATATTTTGAGAACACTACACTCTCATGTAATAATCATGGAACTTCAGCAAAGGCCATTAAATAAAATCCTTAAAGTAGTGATAAATAACATATCTCTTACAGTAAACTGCCTATTAATTCAATAAATTATTATTATCAATATTAATTGATAAGAAAATACTGAAAGAACAGTGGTGAAAAAATTAACCAGCAATTTCTAAATGAAGCAATAATTGATAAATAAACGATAACACACGACACTATTTTACCCAAAATATTAATCAACTTTGATACAATATAAACAAAAAGAAAATAAATAAATATTAATAATTATGTAACAAAATACTTACCAAACATTCTGTTTGTGACTCAGGGCCAAGACACCATACATTGACTTGCAGTGTCTTTGTGCATAATTTATTAACAGGTATTGAAAGAGGAAAACTTTCGCCAAATCTCGGTTTCATTAAATCCGATATTGGTTTTGTGCAGCATGATAAAACAGAGGTGGGTCCACTTGGCAATAACGCTGCTTTTATGTATCTGCAAAAAAAAATCCCATTTATAAATTATTAAATTATCATATGCAATACACACTGATTTTACATTCTAATAAAAACATGTTTATTTATAAAAATCAACAATGCAGGTCGTACAGGATATTAAAGCTGCAATTACACTCCTCAAAAATCTTTGTGGATCCTAAGCCGGGAAAAGAATATTTCACTAGGTTCAACCCACACTGCAGTGAAGAGAATACTGAAATGTTATGAGGTTAAGTAATTCTGATTATGCTAACAGGGTCAATGGTTCAAGAACTACAATAGAGGCAACACTGGCATTTTAGATCGGGTGTTTTTTATAGATGAAGTGTGGTTTCACCTTTGTGAGTATCTTAATAGTCATAACTATCGGACCTAAGGTACTGAAAACCCACTCTTTGAATCTTCCCTACGCTCACAAAAAGTAGACGTATGGTGTGCAGTTTCAATGTGACAAATAACAGGATCCTTGTTTTTTGAAAAAATTCAGGGTGCTGCCGTCTACCAAGAAATTATCCAACAGTTAATAGTCTTACTGTAAGTGGATGAGCGTGACTGCTGGTTGCAACAGGAAAGTGACACTTGCCGTATTCTATTATGATAATAAGCCACAGGATCTTTTTTGTGGAAGAATCACTTCTAATGATTGTGGCCAACAAGATCCCCCTAAAGTTAGCTTAGGGGGACTAGTCTGGACTAGTTAGCAGTCCAGACTTCTTTCTGTGTGGTTACTTAAAAGAAATTGTTTATAGGATCAATCTACACACCCTGCAAGAATTAAAGACAATCATTACCCATGCTATCCAGGAAACAGACTGGATACATCTAACAAGAATAGCAAGGAACATGGTCAAATATGTTGACAAGTGCTTAGAAATGAATGGACATCATTTTCAACACCTGTAAATTAGTTTTCAAGTGTGCCAATGAACTATTATTTATAGACTAAACTAAGTGACGGGTCCCTCCTTTACGTTGAAGAATTTAGTTTCATTCAGCAGCTCCTAAACACTTCTGAAAAATTATGAAATTTTTAAAACATTCCAGATTTTTGTTTGTTTGTATTCTTTAAAAATTTCCTTCTGATTTCATCCTGTGGATGACAAAAAATCATCAACACATTTCCTTGATTATTATTTAGCTTACTGAAATGGATTTAAAGTAGACAAAATATGTGTAATGTAACTATTTTTTATCTTTGTTCAACTCTGAAATTTTACAGTCAATGAGATTATACTGATTTCTAATCCACCAATTTTATATCTGTGGAGCACACATAAAATAACTCTTAAATTTCTGAAGAGATGTTCCTTCTATTTTAACTCCTGATGCCATTTCCTCGACTAATTTCTTTTTTATTACATATTCAACATGTTCAATTTTTAGGTGGTTTATAGTGAAAAAAATCTTATTGCTACGTAAATACTGACATGTTTCTCATTGAAGCACTTTTGCCAGACAAACATATTTTGTTCACTGCTGTTTCATGTTTTATTAACACATCTTTTGATACCATTCAATGATACACATTTTGAATTGTGACAATCCCACATACGTGTTATATAAACATACAAAACTGCTTTTACTGCTGGAATGGAAAATTTTATTTCAATGACATACAATTTATAAATTAATAATTTACCTGTCATGATTATTATTTTCAAATCTAATAATTTTTATTAATGAGAATTTTAAAAGCTCCCCAATATATGAACTGATACCAAGTTTCTAATAACTAGTGAGAACAAACAGTCAGAAAAGGTTTATTCAGATATGACTATACGAATTACAAACATTTTTTTTTTTATTTCTAAATTTTTTTTGCAAGAATACAAACATATAAATAAAGCCATAGGATGTATTTAAAAATCAAATAATAATAATAAATGAAAAATTAACTTACACTTTACAGTTATCTGGGATAAAAAGAGCTGATAAATTTCTTGCCCTTTCAATGCCTACATGTAGCGTACTGTCACTAACTGAATACCTACAAAACAAAAAAACAAAGTAATTAATAAGATTGTAAATAAAGGGAAAAAAGATAAATTAAAAAAATATATCATTGAAATGACAAGGATTAAAGGAATGAAACAATGTCACAGAATTTTCACCAGACAAAAAAGAAGAATCCAAAGGACAGAACTAAATAATTAACCGAATATAATGAAATTTACGCATGTACATAAAAAGATTTATAATTAGTTCCTTTATAATCCTTAACAAAAGATACAAAACAGAAGTTTCATGGGCAGAAGCAAATTAAGGGAGATTTAAAAAGGTGTACTTAAACAAAACGGCACAAAAATTTGTAATGATAATTTCAGTTAACATTCTGTTTAAGGTAGTAGAGATTTTTAGCAGTCTTGAATTAAATACATATCTTATTTAAGTAACTGTTTTTCACCAACCAACACCTCTCCATGGCAAATTGGTAAAATCTCAGTCCTTCATTTAGAAGGTCCCAGATTAAAATCCTGGTCAGGCTTCGCAATCTGTGAATTGTAAAAACAGAAGTTATTTCAAATAGCTATACAGCATATCTTACAAAAAAAATTAAGGCAATTAAAATATTTTCAACCATTAATTGACACAATTTTTTTTATAAAGAACAGCTATATTATTCCTACTATAATTGAAATATTTCTATAGATCAGTGTTACTAAACCTTTTAGTATTTGCGACCCAATTTTCAACCCACACTCCTCTCATACAATAGCAATGTATTTTGAGTATTTGATACTAAGGCTACACTACAACCTTAATTACAAACCTTACAAATTTCCAAGAATAAGTAAATTTATTGATATTGACCGATCCGCTGCATTGACAAAACCAGAATCAATGCCTCTCTATTTTCTCTGTCTTAGGTCCACCATATTGGAATTCTCGCAGTTTTGTGAGAAGTTTTGATTTGTCTCGAACATTCTGGAATATCTGTGCAAACATGTATAAATGCTGCACCTGTTGTCTGTGCAAACATGTATAAATGCTGCACCTGTACAATTCCAGCCAGTCTCAGTCAAGTCGATCCTTCTATCACTATCGAATCTATCAAGAATGTATATGTTATAATTTTTGTGTTAATTGCACGAAAATTTCTGTATTGTAGATTTATACAGAATCATGGATAAATCTTTAAGTGGGCATAAACGAGCATTAAACAACAGTGAAGCATCAACAAGTACACAGATAAACATTGTTCCAAAAATAAAAACAAGAAAATATTCTCAAGAATACTTAAATTTTGGGTTTACCAGTACTGAAGTAAATGAAAAAGAAAGGCCCTTGTGTGTGTAATTTGCTCAAAAATTTTGGCAGCAGACAGCATGAAACCTAATAAACTTACATCATTTGGAAATACTTCATAGTGAGTATGTTAACAAATCCCGAGAATTCTTCAAATTAAAATCATATGAAAAGCAAATATTTTTGAAAAAAACTTTATGAACAAAAAAGCTTTACTTGCCTCTTACAATGTTTCACATAAAATAGCCAGATGTAAAAAGCCTCACAGCAATGGTGAAGAGCTTACTTTGCCAGCTGCAACTGAGATTGTAGAAAATATATTTGGAGATAATTTTGCCAAACAATTGCAGTCCTTACATCTATCAAATGATACTGTTGCCCGTCAAATTGGTGACATAGCTAAAGATGTACAGCACCAACTTTTCAGAAAGTTGTGTGAGAAATTGTTTTCAACTCAGCTTGATGAGGCAACAGACAGCAATAAAAATACTCATTTCATCACCCAAGTTCAATTTTGTGATGGTATGTCAGCAATAGAAGAACTACTTTTCTGCAAACCAATAGAACTCAAAGCAACAGCACTTGTATTATTTGCTATCTTAAGTGATTTTATAAACAAGGCAAACATAGAGTGGAAAAACTGCATCGGAATATGAACCGATGGTGTTCTTTCAATGTCTGGAAAATTTTGAAATATACAAGTACTTGTGAAACAAAAATCTCCACAGTGTTATCTGGACACATTGTATAATCCATAGAGAAGCTTTGGCTTCCAAAGAAGTGAGTCCTGGTCTGAATATTGCACTAACGACGGTTATAACTGTAGTAAATTACATAAAAATGGAACCACTAAAATCAAGAATCTTTTCTGCACATTGTAAAGACATGGTTGTATATTTTGTACTCAGACTACATGTTACATTTACAGCTAAGCAATGCAAGCGCTAATACCATTAAGCTATCGCGTTCATTTATTTACTTATCTTTCCCAAAATTATTGGCCTTTATCCCACTTCAGCCAACTCTCCTTTCTTTTTAATAAGAAATTAAGTTTGCAGTTAAGTTTTTGTGAAAAAATGCCAAGCCTAACAGGATTTAATCTGGGACTTTCTGCATAAAGGGTTAAGATGCTAACACTCTATTAAAGAAGTGTAAATCTCTACAATAATAAAATAACTCTGTTTGCTTTCACACAACTTAGATTAAGAAGAATTCAATAAATTCTCAAGTTCAAAGTAAACCACGACAAAAAGAAATTCTATAAACAAGTTAGTAAATACAACAAAATTGATTGAAAGTTTCTCAAGATTCAGAACTTTAAATTATATCAAAACAATGGCTTAAAGATAAAATTTCTATAAAAAAATATTCGTTTGTTAAACAAAACAATAAAAAATAAAAAATTTACCTGAGTTTTATCTGCACTTGCGCAGTTTCTAAATTCATATCAGATAAAGTTCTCTGACTACTTTTATTTGACGCTTCGAAAACTCCTGAATCACCAGCAACAGATTCATCGCTTACAGCAGCAGATACCGATGGTGGTGTAGGAGGTGATGGTGGTGTTTCTGATATAGGCGACAGAGGTGGCGATGGTGGTCTACCGTTTTCCCTTGCTGATGAAACAAGAGGTATTTGTGGTGCTTCATATGCTGGAGGTGGCGGGCATGTTTCGCCTCTTAATAACCTTTCCACTCTGTATACAAAATAATGCAATTTTACAACATATTAGAAACTGATGTGAATAATAAACAATAAATCTAATACAATTTCTGGATCATACATAATTTGAAAGTTAAGTGTTTTTAAGGCTTAAAGTGTCGGGCTAAAAAGGTTTTGTTTTTCAGAACAGTTCTATTCAATAATGATAAACAGCTGCAATAACAGTCCTTATAACATCGACAGCCTTATAATAATAGCCCTTATTCATTAGCAAATAAGGACTCTCAATTTTATATTCTAAACCCAATAACAGTTTCACTGTCAATTTGGTCTCAGGCCACAGTCTCTGGAATCGTGCTACTAACTGAAGCTGTAGGGCTAATCCAGATACAAGCATTCAGATGAAATTAAAAGTAACTGTATTTCATGCCTATTTAAAACATGAACATCACTGCACAGCTGTTGCAAGAGAAGAGATAATCAATCGTGTTTACTAATAACTTAACTAATGGTTTATCAAATCAATTTTTTACTTGAAACCGATCTAACACAAGTCAAGGACAGCATAACAAAATGAAACATTTACATCCAGAAATATTAATCTAAGGGATTATTTTAAAACTGCTAAAAGACACATTGAACAGACTTTAATTAGATTCTTAGCTCAGATCATCTATTTTTCCTCTTATTTCATAAAATCATAAATAACTCAAAAGAAAAATCCACACAACTGCTTATTAAACAAATACTGTTGCACTAATTTCTAAATAAACAGAATAAAACAAATTTGTTCAGACTTTTTTTTAAAAAACAGGATAATTAACTCTAAAAACAAAAAAATTACCTGCGATGCAGATCAACCATATCAACTGGTCGTTCTTGCGTCGATGACATACACTGTGGACCACCATAAATGTCAGTAAAACTAAGACCAGAACTAAGAGAGCCTTTACTAGATGTCGTCGATAGAGATCCTAATGATGAACTTGAACTAACTGATAACGTACTAGCTGATAATGTACGTAGCTGTGATTCTAATGATGTCATTGACCTTAATGCATCTACTAATTGCGCTAATAATAACTGTTTTTCTTCATGTAACCTTAGCCTGAAAATTAATGATAAAAAAAGAAAATGATTATATATAATTAATGATCAACCAAAAATAATCTAATTATAAAATGTAGGAAAAAAATTTCAATTGTATCAGTTAATTTCTGAATTTTTGTTTTTCAGAATATTAATTTGTAACGTAAATAAAAGTCATAAATTTTTTCAATAACATATTGTAATTATTTTGAAATAAAATAACTTTTCTACTTTACCCCGAGTAGATTTAATAAAATAAATCTTATTTCAATTCAATGAACAGAACCAGATTTAATGAGAGTATTTTTCCACTCCTAAATAAAAATAATAAAATTTCTTAATCTCTTACAATCTGACTAAAAATTCAACATACATTGTCAAAAAAATTTTAAAACCATTGTAGCTTTAATATTGTTAAAAATATGATCTCTTCAGTTTTAATAATTTCTTATCGTCTGATAAAAGAGAATATGTAATTTCCTTGCCAAATTCATTTTCAAAATTGTTTTTTATTGTTACTGCAATAGAAGATTTCTTTATAATCAACACCAATTTTCCATAACATATTGCCAGCCCTTGGATAGTGAATAATATTAGGTTAATAAATATTTAAATTATTTCCTTACAAATTTAACAGTAAAATTAATTATTTCAATGAAATACAAATCTCTTACATTTAATAAATAATTTATTCTTCATCCTCATTTATACTGTTTATTTTTTAAAATAAATCAATTAGAAATGAAGAATAAAAATGCTCTTTTATAGTTCAGTTTAAACTATGATGATAGTAATATAATAATAAATTATAATGGTCAAGATTTATGTAAACTTCTTTGAAAATCAGACAGGTGGAATTCTCAAAATTGAAATAAACCATACTTATAATTTATATCTGTTATAGGTACTAACTCCTATGTACTCTGTTTTATATATTTTCTTTCTACATCTGTAATAGTATTTTATATAAAATATTATTTCATACTGTTACAATTAGAAAATACTAGCTGGCCAGTCTAGCCAGAACCTGGACCCAACTCAGGAGCTCCTCAGGGCCTCCTGGGTCCCACCCCATAGCCACAGAGCTCGCTTTGCTCGCCATTCCCAATTTTGCAAGCAAACCAGCGCCCTGGAAAAAATTTGGTTGCGATTGATTGAGTAGTTTTTTTGTTTATCCCGAACAAATAAAAACCCTCTTCCTCTTTATATAATTACAAAGTGTTTTTAATGAATTAACAGTTTTATTTTCCAGATCTAAACATTATATAAATATTCTCACCTATCAGCTATGGCTCTATTTGACATCTCAAGAGCATTATTAAGATCTTGTTCAAGCCTTCGTATTTCACCTTGTATGTGAGACATTTCTTGATTACTTCTTGTTCTTGGTGTTATACTTCTTAATTCTCTTAATAACTGTTCCTTTTCTTGGAATAATAATAATCTGTTAAAAATAAAATACAAAGAATTAATAAATATTTATGTAAAAATAGGATTTATTTTTACATACATAAAATTTTATTTATATATAACATAAAATTTTATTTATATATAAAACAAAAAAAACATAACCACTACCAAACACAGTACCAGAACCTAGAAAATTAATACCAAAAATCAACTCTGCGGGATCCCGCATTATCAGTCATTATAAAATTTCAAAATTATATCAAACAAAAACAAAAAATAAATAAATAAAACCTACAAATTTAGAAACCATAAGCCCTTATAACCACAAAACCTGAACAACATAACTCAATGCAGACCCGGCAATGCTTTGCTATCGCTAGATTTGAAATAGATTAAATGAACACAACTGAAAGTTTTATAAAACATTAACAAAATGAACATTACAGAACTTCATAAAATTTAACCTTTCCCTTTTCTTTTCCTTTTTACCATATTCCGTTTTTCCCTTAACTACCCCAATTTCTCATTTCCTTTTCCCCTTCCTCTTTTCCACTTTCCCTTTTCGTTGTTCTACGTTCCCCTCTCCATTTCCCATTTTCCCCTTCTTCCCTTTTACCTTTTTTGATTTTTCCCTTTCTTCCTTTTTACCCGCATGTAAATCGGTTCAATAGTTTTTTAGTTAGTCTATAGCTTACATATAATCGGAAACATTGAAATGGAATAGTAAAATATTCAGTACGGCATGTGTTGCTTTACATGCAACAGATAGCGCTGTTTTTAAAAAAAAGCATGTTTTTACCTGTCAGGTGTAACATCTTAGGTAGATAAATAGTACGTAAATAAAAACACGCGCATATTCGAATGCAATGTTGTGTCAAAATTTCAAAGCAATCGGTGAAGAACTTTCGGAAATTTAAGATTTTGAACAAATGAACATTTACATTTTTATTTATATAGATTTATTTTTTTGTTTTTGTTTGATGTAATTTTATAGAGACTGATGATGCTAGATCCCATGAAAGTTGGCATTTGGTATTAGTTTTCTAGGTTCTGTTACTGGGTTTGGTGGTTATTTTTTGGTTGTTATTTGGTACAGTGGCCAGTATGTTGAATTATTTGAAGTTTTATAAAAAACTTTATTCATATTTTCTCAAGAAATTGACAAAAAACCACTTCTTAATTGGTTAGATTTAATTATTTTGCTTGCCACAAAAATACTAAGACATAAATAAATAGTTTTCATCAAATAAACCAATATCTGAGCCAGATCAAATCCTAGGCCAGTACAATCCTGATCAACTGACAACCAAACTAACTGAAAAAATATCAAATCATTAGAAATTTAGTTAACATTATTTTTTTAAATTTAAACTTTATTATTAAACAATGAACAAAATAAGAAAAAACTACATAAAACTATGATATGATTTTTTATTTATAGTTTTAATCCTGAACAAGTTCTTTAAATTTTATAAGAATTCATTTTACTTTTTGAAGATCTGAATGCAGGCCAGATGTTACAACATAATTGTACCACTTTTAATACCAATACCATTACTTACGTTTTCATGTTCTGATCTATGAATATGATTCCAAGACTAAAGCAATTTGTTATTTTAATTGGAAAAAAAAAATTAATGGAGAATTGAAACCAAGAGAGTTTTTAGAAGTTTTTTTAGGTGGATGAATTAAAAATAAAAATATTCCTTTACCTCACGAAAAGTTTTAATAAAACAGAAGACAAACAGAAAACAATGAATTTCCTTATTTATAAAAAACTTTTCCTTGTTTACTTACGAAACTGTTACTTAAAACTGGTTACTTACGAAATCCTTTTACAACATTAATGGGCAATGCAATGAAAATAAAAAACTAATAAATATAAACTAAAATGACAAATTCTTAGTCATTAATGTCCAGTATTACTACATCATATGTATTAACAGAGTTCTCTTTCCATATTTAATGAGTCACTTAAATTCATTTTCTAAAATTCTCACTTATTTGGAACAGACAAGCACACTTTATTACAATTAAATAAGGTTCTATTGTGTTATTAATAAATAGACAGATAGCTTACTGAATAAACAAAAAATCTAATTTTTTCACATTTTTAATCAAATATATTTTATTTTATTAATAAGCATGACAATAAAAAGCATTATAAGATTTAAAGGTTAACAGTCAAGTATTTATTTCATTACTTGTTTAGAAAGTATTAGAAATACTTTCACTGTATTAATATAAAAACCAGTTCCTGCAGATCACAACAGTGAAAAAATTATATGGGGTGTACTTCTAACTTCAGTGGGTAATTTACAAATTGTGTTTTACGGATAATTTCCATCCAGTTGATGCTCTATATATGTATATTATAAAATATATATATATATATATATATATATATATATATATATATATATATACATATATAAAGGAACTACTTCTACTTTCTAAAATTGTTCCAGAATATTAGTCAATTTTCCCTTTACAAGTTTCTTTCCAAGAATAAAAAAAAAATTAAATCTAATTCTATTGAAACCCCTTTAATAAATTTCCAAAATGCATATGTGTATACTAATGTAAAAATGGCAAAATAGACTTAAGAAACCTCGCTTTTAATTGAAAATATTATTTTTATAAAAATGTATAATATCCATGAAACTTTTTGGGAATATGAACCCAACTGAACAAGAAAAAAATGATATTCCTAACAAGTATTTCAATGCTATTAAAAATTTATAAAATTATGCTCATACCTATCTTTATCGGATTCCGCTTGACCTGGTGTAACTTTTTCTTCAAGATCTGCTAACTGTTGTTGGATGCCCTGTATCCGTTTTCTAGCTTCATCATACTCCAACCTCATGTTGGCCATCTCTGCTAATCGTGTTCCCATTGGTACCAACTGTTCAAAAAAAATTTAGTGACTTACAATGCAATATTATGGCAAAATTCTACATCCTATTCAAGCATGTATGAATAGTTAAGAAGATGAATGTAAATTACTGA
The DNA here is from genome assembly GCF_047948215.1 of Lycorma delicatula. Lineage (NCBI taxonomy): Eukaryota > Metazoa > Arthropoda > Insecta > Hemiptera > Fulgoridae > Lycorma > Lycorma delicatula. The sequence goes on from NC_134465.1 coordinate 1,356,359, forward strand.
CACGTGTGGATTCACGATAGTGCTTTTTCATACAAGCTCACAGACTCATCTGCATCGCCTACCCACTTTATTCTATTTATTAATTCCACTACAACTTCATCAATCTGAATGAAGAATTAGGATAATACTACTTAAAGAATTAAAATATTTTAATGATTAATCTTTCGAAAACTTTAACTTCCATATAATTTCTAAGTAATAATTAGTGGGACAAATAGTCTGATAGAACAAATATTTTGTTTTAAATTGTACCGGATGAAGAATGTACAAACAATGGACAGATAATCCTAGAAAAAGATGTACAAATAAAGCTTACCATACATTTTTTTTGTAACACTCTAGGAGACTTATAAAGTCTGTCATATAGTTACTGATAAGTTTCAACAGAGATAATCAATGAAAAAACTTGTACATCAATATTTGACATTAACAGACACATACACAACTATATCATTGCGCGTAAACTCTATTTGCCTCCAAAATGACAATCCATATAAGAACATATGATTTAAACAAAAGTTAAGAATTGACAAATAATATAAATATAAATAACTAATTAAAATACCTCGCCAGAGAGATCAGTCTGTGAAGCAGTGCTAAGTTTATCACTTGGCGTAACAGCTGGTAATGATAATGTGGATACGTCAGGTGAACTTTCACATAACTGTAATCGCGTTAAATCATCTTTTAATTTTGCTAAAGATCTCATCAATTCTACCTTTTCTTGTTCACCAGAACTTAACGATCGCTGAATCTCACGAAGTTCCGCCATAATCGCTTGAGCTTCTGTGATGTTATAACAACCACCTTGTGTACTGCTTAATTTTTGTTCCACCCTGTATGTTAAATAAAATTAAATACATTAATTTTTAAAAATTACAAAAAAACATATAATAAAGAAGAATCACCATTAACCATAAATTTAAAAAAAATTATTTACAACTATTATTAAACCTCTGTGACAACAATATATATATATATATAAACAGTATATATATATATGCCTTCAGTGATCTGTACATTTCCTGTACATCCTACAATGTCTAAGAAACATGGGCATGACTATGAAACATGAAAATTTTTTACTTATCACTGAAGAAGAAAAACAAGCAGAGAAAAAATTTCCAAGCAAAGAAACTGAATCCTATTAGGTAAATACAATGCTGGTTATGGTTAAAAATAACTAACAGGAACATTTAAATTATATAAAATAAAAAAATGTTCAGCAGATTTGGATGTTGTGCTGATCTTTGGTACAAGATTCCATAAATTTTGAAGAACTGGAAGCGCTGAGGTTCTAGATAAACAATACTTTTGAAGTAAATTTTACTGGTTTTGTAACATTCGGCATTCATAAATTATGGACATATTCTTGAAATGTTTCAATAATAGACGATGGTAATAATTTTCTACGGTAGTCATTGGAAAATTATGATTGCAACATTAAAGTCAAGGTTCCACCTTAAAATAACCGATCGATTAGATATTTTATTTTTAATAAATATCAGCTAGCAGAAACTATCGGACAATTATATATATATATCTGATCAATTAATTCAGAAAACATTACCAAAGTTGTAGCAACACATATCAACTCTACCTATTAAAAACACAATTTTGGCGAATAGTTTTCCTTACAAACTTTTTTTTCAAGAAATTACTTCCTCATGTATTAACTGATCTACATAGATCATTTATATCAATTAATACAATAAACTAATTAATTCCCTAACACAATATCTGAAACATCTTAATAAGCAGCAGCATCCTAGTAACATCAATTAATTGGCAGAGAGTTTAATAAACTGATTACTATAGACTTTTCTTCTTTTTCAACTATTTGGCTAATTTGATAAACTTCCCCATTAACTTAGTTCTTAATGTGTGATGCTAATAATTCGTTTTTTCCACAGCACTCTCCCCGTTTCACGATATCCTGCTAATTTATCCTTCTTACAAAGCCATCAATCACTATAATTTTACTACCTACATAATTCTTACACCATCCTTGTCTATAGATAAATGAAGTTAAAGAAATCTAGGTTAGTTTCCTCATCTTAATTAATGTATACTGATCCGGCAATCTAGAAATGTAACAAACTGTAGGTATACTAAATATATTAATAAGATTGTAGCTATCTATGAGCCTCAAATTAAGCAAAATGCACCAGATATCCTGGATAAACTTCCTATACCGTTTTAAATGGGACTAAAACAAAATTAAAATCTTTAAGAGAAAAAAAAAATATTAAGCAAACCCGTTCAAACAATAACCTAAGTTAAATAATACTAAGTACACTATTCGTTTAATAAGTAGTAGTAAATGGAGGTTTTTATTAAAGATCATAATAGCTGATAAAACTTACTGTTACAAACATTATTCCGCAAAAACCAACTATTTCATCATCCCATTACTTCAATATTATTTTTAAAAAGTGTCAGCATAACGCATCCAACCCACTTTGTCGTGTGGCACTGTTTGAGAGGATTTTTCTATTTTTTTTTTCATTAAAATATTGCCAAAATAATTTATAAATAGAAAATCTAGAGTAACCAATAACAAATAAATTATTAATAGATAGATAAATTAATAATTACAAACAGTCAGTACTTAGGAAACACATAAAAATAAAATAAACTTACAAACTTTGTAATCTAATAAACAATAACGTAAATCTAAATGAAAACTGTAAATAAAACATACGATGTTAATGTTTCGACTCCTCTTTGAGTACAACTCATTTCTGCTCTAATTTGTTCAAGTTCTCTCTTTAATCTTGAAACTCTATTCCTCGCGTGCGCAACATCAGACTTTAATAAATCAGGGTCATACTTTGTGCTAACACTGCTTGAACTCGAACATACTGCAAAAAAATTGTTATCAAAATAATTTAGTTACATAGTTAGAAATTCAAATTAATAATAACTGCAATTCAAAATATAAGGAAACAGAATAATTAAATAAATGTGTGATATATGGTGCAAATAAATGACAAGAGTTTCTGGGAAGAGACTCCGTGAAAAACTTATGAATTTCTCTCTGTGTTAAGACTTCACGTATGATGTTTGCCTTCAGTTCATTCTCACAATTCCTTATGTATATAATTCTTTCTTTACTCACTTATTATGTGAAAATTATATTTTTAATTATTTCTACATTTAACTGGTCTCACATATTTTTTACTTTGTTTAACCGGTTTTACCCAGAAGGTATACTCAAGAATCAGTTTTCACCAGTCTTCACAACTTAAGTCTCAAGACACATTTGAAATTACTACTAAATAGTAAAGATTTTAAATAAAAGAACAGTAAAGAATTAGAAAGAATGTTCTTTCTAAGATATACTTTAAGCTCACAGTAGATACCATTCACTTCAGAAAGAATATTATACCTTTATTAGTCCACTAATTTATCTTGGGTCATTCTCCCACACGCTGAAGTATAGACTATTCCATTAAACAAATCTTTTTACTTTTTTTTATGCGACAGTTACAAAATATTTCCATTCTTTTGCGCAGTGTTCTTCATTACAATACATTTCACCTTATTTTTCTACAAAAAGCGCATTTGTCTAATTCATTTCATTAACCGAGCAAAGTAAGGTACTGTTTTTAACTTCATTCTTTTGAAATTTCTTCAGTTTACTTTTATAATGCCAATTACGGCTAAACACACTTCCTGATTTTTGTGACATTTTGCAATAAGGTTCCTTCAATTATGTGGAATGATGTACATGTAACAATTTTTCAAATTTTTGAAAATTTCAAAAGGTGAAATTATGTTCCCATATTGACTAAAGCACAAAATTTTAGCCCTCAAACTCATTAAGTTGCAGCCTGATGGATGCTCTTTGTACCAGTCAATCTGCTCTTTGTATCAGTCAATATCTCCAGAAGCAATGCTTATAATATTGCTAACAAAGTAAGATTACTTTTGCCATCGATTAAACCTTCCACAATCACCAGCTCAATTTCAATACTACATTTTAATTTGGAAGTATTGTTTCTTAAACAATATTTCTTAAAATATTGTTTAAGAAAAGTGTTAAATATATGGGAATAAACAAAAACAAAGAAAATTTATTAAATATAAAAAAGAAAATTACATAGTAATTTGTACAAAATATATCCATATTTATTCATGGTATGTCTTTACATGAATAAAGCCCCATTATAATCAATATTAATTCTTAAACAACTGATATGCACAATGAATGCATTTTTAATAAACATTGGCTTAGATATTTTGTATTATTATTTTTTGACTGTTTTATAAAATTTTTTATTTGATTTTTGTATTTATTGTTAACTTGGCTTAAATACTGTAAATGCAACTAAATATATAACTTAATATCACTGTAGAGATCAATTTGTCAAATTCTACACAAAAGAGTGCAGTCTGCTGTTCACAAAACTTATCAGCCATCTTGAAACCGATTTGATGAACTTGAAACATGTAATTTTTCAGCAACATTAATTTTTATCACAACAAATATGCAAATAACAAGGGCAAAAAATAATGGATTAATTATAAACACTAACAAGTTGAATCCTTAGAATGTCCAGGATAATTATTAAATACAGAAATATGTAAAAAAATAAAATACTTACAACTAGTTCTAGATGTATTAAGTGTACTAAGGGCATTGTTTAAATGATTATATTCATCTTGGGCAAGATATAACCTTTGCTGTTTGACATCATAAATTTCTTTTTTAGCCTGAAACAGAAAAAATAAACATTAGAGGAATCTGCCATACACAGACATAAAATTTCTACTTTTACTAAATGCTTAATAGTATATTACAACATTAATATTTTATCACCCACTGAGAGATGCTAATAAGGCTGGACTGCTGTTAAGCCCATACAAAATGGTTGCTGTCAATATGATATGATAAGCGACAACTAGACGACCGACAGACTTGAGATTTTATGCATAGGTTTTCTAACCAAACTTTTGAACAGTTTTAATAAAAGCTTTAAAAACCTTCTAGAGAAAATCATCAGTAAAAAAATTGATCCAAGAGGTATGGAGCTACAAAATCAATCTCGTTTTTATGTTAATATTATTTTTTAACCATTTTTTATAAAAAAAAAAGAATAGTACACGAGGCCAGACTTTCCATATGATAATTGATATAAAGATAAAAAACACTTAAGATTGACAATAAAATTTCAGCGGAGATTGAAGGACATCTTATGACATATAAGACAGACAGATCTTATTCAAAATTTTACTAAAGAATTCAGTAAAAAAATAACCCTAGTAAAGACTGCCATGGAGGCAATTTTTAAACAGTTTTCCGAACCAATATCCAACTTCATTCTCATATTACCAAACCCATCTGAAAAATGAAGTACGGATATCCATATACTGTATAACTGCTCCTTCAGCAAGTCAATGTATAGATAGTTAGCCTGTGTAGAATATGACTTGGTGAAACACTGACATGTTTTTCGATGTTCAAAACTCGACCTTGACAAATCAGTCAGCAGAATTATCTTTTTACACAACTTTTGTTACGTTTACCATTTCCAGAACAGCTATATCTTTAAAAAAATTAAAAATACAATTTTCCAAAGAAAATTGTGTCTCGTTTAAGTAGCCTGCAAACATTCGGTTACTTCACGTAACATACATAAGTAATTTTAGATTTCTGCTGAATTCTTCCATCCATTTGATAAAAAAAAACCTATTCTCTACCATTATCAATCTTCTTAATTAAATCTATATCAGAAGTATATACTATATCAGAAATCTATACCAACTCAATTTTCCATCTTACACTTTTTTTACAGCCCTAAGCATCTTCTGGCTTTTAATCAAACATAAATTCAAATAAACATATTTTTTTTAATGAAAAACAAAATTAACTATTATAATATTAATCTTTCACAATGATAATAGAAAATACTGTTCTCCATTTTCCTTATTATATCCGACATTTTTTTCCAATTGGCGTATTACATAAATCTGGATTTTTACTTACAGCAAAACAGGATATTTGTCATTCTTGGGAACAGCTGTGCCTTTTTTGGGATAATTTATTTTTTATTTTCCTAATATGTACTCTGCAATCTGCTCAACTAGTGAACAATAAGCAACATCCCCCCCACCATGATCACAATGTATGACATGCAAATGAGGTGTATAGTTTTGTACAGATTCAGGCTGACTGTTCCTGAGATGTGGTTAACTGAACTCCAACCTCCAGACTACACCGGTATCCAATATCAAGTATTCAGATCCGTATAAAAGCAACTAACTTTTACTAAGATTTGAACCTCAGAACCTTTAATTTACAAAAACAGTTGTTAAACAACTGATTTGTGAGGACGAGTTTACTACCAGACCGGTCTAGTGGGCCGGGATCATTTAACAATAAGAATTTCAAAGAACAAATAGAATGTTGATTATCTGAACGCAAATGATACACTCTTTAACCACATATATGTTCCCCTGTCTAATTATTGTAATACTGTTTTTGATAAATGACATTAGAGCAATTTAACATACTTCTACTTTATATATACATGATATATGTGCCAATCTCCATATTGGTGTCCCTGTTTGTCGTCTGAAATTTTGGTTTTGAAAAGAATCTATTTTATTTAAACAAACAATCTTCTAAATGCACTACAAAATAAAGTAACTATAATACATAAGATGCTAAAAGAAAAATTCAGAAGATTTTCTACTCATAACAAAAAAAAAGAAAATCAATTTCAGAATTCATAACAGTTTAATAATAATTAATTTCAAATCTAAACGAAACTGGACGAATCAAATTTTAAATTGAACATTAAGACACAAAACTCAAAGAAAATTAAACAACTGTGATCTTTTTCATAAAAATGCAATTTACATCATGATAATTTACAATCATAATACCATATACTTCTTACGAGGGTCATCCAGCAACAACAAACATGATTTATGAAATTTAATAGAATGTTTTATTTCAGAAATAATAAAACTTACAATTAATAAAAAAAAAAATAAAAGTAAAAATAAAAAAGTAGCCAGTTATGAAAATACACTATCATAGTCATTTTGATGTACTTTTAACAACTATTGCCCTCTGTTTCATGTCGCAAACTTGTCTCCCCCAAAAAATAATCAGAGTTTAAAACTAAATAAATTTAATGTAAATATCTTATGGCAATATATTAAAAAGATCATTTTAACTTATCACTTCAGAACATACTTAATTAAAACTTTAATATAAATAATGTATTTAAATGCTATAAACAATTAATACATCAATAAGCTAAATATTAAAGTAAATTTATAATATAGGTTAGTTTGTGTTAATTAAAAGAAAAAGTTTTAAAGATTTTTAAAGAAAAATTTGTCATCCCCCCCCGTATTATAAAAGATATTTTAAAAAGATTTGAATTTGAATTTGGAAATTAAAATCAAATCAAACTAATAGAAATGTTTATAAATTTGACAAAACCATACAAAACAAACCACACAACTTGAAGAGTTAAAATAAAAAATTATTTACAAAATGTATATTACATAATGACATTACAGATTAAAACGACAAACAAATTTACTACACAATATTTTCCTGATACTTGTGAGAAACTCTTTTGTATGTTGTAATATATTATTAATGAAGGGAGGGGGGAGGAGGTGAAAATAATTATTTATGCTACGTATTATAAAATGAAATGAATAAAAACTAGCGTTAAAAAAATAATCGAAATCATATTATTTCTGTATAAACTGTATGCGTTAGAAACATGTTACTACATCAGACATTAAAAAAAAAATCTCGTTTACGTTAAGGTTACGTAAAAAACTAATTTTATCAAACAATTCTGAGAAGATTGTAGAAAAAAGAATCCACCTAAATTTTAAGAATTACATAAAATAGAACTTTATAATATACTTTATCAAAAAATAATAGGAATAATAAATAAATAATAACAATAATTATCAAATTTACACTAAGGCTTTTCAAACCCTTCTCAAAAAATAAATAATACGATACATATACACTGTTACATTATAATCTGTGTTATATCTATCGATAATATTAACTTATAAACCCAAAGAACACTAAAGTCTGGACTCAAACAGCCCAACTACGAGAGGAAAAAACTTTTATATATACATATATTAGATGATAATAATACAAAACACATACATGATCGTAATAGTATACTGTTGTATAGAAAGAGTTTGAACAATCGTAAACATTATTAGTAATATTATTATTATTTAAACAATGCGGCGGATAATAATCGTAATCATAGCAATTGATACCACCGCCGACACCCAGAGTACTATATTGTTGTTGAAAATCCATAATAATTGGAGAAATCATAAAAGATGACTGCGATGATGAAGGATAAAACGAAGAATATGGAATCACTGCCGCATCGATAACAACCATAATACGTACTCGCTAAGAGCGTCCACGAAATACTGAAGGAGGAAACTGACCTTGCAGGGTGCACGTATGACCTTGAGGTAAAGGAATTCGTCCTCCCCACCCTAACAAACCCACTAGGACCTTTTGTAATAAACTACTACAACCTAACTCAGCTAAACTTTAATATATATATATATATATATATTTCAAAAAACAAAAAGGAAGACTAGTGAATATAACAAAAAAAAAACCATCAGACTTCATCCAAAGATGATTGCAAAAAAAACCAAATATAAAGACGGAATTGTTAAAAAGAATGATGATAATGGTCATAATGATTATTATTATTATTATTATTATTATGAAGAAAAAGATAAGGAAGAGAGAAGAAACATACGAACCAAAGGGTGGGTGAGGTAAAGAGCCTTGTGACCCTTAGCCAGGTTGTACACGCATATAAATATATATATATATATATATATATATATATATATATATATATATATATATATATATATATATATATAAGAATTCAGGAATGTTCATAACAATCTGAACCACAAAACAAAACGTCCGTTCCATTCCATTTGAACGAACATATTCCCCGTCCCCGAGGGGCAGAACCGATCCCATTATACAGACAGTACATAGTACAAGAAAGCAAGAAAAAAGAGAGAGATAGACTACGAGTGGGGAAAAGGAAAGAGAAAGAAATAACACAAGGCGCGTAGAAGGCACGCACCCAAACAACTACCTCCCCTCTTACTGCTACTTATTCCCTTATCTACCTAAGGTAGAAAGAAACAGCGTTTACAATATACACCAAAACGAAAAGTTAACTCGCTCGCACGTTCATTCTCTTTCACTCGCTCCCTCTCGCTCTGTCTCTCTCGCATAAGGACGATCGAACGGACCGGACGAGGACGCGTGTGCCGTTCGTTGTTCGGTCCATTCCTTCGGTCGGTTATATACTATACCCCGTGTCGTGCTTTACGCCCCCGTACGTAGGTTACATATTATAATACATTCCAGCACCATCCGTATCCGTACCGTAGAGTGAGTTTGTTTGACCTCTCTCTAGGTCTTTCTATCTGAACATTCCAGAGATAACAAATTCTTTCTCCACCGACAACACCTCCTCCCATCTCCTCTTCTTCTTTTTATTTTTATTAGTATTATTATCATCTAAATCTAACGTTCCGATAAATCATTAATAATATGAAAAAACATCCACGATATAATTTTCACGCGTAAAAATAAAATATAAACGCGCACGTGTATGTACGACAAGAAATTTTGGTATTTCGGCACGTGAAATAAGATTAATCGAAAAGCTAGCAGAAAAGGTAAATAAAGGAGAAAATTATTAATCGTCTAAGAGTTTAATTTAAAATATAGTACTTATTTATCGCGGTTCACGTTACCGTATTTATGTTTTACAAAAATATAATTTGTTTTTATTTTGTAAAATTACTTCTTTACGATAAACAAAAGACTATACTTCAAAATCGTATTAAAACGAGAAAACAGAAATTATTTTGTCGTGGAATCCTGCATCTCATTATATAAGTCTTTTTGGCAACCGAAAGGAAATCTTGCAAAAAAACCTTTCTCTTATTTTTAAAACCCTTGACGAATTCGGTTGTTAGTACACAACCACGCAGTCCGGTCGCAGAGTACTCGACGGGACCGATCCGAAAAAACAGTCCCGTGCAAGATTGGAGGATTTCGGGGCTCGAATGTACAACCAACCGCAAAACAATCTGCAAAAATCAGGTAGTTTCTAATAACACGAACTGGTGTCAGCCCGCACTAACGCTGATGTAATGTCAAGATGTTCGTTCGATAACCGACTGAGACCGGACCAAGTAGGATTACGGGTACGCTTACGACAAGCTAGGAGCGGGCTTGTACCCGCGGGTCGGTCTAGTGGTGAACGCGTCTTCGTTAATCGGCTGATTTCGAAGTCGAGGTTTTTAACGTTCATACCCTATTAAAGCCGGTTACTTATATATGGATTTGAATACTAGATCACAGGTACCGGTGTTATTTGGCGGTCGGGTTTCAATTAACTACACTTCTCAGGAGGGGTCGACCTAAGACTGTACAAAACTACACTTCATTCACGTTCGTACATATCATCCTCTGAACTAATACATGGCAGCGATTCCCGGGAGCTAAATAGGAAAAAAAAGGAGCGGGGTGCCGGTTTTTTTGCCGCCCGGCTCGGTACCACGCCCGCTGCGAGCGGCCCCGACCGGACGGGTCCCTCGGATAGCGATAAGTCTTCCACGTTGAGTCGGCTAGAATCATCGGGTACTAGGATCGTCCCGAACTGTTAACGTCTCGTATAATAAATCCTGTCGATCTCGATATCAAGCCGCGCTTGATACGAGAAAGGTCGTCGATTCAGGCATCTGTCGGGCGGGCGAAGTAAATGTCCTTATAACGAGGACCGGGAAAGAGGATGGATGCCAGCAACAAATCCGTGTTCCGCGAGCACGAAGTATCGAAATCAGGAGGATGACCTATGGCTTGAACGCAAACTGACAACAGCTGATCTCGCCTAAGTTGAAACTGAAACCGCCGGTACCAAGCTAACCAAACAACTTATAATTAGTCCTTCTGAGACCTTTACACGGTTCATTAAATTAATAATTTTAATAATACTTTTCTGCATTGAAACAATTTTGTTTATATTCGCGTGCGCGTGAGCGTGTATAACAATCGTAAGAATAAAAAACTATTATTAATAAAAAAAATTCAAGCTAATTTCAAAATAAAATAATGCAACTATTTTAATCGTGTGTGTATATATATATATATATATACGCGCGCTCACTTACACGAGCACACAGCGCCAATTTAATAGGAGATAATAAAGACACTGCCATAATAATCTTAGTAAGTTTAATTATTAACTTTACTTAGATGTTATATACCGATAATGAAGATCAAGGTTGGGTCAAACGGCGAGACTGTCGCGGTTAGAGGTATGCACTTGTGCATTAGGCACGGTGATGCGTTACGTTAACGTCATCGGCCCACAAAAAAAAAGTAGACGCACATTGCATCGGCTACATTAAATAAGATATAACCTATTAAAAAAAAAAAGTAATACTATTTACGGACAGATAATCGTGGAACGATTAAATAATTTCATTAATTGGTCTGCATATAAACACGCGCGTGCGCGCGCGCACACACGCACACAAAATCCCATCTTGTTATATTGGAATTATATGGATGTTAACATCGAAACGTATTGTAGAAATCGATTTATTATGTACAAATATGAATACCGACAATTTATATATATATATTACTTGTATTTCTTAAATATAAGGTATTCCTATGTACGAGTACCCCTCTTTTTTAATTTCATCTATTTAACCGTTACATGCGACCAGGCATAAAATTTCACGTCAAACAATTTTTGTTTAATCTATCCTGATTTTTTTATAATAAAAATAATTAATAGTATTTTATCAAAACTTAAAAATTAAATGAAATAGGGAAGGGAACATATATTACAAAGAAAATAAATCAAAATCAAGCGGTTACGATTCAAGATAATAAAAAAAACTTTGTACATATATATATATATACATAAACAATACAATCTTATTGATATACATTATATATAAGAAATATGAATGTATAACAACGTTAAGAATGTTAATTTTAAAAACATAAAATGACAAGCGACAAAACACACAACACAGTTAACGCGACAGTAATAAAAAGGAATTTAAAATTCCTGGCAAAAAAATCGACGCGAAAAGAAAAAAAAATTTAACGGGTGAATGAACTAGGTATGTTAGTTAGGGTGCATTTTTATTTCCTTTTGGTTGCCAACATCAATCTCCTTTCCTTCTTTCACTCACTCGCTCTCTCTCTCACACACCACACACTCGTTCTCTCTTTCTCTAACAAAAGCCCCTCCCCGTACCGACCACATAACCTAACACCACCTACATAAGAGTACGGTGAGCGACAACCTTCCTTTCTTTAAATATATTATAATACACCAACAGTGCATATGCATGTATATAGTACACATCATCATAACACGCTCGGATATAAACCGACCACGTGCTTGTCACTGAAAATACCGATCGTCTGGTAAGTATCAACAATTGAAAAAATAATTCCGCCGCTGCACCGATTATGTATCGCTAACGGATAATACGATATTTTCTTTAAATTTGAAGAAAAAAAGCCGGCACGGTTATCATCATAAATCATAAATACCTTTCGCATCTTAAAATTATTTAAAATACAGTATAAAGTATAATAAAATTATTAATTAGACGCTAAAATTTACAATAAAATTCCTATTTATTAAGCGATATAGATTTATAAATAAATAGAAAGTACCGTCTTGTTTTTTAAGCCGTATATTTAAAGCAAATATTACGACAAATCGAACAGAATTTCTACTTCAGCTTTTTACTTGACTAAAAACAAGTTTACATTTTTTTTTTGTATCCAATATACAATTTACACTTTTCGTTTTTATATACCGGTATATCACGTTGAAACGAATCGGGAATATTTTATTTTATATACAATTTCAAACGCGTTTTAACTAAACGGTAAATAAGTTGTAGTAAATGCTGTTATTAAAATGTTAACAATTTATTTGAAATTGCGATCCGTTTGTCAGACAACTAAATTAAAAGGAAAAACAACAAAAGGGTAACCTACAGTATATAAAGCAGCGAAACAAGAATGTAGCCCATCCTTTTCAAATTATCATTTAAAAATAAATAAATAGATAATATATAAAGTTTGTTACTTACAGAAAACATTCTGTAAGTAGAAAAGACTAAGTAGGTCGGTGAAACAAGCTTGTTACCTATAACCAAATTACCGTTTATATACGTAAAACTGAAAAGTTACACTAAACAAGGCTTCCTCCGCGGATTTCCTTAGGTCCTTCCAGAAAAACGCTGCTATAGCAATTCCCTTTTTTTATCCATCACCTACCAAAGTCATAACCCTCCGATGGAACTTTACCTACCGTTTTGACTTTATTTATATTTATATGCATTTACTGTCTAAAGTGAACGTTGCAGTCCGTTCAACTATGAACGATATAAACAACCCTCCTCCCGGCCCGGTGTGATGAGGATTATATGTATATGTAAATAAATGAATTGCTGTCCTGAATAGTCAGGCCGACCGTTCCTGATGTGCATTTAAATAAACCCCGATCACCAAATTACACCGGTAACCGCTGTCTACTATTCAAATCCTAGTAAAAGTAACAGACTTTTACTAGGATTTGAATCTCAGAACTTTTAACTTCGAATATCAGCCGTTAAACAAGTGATTTTCGGCGACGAATTTACCACTAGACCAGCCCGGAAGAGGACTATTTATATATATTTTCATTAAAATGTTATCGAAAATGTTTTTATATTTAGGATGTAGGCTCTAGAAAATTACAATTCTGTGTAATTAAAATCAAAATAAAATCATTATGTATAATTACTTCCTTGTAAAGTATTTGTGATCGCGAAAAATTACGGTTTTCAGATTTCAACGGAAATATCCGTTTTCATCATCCCTGAATCCATTTTGACTAGTTTTGGCGTGACGTATGTACGAATGTACGTATGTATCTCGCAAACTCAAAAACGATCGACCCGTAAAATGTCGAAATTTTGTATTTAGAACTGTTGTAACATCTAGTTGACCACCTCTCCGTTTGATTGCGATCGAATGAAACAAAATTATCCAAAAAAGCCTACATTCCAAAAAAAAAAAATTCCATAGTGGACTTTTTTGCAGTAATAAGCCATCATTGAGAGCTTTTCAACAACAACATCATAAGCGGCACTTATTTTTATTGGTTCCAGAGCGATGGCCAAATGAAATTTTAATTAATGAAATATTTGGATCTTATAAGGGGAGGGCACATCGGTTCGAATCAGACTTCATCATCTTTTCTTTTTTTATAACTGTTTTTTTTAATTTAAATATATTAATTTATTAATCTCCGATTGTAAAAACATTTTTACGATAAATAATAATTCAATAATAACAATAAAAAAATATATCACAAGTTATTAAAGATATAAAATTTTATGTATTTTTAAAAATGTGTATAAGTAATTTAATAGGCGTACAAGGAAGGCATGCGGTGTCCACATCTGATTTTTTTTATCTAAGGTAAACATGCGCGGACAAAATAAAAACAATTTTGATTTTTTTTTAATTTTTTTAAAATTATATATAAAAAATTAAAACTGAACTTTATTTAATTCAACCAAATACTTCTGTTGTTTAGGAAAAAAGTTTTACTTAAACAATAGAACTAAGAAATATAAGTACGATATTAAATTTTGACAAATATTTTTTTCTCAATGAAACTAAACGCGTAATCTAAAATAAACATTATCTCGTTTACAAATATAACTTGCAACTATAAATAGATTTTTAATAACCAATACATCCTCCTAAAATGTAATACTATAAAAATAACAATAAAAAAAAAAATCACGTGACTACTGCATGATATTATGTAAAGTACAGACGTCTCGCGCGCGCACATCGCTTGCTACAACATTTAAAAAACTGAACCATAAATCTAACGTTAGGCCGATTAATTTTAATATTATTAGTGAATGTTACTACACATTACAACTAATAAACAGAATACCGTTTACGATTCCTACACAGGAATATAATGCAAACAGCACAATTAAAATATTTTAAAAAAAAAATGCCCGCACTTTAATTTAACTTTACATAAACATAATTAAATAAACATCTTATTTTTGAAAATAATTAATGGCACAAGATTTATACCCACCGTAGAAAAATAAATTTTATATATTCATTTACCTGATAAAATTACTTTAATTCCTAATTAACGTGTTTTATTTGATGATATAAACATCTTGATTAAACTTGAATTTAATGCGGTACGATACAGTGGAAAATGTGGGAAAATATTTTTTTATCTAGTTTTCCTTTTTGAATTACCAGTTATTACTATTTTTCTTCCAACAGGGACAACAACGGAGATTATAAAAGCTCGAATAGCTTATACAGCAAAAACACCACATAATTTTTAAAAAATCTGTAAAGCCTAAAAAAAGTAAAAAATTTAGATATAGCGAAATAATAAGGAACAGGTACCAAAATAATCAGGTTGTAAAGGAAGGCGCGCCATCCGATCCTCCAACGCAGAAACTAAGAGATTTATTAAAACCGAATTGGGAATAAAAATCCATCACCCAAAAAGATAAATTACAAAAAACCGTAAATTTAACAAGCGATTTGCACGATTCATTACAATCACCGCGGAAATATAAAAAGATCTTCCGCTTGCAAAATTGAAAGTAACGTAACGCAAAAACAACGGATTTTCGTTATACAAAATTATGTCGTATGAAGTTACTTATTTTTAACTAGCCTAGCTCAAATTTCTTCGAATTAAACTGACCGCAACAAAAGAACGAGTTAACCAATCTTCATAAAATTTTCACATACGCAACTTTAGATATACTACAGTGGCATATCTAAATTTCAATGAAATTGATCCAGTCGTTTTTGAGATTTTCCAGCCATAAAAGTTTATACATAGGCCTATAAAATAAATAAATGTATATAGAAAAGAATACGTCCTGACCGACTGATTCGTCAACGTCCAGCAAAAATTAATGAAGGTAATTGTTGAAAATGTTTACGCTTGTTTTTCTTACAAGGGCAAATTAAAAAAGGATTTTTTGAAATTTCGAGTTTAAAGGGTAAAAATACAGCAACAATGAAATTTACTTTTTTTTGTCTTCAGTCATTTGACTGGTTTGATGCAGCTCTCCAAGATTCCCTATCTAGTGCTAGTCGTTTCATTTCAGTATACCCTCTACATCCTACATCCCCAACAATTTGTTTTACATACTCCAAAAGTGGCCTGCCTACACAATTTTTTCCTTCTACCTGTCCTTCCAATATTAAAGCGACTATTCCAGGATGCCTTAGTATGTGGCCTATAAGTCTGTCTCTTCTTTTAACTATATTTTTCCAAATGCTTCTTTCTTCATCTATTTGCCGCAATACCTCTTCGTTTGTCGCTTTATCCACCCATCTGATTTTTAACATTCTCCTATAGCACCGCATTTCAAAAGCTTCTAATCTTTTCTTCTCAGATACTCCGATCGTCCAAGTTTCACTTCCATATAAAGCGACACTCCAAACATACGCTTTCAAAAATCTTTTCCTGACATTTAAATTAATTGTTGATGTAAACAAATTATATTTCTTACTGAAGACTCGTTTAGCTTGTGCTATTCGGCATTTTATATCGCTCCTGCTTCGTCCATCTTTAGTAACTCTACTTCCCAAATAACAAAATTCTTCTACCTCCATAATCTTTTCTCCTCCTATTTTCAAATTCAGCGGTCCATCTTTGTTATTTCTACTACATTTCATTACTTTTGTTTGGTTCTTGTTTATTTTCACGCGATAGTTCTTGCGTAGGACTTCATCTATGCCGTTCACTGTTTCTTTTAAATCCTTTTTACTCTCGGCTGGAATTACTATATCATCAGCAAATCGTAGCATCTTTATCTTTTCACCTTGTACTGTTACTCCGAATCTAAATTGTTCTTTAACATCATTAACTTCTAGTTCCGTATAAAGATTAAAAAGTAACGGAGATAGGGAACATCCTTGTCGGACTCCCTTTCTTATTAGGGCTTCTTTCTTATGTTCTTCAATTGTTACTGTTGCTGTTTGGTTCCTGTACATGTTAGCAATTGTTCTTCTATCTCTGTATTTGAACCCTAATTTTTTTTAAATGTTGAACATTTTATTCCAGTCTACGTTATCGAATGCCTTTTTTAGGTCTATAAACGCCAAGTATGTCGGTTTGTTTTTCTTTAATCTTCCTTCT
Organism: Lycorma delicatula; assembly: GCF_047948215.1. Lineage (NCBI taxonomy): Eukaryota > Metazoa > Arthropoda > Insecta > Hemiptera > Fulgoridae > Lycorma > Lycorma delicatula. Next base: position 1,373,656 of record NC_134465.1, read on the forward strand.
ACTATTAATCTGAGGCCTAAAATTGCTTCCCTTTACTATATATATATATATATATTTTTTTTTTTTTTCAATAACAATTGAAGATATGAACTAGATTCTTGGTGTTTCTAATCTTCATGTGAATGAATAAAAACAATTTTTTTAGCTTTTTCGAAATTCAACCTTGAAAGTGATGGAGAAAGGTAAAAAAAAATTTAAACAATACTTGTAAATTTTCCCCATTTCCGACTGTATTAAACGAAATATTCACTAGATGGAGGGGCTTGCAAATGCTCTTCAGATAAACATCTAAAAACAATTTTCGGTTTTTTTAATTTCGATTTTTTAAGGGGTACGACGGGGTACGGCGCTGCGGCTCAACAAACTCAACCACTGTTGCTGTACGTGCGACGCGACTGGCTGGCATCTGCCTCCGGTAACTTACTAAAAAAAACATAATGGTAATTAAAAAAAAAAGAAAGAAGTACGATTGCTTCCCAGCAGTGTTTGTCGGGCAACGATAAGAACCGGGCAAAACACATTTTTATCAGTACGAAGTACGGTAACCAGTTATAACTAATATTTTTAAGATGGAGACCGCCTGTTTTGAAATCAACATTCTTAGATCGCTCAAAGTTAAGCCCTGTACTGACCAAACTGTTGCTGTGAAAAAAAATTACAACACACTGATCGTTTTTTATAAATTGAGCAAGCTTTAATTTTTACTTATTGTTATTATTCTTACAAGCATGAATTAATGAATACAGGGGCTCCACAGGCCGTAGCTCCCTGACTAACCGGGAAGGCGAATGAGGAGACCTCACTGACCTGAGGAGATGTTTAGCCTGACTGGCTAAACATCTCCTAACCGCGACGGAAAACCAAATACCATATAACATTGGCGAAGCCGAGTTGAGGATGCTAATATATATATATATATATATATATATATATATATAAGGAAACCGCAATAAATGAATGGTATTTTCGTACTTCTCATATCTCAAAACGTAAAGAAAATAAGTTTTCACCCCCCACCACTACTCAAACCATGCGACCGAATGTAAATACACTTTTCTTGGTAAAAAAAAATCTCAGAATAAAGCCGACTTCAACAGAATAAAATGTTTTCGATTGATTATATTCTGATAAAATGTTTTTACTTCCTTGTACGAAGTAAAGGAAGTACTGTGATCGCGAAGAATTTCGATTTTCAGATTTAAACTTAAATATCTATTTTGACCATCTCTGAATTCATTTTGACAAGTTTCGGCGTGAGGTCTGTACGTACATACGATTCCGCATAACTCAAAAACGGTACCGTAGAACGTTGAAATTTTGTATATACGACTGTTGTAATATTTTGTTGTGCAACTCCCCTTTTGCTGGCAATCGACTGGACAAAAAGTGTCGAAAAAGCCCAATATCAAAAACATTTAGATTTTGAACTTTTTTTCTTAACTGCAGTAATAAGACCTCGTTGAGAGCTTTTCAATAATATATCAAAAGTGATACTTATTTTCATCGATTCCAGAGTTATAGCCAAATAAAAGCTTAATTAATGAAATACTTGGATCTTACATAGGAAGGCACATCGGTTCGAATCGGACTTCATCTCATTTCCTTTTTTTTTTAATTTTAATATATTGATTTATTAATAATAATTTATTAACCTCTGTTTGTAAAAAAACTTTTACAATAAATAATATTTCAATAATAACAATAAAAAAAAAAATATGAAAAAAAATCAGAAGTTATTAGTGAAATAGCATTTTATTACTTTTAAAAATGTATATATGTAATTTAATAGGCATACAATGAAATCATGTGGTGTCTACATCATTTTTTCTTGAAAAATGATTGTAGTCTTGAAAAATTCTAAGAAAACGTATTACCGTAATTTTCATTGATATATCCTTTTTGGTCTAAGAGTGGATAGATTTCTTTACCTAATTCTTCAACTTTCCTCCGGTAGGCATTCACTGGTATTAAGACTGTTTAAACTCTTTTTATTTAAAATGTCTCCAGTATTCAAATAATTTAAACGTCTAAACTTTAGCTCTGACTATAGATCTGTTTAGAAACACGAGTTTCCAACTCGGACCTCCTAATGCTTCATACAAAATCAAAAAATATCAACAGGAATTTTTTTGTAGAAATATTTTTCAAGCTTTTCCATCTGAACACTGAATTTTGGAATAACTGTAAAGGTAAAACTATACCGTTTAAGTATCAAATTCCTATTTTTAGTGCGCTAAATTGTTTTGAAAAATCACTCGACGTTGACATTTTCTTATGCCTATGCGATCACCCGTCCGACAAAAATATTAAGAAGAAAAAATTAATACATTTAACTGCCGGACAAACAACCTTTACTTCCTTTTTTGCAAACTGTAAGACACTTCTCGTTACGCCAAAATCTTTAAACCTGACATATACAATTTTTACTTAATCGGGGGTCGAAAGATAATCGTTTAAGAAAAAAAATGCAAAACACCATATCAAACCATTTAAATCACCGATGGTCATATCCCAAAAAATCGTTTACTAGGCTTCCGCGCGCGCTCACACATACGCACACCAAAATAAAAATTTACATATAAATTCATAAAAGCTATTTAAAAAAAACAAAACAGAATAATAACGGCCGAAGGTGGAATTACAGTAATAAATAGAGAAGGGAAGAAAAGGAAAACGCAGTGGAGAAGGCAGTTTCAAGAAATCGAAGATTGCTTTTTAATATAGGACATAAACTGAATCAAAGATGAGCCGAGTCGCTGCTATAGAACAGAACAGAAGCCGATGGAACCCACCATAAAGAAAAAGAGAGAGAAAGAGATATACTAGAGCGGAATACTAATAACAAAAACAAGAAGAAAAGACTAAAGACGATGAAGAAGCATCGAGTAGCACCAGTAGCAGGTTAAAAAAGAGAAAGAACGATTAAAAAAATGGTTAGTTAAAGGGACAGACAGAGAGGGTGAATCGAAAAGAAGAAAAAAATATATATACATAAAGTCAGATGAGTTAAAGAAGAAGAGCGAGCGAGATGGAACGAGCAGAGAAGTCTTGTTGTGTATTCCGGTAGCAGTTGGCTTGGTGGTAGCCGCTTGTCCGGTGATAAACAAAAGTTCTTTATAATCATGATCTAGTGGGCAAGAGGTGAAGAAGCGGTTAGATGAAGAAAAATAGAGAGCGAGAGAGAGAGATAAGGACCTGCAACAGCCACCGGTAGACTCTATCTCTTTTACCTGTCAACCACTCTTACTCGTCGTAATACTGTTGTGTACCCCATCGCATTCTATTCTCACTAATAATCAAAGAACCATCATCATTCAATGACATCTCAAAAAAAAAGAAACCCAAAAAAGTAAATTCTATCCACCTTTGAATTATAAACAGAGGAACGCAGAAATAAATTACATCAAGATAAAATTTAAACAATACTATACTAATAGGATAATATTTTACGATCCCGAATTCGTCTTTTTTTTTATTTCGTACATATATACATGTATTTAAACATTTTTTTTTTCCCCCAAGTAAATGTAACAAACAACTAAACTCTACTTCTTTTCAATTTAAGAAACGTTGCACTTAAGGATTTCATACAACTTCAAAAAAAGAAAATTGCTAAACGTTTTTATTGCTACAACCTCGGACATGTTTTGTTTTTTTTTTACTGCTAGAACCAAGACAGAACTACGCTCTTCCTTTTCTACATATTTCTACTTTAAAAATTAAAAAAAAAAAAAATATTTTAATCCTAATCAAACAGATTTGTTTAACTTGTGTGGCGGTGAGGGAAGTTTTCAATTTTTTTCAATTTTTATTTTAAATAATAATCTTTAAAGTGTTCTACAAAATATTTTCCACCAAAAAGTAATATATATCGCATAATATAATTTAAAAGTTCCGTGATCAAAATGCATCTATATGGAGAAAGTTGTATTTATAAAGGAGAACTATTCGATGAAACAAACCCTTATAAGTCCGATTTTTATAAAAATTTAATAAAGTTAATAATTCCCGACATATAAAAGGTGTAATTCAAAATTTAATTAAAAAATCACCCTTCTTAGAGCGGGAGCAAATTAAGCACAAAACCCCTACCATTTATACTGTGCCTGATTTTTTTTTTTATCGCGGGATGGTGGAAGAATGTCTAAAATTTTGATCTATTATAATAAATTCCCTTAAGCCTGTAACGAAAAGTATTCAATATTACAATAGCCGGAGGGAGGGGGGCTAATTCTGATTTTAAAACAAGGAAAACAAATACGTAAAATAATAATCAATCAACCACAGATATTATGATAAAAAAAGATATATCCCACAAACATAACATCTTTACATATTACAATCGTACAGATGAATTGAACGCGAATTTTTTTACACTAATCAGAATTTTGAGAAAATATAAACCAATTTGGAATAAAATTTAGGAATACCACATTTACATTTACATGAAAACTGGTCGAAAAGATGGAAGGAAACGTGAAATCTCATACATAGTGGTACAAAAACAGATAAATTACCCAACGTTCTAATTTTTTCCTATTTCCAGAAGAACAGTTCAGAGGAAAATAAATTTTCGCACAAAAAAAAATATAAAAAAAAAATATACATATATAGTTCGGAAACTAGACTGTCAAGAAATATCATAGAAAAGCTCTGGTTCCAAAAGCTAGAAGTAGGATGGATCAAAGAAATTAGAGAAGATATGAACGAATTGGGAATTTCCCTGACCGACCTACAGAATAAAACTGGAAAAATTACAAAGCTAAAAGACAAAAACATTAGATTTAAACAAAAGACAGACAAACGACAAAATACAACGAAGAGGGTGTTTACGGATGAAGAAAAGAAAGCAAGATCTGAACGGATGAAGAAATACTGGGCAGCTCGGAAGAGTAAAATAACACGCTTTTCTCAGAAAAGATCCAACTAAAATTGACTTAAGTGGTCCCATGTTGGCCGTAAAAGCATAATAATAATATATAGTTCGAAGGACTTGTTATAGTAATAATCCGATACGTTAAAAATTACGGCAATTTAATTTATAATTTCTAAAAATAAAAAAAAATCGTATACAGCGAGAGAAAAACAATGAAAAACTTATCTGCTCAATCAACTGAAATAACGTAACAATTCCAAAGTAAACAGTCTTAAGATATTCAAATATCTAAGTGCAATAATTATCAACAAAATCTCATTAAGAAATTATGAGAAAGCTGTTGGCCTATTTCACATAATTTCTTCAATTAACAAAATATAATAATAATAATAATAATAATAATAATAATAATAATAATAATAACAACAAAAATATACTAGTAATTTCCTGACTATTAATTTAAAATATTTCCTTTCAAATGATAGAATGAGTAATTAGATTGATGATAATGATAAATAACAAATAATAAACATAATCAATAAAATAATATATACATATTTTTTTAACCGGAAGAATGAATAATCAAGTGAAATTGATAAAATTGAGCGTGTATATATATATATATATATATATATATATATATATACGTATTGTACACACGTATGAGTGTGTGCGTGTGTGTGTATGTGTGCGCACACAAGTTTGTTTGCTTTAAATACAAATTCAGACTATATTGCAGACAGGTGAGTCAAAAGTATGGAAACCCCTCAACCAACTTTCGTTCGAGATAGAATACTGTAACTTTCAGGATAAGGTATCGGTCAACTAGTTTACCTTTTGACGAGAAATACAATGTCAACCACTTCTTCCGGGGGGGGGGGGTGACCCCAGGGCTTGTAACTCAAATATTTTAAATGTTAACACCCTTTATGTGATAAATTATTTTAATAGTCTCTTTAACACAAGAAAAATGGCGAAATAAAAAGTTGATTAGAAGATTGTATCAAAAATGGCGACGGGATAAAGTCTGTATTTTGAAAAACATAACATTGATAATTTAAGGAACTGTTATCGCAAATAAATAACTTATAAAAATTTGATTATATGGAAATTATCGATTTTTTTTAAAAATTATTCAATAAGCATAACGTAATTCATTTTAATAAATGTTTGAAATAGCCTCCTTCTGTTGACAGTGTGACAGTCAGTTGTAAAAGAATGATACTCCATTAATCAATGATTCCCTAGTAATATTTTGTGCCGATTCTCGAATTCTACTTTGTAAACCACCGAAATCTAGGGGCTTATAAAAAATCTTTTTAAGTGGCCCCGTAGAAAGTTACCCGATGGTTACACGTCAAGCGATCTCGCTGGCCATTCTGTTTGACCACTTCGGCCGATCTATCTTCCTGGAAAAAATTCATAAGATTTCACGCGCCTGAAGACCAAAATGAGGTGCGGCACCATCTTGTTGAAACCAAATATTTTGGAAGCGAGGGCCATCCCAATCCCGTAGGGGAAGACACTCGCCTTGTGACGCTTCCGGTCGCACCACCATCCTAGTACCGATGGGGAAGTCGGGGCCAACAGCGTTTTGAATGTTTGGAACGATATGGTCGAGAAGCAAAGCCTCATATATCACTGCGTTTTAATTCCCATCGATAAATATAAGCCCTATCAATTGTCCACGATCTAGAATTCAAATCCGTGCAAAAATAACTGACTTTACTAGGACTTGAACGCTGGAACTCTCGAATTCCAAATCAGCTGATTTGGGTAGGCGCGTTCACCACTAGACCAACCCGGTGGGTGGATTTACGTGTCTAACATGTAGAAATACTACTGTTTATTACAGAGCTGATGAGCTCTGACAGCCAACCCAATAGAGGTCACTCTCGCAGCTTAGTCAAAATGAACTACACCTATACCATGAGAGTATATATTTCACCTAGTAACTCGGTGCTAATATATTCACAGTGTTCACTTAAGCCATTTTATTGTTAAATAATATTTTTAAACAAATTTAATTATATTTATAAAAAAATTAAAATAATTCTATTATTAAAATTTTTTAGAAGTACATAAAATGTTATTTCATTTATAACTTTTAATTTTTTTTTTTATATATTTTCTTTTTGTTTTTTATTGAATTATTATTTATTGTAAAACTTTTTTTACAATCACAGGTTAATTATTAATAAATCAATATATTTAAATTTAAAAAAAAAAAGTTAAAAAAAAGGAGATGAAATCGGATTCGAACCGATGTGCCTTCCCCTTGTAAGATCCAAATATTTCATTAACTAAAATTTTATTTGGCTATAACTCCGGAATCAATGAAATTAAGTACCGCTTATGTTACATCGTTGAAAAGCACTCAATGAGAGCTTATTATTACAGTTAAGAAAAGGTCCAAAACCCAAAAATGTTTTGGATTTTGGACGCTTTTGGTCCAGTCGATTGCAATCAAAAGGGGAGGTGCACAACTAGATGTTACAACAGTCCTAAATCCAAAATTTCAAAATCCTACGACTAATCGTTTTCGAGTTATGCGAGATTCATACGTACGTACAGACGTCACGTCGAAACTAGTCAAAATGGATTCAGAGATGGTCAAAATGGATATTTCCGGTTTCTGAAAACCGAAGTTTTTCGCGATCACGATCCTTCCTTTGCTTCGTACGAGGAAGAAGAAATTCTATTTAAAAAATAAAAATTATAAATTTACAGAAAAATAATGTTTGCATTTTTGAGCGAAACCTCTACTCGATTATTTGTTCTTACAACAAAAATTATCATAATAAATAACTTTTTTCGAAATAATTACATTTAACAATACTCGTATTACGATTTTTTTAACGTTGTTTAAAATTTGTCTTTTTTCTTTACTGTAAAGTAAATATGTAATCAGAAATTTCATTAAAATTACAATTATTTTAGAAGATATAAAGTGTAAAAAGAAATTCACAGTATGTAGTTTAGCTGTTTATCTAGAAGGCATATTTATAATAATGACTGTATTTGTTACAAATATTTCAACTCTTTATCGGAGTACAACTATTTCATAAAACCCAAAATTCTTTCTTCCGCTTTTAAATATTTTGCTTTAATATAATTACTCGTTAATCGTTTAATAAAAACTAAAATGTTATTGTAAAACTAAACAAAATCATCCGGCAACGACCAACTTATCGTTGAAATAAATACAATCAATTAGTAAAGAAAAAAGCGGCAAAGTACTGAATCGACTTATTCCGGTTACGCAGGTCGAGTGTAGTTATATTCAACAAAATTATATAACTTCTACAAAATACAGCATAACTTTTATGTAAGTAATGAAAAAAGTAGCTTTCATTTTGGGTCCGGAATATAATAAAAGATGCCAAAACATTTTAATAGCCCTAATAGTGACGATGGAAAAAACAAAAAGGTAGAATAAACTTTTAGAAATATTTTTCTACAAATTTTCTTATGTAGGTTTAACAAATTACTTCTTAAAAAGTAAGGTTTCCTCTAAATCTAACGCCTCATTCGATAAACACTAAAATATAAAAAAATGTTTTTTTCAAAAAACCTTTCTCCATTTTAGATTCGGGGTCTATAATTTTAAAAAAATTTGTAGACATTTCTTGATAGTACTATATTTGAGGTATAAAACACATTTTGAAAAAATATTTAAACCGAAGGGAAGTGGAGCGAAAGAACAAAAAATATATATATTTCACTTTTAAGAGGAGGTTGATTTTTTTGATAAAACAATTTGGATTATTTATGTATGCACGGTAGAGGTAATAAATCTAATTTAATAAAATTTTCTCTAAAATGCCTGTGAAGAAAATTGAAATTTATTTTTTCGTGATATCCTCCGTATTCCTTTAAAAAATTTTGACAAAAAATTAATTACGATCAATTCCCCGTATGTAGAAATATTTCAGCCAAATTTTATGAAAATCGTACGATATAAGGCAAAAAGCAGTTAGGCAAAGCACACACACTACATACATTTTTTTTTGTATAGATAGAATAGTTGGGCACTAAAACCTTTTTTTTGCAAAAAAAAAAAAGACCCGATAACCCGATTTAGAGATGATCATTATAGTTAATATAATTATTCTAACTACACTGCCGTAAAGTTAAATCTAAAAGTAAACAAAATCAGACCCAGCGCGCCAGGATTAATTAAATATCGATAATGTTATATGTACGAGTAAATAATTAAGTGTACACCACGGACAGTACACCCCGCTTTCCTGCTCATTTATACTGAAAAACTGTAGCAAGTTTTATCGTTATAAATAGAATAGACTCTACTCAGAGATTAATATTAGTACCACAAAAATTACGTGACATTTAAAGAGCGCAAAATTAGTGCTAGAAAGTATCAAACCGATCGGAGGTCGGACGAGTAATGGAACGGTTAGTACTTACATTTACATGTTTATTAAGGATTTAACTACAACTTGATTTATAAATTAATACAGACTTTTTAATATAAAATAAAAATAAAAGAATGCACAGATAAAAATATAAAACGACAATAATAATAATAAAACATTTAACTTTTTGGAGAATAGAAAAACCAAAAGCAGGTGGTTCCAAGAAGTAGAATAAGGTTTAAAGTCAAAAGAGTTAAAGTACAGCTCAACTGTCCTTAAGCAATAACCGCATTCTTTACTAGCAACCGAGCGCCTGTGATTTTTGGGCAACCTTTAACAGTTCACGCAGGTCGGAGCCTCTGACTTCTGTGGACAATCATCGCGCCTGTGGCCTTCCTCGCCACAATGCGCACAGACCGATACAAATTTACAAAATTTGGCTCTGCGGCTATACCTACAACACTTAAAGCATCTTTGAACATCAAGGTACTACTTGACCCGACAAGACCCAAAGTCAACAAACAGCCTACCCTCAGACACAAACCTCTGGAAGACACGCCTACCTGTTTTAAAGACCTGCCTAGATTCCGGTCTAAAAGCGGCTTCGCCCAAGCCTGTGTTCTGTTTCCTTATTAGAGACAGAACATCCTCATCAGAACGGCTGCGATCAATATCAAACACGATGATGCGGATCCTTTTAGGGTCAACTTTCACATTCGATCGCTTAACGGCTGAAGACTCCGTGATCACCGGACCGTCTCCGGTCCTAATCCTTTGCCGGTCTCTCTAATGTTTCGCGAAGGGCGAATTGTAGGTCTTTCTTTAACTTACTACCGGGTACAGTCGAGCCCTCCGCCTTATTAACAAAAATAACCTCGGGCTTCTCAGAAACTTGGCTGGCCTCAAGCCTCCCCTTGACCACTTCAGGATACCGTTTCGGTTATACCGAGGTCGGAGCGGACTTCCGGACCACTGTGACCTCCTTCCTTAGACTTGGAGGCCGGATCCTCAAATCCTTCCACAAGTGCAGAAAAAGATTCCCGAAACAATCTGACAGGGAAAAAATGTAACCCTCGTAGCCAGGAGTGGCATTCCTAGGGTTTTCCAGGTAACTTAACAAGTTATCCGATTCGGCACGAACCTCGTGGACCAGCGGGGTAGAACTGTCACGTCTGTCCGTAACCCGCTGGAATTCATCGACTATGGGGGTTAACCTTCACCCGGGTAAACACCCCTAAATCTGCCACCGAGCCTTCATTCTCAGACCGAGAAGGTCGAAGGAAAACGTTCCGGCCGACTCTTCCTGCAATCAACATCCTAAAAAATTAATCAAAGATAGAACGAAATTTAGAAAAGTAGTTGGCGAGTCTAGAAATTATGAAAACCAGGACAGATGAAAGACGAGAAACTCAAAGACACAGAATGAAAGCATTCTGGGAAAGGAAAAGAACGAAAAAATGATACTGTGTAAATCGTAATCTTTAATTGGTCTAATACGAAAAAAAAAGGAAAGCCCTCAAAAGTATTCCATTCTAACTAGGAAATCAGTTAATTACATTAAATATATAAAACATTTGTCAACGCCTGACTAGTAAAAAAAAGCCTGACCTAAGACTTACAAAAATGGCAACTTTGATATTTAAATTCCTCAACAAAGTTAAAATTTCTTCGAGCTTTCCTCTTCACCTTCTTCCTCCCTTCTTCTGTTAATAATGCATTTCTTTTTACCCTCGCAACCCCAGCACCCTTAGATCATTCGGGTTTCCCTTCGCTTCTCCGACGATTTACCTTTTTCTCTATAAATAATTCTGACATCCCGGGTAGTAAAATTCCACGTACCGATTACAAAATCGTAATTTCTTTAAATCGCTTTTCATTTATTTAATATTTAATTCCAATTCTTCTAAGACCTACACTGTTCTGTAACTGCTTGTTTTTTTTAACGGTTTCGTGCTGACAGCCCTGCGACCGACCGACCGACTTGGAAAAAAGACCAGAAAATTTGCTTCCATCCTACAATCATATAGGTTAGGATTTTGTCGGTGGTGAAAGCTGGAATTGTCAGCGTGCATTTTTTTTTTTTTTATAAGTATAATTTTATTTACACTCTGTGCTAACCCCCAATGAATTCGAACGATCAAGACTCCCTCTTTCGCAACTTCTTTGATCACAAGTTATTACTTTTCGATACGCCCCGGTTCTATAGCGACATTCACGTTTACGACAACGCAGTTTACCGTATTGCATGTAATGTAACACTAATTTTACTATAATCAAGGTAATAGCTTAAATTAAAAAATAAACTTCTTACGCAGTACTGCGCAAGAAGACTGACTTCTCGTTATTTTACTTTGTTTCTTTTTAAAAAATGATCTAACCTAATATTTAACAAAGAAAACGAATTAGGAAATAAATAATAAAAAGAAATAAGTAAACAATGAAGTACATTAAAATGAAATAAAGCTATACAGAAATATGAATAATAATGAAAAAATAATTTTAATTTACCGCAACAAGAAAAGTAGTAAAAGCTAATAATTCAGACACCCTCACGATTTCTCATTTAGAAACGCATTGATTTTCTGAGTACAACGTACTATATACGTTCGATTAACCGGTAGACCCTACACACGAGGATAAATTTTTAACTCTCACCACTGTGACTCGCTGCATAAGCGCGTGTAAAAATACACCGCTACACAGTCAACATAACCCTTAGATAAAAAAATCACGTACCTAGCCATCATAAACTTCAAAGTAGGTAACACCAACTGAATACGCCGAACAATATTACAAACAACAGATAGGTACCTTAGTTAAAAAAAAAAAGTTAACGTTCCAACTTGCAGCATCATAACGAACCGCGCTTCTAACTTGTCACAGTCAAATTTGTTCGACCTTAAATTGAGCTTATATAAAAAACAACTCAACCAATCTTCATTAAATTTTCATATACACAACTTCAGACAGACTACTCTACAGCATAATTAAATTTCAATGAGATTAATTGATTAGTTTTAGAGATTTTGAACCATAAAATTTTATATATATATATATATATATATATATATATATATATATATATATATATATATATATAAGGAAACCACAATTTAATTTAGGTGAATGGTATTTTCGTACGCTTCATACCTTAAAAAGTAAAGAAAATTCATTTTTATCCCCACTCCCACCATGCGGCACAAAGCAATACCGTACTTTCTTCTTCGAAAAGTCAGCAAAACAGGATAAATCAAATCTATTCAGGTTAATGCACGAACCGAAATACAGATTCCACAAAAACCACAATAACAACAAATCTGACGAAGAAAATTAAATACCAGTAAAGTAAACGTATGATGATAAGGATTTACGCGGGAACGTACCTATTATTAAGATTTTTAAGTAATCGATAAGAATATATGTAATTTAGCTAAGCGCAACCATCTCATGATTATAACAGTTTAAGTACAGAAATGAACAATAAATTAATATAAGTAACCTTAAACAGACGTAATTAAATGCTCAAATACATTAAAGGTTTATTTACAATATAAAGTTCATATCAATAAAAATCATAGTCGTGAAAAAGTTTAACGATAATAAATCTTATATCGATCTTTTTCGTCTTTAATTTTAATATAAAATATTGCGGGCGGATGATAATTAATAAAATAATACATATCCCCTTAAAATGATACACGTTCCAAATTATGTATTCGCAAGAAGGGGGAAGCCAAAGAAAGAGTCAAATCACGAAAGAAAGGATCAAGTGAGAGTGAGTGAGCGAGCAAGAAAGGGGAATACGAGAGAGAGAGAGAGAGATTGACGGAGAGCGATAATTCTAAAAGAGGAATGCCAATGTTCAAAGCAGGGGTAAGAAGGGAAGTTCAGTTAAATGGAATGCCAGTTGTGTATATAAAATACAAACAATCGCTGCAATGGTATTAATAAGGGGTTTAGGGAGAAGGGCGAGGAGTAGGACCGCATCACCGCAGGAGGGACATATAAGAGGAATGAAGCGGAGCAAGACAAGGATAGATATAACGACGAAGAGAGAGTTAGCGGACGAGATAAACGAGTAAGGGTAAACGAGAGGGGAAGATCGATTGGAGAATCGAGCGAGAGAGATATAGCGCGAGATACATAGAAGAAGAGGGGGCGTAACTCAGGTAGCCACCGGCTTTTGTGGCCGCGGACTAACGCGCGTGCACATTACACACATGCACACGTATACTATACGTACACACATACACGCCGCACGCGCAGTTGCCAAGTATCATCCCGTCGTACCGTCCCGTATGCGGTGCCATGTCATGCGTTCCGTCCGCGCCTAACCCTGTCTTACTATATACAAGCCCGAATACTTGTCGGTCGCCTCGTATAAGACGTAAAGACGCTGCTTCCTTAATCTTCGATTCAATCCGTTCATGAAGTTATTTCTTATTAACGACATACGTAAACCGTCCCCACCCGGCCGAAAGATATTCGGTCGTTAAGCGAAGCATGAATGACGGATCATCGTATGTAACGCGATTCATTAACTATAATAGATTATATAAATCGCTAAATATCTTCAACAGTAAAAACGGTTCGAGTATATAAAAAAATGATACGGGCTAAAGCGTAGACAAAAAAAAAATTCGTAATTTCTTTATACAAATGATTTTCATGTTTTCCTTAATTACACTTTAACGTCCAGAATCCAGTACTTCTCGATAAAACACTTCATAAATAGGATTAATTTTAAAAAGTTATCGTTGAACACGACGTTAATTTTAATGAAAATAATGATTAAAAACAACCTCCAAAATGTATATATGATTAACCCCAAAACCTAAATTTACCAAGACGAACCCCTATTTTTTTTTTTTAAGAACAGATAAAAAAATGAACGTACACCATATTCTAATAAAAACAAATTAAATATGGCAGACTTTGTTTCATTAATTCAAATCGAATTAATTTTAAGTTAATATTTACATTGCTGCCTGCCTACAATTAATTTGATTTATCGTACTAACCCTTTTTTCTTTTTCCTGTTTAGATTTCGGGAATTACCGTGCAGGTATTACTTCAGAGGATGATATGTATGAGTGTTTGTGAAGTGTAGTCTTATACAGTCTCAAGTCGACCATTTCTGAGATGTGTGGTTAATTGAAACCCGACCACCAAAGAACACCGGTATCCACGATCTAGTATTCAAATCCGTAAAAAAGTAACCGCCTTTACTAGGACTAGAAGCGTACAAACACTTAAGTTTTAAAAAGCGAATGACCGTTACGTACTGTTGTCTTACATATTCTCAAAATTTGCAGGCTATCATTTTTATCAAAATATAATTAAATAAAATTATAATTCTATACTAAAGTACGCCTAATTTTAAAATAAAATCGGCTTCACCATTCCAAATATTAACGTAAAAAAATAAAACGGTCTAATAACTTAAAATACTTAAAAGATATTACTGAAGTTTAGAAACCTAAGTTGTCGCACAGTATTGTAATGGATTACTAGACCGGCGGCTGGCTTCTTGCTACCTACGAATCCGATCGAGATACACTACCAAACTGGAAATATTATCAACGCCAATACTACCTCAGATACTTAGGTAAAACTATCAAGCGTCTTATTTGTTTACGCTTTCTCACGATTGTCACACAACCGCTTTCAACACCCCCCCCCCCACCCCCGCCATTAAATGTGGAATTTTAAAAGCGCATATAAAAATCTGCAACATTTTTATAAATCTTGTCGGAATAGTAAATCCTCAACGACAAAGACGATAATAAATTATAGACTCGCTAAGTTCATCACAATGATAGATGTTCTCAAAAATAAATCACTTAAAGCTTCTTCTATACTTCAATCGACTTACATGTGCACATCGCTTCAGAAATTTAAGGTAACTTATTATATAGATCAATGAATCGATGTAAACCTTTCTGTTAAGAAAAACGTCAATAATTTTATACGTAACCACTATTCAGTAAAAGACTGCAAGTCATTATTTGAAGAAAAAAAATTATCTTAATCGAATTTCTGAAAACAAATTTTATAAATTCTAATTGATACAGACTTAATATTATAGTGAAATAGTCTATGTAAAGCTAATTATTTTTGGAATGATTTTTTTTAGATTTTGTCTGTAAAAAGAACTTGAATTGAAATTTTGAGTCGTGAAACTTAAGTAAAAATAATATTTATTAAAATATAAGAATTATCATGTTAAAAAAGCCTATATAACATTAGAGAAATACGAATAATAAATCACAAATTGAATATATTTCGAAATTCAGCTTTTCTCTCTCTCTCTCTCTCTCTCTCTCTCTCTCTCTCTCTCTCTCTCTCTCTCTCTCTCTCTCTCTCTCTCTCTCTCTCTCTCTCTCTCTCTCTCTCTCTCTCTCTCTCTCTCTCTCTCTCTCTCTCTCTCTCTCTCTCTCTCTCTCTCATTTACAAAGAGGAAGGTTGCACAGCAATCAAAATCTCAATTACATAATCCGAAAACAAAATGAATGAGATAAGAATAATAATGCGGAAGGTAAACTATATTTAGTCTGATCCAGTACATAGCTGCGTCCATTGTTTGTTCATCGAATCATATATAATACATTTAACAATATTACACCCTACGATAGCCGCAGCGTAATTGTATTTTTAATTAGAATTCAAAAAAATAGATTATCGTGTCGTAGCTATCACCGGTGATAAATGGTAATAAGGAAGGCTCTACCTGCTCTCCTTTTAAAAAGGCAAACACTCGGCGTTTTAACGTTTACGCTACCCCGACACCCGTACAGAATATACCGTACCAAAAAATTTGCTTTAGGTTGTAGACGAGCTTAACGCGTTAAAATCATCTTAGGTAGATCAGGCGTGATCAACTATTATAGTTCAAACATAACGTCCAGATTATCCTTCGCTTCATAAATGAATAAAACTTCGTTTTATTCTTGTTTAATTTTAAATTGCCTTTTTCGACAAGTAACGAATACATTTCGTACGTTAATCCATTCAATTTCAGATAAAATAGTGATATTATAAACAAATATTCTTTTACTCCAAATACAAATACTTATACTCCAAATTAAAATTTGTCTTTTGAGTACTTTAATAGTTTCTCCAGAACATAAATTAAAAAGCAAATTACAAGGTAGCTAGATCTTTGAATCACATTGTTTTCTTTACTACAATACGCCTTTCTTTATTGTAATGAATCATCTCTTACTGTAGCTAAGAATCTGTTTTGCTCAAATTACAACAATACTTTTATATATATATATATATATATATATACAAAAGTATATATATATTTTAAATCTTTAACAAGATTACTGAACGGTTTTTATCTAAATCGACAAAAATTATTGAACTAATTTTGTTTTTTATAAATAAATTAACTTAAAGGATTAAAAAAAAATGTTTCCGTACTGTCACAGCTTTTTTTGAAAACAAATCTGTTCTTATTTACTTCAACGCTATTTCTTTTCTTATTTTCCAACCGTTAAATATTATTAAAATAGTAAGGTTTCAACACCACCTTGGAAAAAAACAAAACATGTAATCGATTAATTATAAAAATTGTCGACACGTTACTTCCATAAAACTCAAAACATAAAAAATATATCGATACGCGATTAAATTTAAAAAAGAATAATAAAAATATTACTACTGTAAATAAATAAAATGTTAACATAATTCGTAAATTACATTCGCTTATAATTAATTTTTTAATACTACAAATTGAAAAGGAATTTATTGCCGGTAACTATTCGTATAAATCGATTAAATAAAAACCGAAAATTAAAATAACCAAAGAATTAAATACGACTGTACATAGCGTACAAGATAATATAATCGAACAAAAAAATAACTTAACTATATAAATGAGAAAATTGTGATAAACGAAGACGGAAATAAGCAAAAACAAAACAACAACAAAAAATATCATGAGATATTGTAAGAAAGAGACGGAGAACGAGGGAGAACGTAAGCGAGAAAGAGATAGTTTGATAGTCGGGACGAGTGAAATGAATAAGGAAGCGTTACAGCACAGACTGTACATAGATAGGAAGGATCGGTGAGGAAGAGCGGCGAGGAGTTTTCAACATTCCAGAGGTTGCCGATGTGGCAACACGGCAGCATAGCCGCATTCCTAGCATACCCCCCCACCATCCATAACACATTCTCATTATCTCTTGCTCGCTCTATCGAAATTCTCTCTCTCGTTACAGCAACTACTGTTGCTCTTGCTTATGATGAAGCCGCGAGCGAACACGCCACATAGACCGACGGGCTCGATGACTACCGCAAACGAAAAAAAAATTGAACCCCTCAATCCACTTCATTAAAAAAAAATTTACACGATTAAAAGCAGACTAAACAAATTGCGCGCTAAAATATGCGTTTAATATATAACAATATAAAAAGAACGATTAATAATTTTCGGCTAGTACCGAAAACTTTCTTATGACAGTCTGTTTTAAGTTCCTTAAAAAAAAAGGTCAACGTTTTTATACAACCCGAAAAATACTACCGACGTAAACCTCTAAAATCTGTTTCACCGATTACTTAATTGTTCGATTCAAATTTCGTTATACAAAATCATTTTTTCGTATTTTAAAAATAGGAATAAGTCACAAGATGTTAAATCAGCGTTTGTCGAATCGATTCGTAGCTAATCCATGCGATTTACAAAAGCGATTTCTAGTACATTGTTATGTCGGAAAAAACTCTTCTTTGACATACGCGATCGATTTTGCGTTATTTCATCGTTAAATTCGATAAACATACTCATTTGATGCCGTAACCTCCAGCCGGTCCAAAGTCTTATAGTTTTTTTGGAGCTTTACCAACAGTTTCTACCTATTGTTTCAATTATTCGCCTGTAATTCGTAGAAATGAATCCACGTTTTATCGACAGTAATAAATCGATCCAGATAATAATTTTGATTATTATCGTTTACAAATATCGTATCGTTCAACATAGTTTAAAAATTATCATACGATCGACTGTAAGCAAACAAGACACTCATTTTGGTGATATTTTTTGACATTGAAATATTCTTACAAGATATGAGTACGTTTAATCGAGTTGTTCACGCCAGCAATGTTATATATTCACTCTTCATCGGATGACGTTCCAAAACATCATTGATTTTTACAACGATTTCTGATGTTATCAACTTGGACATCCACTGTACGGTTATATTATTTTGCTTGTACGATCCAATTTAAATTCATAAAACAAAAAATAAAGCGATGGTATTAACGGTACCGAGTTCTCAAAGATATTTTTGAGCTTTGTATCTTGAAACGTTAAGCGTTTAACACATACAAAATACTTTTTTTCATTACAAAATAAAATGATAAAGTAGTTTACTTCGAAATGTTACAACAAACTAACGGATAGAATATCATAAAGTTTTGATAATTGTCATACAAATTATGTAACAGTGAGACCATTTGTTGCAAATCCGGATAATTATCTATGGCCTCTAAAAAAAAAAACCGGTCCTGGGAAGTTAGAAGCCTATTTTAATAATAAAAAATATATATATTATTTTCAGCCAAAAATATATATTATACTTATCGATAAACCGATGCTGATGTGTCATGTAAATTACGATGGTTTATTTAAATACCCGGCTATAGTAAAATGTTCCGAGGAGAAATTAAAAAATTCGAATTTTGCATTTTCAATTAACGACATTCCACAATCTACAAATAAAAAATCGATTCCAAAATTTTGGATCTATAATAATGTTTACGCCATAATTAAAAAATTCTTAAACCAACATGACAAAATTTGGTGCAGTTATGGATATACTATTCTATAGAAAACAAAAATAATTCTAGGAAAACAAAATTAAAAAAGTACAAGAGATAAACGGGTATGTAATAAATAGCTTTCTAGGTATTTCTATATCTCAAGAAAACGAATATTTGAACTAACGTAAACGGAAAATGGAATGTTTTTAATGTTTAATTTACCTCATACGTTGGAAGCTACTACACAGGAATATAACATGAAAATTCTGTACCGTAAAAAAAAAATGAAATTTTTTTTATATCTCCCCCTCGATAATATTTTCATAAAATAAAATTTACCCCCAAATGTACAGGAATTTATAATCCTCGAGCAACGTAGAATTAAATAGGTATGTACTTATAAAATGGACATTATATATATGAAATAAATAAGAACAAATATTTACGTCAATAATAACCTATGAATCTAAAATGAAATAGCTATAAAAAACAACGCACAAGAATATTCGTTTATTTATTTTTTTTGAACTGTGAATAATTATCATATAATTATAAAATTGTAATGATAATGTAATTATAATAAAAATTTAGGCTCTGTTGATGAATGACGCATGCATTCAATGTCGGTCTGGCAATAACAAATAAATAATAAAAGCTCAATTAATTAACAATGCAAAATCATTCTTATTATTTATTACATTAACAAATAACTTAATCAATATTAAATTCAGTATATAACATTTTCTAGGAATTTCTCCTATCTCACAATATATAATATAAAAAAAAATTAAAGACATAATAAATAAATCGTTTAATTACCTTAAAATAACAATAGTTATATACCATAATTTATTAACAGGAAAAACCTCTAAATAGCTTTAAAGAAAAAGATCGATAAAAAATCAACTGGAATAAATTAAACGATTGCTCTAGGCCCTAATTACATTCCCTCCCACAATTACGTATAATGAACACCTGGTTCAGGAATACGTTATGTATTTAAAAAAAAACACTCTCATACGTAGGCGAACGTTTGAGTTCAACCACGAAATGTTATTTTTCACTCGTTTCCAATTGGAAAATATAAATGAAAATAAAAATCACCGCAATGCGGTACTCTAACTGCAGCAGTTTTAAAACTGAAAAGTAATTACGGTCTGTCTCGGCTTTAAACCAAATACATTATAAAGTTTATTTTGTTGCCTCCAGACGTAAAGAAAAGCGTTCGGGTTTTCAGATGTAATCCCACATACCCAATCGTGTACCAAAAATACATACTATACAGATCGCATCACAATTGATGCGTAATAAGGCCAGATCTACAGCCACACACTACCGAAATTACAGACACTGGTATCAAGAATATGGAAAACGGGTGGTGGTTTGTGACAATGGACAAAAAAAACCCGTAGTAAGAGATAAACCAATCTTTCCAGAGGAAAGCCTAAAGGCCATTCCCCCGGCAATCAGCTTTCTTAAAGTAGCGGGCGTTCAAATCGTAATATTTAACTCAAGATGGAAATAACAAATCAATTAGAAACCGTAGTCATACTTTCAGCTGGAAGGTAAGTTCGAAAAGCAAAGTAAAATCATTCAGCGTCTAGGATGTCAAGACTCCATCGACCGCAGCAACCCGCAAAACTTTCAAAAGGATGACATCAGAAATCAGTTATTTTTCAGATTATAGAATTTGTTTTAAAATTAATTTTACACGTTCACAAATTCCGAGTAATATCACACTTAAAGGGCATCGCTTCAACTATGCCATTTTCGTTACCGACTAACGTCTAAAAATCAGGTCGCCTTCAACCGAATGGTTACGCCACCCGGCAAGGCAATATTACGCTTAAGAAATAACCGGACCAAGAAGTTCGTTATTTTTTTTTTTGTCTTCAGTCATTTGACTGGTTTGATGCAGCTCTCCAAGATTCCCTATCTAGTGCTAGTCGTTTCATTTCAGTATACCCTCTACATCCTACATCCCTAACAATTTGTTTTACATATTCCAAACGTGGCCTGACTACACAATTTTTCCCTTCTACCTGTCCTTCCAATATTAAAGCGACTATTCCAGGATGCCTTAGTATATGGCCTATAAGTCTGTCTCTTCTTTAACTATATTTTTCAAAATGCTTCTTTCTTCATCTATTTGCCGTAATACCTCTTCATTTGTCACTTTATCCATCCGTCTGATTTTTAACATTCTCCTATAGCACCGCATTTCAAAAGCTTCTAATCTTTTCTTCTCAGATACGCCGATCGTCCAAGTTTCACTTCCATATAAAGCGACACTCCAAACATACACTTTCAAAAATCTTTTCCTGACATTTAAATTAATTTTTGATGTAAACAAATTATATTTCTTACTGAAGGCTCGTTTAGCTTGTGCTATTCGGCATTTTATATCGCTCCTGCTTCGTCCATATTTAGTAATATTTCGTTCGTTATTATCAAGCGAATAATAGCAAAAGAAAAGTCAGTATAAAAACTATATGACATTAATAGAACAACCTTGTTATCAAGTATTCAAATTACAAGTTCATGAAACTTAAACCGGTAGTATAAATATGTAAGTCGTAGACCCAATTTATAGTTCAACATTGTTTGGTCTTCCTCCTTCCAGAGCCAAAATATTCCCAATTTCGTTATAAATAGAATCTTTGATTGTCGATCAACTGTGGTCGCACACATACACACATTAGTTTAAACAGACGGGTACAAAAGAATAAGTTCGGGTTGGGTAGACCGTTATTACTAACAGAATTCCAAGGGAATGGTAAAATTTGCAAGAGAAAATGGCTTCGATGACCTTTATCCTTAATAACAGAGGGGAAAATTTCAACAAAATAAACCTTTTTATTAAAAAAAAAAAAATGAGTTCAGGTAATAATAATTTGTATATATTAACAACGCAAATTGACAAGCTTTAGAATGTAACCCTAGACGAAAGCGTGTTTTCATTTAACTCGATGCCTTCAATTATCACCAAACTATAGGTATGATAGAAAAATGTCAATGAATATCTTTACTAAAAAAAAAAAAATTATGTCACAAAAGTCCCAAAAATGATATCACAATACAAATATAAAATAATGAATGGCCTGTTTCTTAACACATGTTTTAATCGTGACCTTCTTCCAGACCTATGATGACATTACTTACAAATTATTGTGGTTGAAGGAACATAAAAAAAATCGCATTCTCAAAAATACTTCGATTTCAACGCGAGGGGGTTGTGTTGAAAAGATTGATTTATGATTATTTTCATCGTACAAACATGAATTTCAAGTTAGTATAATTTATTTATTACGTGTTAATGACTCAAATGATTCTTAATTAAAAAAAAAACCTCTTATAAACAAAACGAACGCAAAAATAAACGTACAATGAATAACACATTTACAAAAATAAAATGTTAAACATAAAACAAAGGAATCTAAAAGAACGGGAACATTTGAATAAACTACTAACATCCTGCCGAACAGAAAGAAAAGAACCTACGCCGTGAATGTAATATAATTTAACAATTTAATGATCGATTACTAAGTTGACGTGCAACATTTACAACATTTTAAAAACTTTTAACGTAAAACTTATAGTATATGATTACATCTATTTAAAGTCAATTTTACATCGAAATTTTTTATCGCACGCTATCCAATAATAATAAAAACAACAGTATACAGTGTTTTCTTAAGATATCAACTACCTTTTCATTTACACACGAACTTGGCAAAAAAATCATACGTTTCAAGTAACACATATATTTTTTCGCTACGCTTAAGTCAAAGTATTAACAATAGAAAAAACTGGTCTTTCAGGATGTTAAGAAATCGATCAAACGACCCGTGTCCTTACCGTAAAAAAGATTTTTTAGATAAATGTAGACACATTAAAAAAAAAAAAATCATTAACTTTAAGGCTCATCTGTACCTTATATTCATTGAAGTAAACGTAATACGTTTTTACATTAAACAAAATCATGATTTGCAACAGGAAGACGACACAGAGGTCCCCTACATAATGCAGATATAAATCTTCTACCTCCACCCTTTTATACAAAGTATACATATGGAGAAAACCGTAGAACTTAATGCTAGTAGAATCGATTTACTTCCGGTCGACTATTCCTAATGTAAATTATTCGACTGACATCGCATACGGTAAATATAACAAAGATAATTTTTAATTAATCAACACGGCGATAGATGATAAACTTACTAGATAACACCGGTTCGATCTTCATTAAAATAAGCACAAAGGAGAATAATTTCCCTACGAAGAAAATAATAATACAACTACAGTAGAAATAACACGGAATGAAGTAACATGCGAAAATTTAAACGCCGTAATTTCTTAAAAATACTTTTACTTTCGCACATCGTTGTACACTTCATACTGTAAACATAGGCTAACGAACGAGCTATGATGCGATATCAGACCGTTAGTCCTATCGTTCTGATTTACGGGAAGGAGTAATCAGAAGTTTCTAACGACCGATCTATACTATTTCAACTATATCTACTTATGAGTATGAAATCCCCAATAATTCATTTAAAAAAAAAATTAAAAAAAAAATAGAAATAAAATTAAGGTAATGAGATGTTATAAAATCAAGGAAACGACATACCAAAAAGAATTTTGTTCCCGGCAGAGTAAGATAGAAAGATTATAAATAAATTAACTCCAGGAATTCATGTTAAGAAAAAAACCGGTAAAATCAAATAAACGTTCAGAAATTATTAATTTTTAATGCAGTGCAGCCATTTATGGCTGCGAAAAAAGACTGAAATATATACAGTATAAAAGTATACTGGATTAATGAAACTCGACGTGAAGAAAAAATTTTAAGACGACTTGAAAACAAAAAAAACCACGCCGTAATATATTTTTAAGAAAGCCGGGTTCAGAGATCATATTTTAAGGCGCTAGAGATAATCAGAAACGATATAAAAGAAGAAAAAGTAATTTAAAGGTTTCGAGTAAAGCAAATAAATCGAAATTAAAATGACATGTACGAAAAAATTAAAGACGATGACAAAAAATAATTTTACTTCAACCGTAATCCTCATCTAATTTCCTAAAAAGCACGAAAAAATTTTTTGATTGTCATTAATTCTCGTTTTTTGACGTAAGTTTCGTCCGCTAAAAAAAAAAAACCGATCTGAAAATCACACTTCTCGAAAGGAAATTCTTATCGACTGTACTTCCTTTCTTTTTTCCTGTTTAGCCTCCGGTAACTACCGTTTAGATAATACTTCAGAGGATGATATGTACGAGTGTAAATGAAGTGTAGTCTTGTACAGTCTCAGTTCGACCGTACCTGAGATGTGTGGTTAATTGAAACCCAACCACCAAAGAAAACCGCCGGTATCCACGATCTAGTATTCAAATCCGTGTAAAAATAGCTGGCTTTACTAGGACTTGAACGCTGGAACTCTCGGCTTCCAAATCAGCTGATTTGGGAAGACGCGTTTACCACTAGACCAACCCCGGTGGCTTCTTATCGACTGTACTAGGATGTAGTATTCTCAACATTAAAAAAAAAACAAATCGAGAGAGTTCCAAACAGTAACGAGGATGTTTCTATAATAAATCACCGTGTAGTGACATCTCGAAGGAAACCAGGAAGCTACGGCAAAGCCCCTCCACCGGGTTAACGTTGCTATGATCCGAATAATTACGCACGCTGAGAAGGAAAAATTGGAAAAGGGTAATTCATCGAGAAATACAACGCATCGGATTACGGAAACAAAAGGGAATACGAAATAAAATTAGCTGTAACTAGAACGATAACTAACAGTAATCAATCGAAAAAGAGAGAACAATTTATTAGCGAAATAATTTGAGATTAAGAATGTAATCTGAGATCTAAGAACCGAAGGAGAGGTACGATTTACGATTGAGCTAACAAAAACGGCATCAAAGAGATCATATAGAGGAAATCAAAAGAAAGTGTAAGGTTATGTGACGAATCAGTACTCATCAAATTTGATAGTGTACATAGTTATTTACTATGCCATTCAAGGACATATATTAAGGTTAAATCTTTATACAGGTGGCCCAGGAAGAAACTTTCACGCCAAGTTCTACCGGTAAAAATAACGAAAACGTCATTATAAACAAAGGTCTGAAAACGCTTTTTTTCGAGTTACGATTAGCGAAAGATTTCGTCCAATTTTCACCTTTTCTAGTAAAAAGAAGCCCTACTGTAATTTTTGAGACCCAAATTAAGGAATACAGTTGGTGGTTCCTCGTGTAATTTGAGTAAGGAAGTAGGATTAAATAGGTACCAGAACTGTAACTCCAGTAGTTTTAAAATATCCGACGTAACCATCGGCTTGGTCTAGCGGTGAACGCGTCTTCCCAAATCAGCTGATTTGGAAGTCGAGAGTTCCAGCGTTCAAATCCTAGTAAAGTCCTTTACACGGATCTGAGTACTAAAACGTGGATACCGGTGTTCTTTGGTGGATGGGTTACAATTAACCACACATCTCAGGAACGGTCGAACTGAGACTGTACAAGATTACACTCTTCATTTACACTCGTACACATCATCCTCTGAAGTAATTACCGGAGGCTAAACAGGAAAAAGAAAAGAAAAGATATCCGACGTAAAACACACTCGATATCAAAAAGCAAGATTTTTTAGGTTTGTAGTACAACAGTGTTGTTAAATAACTAATAAGTGCGGAAGATTTAGAAAAAAAATCTTGTAGAGAATTTAATTCTAAGAAAGTTAATGTATGTACTACCAACAAAAAGGAAATAAAAACTTTTAAAAATCGGATTTTTATTGAAGCAAAACAGACGAAAAATAAACAGAAAATGGTATTATCTAATAAACATTCTGTACCTAATAAACATTCTTCGGTGTTTCAGCATTTACGAAAGAAAGGGTCATTTTTAACCTTTTCGTTTTCTGTTGAACGTCTAGGCACTAATTCAAGGTGAATTTCACGTCGCACTGGTTTGTGAAAAACCAGTATAGCGCAACCTACGGAAAGAAAATCTTTGCGCCAGCAGAAGATTCAAAATTTGCCGCCAAAAGATTAGGCCCGGCGGTTAAACTTCTGTCATCGGTTACTAAACAACGCTGATAAGGTATACTCAATTTTATTTACCGATGGAGCCACCGCTTTTACGAGGAAAAATCTTCCATTCTAAACGGTCATTTATGGAGCGAAGGCAACCGACATAGTACTGTGGAAACTAGATTCCAACGTACATTTCACATTAATGTTTGGTCTGGCATTATTTACGACAAAATTTTTGGACCGTTTTTGTAAGGTTCTGCAAACTTACGGGAAATGCATACGTTCATTTCTTGAAAAACGATTTGCCGGCTCTTTCGGAGGATGTACCTTCACAAACTAAATTGGAAATGATTTTTCAGCACGATGGTGCAATGCCGCATTTTACTTTAGCGGCTAGAAATCACTTGAATGCTAATTTCGTAAACTGGATTGGAGCGATCGATCGATCACCACGATCATCTGACTTAACGCCACTGGATTACGGCATTTGGAGCTATATGAAAACGATAGTACACTGACAAAAAGTTAATAATAAAGAAGAGTTACTCGTTAAGACACGAAATCGTATTCGATTTATACGAAACTATCCTGAGAGATACGGAAAGCCTTGGAAATACTTTACGGCGGACAGAGTGCTGTGTACATTATGAAGGAGGGAATTTCGAACAATTACGCTAAGTTTATTATTATTCTATTGCCGTTTATCATTTCATGTATTTTATAGTTGTTTTGCTATATTAAGAATAATTTTTATCAGGTACAAAAAGAATAATACGATTTTCTGTCTATTTTCCTGTTTCCTTCATTAAGTTTTATTTACTTCTTATCGGCCGAATTTATATTAATTTTCTAAGAATTAAATTCTCTACAGGATTTTTTTCTAAAACTTCTCAATTTATTGGTCATTTAACAAAGCTATTGTACTACAAACATCGGATATCTTAAAACCTGCTCGAGTCGGTTCTAAGATCTATTTTAATCCTATTTCCCAGCTACAGGTAGATCGCAAAATATCCAGGAGATGAAATCCGGGCCGAGTCTTTCGCTAGGTGTGACTCGAAAAGAAAGCGTTTCCAGACCTATGTTTATATGAACTTTTTCATTATTTTCACCGGTCCAGAAAGTTCCTCAATTTCTTCGTAGGGCACCTTATTTACTTAAAAATAATGTTAAGAAAAAATATCTATAAATATATATATATAGGGTATAAGCCTGCTAAGGAAAGATGGCTGAACATACTAGACGTTAAGCTGAGCAGAATAGTCTCGATAAAAGTGTACGCGAGGAATGTACTTTTCTTATGTAGTGAAATTTGCAAAAAACAAAAGGTTTCTTAATATACTGTATACGATAATGTTTAGTAAAGCTGTACGCTTTCCGGAATGGCCGGAGCAACATTTAAACCTAACATGAGCTTCGTTTTTTAACATTTAAAACAAGAAGATAAAAACTTCTGTTTCTTTATATGAAATTAATATAATACTATCCACAACCGTATATAAGAGATTTTTATTCTATAAATATTTTATCGGTATTAATATTTAATCGCTCGGTTAACATTTAGCCAATAAACTCGCCTGATATACATTAGACTGTAGATATCACACGGTTTTCTTGTAGATTCCAGCACAGCACCGAAAACTTTAATCCAGTTTTATCAAGACTGAAGGAAACTTATATAAAAACTATCCAATTAATCGGTGAAAGACAGAACTGTACGAAATGAGAAAAGATGTTGAACTACGAAACGACTATAAGACGCCAAACTTCAATTCGGAATGTTACAAATACCCCCAAAAAAAATCTAATAAACAAATGTTGAGCTTACTTCTAATAAATCCTGGGCAGTATGAAGGTACTCTCTTAACATCTCCTCTTGAATCCTCCTCCATTCTAACCTAGGATCTTCTAATTGTGTACTATCTGTAAAAACAAGGAAACAAAAATAAATACGGAATTATAAAAATAAATTTACCCACATAATTTAATTTTTACCACAAAAAAAAAGGAAAAAGTACTTATGAATCATTTTGTTTCATATAATACCGAACAGTGGCGGCTTGTGTATAGATAGGTGTGTGTAACTGCAGCACCCCCCTATTTCCACTTCGTATTATCGTTAACATTTAATATAACGAGTCCTTTTCTTTATACTTGTACAATATATAATCCTTAAGCTTAATGACCGTTCCCCGATTTATGAAAAAGATACACAATTTTTGTATGGAACTGTACGTTTCACAGTTCCAGCGGCGTGGTGTTTGGCTGTTGTGCGCATGCGCACATTAGGAAGCTGAACGCGAGGCTGCGAGGGATGTAGAGCACTGTCGCTCCTGCAGTGCCGGCCCTGGCGTGTTGGTGGAAGGTAGTTCTTTCTTGCTCCGCGTGTGTAGGGAACGTTCCTTGTTTGTTCCCTGTTCTAGTTTAGTCGGCGGATGGAATATGAAAGCGTTTTAGTCGTTTTTTCAGTAGCGATCAAAAGATGGCGGAAAGCAAGGGCTACTTTGACTGCCAAATCTGTCCAAAAAAAAAAACCGGCTGGAAGGGCGAAAGAGAAGGTAATAAGTAAAAAATAATTATGTATTTGTTTTTGTGTATATAGAAATTTAAATTAAACACCGTTGGACTGTAGTGTTTTTAAGAGGACATTTTATCATGTTATTATCTAATAGTACTAAAAAATATTATCTTTATTGAGATTTTCTAGAAAAATATTTTTTTCGAGCAGCACCCCCTACTAAGCTACGAACCTCTATCGATACCGTAATATCTAGAACAGCATTCCGTACCGGTAAAGGCAGGATAATAAAATATGAATTATATTAGGATCGGAGCAGTTACTGTCAATACTCTCAACGTTAACCGACGAGGTGATTAAATAAGTGTTCCTATATCAACAATTACTTCTAACGATCGATGAACAGATCGTGAATAAACTATTCTACATCACCTATCTGCATTGTTAACCATATGACGCAAATATAAAAGAGTCGTAAAATTTAATCGTTTTTGTATTATCAATAGTCATAATTAAATATTAAATCTAAAATTTGGACATAAAGTTTATTTTTAATGCGAAAAAACTAATTGTAATTTTAAAAGTAAAATAACATAGAAAATCGATTCAATTTGTAAATTAAAATAATTTTTCCCAACTAAATTGTTTTATTTTCTTATTATTTCGTTGTCTTAATCATCTTAAAAGAGAGATAAAATTTCGAAAGATTGACATATTTCCATAAAGCAAGGCTTATCACTCGTAATATCTTGCAGTACTATTTAGTTTTTTAATTTAAAAAAATCTGATGTGGACACTACATGACTTCCTTGTACGCCTATAAATTACAAATACACATTTTTAAAAGTACATAATAAAATTTTACGTCATTAATAACTTTATTTCTTTTATTGTTGTTACTGAATATTATTGTTTATTGTAAACATGTTTTTACAATCGAGGTTAATTTATTAATAATAATTTATATGAGATAATTTAATAATATTAATAAATCAATATATTTAAATTAAAACGAAGTAAAAAAAAAAAAGAAGATAAAGTCCGATTCGAACCTATATGCCTTCCTCTTGTAAGAACTAATATTTCATTAATTAAAATTTTATTTGGCTATAACTCTGGAACCGATGAAAATAAGCACCGCTTACAATACACCGTTGAAAAGCTATCGATAAGGGCTCTTATTACTGCAGCTAAGAAGAAGTCCAAAATCCATTTTGTTCTTTGACTTTGGGCTTTTTTTTTGGGACATTTCTGGTCAAGTAGATAGCAAACAAAAAGGGAGGTGCACAACTAGATGTTACAACAGTCCTAATTACAAAATTTCAACATCCTACGACTAATCGTTTTTTAGTTATGCGAGATACAGACGTACAGACGTCAAGACAAAACTAGTCAAAATGGATTCAGGGATGGTCACGATGGATATTTCCGTTGAAATCGGAAAACCGAAATTTTTCGCGATTACAATACTCTCTTTTCATCGTACAGTAAAGAAGTAAAAACAAATATTAATACCAACTACTCAAGTCAACATCATCTCGACAATAACTTTCGAATATTTGATGGAATATCAAACGAAAAACTTAACATCGAACTTTGTTACTACTGTATACCTTAATAAGTTTACAATACTTCTGTTCCTTTATTATATGAAATTTAAATAATACAGTAGACAACCGAATTCAAACAATTTTTATAAATAAATATTTTGTTCTTATTAATATTTAATAATAGAAAATACTGAGCAGTTTCCATTCTTTGATCGAGTAATCGGTAAATTCGAAAGCCATCAATCAGATGGCTTTCGAATTTTGATTTTTTTTTATTCTCAGACTTTTAAAATAATTAGAAAACTGAAATCTGGTAGTTATTTAAAACATTCTTAATAGTAAAAAGTACGCACAAAATATCTCATTAACCCTTTCAACGGTTGGAAGCGTTAATAACAATATTCTTTTTGCGGTTATGGATTTGGAAATTTCATTATCTCTGAAGAGTTATATAACAATCTCGAAGAGGATGAATTTAAACTTAAAACATATGTCTGTTTGAATCGTGTCAAACTGTACACGGTCATTTATAAAACGGTTACCGATAATCTTAAACTTAAGTTTTAAAAAAGAAACCGTATATAAACCCCTAACAAACTTCAAACCCAATTATAATCGATTTAAAATCTAATACTCTGGTACATGCTTGCAAAATTTATATGCAGATATTTCTTACCGCTCGCGTACAAACATTAAAAAAAATCATACAAACGTAGAACCCGTAAACAGGTAAACTTGTTTGATCTACTAATATTTCATAGAATTCTATACCTTCTGAGTCAAATCTAATTATCAGATTATATAACAGTAACTGACGTCAAAATTTTCCATTAGTAAATAGAACGGGCTTGATATATAAGTTCATTACATTAGGCCCGATAGTTTTTATTTTCAATTCGGAATAGGATTAAAATGACGTTGCGAAATAGAAAAAAATAGAACGGTTTCTAAAAAATATCAATTATATTTAATTAAATTATCCCTTCTGTTAATAATCAAACAAATAAATTAATCGAAAATGCTTTTTTTAACACTGTAGCGATCGGATCTGTATTTTAATTACGTAAATTTACGTACAATTAGATCACGGCACATCTAAAATCTATGGTAAAACAGAATTTTTAAACCTAAATAATATGAAATGAAAAAAATTCTTTAAATATAGAAATAACAACAAAACTATATCAGAAAATAGATTTTTATAAATGTTAAACGTATAAATATTCAAACAGACAGATGATTATAAAAAGAGATAGTTGTTTTACAAGTTGATTCGAATAGAATTACAAAATCCATACTGCATAGCGTATAGTAAAACAAATGAACCTAACTGGAGTAAGTATTTAGTGTAGCAATAATAACATATACAGTAACATTTAAGTTCACTGACATTTATAATCTAACGCCAACCAATAATTATGGAACAACACTCCATAATTATATATATATATATATATATATATAAAACTCACGAAAAACTTTACGTCACCCGAATATAAAATACACATACACATAATGAATAATTATACAATCTTTTTTATAAATATTTTCGGTTTTATTATCGGAAAATCATGTAGTTTCCATACTTTCAAACCGAAGGAATAAATATATAACAAATTTCATTAAAAGTTAGAACAGATATAAACCAATTTATAACTCGAATATTTTGATCTTAATGTTTAATGTTTAAACCTATGTTCGTTTAAAATTTAAGAATCGCTGGACCGACTTCGATAACTGTTTTTACTAGATTTTGAAGTTTCAAAATCAAGTATCACATCATTCTGATGTGATTTTCACATCAGAGTTCTTTCTAATAATTTCATCGCTTACAAAAGCGATACACCTTCCAAAGACAAGAAGCCGTAATTTCATATAATAATAGTAACAATATTTTGAGTCGACAACTTAGAACAGCGTTTCTCAACCTGGGGGTCGCAAAATTAGCGTACAATTTTACACGTAAACAACAATAAAATAATATTACGAGAAAAAAATCATTTATTATAAATATTTTACTTACATCAATAAATACATATGAAAAGAAAATAAGTTAACGAGACGAGACGGTCGCGTTTGTTTTTCATTTAAAAGTTTCTCCATACGTGGCTCTACGTTAAAAACACGCGAAAGCAAACTGTTTTCAAATAATAAAAGACGACCGATTCCTATATTTACTTTTTAGCGCGATCACGGAGAAAACCCCTTTTCACAGAGGTAAAACGTGGCGAAAAGGAATTAAAATTTGCAATGCTTCTGTGACAAAATTTCCTTATTCGCTTCGACAAGCAAGCCAAAACGTATCTTCAGATAAGAATTGTAGTATGATGTTTTATGGGCCGGCAATTCGATGAGCCGGTCGTGAATTTCAACCGGTAATTTAGCAGCTGCAACAACGTTTTCGGTAAATGGATTCGGTAACCGTCTCATCGAGAAATCATATATTTTATCTTCCAGAAAATACTAAGCCAACTAAAGTTTTAGCTCATGCAAATGCATCTTCATGCTACCAATAGTGTCTTCTTCATCCAAATTTTTCTCGATCTAAAAAAAAAATCGCAAGCGAATGGAAATATATCAACTTTTTTTTTTTTTTGCTCTGAAAGCGAATAATCCAGATATCAAGCTTCTTAATGAAAGCATGAACAACTTTTTTATTAATAAAAATCACATCTTTGTAAATTCACAATTAAGTCGTTCAAATGCGAAAATACGTCAAAGAGTCAAAAACAACATATGCTCATTATTCTGTAAAAACAATAAAAATGACGTTTGTTTATCCTGTTAACTAATTCATCTAGCAATTCCAATAACTGGGTTAACATTTTCCCCCGCGTTAGAGATTTTTACTTTTCGCCCGTTTCATCGCATAGTTTAGCAAACATCCTATTCTGTAACGGGTTGACTTCTAATAAAATTAACCATTTTTACAGCTTTACAAACAGTTTGTTTGAGATTTTCCGGCATATTTTTTTGTGGCGCAAGAGCATGTCTGTGAAGGAAGCACGCGTCCAAGCCGCCCTTGGTGTGAGACGATCTTTTAATTTTTTTCAGAAATCCACTGTTCTTTACTGTTAACGCCTTTGCACGATCACTACATGCTGAAATACATTTTGTTTAATCTATGTTACAGTTTTTAGTAGCTTCTTAAAAAACATCAAAAATACACTGTCCTGTTGCACGACCAGGTTTTGTAAACAACATAATTTATTTGACTGATTTGTCTCTAACCCATTCATATCTCACAAAACATACGAACTGAGAAATATTTGCCATATCTGTTGATTCATCAAATTGAATACTAAAAAAGTTCACTTCAACTCACTCGCTGAATTATTTGATCGCCAAAATTGGCAACCATGTCATCGATTTGCCTTGATACTGTGTCGTTAGGAAACGGGAATCTTTTTTCATTTTTCTGCTTCTTCCTCGCTTATTAAAACACTGACCACATCAATTTCAAAAAGCAATATGAGGTTTTCTGCGATTGTACGGAGTTTGTACATCTTAGTTACTCTTAATGTTACGATGTACGATGCTTCGAGTGTAGTTTTGGGTCGACAAATAGAAACTTGTTATCCCACCGGGTTGGTCTAGCGGTTAACGCGTCTTCCCAAATCAGCTGACTTGGAAGTCGAGAGTTACAGCGTTCAAGTCCTAGTAAAGCCAGTTATTTTTACACGGATTTGAATACTAGATACCGGTGGGTACCGGTGTTCTTTGGTGGTTGGGTTTCAATTAACCACACATCTCAGGAACGGTCGAACTGAGAATGTACAAGACTACATTTCATTTACACTCATACATATCATCCTCTGAAGAATTATCTAAACGGTAGTTACCGGAGGCTAAACAGGAAAAAGAAAAGAAAAAAGAAGAAACTTGTTGATTTCTCAAAGTATGTCGTTTTCTTTCGAAAAATCCCAAGGGTTTGCTTTTAAGAACCGGATGTTCAGTTTCCAAGTGTCGAATTAATTTTGATGGCTCGTGCTATCATCGGAGAGGACTTTAAAGCAAACAACGAGCTGTAGCTTTCCATCCGATGAAGCAAAAGCACTTAAATAACAGTCACTGTACAATCTTGTCTTTATACCGATCGATTCAGTGGATGTAGACGGCTGATTTCGTTTTTTCGCAAATCTATCCATTACGCATAAGAATCTAACTGAAAAAAACCCCAGTTACACAGTTTGACCGCATACTCTCTCTCTCTCTCTCTCTCTCTCTCTCTCTCTCTCTCTCTCTCTTTTTCCTGCTTAGCCTCCGGTAACTACCGTTTTTAGATAATTCTTCAGAGGATGAATGAGGATGATATGCATGAGTGTGAATGAAGTGTAGTCTTGTACATTCTCAGTTCGACCTTTCCTGAGATGTGTGTGGTTAATTGAAACCCAACCACCAAAGAACACCGGTATCCACGATCCGGATTCAAATCCGTGTAAAAATAACTGGCTTTACTAGGACTGCATACTAAAAAACCGAAACCTCAATTACTATTATTATTTTCAATGCTTTTAAAAGCTTAAATAAAGGCACCAGAGGCACGCTTCGCATTCGAAACTAAACTCGCATTCTGTAATCCCTTACCCCTCTTTTATACTGCTGAGAGAACGACGTTTTCAAAAGTACCATATGCGTGTTCCAACATGACGCTCTCACAGCGAATATTAAGCGAGCAGACCAAATTACAAGATGAAGCACACACATATCAAGTTGGAACCTGTAAATCGCTCATATTTGTACACTTTTTACACGCATACCCGTCGTTATCTACTCGGCTAAATAGTTTTAACTAGATTTCATCGGGTTGGGGGTCACGAAATATCCGTAATATATATATTTTTTTTTACTTTTTAGGAGGTCAAAAAGCTAAAAAAAAAGTTGAGAACCACTGCCTTAAGAGTAATGAGATACGGGCTACTTTGATCGAAGCGTTTGTCCGAAATACTTGCTAATAATCTAAAAATGAAGTATAGGGTTCCCATATCTTTGTGGTTTGTTGAAAATATTACGTTCTTTAATAAAAGTGAGAAAATTATCATTTATTAACGTGTCGTTACAATGACAACTACTTGATCACGGAAGAAAAGGAGGAGTGTTGAAATTCGGGGGAGAGGGAATATCAAAGACGTGCTGCAATATAGAAGCGAAAATACTTTTATTATCATTATTTATATTATCGTGGAAAAGAAAGACAAATTAACGACGATGTGTGTACACGTAATCGTGGAGTTAAGAACAGAGAAATGACATTTTTTTAATTTATTGGATTGTCTTCCTTTGTTTGTACCGTACGATACAAAGAACGTTTTCAATCGTTTTGCGTTATCTTCAGAGATCGGTGTTACTGTTAAAAAACGCTTTTATTAGGTAGACGTTTAATTAACAGACTTAATAGGTTTTAAAAATTAACATATGATAAAAATATTTATAAAATTTGAAATATATCTGGTTTTGTATTATATTGAAAACAGTCCATTTAATCCGTTTGAAAATACGTATTTGTCCATCATTAAAAAAATTTCAAGTAAGATCAATTTACGGAGAGTTCATATATATTATTCTTCACCGTGTTAAATTTACTGAATGATTTTTTTTTTTAAGTTATATAAAATATATTTCCTTATTCTTTGCAATTAATATAATTTCCTGTATTTCCTTTTCAAACTTCTTACAGGCATTTTTTTTCTATCTTCGCGTACTATGATACGCTACTGAATTAACTCGACTAATAAATTCTAATATAGATTCTAATAATCTTTCTTACGTTTTTAATGATTTTGTATTGTAAATACATGATAATACTCAACTTAAAACAAGATACTTATCGTTATTTTTAGTTATTTTTTATTATAAACGGGATAATGAAGAAACGGCTGTACATTACTTTGTACAATGCTTTCTTTTCCTCCGTACATTACGCAATAACAGGATTCAAGAAGCCCTCGCAAGTAAAAGCTCAATGAATTCACTTTAGTTTACACTAGAGTTCGAAGGGCTGCATTCCTTAGTCGACGAATTCATACTCCTCCCACAGACGAAGAAAAAATAAATAATTTTTACAAATAATTTAAATTTTTTCAAATAAAAATTTAAAATAAATAATCGACGTAATAACGTAAAAAAGAAATGCGTAGGAAAGAAGTGCGTACCCGGTTAGGCTACAAAATATAAATTTATTTACGAGTGTAAAGTAAAAGAGAATCTATCAAACAGTATCATTAGAAAAGAATCTGAAAGAATCACAACCGGTAAAACTTTCTTGGAACGCAGCGGCACGTCTTGTGACGCAATCAAAATGTTAGTAGAAAGAGAGAGAGAGAGAGAGCGAGAGATTACTACATACTACCGGTATATAATACGTATGAAATAGGCCTACCAAAAGAATTCCTTTTAGTACGAACATATTTCTGCAATAAATTACACATTAAATACGTAACACGTGTACCAAATTTTTTTTTCTTCTTTTACTTACGACAAACTGATAAATAATTCATCGACACATTTTTCTTTCATTAATTCCAAGATAGGATTTCCAACAACAAACCGATTAAATTGGAACGTTACGAAATATACTCGATAGCATCTACTTTCAAAGAAATTCACCCGCTTTCACAGTAATATATTCGACCTTAAAAAATAAATCGCTAGATTATCGTTGAAATCATCTACATTTCGACAAGGTTAATACAAAATTTAATCGCACGCGATAAAAATTATATTACAGTAAAATCAAACGATTCTAGGAAAATCTTTAGATATCATCACGCTATAATGTTCCTTGTCATTATCGTAAACGCGCATTCTGACACCGAAAATGTAAAAAAAAAACCAACCGATCCTTTTTCATATTTATTATCATTATTATATTAGTATTACAATCGCGAAAAATTTAGGTTTTCACATTTCAACGGAAATATCCATTTTGACCATCCCTGAATCCATTCTGATTAGTTTCGGCGTGACGTCTGTACATATATATATGTATCTCGCATAACCCAAAAACGATTAGTCGTAGGATATTGAAATTTTGGATTTAGGACTGTTATAACATCTAGTTGTGCACCTCCCTTTTGATTGCAATCGACTGGATCAAAAGTGTCCAAAAAAAACCAAAATTTAAAAAATTTGTATTTTGGAATTTTTCTTAACTACAATAATAAGCTCTCATCGAGATCTTATCAACGATATATCATATGCGGTACTTATTTTCATCGGTTCCAGAGTTATAGCGAAATAAAATTTTAATTAAATATTTGGATCTTAATCTTACAAGGGGAAGACACATCGGTTCGAATCCGACTTCATCTCGTTTTTTTTAATTTAAATATATTGATTTATTAATAATTATTAACCTCTGATTGTAAAAAAAACTTACGATAAATAATAATTCAATAATAATTTTTTTTTTAAATATGAAAAAACCAAAAGTTATTAGTGAAATAAAATTTTATGTATTTTTAATTTTAATTTAAAGATTTTTACAGAGGTTAATAATTATTAATAAATAAATATATTTAAATTAAAAAAAATATATATGTATAAGAAGTCGGATTCGAACCGATGTATGCACGGTTACGGATCCGACACATTTTCATTACACCACATAACTACTTGAGCGATGTGAAACAAAATTAATATATAAACTAATACAAAATGCCGGTACGGACACCACAAAAAAAAAGTGATGCAATGTGATGTCCATCCCGATGCAATTCTGTAACTGTCCACTTTATTAAAGAACTGTAGGATCGTATCTCACTTTCAAATAAATAAGTTTCAATGAAGTGCAACAAATAATGTGTATATGTAATTTAAGAGGCGTACAAGGAAGTCATGTGGTATCCACAGTAATCTTTTTTTGTCGGTTCTCGATCACATAAAAATAGGAATACGATTTAATACGCGATAAATTTTACAAACAGAAGGGACCTGTACATATCGATGTATATTTTCTCTAAAACAATTCCAGGAAAAGGGGTGATTATTTCTTTAGGAACCCTATAACCATTGCTTTCTTAATTTGAAGAAAACATAATTTTTCTAACGACAAAGATCTATTAGCTAAAGCTCAGCGAATAAAAAAAAAATCGTCGATCAGTAGTTACTTATAGTTTCTAATTCGGATGAAAATGTAAACGAGAGATTTTTGACGGACATCTTAAACATTCCTCTCTCGGCGGGTTTTTTTCTTTTCCACCGATTCAAAAACCGATCTATACTGTACAATAGATAGGGGCGGTAATAGATAAGGCTTTATACCTCAAAAACAATGTCGAATACGCACAGAAGTACTTTTGTCATATTATCTTAAGTAAAAACATATCATCGTTACAGGATAAACAACTGATTGAATATTCCGAGATATACAATCGTATAACTGTTCCTGCGATACACATTGATCTTAGCCAAGTGACCGAGAACTAGCTAAATTCATACTGGTGATGGCGGAACTGATAGAACATATGTATAATTTGCTAATAAATAGACTGATAGCGCAATAAAGCGATGATCTATCATATAGAATCATATTTTTCCCTTTTTTCAAAAATAAAAATTATTCAGATCACCGCCTATTATATTACAAAAATGTTTGATGTTAAATTTACCGAAGATTATCGATAACGTCGATAACAACCACGAAATAATTAAAACAGGAAGTAACTTCGGAGCGATAACTGGAAAAACAAACATCAGAACTATATCGACTGCAAAAAAAGTTCTTTATTCTTCTGAAGTACTATAATGATAAAACACAAATTTACGTTTATAAAATATTACTTTAATAAAACACCGATCGACTTGATTTAGAGAGAGAGAGTCAAAAAAGTTGACAATGCGGTTACACGATGAAAGTATCAATTGAAAAATGAGAACACTCCTTATCATTCCAGTAATTATTAGGCGTCAAAATTCTTATCTGTTAACATATTAGTTACGGTATTAACACACAAAAACCAGTAGATATTTTTCGATTCCTTACATTATTTTTTCTTTCTAGAAACATATTTTTTGCTAAATTTCTGTTTTCTGAGATACGGAGTGTTTTTTACAGGATAAGACGCATAGTGGAGGCCCTGATTAAAATAATAATAATAATAAAATAAAAACAAATAAATCAAAATTCAACAGCTTGTATAAAAAATATCCATACAAATTATTCATTGAATAATGAGCACAAAACAATAATAGATAACAAGTAAAAAAAAGTGCATTCATATTAAAATTTATAATTGAACGATTAATTTATGATACAAACAATCTAATTATATGGAATTTGTACCGTATTATAGTACTATAAACGTCATTTCTATCATAGAATAAACGGCAAAAAATATATATATTTTTTTTAAATAAAGAAATAAATATATTAATCAATTATATAAACCGCATAATGACGTAAATAAATTCCAATTAAATAATTTTATTGAGAAATTCCTGAACTTTTTTAACGCGGGTCGTAGTTGTCAAATAAAGCATAAATTAAGCTACGTAATTAATTTATATAAAAAAAAATAATAATAAAGCTATAAATAAAAAAAAAAACTATAATAATTATATTATCAAGCTATAAAAATTCTTTTCTCAGTAGCCTAAAGTTGCTTAATTATAAAAAAATAATAAATAAACAAAATAGACCGTTATATCCAAAACAATGCTATTAAATATTACTTAAGATATCATTATCGTACTTTAACAATTTAAATTTAATCCTAGACTACCTTCAAACAGAGGAGGGGGGCTTGGTAAACAGTTTTATCGTACAGTTGGATACTTATCCTCAAAATCTTCACAACCCTGAGGAAGGTTGTTCTTTAACAGGTTCGCGACGGCCGCCAAAATACATAGGTTTTTTATTTGCCGTAGTTGTTTACACGTATACTTACAAACACCCGGACATTTTCTTTCTACTTATTTTGATGACATGAAACAAGCATAATTTCAAATAAATAAAAACTCAAATCATTTTTTTTTTTACTTGTTTACGTGTACCCTATCGGGTACAAGACGCGCTTTTTTATGATATTATAACTCCTCGTGCACCCGTGCGGGTGCACGAGCTCTCTTATTCCTCCGAGCCTGCCGCTAGGGGCGCCACTAGTAGTATTTACTGTATTTCATTTTATAATTTAAAAAAATAAACGTTTTAATGTAGAATTTGTATTACGCAAAGTCTGAAATATTTATCTGAATAAAATAGTTATTTGTAACCTTTTATTACATACTCTTAGATCTTTTCATACGATTCTAACGTCTGATTTTAAAAACCTATAGTACGGCTAGACTAAAAATAAATGCTATATAAGAAACAGTGGAAACGCGACCCCGTTGGGGGCACGACGCACTTTACTAACGGGCAGAGTGCGTCTCTCTCTCTACGGGTACACGACGTCATTTAAAAAAGAATTCGTGTATCCGTACAGGCGCACGACGTCGCGAACCTGTTAAGATCCTGTACCTGTATTCGGATGGATCTTTAATTCCGGAAGAAGGTTTTGCAGATAAAATTTACAGAGAAGGCTTGGTTTATCATCCTGGATAAATTTAGCCCGAATAACTATAAAAGGATAGGGACCTGCTAACAACAGTCGGTCTAAAAAGAATTTTCATCAGGTTGTTGATCAATACCTGTTTTTCCGATGGAAAATGATTTTTTCTCTCACCACCCCCACCCGTTTTCCTTACACGCCTTTCCATTTTTCCGTTAACGAATTTAAACGGTTAAGTCAAACCTCGCTATATACCGTGTTCTTTATGAAACTATATAAGGCCGTAATGCTGTACGATGCGCCGTCTTGGCTCATCGAATACAGTACAAAGATAAGACTTCGCTACGTCCTCCGTTTTGAGAACATCAGGACCCGTAAATTAATTAGGGAACGTCCTTTCCTGTCCTGCGGTCAAATATTAGGCCTAACGGCTGAAATGCTTATCGGATAAAGCTGGATCTTCACACATCCACGGTGGAATATCCATCTACATCCTTTAAAAAACACATCGATTAAGAAAAGAATCAAACACCGTTGAATTTTTTAAAGAATATAATCGCCAAATGCAGTGCAGGAGTGAATATGCCATCAAAATAACGTTAGGACGGTAAAAGACAAACAACGGCGGTTTGGGAACGAAATAACGAAGTAACAAATAAATCGATTTATGAATTTATAAAATCGTTCCAGAAACAACATTATGTTTGATTAAACAAATTAAATCTCATTCTACAAGTAATTTATTTCGAGATTTTACTGGTCAAAATTCAGAAATCCAAGTTAAAACGCAAAGCGGGGATCGATTGCCGGACGGGTGATCTGCTTCTTGCTAACCTACGACGCGGTACACCTATCTATCCCTTCAGTTTACATTCCCGACACAACTTCAGACAACCCGGTAAATCCTACGTATGTGTTTACGCTTTCTAAATTTTAACGGGTTAAAAATAATTCAATATTAAAAAAAAAAATATATATATATATATATATAGAAATAAAGATACAAACCGTCAAAAAAGCGGTAGACCTTCAAAAGGTCGATTGAGATCAATGAAGAACCTATGTAGGAATTAAAAATTTAAATGACTACGGTGGCATCGATTATTATCGATTGGTTTTAATCGTTAAAAAAAATTCAATATTTAGATCTAATTACGCGGTAGCAAATCATCTTACCTAAACGTCGCCAACATTAGTTGATTTTGTAAAATATTTGCTAAAAATATCAATAACTTACGACAAAATAGAATATAATTTTTTTATTTATTCGTAAAATTAAGGAAAGAAAATCCTTATGAAGTAATATGCTGCACACGCAGCACTGTGATAAAATACTATTACTGTTTTGAATACAACAAGAATTACCTTTTACTTGAAAAATGTAAAACCTATTACTATTTATTAGTCATTTTAATTAGATTTAAACCTGAATAATACGCATTAAATAAATATTAATAATAAATACCTTAAATAAATACTATGCATAATAAAATAATACGCATTAAATAAATACTATAAAAAACAAAAAAAAAACGAAATACGTTACATTTTAGGAAGCCAACACACATCGTAAACTTTTAAAATGAATTCCAAATCTTAAAAACGATAAAATATTCCTTTTCATGAGCTTCATAAAACAACAGATAAAATGATTACCCCCTCTTTGGGAGACAAACCGACAAAAGAATAGCTCAATCTTCAATTTGAACCACTGTAAACTTTTACCCGCAGGAAATAAAAAAAAATTCCATTAAAAAAATATATAAAAAGGATTATAAAGATCTGTTTAACCTTTATAAAATGCCATGTCAATTTTGTTTACAATTTCACTTGGTCAGATAGAAAAAAAATAATCCAGTCACCAATTTTTTTTACATTTTTTATCCTTTCTTGTCCTTATCGTCCACTTTAACTTTATAAATCTGGAATTCCAGAAAAAATATTTGAAATGAATATTTAAAGAATTATTTTCCTATCTATTTATTCCTTACTAACTTTCCTAGCATCATAGCTCTAGAACTACAATGCAAGAAAGTACTGTAATCAGTCAAAAAATATGGGGTTTGGGTTTTGCATTTCTCGACGTTTCATGACCCAGGAACAAAAAAAAAAACTGAGTGAGAGATAATGTTCGTACGTATGTACGTGTGTTGGCGTGTTTGAAACTTAATAACTTTTGACTAAATAAACAGATTTTGATGAAATTTGGCACAGATATTCGTGTATATCGGGCAATTTTGAAGTCCATATCTCCAGGGAGGTAGATAGCTTTTTGTTAATTTTAACAAATTATTGCAAACAACCTTCAGTATATGCGTACACGCTTACTGTACCATTTTAAAACCCATTTTTCCCCAAAAATCGAAAAAAGCTATTTTTTTTATGTAATGCATAGTTTTTAACAGATTTGCTTTTTGGTTACACCACTCACCCCCAAAAAAAAAATCGTAGGTAACTTTTTAATGGTAAACATTTTACAGTGGAACGTTTGTTATGTTCCTTCCTTTTACTTTAACTAA
Organism: Lycorma delicatula; assembly: GCF_047948215.1. Classification (NCBI taxonomy): domain Eukaryota; kingdom Metazoa; phylum Arthropoda; class Insecta; order Hemiptera; family Fulgoridae; genus Lycorma; species Lycorma delicatula. The sequence continues at coordinate 1,416,790 of NC_134465.1, forward strand.
GTAAACGTATAAAATAAAAATTCTTGGTAATTTTTTTTTTTTTGGAGGGGGGGAGCGAAAAGCGCTTTCGTGTTATTATCGCTCGGGTCACCAAGTAACAAAAAGCCACTTCTCGGATGTTAAATTATTAATAAAATAAGGTAAAAATTAATTTAAACGTCAGAAAAACATTTTTGAAAGCATATATTTGGAGCGTAGCTTTATATGAAAGTGAAACTTGGACGATCGGAGTACCTGAGAAAAAAAGATTAGAAACTTTTGAAATGCGGTGCTGTAAGAGAATTTAAAAAAATCAGATGGGTGAATATAGTGACAAACGGTGAGAGGTGTTGCGGCAAATCGATGAAGAAAGAAGCATTTGGAAAAATATAGTTAAAGGAAGAGACAGACTTACAGGCCACACACATTATGGCATCCTGGAATAGTAGCTTTAATATTTTAGGGACAGATAAAGGAAAAAATTGTGCAGGCAGGAAACGTTTGGAATTTGTAAAAGAAATTGTTAGGGATGTAGGATGTAGGGGATATACCGAAATGAAACGACTAGTACTAGATAGGTAATCTTGGGAGAGCTGCATCAAACCGGTCATCAAATGACTGAATACAAAAAAAAAGGATTTAAAATCCCTAAATTTTTCTTTTTTTTAAAGAAAGCTCTTCGACTCAAATAATTTAGATAATTATAGTCGATAAATGTTTATCGGTAATTCTCTGGTCCCGTCCTGTTTAAAGACCTTGAAGCGCTCCTTTGGGTGTGGTTATTGATTTCATTTCGCAGTCATTCAATGGATTTCCTTGTGACTTTCCAGCTTTCCCTCCCACACCTTTGTTGGCATTTTATGAATTTTTTTATTCGGACAAAACTAGATTAATAACCAGTCCGACATAAAAAAAAGGCAGATTTAAATAAATTATAAACGATTTCCAATTAAAAAATAATCTTTTCAAAAGTAAAGTTATTTATTTTAATAATGTAACAACAAATAAACTTTTTTTTTTTTTTTTAATGGAGAAAGAAAAAACAATAAAACTAAAAAGAAAAAATAATTTTATTGTTAATTATTTTAAAATCCATTAAAAATTTCTAACATTGAAATTCGAATAATGGAATGTTAAATATGTGGCGCCACTATATATATATATATACAACTCTACGACTACTTAACAGGCAGTACTAAATTACCAATAAATTAGATTTAATAGCATTAAGAATTATGTGTTAATAATAGTTAACGTTATGAGCGTAACGGTCAGGAATTTCATTTATACAGTAGGCCTAAACCTCACATCTACATAAAAAAAATCTAACACACACAAAACGAAATTCCAATCCTATTTATAATGCCGTTATCAAAAGAAACTGGAAATTTTATTAAAAAAAAATAATACTCTTAAACGTATTATCTCACAACATAAACAAGTTTATTTTCACAACGAGCCCACATTGATTATTTTCCTCTACACTACACGTCCCAATCTTTTTGCCGATTTCAATACACATAAAAAATCACTTTAGTTACAAAATTCACCAGTCCCGCTGCTATCTCTAAAAGTAATGATGTTCATTATACAATCAATCCCTGTAGTAAACAGAATCAAGATACCATTTAGAGAGGCTTTATCACCTAAATTCGGTGGCCTTGGCTCGGTGAATGCAACCGTGTATTCGGCTCAAAGGGTAAACTATCTAACATTTCACTTTTCTTTTGTTAAGCCCACCGTGACTTATTGCCGAGACAATGAACTCAACAGTTAAAGTCACCCAAGATATACTGCTACTACTTTGGTACTAGATACTTTGTAAATAACAACAAAACAGATTAATTTCAATTTTTCAAAAATAAAGATCTATCACAAATTTAAAAATCATCTTAGCTCTATCTATTAGATCGATGTAAAGATGAGCGAACAAACTGAAGATTTTATATAGAAGTAGAATCACTGTGTTTGTGTGTGTGTGTGTGTGTGTGCGCGCACACACACACACACACACACACACACACACACACACACACACACACACACAAAGATGTTCGTTTAAAACTCAAGAACTAATGGACAGATACAAACGAATATCATTAGCTAATCAGTAAAGTAGAAACAGCATATCTTTATCACCCTATTTGAATACATTATATACATCGCAAAATATGATATAGTAATATTTTTTATCGCTGACTAAATCACTTTTAGGCAGCCCATGTTTAGTTACTTGTATATTACCACGTGATTAAAGCTAAGAAAGAAATGAAAATCGGCTAAATTGAATACTGATATAACAGAAAAAATTATAATTTCACACGTTTCGTAACGGGCTATTTGACTGGTTTCTGGAAAACAACTCAGATTATTTAGCGGTATTTATAAGGTCCACAAAAAGGTGCGACTTGAAATTCTTTTAACTATTTCTACAAAAAATTACAAATATAAAAATTTACTATTTAAAAATAAGCCGCCAAAACGCTATCTTGAGCAATACGGCACCGTACTGGCTTCAGTGACGTTACCCGTCAATAAATAAACATTCTAATGTCAAAAGTTAAGTTAGCATTCTGCTGTTTATGTTATTTTTTACTATGATTTACCCAAGAAAATGCGTTACAAATGGTGTGTAGTACTAGCGTACACAAACACGTCAATAAAGATACCGGAAAAACTATTCGTATGCGTTCCAAAAAATACCAAAATGCGCAAAAACTGGTTACAACTTGCTCGCAAAAATCCTGATGATATAATGAATAATTCAACTGTTTTCTTCTGTCAAAATCACTTCGATGAAAGTAAGCATATTAATGAGTATTTCATCGTACGGACATAATATTTAGATTATGGACGATCTATTTTACTGACGGTGGAGAAAATTTCCGCATAATTAATTTAACATAACCTATGATATTTTATCACATCATAAAAACCCAAATTTATACAACAGGTACATATTATTTCACCTTAACAGGTTTACGGTAGGTTACTAAGTAAACTGGTAAGGGACTTACATTGCAGTTTTCACATTTCTAAGCTCAGCAGCATAAAAATCAGTTATTTTTAAAGAAAATCCGACCATAATGGCATCAACTTTAAGCAGGTTTCCGCTGTCTGCTTTCACCAAGTTGTTTTCCATGATGGGATGGAATACAAAAATGTAATACGGAGATCGTAAAATATTACATCACTCTATATTATAATAATTAATAGTTTCAAAATCGCATAACACCAAGTAACGGCAATCAACGACAGACAGTCTTCGATTAACCCACCGGGTGGGTCTAGTGAACGCGTCTTCCCAGTCGAGAGTTACAGCGTTCAAGTCCTAGTAAAGTCAGTTATTTTTACACGGATTTGAATACTACATCGTTTTCTTTGGTGGTTGGGTTTCAATTAACCACACATCTCAGGAACGGTCGAACTGAGACTGTACAAGACTACACTTCATTTACACTCATACATATCATCCTCATTCATACTCTGAAGTATTATCTGAACGGTAATTACCGGAGCCTAACAGGAAAAAGAAAGAAAAGACCGTTTTCGATCACACGGCCCCGGTTAAAAGGTTTTTCGAGATTTTTGGATAAATAATCCATTATTTTTTAGACAGGTAAATGCAAATCGCTTTTAAAACCATAATATGCGGATATCAATAATTATGAATTTTTTCACACTGTCAAATAGCGTATTAGAATGATGAAATTAATCGTAGAAAGCGCTAACAATAAAATGGAAATTAAAAAAAAAAACTTTTCATTTTATTTCTGGGTTCGAAAGGCAAAAAAGGAATTTGGAAACAATAGCTTTATTTATTTCAATCTCCATTCATTTATTCCAAATTTATCTGTTTTATAGTTTGTACAGGACCGAAGTAGCCTATTTTAACGACACCGGAAGAATTAACTTACGATTAAAATCTGATCAACATCTGCCGCCAGTCGAAATTTTTACTACCTGGAATAAATTTTTTACTCCTATAGAAAAAAATACATTTTTTATAACAAAAAAAAATCTTACTCGTTCCGCTTTTGTTTAAATCGACACTTGTATATATGGGATAATTTGTCGGTACACGTTTGGGGTCAATATCTCCAGGAAACTGAATACATAAATTCTTTGGAGTCAATTTTCTCAATATTTTGCAAACTGGTAATCCCACTTTATATTAAGTTCGGTACATGAGCACATGCTTATCTTACCATATAGAAAAACATCTCCCCCCCCCCAAATTCCCCCCCTTTCCCAAAAATAGAAAAAACTATCTTTTTTAATTATTGCATACTGTTTAACCAAATTTTTTTCATCGCTGAGTTTTTTTAATTTTTCAAACTTTTACAACGCATGATTATCGTTCCACTATATAAGAATGAATAACCAATGCCGAGAAAGAAAAACAACTTTGCTGTCGGCTTTTACATTCCCGTCTAGATAACTATATATCTAGAAGGGAAAGTATTGTAATTGATCCAATTTGGGCGCGTGCGGTTTCCACCGGATCTTGACGTTTTGACATCTAAGGAACCGGAAAAAACGATAAAAACCGGATGGAAATTTTCCGGATGTTAATTTTTATGAACTGTGTCCAGGAGTTGGCCTCTAAATCAACTTATACCTCCAGACCTACTGCACCGATTTTCAACAAACTTGATCGGATTACTTCTATATATGAGGCAATGATGCGGTTAAATTTTCCTTAAAAGGTGAAGGGGTGAGGCAATAGAACACGGTCACCCTCAGTATCTCGAGATTCCGCCTAAGATCACATTTTCCTTAGGCGCATTTATTAACGATTAAAAAATAATAATTTTTGAAAAACCGCATCCCCACCTAAAAAAATACTGTTGTAGTCGTCTGGTGTGTTGTGACATCACAGAGGTGAAGTGTAAAAAAGTAACTCGGTCTGGTTGGGTCTCGACGAACTCGATCGCCCGGTTGACTCGGTATCAGCTGCGTTAAGCCTCTCGGCTACACCAGAATGCCGACCGTACAAGCGATATTTGTTCTATGTAAGTTGTGAAATTACATTAGTTTACTTTGTACCGCCACACCCGCGCGAATTAAAATACGGCTAGTGCGCGGGCTTTAGTTAAAATATACAAAAAATATTTTACATTTACATAAAACGATAAATATTTTAAATTAAGCTGTGTGTATGTGTTTATGTAAGCCTGGTGACGGGAAACTCATACAACTGTGTCAACAACAGCTTTTTTTTTCTATTAGACTTAGAAAATGCACTTTAATAACTACAACAAAATTAAACGATGAAAATTAAACCAAAAAGGATTAAAAAAATTTTCATTGAACATTTTTGGAATTTCAATGGGGATTGATTTTTTCCATTTTGCGTTGATTATTTTCTCGTGATTTATAAGGTATGAATGAATTTTAGTAAAATATTTCAAAAGAAAAAAAAACTTAAAGCAAACAATATGTTATGCGCCTTTAGTTAACAATTTCTTTTCCTTTACATTTTACTTTTTTGATCGGGGTAATAAATAAACCCGGTTGATGAATAACGGAGAGTTCTGTTTGCACTGTCTATGTTACCGCTAAAATTTATACAATACATTAATTTATTTACACATTTGATCGATCGATTCGTATAATATACCAGAAATACAATATCAACAACATAAGTTTGACCTCGAACCGTCTCTACCTTTTTGAACGGGAAGATACACGAAAGAAACGTGTGTGTCACTCTGATACGCCGTTTCGAAAGGTAAGCTTTTATATAATTCCATTAAATTACAAAAGTTTTTATATGCATTTTCTTACTTATACGATAATGCTGATTTCGACTGATCAAACTTAAGTTCATAATTTGGAGCTTGAAAATAAAGATTACGAATTACGTAAAAATAAATAAAAATTAATTAAAACCGGATCGAATTTACTTAATTCATTGCATAATATAAAACCACAAAAATTTCTATTATAAATTATTGTATTTAAATTTTTAAACGATATTTTAAGAAGATACTACTACAATTTTCCTATTAAACAAAAGGGAAATTGAACTGAATTATAGATATGCGAAGCTATTAACAGTAAATGGAGAAAGGGATTTCAACCCTCGCTTCAAATTTTAACAGGCTTCATGCGTATAAAGGGTTAATCATTCAAACAGCACGATGATATAATTACAAGATTATTAAAAAAAAACTACAAAAAAAGAAGGGTTTCAATTCTTTTCAACGCGTATAAGACGTACAACTTTCTCTAAATTAACTTAAATTATTCTAAAAACCTACTTTTAACATTCTACGAATTACAGATAAAAATATCCAATAAGGAATCAACATATCCGATTGATTATTGCAATGCCGAAATAAGATTGATTACCGACCGATACAATGATTACGGAGCATGCCCGAGCACGCCCAAACACACACACACACACCAAATTTCAAATGATGAGACCTGGAGGAGGGAGAAATATGCTAATGAGCCGTTCAAAAACTTTCCCGTCTAAAACTAACCTTGAATATTATTATAAAAATATCAACGCGGATCGGAAGACTTCTCTGTACGATTTTCAAAATGCGAAAACAAATAAAACTCAGCCTCAATTATCTGTTGGGGAAAAAACATCAAACAAAACGGGATATATCTTTTTTTTTTTTTTTTAATCTCTCCCAAAATTCAAAACACCTAACTAAAATGTGGTACGGAGTACTAACTCAAATAAATTCACGAACGTGAAATATTACTTAGTCGATGAACAAACTAATAATGATTTTAATAAATTACATTCCATTACGTAATAAAATTAATAATCTCTTTTAGACTTATTGCTTTTTTTTTTAAATCCACATTTACTACTTTCGCTAAGATTTTTGCTTCATCAGATTATTATATTTTTTACTTAAAATTTAATTAAAAACGAACAGGTTCATTTTTATATCAGAGAAAGAGAGATAAGTAAAACCTCTCCGTAGTTTTAATATTTTAAATTACATTTTTTAATTAAATTTTACCTACAAAAAAAAAAAGTCGCGATGAACTAAAAACTCTGCAAAAACACTAAACGGGGATAAAAAAAGAAAAAAAACAAAAGCAATACGTGCAAAAAATTAATTTTAATAAACAATTATACCGATATAGCTCAAATGTAGACGGTTGCCGAGATAAGATTTTTTTTCATAACCGTAAAAGTACGTATTACGCATTACAATTATAATGTTATTAATAAACTATTCCCAGTTTCGATGATAATAAATGACCATAGTACATTTTGGGCGACAGCCTACGTCAGAAGCACTTCTGTACGGTACGTATACGGTTTTACTTGTGTAGTTATCAGTTACAGGTTACGTATTTAAAAACCTTTAAAAAGGCGGCTGAAAATATTTCATCCTACTTTATTCAAAAAAATTATTTTTTTTTTTTTAGTTTTAAGCCGCAAGAGAAAAATCAAAGCAAGGAGTCCACTAAAATTCTATACCGTATTCTTTCTTATTTTACAGTTTACGCATGCGAGTATACGAGTAATTAAGTACTGTAATAAACGATTTACAATCGACTAGTCTTTTTTAAATATTTACCCGATTCGGATAAACCCGTAATAAGAATTTCAGGTACTGAAAATTATTATTCTATCCGGTACAATAAATTTCAGGAAACCACTTTGAAGTACGATCAGGAATAGCTTACGCAAAATATAATTCTTTAACCTTAATTCTCTAACCCACCGGGTTGGTCTAGCGGTGAACGCGTCTTCCCAAATCAGCTGATGTGGAAGCCGAGAGTTCCAGCGTTCAAGTCCTAGTAAAGCCAGTTATTTTTACGCGGATTTGAATACTAGATCGTGGATACCGGTGTTCTTTGGTGGTTGGGTTTCAATTAACCACACATCTCAGGAATAGTCGAACTGAGAATGTACAAGACTACACTTCATTTACATTCATACATATCATCCTCTGAAGTATTATATCTAAACGGTAGTTACCGGAGGCTAAACAGGAAAAGAGAGAAAGTCCTTAATTCTCTAGAAAACTGCCGCTTAACTGTTGATACATTCCATCTAGATTATACTTCTGTCGTGAAAAACAACCAATAATAAAAATTAGGTCACCAAAAAAGATTACTTAAAGATAAAGAAGAAACCGCGAAAACATAATACACAGCCCAGACTATGAACTAAAATATTCATTAGTTAATAATCGAAATAAATAACACTAAGTATAACCAAAGGATTTTTTTTTAACTATAAATAATTCATTCGGTTGTATAATTATTCGTTTAACTAACTTTTCCATAAATAAACGTACAAAAATACGAAGAAAGTAACAATGAAACATTAATATATTTCAATATTTTCTTATTAACTACAAGAAATGCTAAAGATAATGATCTCGGCTACGATTGGCCGTTATTATTCGTGTGATTTATTTACTTATTATTATAAACCATAAAACATTACAAAACGCTACAGATGACTTGTATAACCTTATTTACTAATTAAAATAAACAGAAACTTGTTACAAAATAATAAAAAATATATATATCTAAATAAACCGATAAAACCGCTAATTAAACTAATCAAATTCAAATTTTTATAAAGTGATGAAGGCAAATTTGAATGATTCGTCAAATTTCAATAAAATTCTGGTTAAATTTACACATTAATTATTATTTCCGCCATTAAATTTCTATAATATTCGAGTAACGATGTGTTAAATTTCACTTAATTAAAATAAATTAATAAAAGTTACGAGGAGTGGTTACTAAAGTAAGTTTGGGCGATAAGAAAATGTTTAAAAACCCGTTCACAAAAAAATGTATTTAAAACTAGTCGGGGTCATTTTAATTATTAAACAACCAATAGGTAAAAAAAATATATATAATAAGGAAATAGTATAATATAAAATAATAATAATAAATACGAGGTTTGTTCAGAAAATAACTGAACATTTTTAATTAAGCGCCAACGGAGATATTAAGTGACGCCCGTTGGTAGTATTGTATTTCGAATAACCTGCTCTGTACGTTCCTGAATTGTTGATATCTATACTTTAGTTTTCGTGTTACGGTTTTTTGAGTGTAAGTGTTTAAGTATCAGTAAAGCTTGTGTAATTTTCGGGAGCAACGATACAACGTAAAATTTTGTGTGAAACTCGGGAAAAACTTTACAGAAACGTTTCAACTTTTGAAACAGGCTTACGAAGATGATGATTTGGGTCGTACGCAATGTTACAAATGGTTTTCACGATTTAGAAGTAGTAGTCAGTCGATCGAACACGACCCTCGACCAGGAAGACCTTCGACTTCAACCGATGACAACCGCTTTCAGAAAGTCAAAGATCTGGTGCGTGCAAATCGCGCCGATTGACTATCACAGAGCTTACAAAAGAGGTTAGCATCTTGATTGATCATGCCGTGGCATTTTGACTAAAAAAAATTGAACGTGCATCGAGTTGCACCAAAGTTTGTTCCTTGTTTGATGACCGAACAGCAGAAAGAACGGAATAAACATCTGTCGGCAAATTCTTGAATAAGCGGGTGACGATGACATAGGATCGTGCAAAGGATCATAACGGGAGACGAAATCTGGGTTAACGGCTATAACATCGAGACAAAAGTTCAATCGTCATAATAGATCGGCAAAGAATCTCCACGCCCCAAAGAAGCACCGTCAGTCTCGATCCGATATCAAAGTGATGCTCTCGGATTTTTCTATTTTAATGGAATTGTGCATTTCGAATTCTCGTCTCGAGGTTAAACGGTGAACCGTGCGTACCAGCAAGACGCTTTACAACGGTTACGTGAAAAAATCCGCAAAAAGAGACCGGAGATGTGGCAACACGACTCATCACCACGATGCGTCCGCACACTCAGCTTTGTCAATTTGTCAATTTTTGTGCCAAAAATCAGACGACTGTTATCACTCAACCTCCCCCCCCCCCCCTACTAGCCAGACCCGGCTCTTTGCTAATTTTTCTTATTTCCGAAATTAAAACCGGTGATAAAAGGAAGCCGTTTTGAGACTAGTGATCACATTAAAGCAAATTCGTCAAGGACCTTAAAGGGCATTTCAAATGAAGCTACCCAGGACTGCTCCGTGAAGTGGAAACAACGCTGGGAAAAGTGTGTGAATAGCGGAGGGAAGTAGTTTGAAGGAGGACAAAGACCAATAATCTATAAAATTAATAATAAAGATTAAAAAAATAAAATTCGGTTATTTTCTGATCAGCCCTCGTAAGTAACAAAACGCTATCGAAACTGTTAGTTTACTAAGTTTTATAAAATAAAGAAAAAAATCAACTTTAGGCAATCCCAAGCGAAAGCGTAAAGATGACTTGTAACAATATTTCTTCTTTTTTCCTGTTTAGCCTCCAGGAATTACCGTTCAGATAATACTTCAGAGGATGATATGTATTTATGTAAATAAAGTGTAGTCTTGTACAGATTCAGTTCGACCGCTCCTGAGATGTGTGATAAATTGGAACCCAACCATCAAAGAACACCGGTATCAACCATCTAGTATTCAAATCCCTGTAAAAGTAACTGCCTTTACTAAGACTTGAACGCTGGAACTCTCGATCTCCAAATCAGCTTATTTGGGAAGACGCCACTTGACCAACCCGGTGGATTGCCTTATAACAATCTTTTCTTCTTTCTTTTTCCTGTTTAGCCTCCGGTAACTACCGTTTTAGATAATACTTCAAAGGATGAATGAGGATGATGTGTATGAGTGGGAATGAAGTGTAGTCTTGTACATTCTCAGTTCGACCATTCCTGAGATGTGTGGTTAATTGAAACCCAACCACCAAAGAACACCGGTATCCACGATCTAGTATTCAAGACCGTGTAAAAATAGCTGGCTTTACTAGGACTTGAACGCTGGAGCTCTCGATCTCCAAATCAGCTGATTTGGGAACACGCGTTCACCACTTGACCAACCCGGTAGATTGCCTTATAACAGTCTAAACTACAAAAACTTCACTTCGTAATATTAACCACCACAATGCATTCATCTTACGTAATGCTGATTGTACAACAGAAGAATTTATCATAGGATAAAGAGAACATAAATCTTATGAACAAATCAAAAATACATGCCCTCAAATAAAAAAATAAAAGGAAGTCCTTAACAAGTTTAAATGTTCTTACGATAGAAAACTTTCACTAAAAGACTTTTAATGTATTGGAATTCTAAAAGGCTACTCTCTCTTTCATATTACTCAATAATGAAATTTCTCAACCACCGTTAATAAAATAAGTCTCCCAATTATCTATCTAATTCTTATAATTATAGATATTAAATATTTGTACTAAGATTTTAACTAATTTCAAAACGATGTTGGGTGATGAACAATTTCTCGGGACGAAAGAAAACTATTCTTTCCTGACAAATAATAAATACTTGAGATTAATTAAAAATGTTTCAGATGAACATTTCGTAATTACTCAGTTAATTTACTAATATTATCAACAAACATTAGAACATACTGATAAAAGTAATTTTATCCGGATTTTCGCGTATTCTTTCGGCTACATTCATTAAAAAAAAAATGAGGCACACAAAATTAATAAAAAACAACGTATTCTTAACACAATTTTGAATACAAAAATCAAAACCAATGCGCTAAGTAATATTTTCTTAAAATTCCCAAAGATCAAGCTTAAAAAAATAAGCCACCTACATGAAATTTGTAGTACACCTGGAGACTATCAATATAAAACAGAACAAGATTTTTCATTAGTTCTAAGGAAAACGACTGAATCCTAAGGAAAGATGAGACATATATCATAATCTGTATAAGAACCACGATATAATCTGTATAAGGTAGAAGATGAAGAAAAGTAATAAATGAATTTAAGGACTCTTTGAGGGTGGATTAATAATTGAAGGAGAGAAAAAATAAGATTTAAAGAATAACTAATAACATTATTCTTCTGGAAAAACCCAGAAATGAACTCAACGAAATTCAGCGTGGCATGAATTTACTACTACACAGAAAATACAGTTTAAAAACAAAAGTTATAAAATGCAAAAGAAGGACATATTAATATAAAAAAATTTAGTACACCACATTAAATATCGATCTAAGAATACGTAGAAAGATGTTCTTAAGTATATTTCCCAGGAATGTGGCGCTTTATGGTAGCAAATCATTTTCGTTACAAAAAGGGCAGTAGAAAAATAATTACGAAATTAATATAGTCCTTCAAAATGTGTCTCCAAAGAAAGTTGAAAATTATTCGGGTTGATATTGTATGAAGAAGTTCAAGATGAACGTGAGGCGAAGAAATTCATAGCAGAATTTTGTAAAAGATCAACCCCATTTAAGGAACATAAATTAAAACAACCAGATTCAATTAATTCGGCTGCAGAAGGATGTTTAGAAACTAAATACTGCAGAGGAAAACAAAGATTGTAATATATAGAACTGACGATTGTACAAGATCTAATTGACCGAACACCGAAGTCAGGGCTTTATTTAAAACGCAAGCTGAGTTTCACTAAGGGAACTAGGTCTAAATTTCGTTGTTGCGATCAACATGTTTGGTGGTATGTTTTGTTGCCTCGAATTACGAAACATTCAAACCGGCTCATAGTAAGCACAACTAGGCGCGGGATTCGCGCTTCCGCGAGCTCGGTTATCTAGTTCAGAGGGTGACGTTGTAGAACATTCAAGATGTCCGGACGAGGCCTACAGCGAAGGCCGATTTATTAAATCGCCGATGCAAATGTCTACCGAGGCATTTATTACATCGGTGGTATCCCAACGAGGCCAGGCTTATTACTGTGAGATGTAAAATGTCGGAGGGTGATAGACGACTCCCGTTAAAGCCCAACAGGACAAGGAACGGGAGGGGTGGTGTGACGACCGGAACACGTCACTACGTGGGTGTCTTCCCCTACGAGGTTGGGATGACCGAGCAGTGAAAAGTACTGTTTTATAAACTCGACTTCTAATTTTTTTTCTGTCTATGCGCCTGTGACGCAGTTATAATCAAACGCTTTTCCGATTTTCATAAAAATCTTGCTAAGAGTTGCTGTAAGAGTTTTTGTAAGAGTCCCAGCTGTAATGCGAAAAATGTATGTGGTCAGAGTTTATATAAAGTTTTCTCATTCGGATTTTTTTTTTTTTTGAAGCTGAGGAAAGGATAAGCTTCTATCCTCAAGCCAACACCAATAAAAGTCTCCCATCATCCCCGAAAACACATCCCGTTTCCTGTTTGTATCTCACGACTACGCGTAAGATACTTCACTTTAAGCATTTTACTCCGCATTTAAACGTAAAGTTTATCTACGACACCGTTATTCAACGATACATCATTGTGCCATACTAGTATTAAAAGTAATTTTATCTTACGCTGGTTTCAACCAAACGTTTATGATTTTCCTTGCGAACTATCTTTAGGAGAAACCCTAGAATTTAGTAGATACTCCTCGATAATCATCAGCCGATACGCACGGTACGACCATGTAAACGGAGCGTACAACATCGCTTATACAATAAGATTATTTTTAGCGGTAAACACAAAAGCCTTGAAAATTCAATTACGAACGGCGAATTCGTTTAGCCGATGATTTTAAACTTTGACTTTATTAATTCAGTAACACAGCCGGGTTCAATCCGATAAATTCAATCAAAAATAAGCGAGATTAAAAAAATTATTAGAAAACATAATACACCGATCCGTCGTACGTAAAACAAATTCTCAGAAAAATGTTCAAAGGAAACTAATAACACAAGAATCTAGAAAAAACAAATACTAACACAAACCGACTCGAGTACAACAAAAAAAAAAGATATGATTAATAGTTAAAAACAAACGAGCGCGCGCACCCGCACTAATCACAAAAGAATGGAAATAAAGAACGAAGAGGGAGGGAAGTATGAGTGTACGTATGCGCGCGTGAGCGAAAAAGAGAGTGTATAAGAGAATCATATCGCATCAAACGCAGAAATAGTTGTTATCGGTTAAATTCCATAAGTAACATACGACCAGTACTACACGCCCGGAAGTTAAATAAAAGGAATTCGCTTGACTGACAAGCCACGATAGACTTGTCACAAGAAACTTTTCCGCATTCTTTAGTACTAACAATTTCTATAATAAATAACCACAAATACATATTCGCTAAACGAAAATATTTTACAGAAACTTAAAATGTAAATCGTACAAACAAAATAAGTCGCTTAAGAAATACAGTAAAACTTCTTCTATAGCTTCTCATTTTCTTCTTTTTTTCGTTTAATATACGAACTTTACTTTCCTGGTTGTCACACTGCATAAGAGAGTAAGGAAAGGTATCGCTGTCAAACTCAAAAATTTTATATTAAGAAAAACAAAAATCCCGTTATGTATATAATCTCTACCTACTTTACATCTTACGATTTATTAAACATATAGTCGCGAAATAATTTGTAGCGAGTTGTAAAAATTCAAGAGGATTATCGTAATTTTTTAAATTAAAAAAAAACTACTAATAGGTTAGCAGAAATTGAGAGGATGCACTTGAAGAAAAAAAACACGTGCCAAGATAAAACATTAAAATAATTTTAGTAGTACAAATATATATACATACAATCATAGCGATAAAAATCCATCTAACGTGCTGATATTTTCACGTTGAACATCCTGATAAACACAACCATAATAATGGATAAGGAGTACGTGAATAGTTCCACCTTGATGAAGAGAAGACTTGTATTTAAGCCCGTTTTGTACTACCAACATAAACTACTGATTTGGTGCCTGCTCCAAAAAGTTCTCGAGTTCGAAATTACTTTTTCTTTCTTTTTTCACTCCTACCACACTACTACACTGAAAGTGTACTTATTTAAAGTTATACACTGTGCAAATGCCAGATCATTAATGATTTGGGCGAGGTTGTACTTCCTTTAAAAATCCTGTAAGTACACTTATTCGGGTGACTTAAAGTTGTAAAAGAAAAACAACGTTTTATTATACCGTATATTTAACTAGATCAGGGCAAATAAAATCACTGTTCGGTAGTTGTTCCCGACTTAATATAAATACCTCGATTTCCCGAAGCATCAGAACGAGATGGTCATTCATTCTTCGGCCGACTTCTCTAGTTAGATTTATTTATCTCGTATTTCGGTTCCTCCGATGTCGTACATCCTTTCTCACCAACCATTTTTTCCGTCCTTTCTTCCCCGTTTTTAGTTATGCGAGTGAAGAATTAATTCTGGTAATTTATGCAGATATTCCCGGAGTAATCGGTATAATCTTGGGAAAGGAAGTTACTTGTGGACAAACCAGAGGAATCAAGTTCCCTGTCGCTAGGAGGATGTTCACTTAATTGTGGATGCTACAAGTCGGTTCAAATCGTAAAGCAGGATTTCCACCTTAACTACTCCTTTATCATATGAATAAAAAAAAAAAAACGGTAAAGATTCACCGAAAGGAATATTAAACTTAACCGCTTGTAATAACGCGCATCAAAAAAACATGTCCCGATAACAAACTAAATACCAGAACAACCACGCACGGTCAGCGAATGAAATTTGCACTATTTGAAAGCGCAAGTCCTATAGTTTCTAATACCCACCACCAGATTGCAATGTTATCGCTCAAACGTACACTAAACTCATTTGTAAACAACACGGTGTCTATGCAACAGAATGCGTTTCGTGTTCTACAATTTAGCAACGGTTCAGCGTACGTTTCAGGATAGATTCCAACATCAGCTAAGAACATTCATCTCCGATATACGTACCGCTGGTAAATAACTTAAAAATCAAAGCGTTTAAGTAAGCGAAAGAGTCCAGAGCGACCGTGTAATTCGGAGAGAAAAACGTACAAAGAATTCAAGAGGCTCTTCAGCGAAGCCCGAAAAAGTCCATTCGTCGCGCTACCATCTTGCGATCCCTCGCGTGAATGTTTGGCATGTGTTAAGACGAGCTTGCCACAAATAAATGAAGACTTCAGCAAAATAAGGCTCCGCTACATCAGCACAACAGAGTTCGTCGCTTTCTAAATGAAACATTGCCTCGACGTTGAATAGGGCGTATAAAAGCTCAAGACTTGGTACGACAAGTTTAGCTCCCGAAATCCCCAGTCATCTTATGAAATTCTGTTGCGGGTGTATGTGGTATTTATGTTCCACCATTACTTGATGATTTGGAAAGCTGAAAACCAAGATCATAGCTGCAGTAACTTCTGTAACAGAAGAATGTCTACAACCCGCTGCGGAAGAATTCCCGTTGCGTCTTGATGTTATCCGTGCAGCATATGGAAGGCATATAGAACATTTATAACTTGGTAAGCGAAATTAAAAAAATTGTTAAACTAATTTGTCTAAAAATTGTAACAAATTTTATTATGAAATATGTCTGTTTGAAATCGAGTAATTCCTTTTCATACACTCAGAATATGTAAGTCAACTGTATTGCGACAAAAATTAACCTTCTAAAAAAGGCGTAAGGACCTTCTTTGAAATTTTAATTCTTCAATTTATATCCGTTTGAATTGTTTTAAATAGATTTCTTAACGTATTAATCACGATGCTACTACCTTAAGATGACAAGGATCTAAGTTTAAAATTTCAAAAAACTTTTGTTGAAAATTATTACCGTTAATTACCATCGGTAGAATTTTTTTGTTATACAAACTGAAAATATTAACAGTAAGATGTTTCAAAATAAGGGATACGTTATTAATCCTTTTTACTTCCTTGTATGAAGTAAAGGAAGTACTGTGATCGTGAAAAATTTCGATTTTCAGATTTCAACGGAAATATCCATTTTGACCATTCCTGAATCCATTTCGAATAGTTTCGGCGTGATATCTGTACGTAGTTATGTATCTCGCATTACTCAAAAACGATTACTCGTAGGATGTTGAAATTTTGGTTTTAGGACTGTTGTGCACATCTGTTTGTGCACCTACCCTTTTGATTGCAATCGACTGAACCAAAAGTGTCCAAAAGAAGCCCAAAATCCAGGAATTTTGACTTTTTCTTAGCTGCAGTAATAAGCCCTAATTGAGAGCTTTTCAACGATATATCATAAGTGGTACTTAATTTCATTGGTTCCAAGGTTATAGCCAAATAAAATTTTAATTAATGAAATATTTGCATCTTACAAGGGGAAGGCACATCGGTTCGAATCCGACTTTATCTCCTTTTTTTAATTTAAATATATTGATTTATTAATAATTATTAATCTCTGATTGTAAAAAAATTAATTACAATCGTCTAAATTAATAATGAAATAAAATTTTATGTAATTTTCATTTTAAAAAAATGTGTGTATATGTAATTTAATAGGCGTACAAGGTGTCATGTAGTGCCCACATCAGATTTTTTTCATTATTATTATCATGATTAATAATATTTCTTTACACTTTATTTAGAGAGAAAACCCGCCAAAATATATTTTTCGTTAAAGGAAAAACAACAAGTATCTTCAATATTTAAAAATAAAATGTAAAAAAAAAAAAATTAGCAAATTAAACGTAAAACAGGACACAAATTCATAAAACCAATATCGAATTCAAAAATTACAGGAAATATATCTTAACGGTTTAACATGACAAAGGTAAAATTCATAATAAACAAATTTATATCTCCATCTAACCTACGTAAACTGTGGTACAGTAAAAATCTTCTATTACATAGCTGATATTTTGAGAATAAATTTTGCTATATTGATAAAAGAAAACTTTTTTCCAGTTCGGGTTCATTAATTGATTCAGAGAATACAACATACATTATTACATAGAGAATAACACTAGTTACATTTTCTCTAAGCTTTACTATTCATTCGATACATTCTGGATAAAAAAAAAACAGCGATCAAAGAATTATTCATATCTACCGAATAAATTTTTGAGTTTTAAACGAACAGGAGATTTTGATTGATAAATAAAAAAAATATATATATATTTTTTTGAATATGCTACGCAATTATCAGTAATTAATAATAATGATAATTCTGCCGATCTCCGTAACCGAATGGTAGCGTCTCGGCCTTTCATCCGATAGTCTCCGCTTCGAATCCGTCATATATACTATAATGGCCGGGTGATCTAATACATGCCATTCCTATGAATTACACAGCCATTATAATAAAAAATAACTAATAAATAATAAAAATGAAGGGTGAAGTTGTTTCCCGTTATTTTTTCCACTCGTCTAAACATACGGTTCGATACTAATACACCAAAGGGTTATCGAGATGCAATCAAATGATACTTCATAATATTCAACCCTTTATTATATTAACCCGTAATTAAAATCATTACTCAAAGAGAAAGTAAATACGATCGATGCCAATCGGACATCAGGTGCTTTCCACGGGTTATCCCCGCACGAAAACGTACCGGTATTGTAAAATAAATAATTAACGTATCCATTTCTGTTGTAAAACATTGCATCAACTGAGGGGGCGCCGTATAAATTTACCAGTTATACGGTATACTTTTAAAAACAGCTACTCAACAAGATTCAGTAATTAATAGAAGGTAGATAAGCAAAAAGTGACCGACATTTCTACACAAGTTTAGAATTTAATAGTATTACCGTAGCTTTCAATAAAAATAATAATAAAAAATAGAACGATTAAAAAATAATAAATAAATCCATTAATTTATTAAAGCTAAGCTAAAATAATAATATGTTAACATGTTTACAACGAACGTAACATCTACAGTAAGTGCAGTCACTGTCCTTGACTTTCAAATACATCCGGTTACTACATAAACTGGCAGACTCGTTTAATCCAATTCACAATGCATGCATTACTATGTTATACAACAGCAATAGTAATAATAACAACAATAATCATCATAAATTCCATTATTATTTCATACGGCAATCAAACGAATAATTTTAACATTATTCATTTTAAGTTTATACTAACACAGACGATCCGTATTCTAAGAATCTAAAGCGTATTATTTGTTTATTTACGGAAAATTATTCACTATCACCTGTTATATACCGGCAACAATACAGTATTTGAAAAATACTAATGTCATGACACGCAAGTGTTTAGAAATAAATAATTAAAATATTTAACGCGTTTTCATAATAACACGTCTTACACGGCTTGTTTAATACGATCAGTTTCTTCCCTCTAGCTAAGTTATTACTTTTTTTTCTTTTTCTTTTTTTAAGAATGTGATGAACGGCGTGCCTGACTGGGATTCGAACCCGGGACCACCGGATGAAAGGCCGAGACGCTACCAGGCCGGCTAAGTTATTGCTTGGGGAAAAAACAGCACGACAGAAAATTCATTGTTACTTCAAAACCAATCAAATTCCGCACCGAGAACAAATTAGAAGGAAAATGTTAATTTATTTTATTTAATTATACGTCTTAAATAAGAGTTAGGATAATGAAGAAAACTATGTATTATAACAGTTCTTTAATTCCTCTACATAAATTTAACTTCTGAAGTCCGAATTAAAAACAAAATAAAATAACTATCAAAAAATTACCGACAGGGCAAAAGTTTAAAAAAAAGATCGAAATTAATATAAGAATTGAAACATATTTTTGACAAGGACAGGATCGTACGAATGATAAATGACGCTCTAAAAACTCTAATAACAAGAAACAAATATAATGTTAAAAATACGAACAAGAACGTACTCAGAAACAACGTAAAAAAAGCTGCTATCGGTTGTGACCTAAGGTTCATTGGAAATTAGAAATAAATATATAAACTACGTTTTCGTAAGAATGAAATAGATAAGAGACTGTAAACGAATATGATTTACGATCTCTCAAATTAGGAAATAAGTTCTTTCTCTACATTTTCCAAGTAATATTTTTCAATTTTTGTACGAATATATTTTGACTAGCAGATAACATTAGTTATCTAGTTTTATACAATAACTAGCGTTCCTCCGTCGTCACGGCTTCTCCCGTGTGCGATATTTTTAGGTAGATTTCATAAGAAAGCTACCTATTGTAACGGGTACCGTGATTCGACTTCCGGAAAATTTCGACATATCTTCGCTTTTCACATCCCCAGACCCCAAATATCACCGTCAGTTCAAAGGTTTATTTATATATATATATATATATATATATATATATATATTTCACTTTCTTGTGGACACGATAACTGCCATAATTTTGCGTCAATCACTTTCAAAAAAAAAAAACTCAACCCAAAATCTCGGTCGAGTAAATTAACGGCAAAAATCGGACCATGGGGGGCGGAAATGAGATGAAT
Source organism: Lycorma delicatula (assembly GCF_047948215.1). Classification (NCBI taxonomy): domain Eukaryota; kingdom Metazoa; phylum Arthropoda; class Insecta; order Hemiptera; family Fulgoridae; genus Lycorma; species Lycorma delicatula. Next base: position 1,436,953 of record NC_134465.1, read on the forward strand.
TTTTCGAAAAATAAACATTGTTATAACCTTTTCATTAAGTAAAATATAGAATTTGTTTTTAAAGTTCCAACGATTCTATGGATAAGGGCCTAAAACTTATGTAAGTAAAGTTTTTTGATATCGCCAACCGTTGGCTCAGGGGGTGGAAAAAAATGGGGTTTTGAAGACAAAAAAGATCGTCTCCCTAAATAGGCACAGTATCGAATCGGTTTAAAGTAGTCGTTAGTCCTGTAAATATTACCTACAACTTTTCTGTGAAAAATTTTTTTTGAACGATGACCAAAATGTTGCTGGAATTTAAGATTTTGAGCTTTTTTGGACACTTTCGGTCAAATTGATTGCAATTAAATAAGGAGGTGCACAATTAGATGTAACAACAGTCCTAAATCCAAAATTTCAACATTCTACGCCTATTCGTTTTTGAGTTATGCGAGATACATAGGCACATACGTACAGACGTCACACCGAAAATAGTCAAAATGGATTCAGGGATAGTCGAATGAAATTTCCGTTGAAATCTGAAAACCGAAATTTTTCGCGATCACAATACTTCCTTTACTTCGGACAAGAATGTAAAAATCGAGATTTATAAATAACAGTTAATTATTTTAATAGGTCCCAAATTATTTTTAATAACTGGTCCCTGGTTATTGAATTTACTGCTGTAACAATTCAATTTCGCAGATCTTGAAGTGTATTAAAATTGATACACCCACCGGGTTGGTCTAGTGGTTAACTCGTCATCGCAAATCAGCTGATTTCGAAGTCGAGAATTCTAAGGTTCAAATCCTAGCAAAGACAAGAATAACCTTTTTACGGATTTGAATACTAGATAGTGGATACCAGTCTTCTTTGGTGGTTAGGATTCAATTAACCGCACATCTCACGAATGGTCGACATGAGACGGTACAACACTGCACTTCATTTACATTCATACATATCATCTCTGAAGTAATACCTTACGATAGATCCGAAGGCTAAACAGGAAAAAAAAATCCTAAGTAAAAGGTTACATATATATATATATATATAAAATTGTTGTTTATATTCTAATATTAACATATTACAAAATAGAATTATAAACGAGCGTTCCGGTCTAATGTAAAAAAAAATTATTACAATTGCTATTTAAAAATTAAATTATCTAATTAAAAATTAAAGAGATAAAACATTTAATTTAATAGAACTTAAAAATATTAAAAATGCCTATCTTACATTAACAAAATGTATTAAAAAAAAATACGAAATTTCGAAATACACGCTTATAATAAATTATAATACGAAAAACAATTTAAATGTATTATATTATAATACAATACGATTAGGATAGGACAGCTTACACTTTAATATGAACGCATCACTTTATATTTAATTACTTGAAAATAATGACGTGATATTTAATAATTAAAGGTCCGATGTTTACTCTAATAAACGAGGTCATGGTTTTAGATGGATTTTTATTCAAAATCAGTAAAAGATCTTTAATAATTAAAAATAAATTATTGGTTTTAAAATATCTATTTTTCAAACCGAATGAATTTTCTAAGTTTAAGTTTTCTCTAAGTTTTCTGGGTAAAATCCCCCAAATTACAAAATAGTTTATTTCATTAAATTTTTAGACAATCTAATGTTTAAGGTAGATTTCATAAGAAAGCTACCTATTGTAATAAATACCATGATTCGACTTCCAGAAAATTTCGACATATCTTCGAGTTTCACATCCCTCAAGCCCCAAAACCACCGACATCTCAAAAGTTTATATATATATTTTTTTTTTTTTTTTCACTTTCTTGTGGACATGATAACTGCCGTAATTTTGCGCCAATCACTTTCAAACTGTTCCTTAAAAATAACTTGTCCGAAAATCTCGGTCGAATTCGTTAACGGCCAAAATCGGACCATGGGAATGGAAATGGAGGGCTTTTTCGAGAAAAAAACAAATATCGCTACAACTTTCTGATTACATAAAATATCGAATTTATTTAAAGTTCCTACTATTCTTTGGATAAGGACCTAAAACTTACTTCAGTTTTTGATATCACCAACCATTGGCCCAGGGGTGGAAAAATGGATTTTGAAGACAAAATAAAACCATACCTATCTTAATAGGCACAGTATCGAATCGGTTTAAAGTGGTCGTTAATCATCTAAACATTACCTAAAACCTTTGTCTGAAACAATTTTTGATACGATTAACCCTTACGGCAAGGGATGACACCAAAGTTTTGCTGGAATTATAAGTTGGATATGTAATAAGTCGTATGCTAAACATGTGAAACTTTTTTTCACGTGCAACCATTGTATTGAGTTAATTTGAAGTTTTTCTTATCTTTAAGGTGGAAATCTTTTTTATCCTACTTAGCTCCGGTGAGATCTACCTCCGCCTTCCGGGGTGCCGAAAGGGATTTTTTTTTAATAGCAAACTATTTATTTATAAATAAAAATTATTTAATAAAAAATATCGTTTTTAGATTTTCATTAAATATATAAAAGGAATCCCCCGTCGCTTAAATACACAAAATTAAAAAAGGAAGATAAGAAAATTGTACAATCTTTGTCAGACCGATCCATCTTATTAACTAGTTGAAATAATCCAATACAACTGATAAGCAAAAGCCCAATAAAGATAAGGAAAGAATATATTACAATCCCCAATCTAGCATCCCCGCACGCTTCGCTCGCCCTTACCGTCTAGCCGGAGGGCTCTGCTCTTTGGAGCCCGTTGTGTTCATTAAACTCGTGTTTGTAAAAATTATAATGATAAATAAAAATTAAAACCTGTTCAATTTATAAAAAATGTTATTGTATTGTAATTTCTTCAGACCATCAGTTTGGTCCGTGCAGTACTAGAAACTTTTGAATGATCTAAGAATGTGGTTTTCAAAATATTCACCCACCAACTTAAAAATATTAGTTACAACTGGTTACCCGTACAGATAAAAATACATAGAGATGAAAATGTATTTTGCGTTACCCGAGACAAACATCACTCATTTGATGACCGTACTTCGTTTCTCATTTTAAAAAAATATTTTTTAATTACTTTTATTACTTAGTCAAGTAACCCGAGGCAAGTGCGGCCAGTCGCGTCGCATGTACAGAATAATGGAAATTAGTTGGTTTGCCGCCGCGCCAAACATCGTCGCAACCCTTAAAAAAAATACCGAAATTTAAAAAACGTCGGAAATGGTTTTTAGATATTTATCTGATTTAGTATTTGCAAGCCCCAATCTAGTGAATATCACGTTTGGTTAGTAGAAAATGGGGGAAAAATTTACAATCATTGTTCAAAATTTTTTAACTTTTCTTCATCCCTAAGGTTGAATTTCAAAAAATTTAAGAAATTTATTTTTAGATATAAAAATATCAAATCAGGCCGATATCTTCATTTTTTACCGAGAAAAAAAATAGTAGATTTATTGTTATTCCATTTTACACCCCTTTAAACTCGGAATTTCAAAAAATCCTTTCTTAGTGTGCACTTATACCGTAAGAAGAACATGTATACACTTTCATCAATTTATCTCCAGTAGTTTTTTTTTCTGGGCGTTTATTAATCAGTCGGCCAAGACAAGTTGCTTTTTTAAACTACCGGCTTGTTCTAGTAGTGAACGCGTCTTCCTAAATCACCTGATTTGGAAGTCGAGAGTTCCAGCGTCCAAATCCTAGTAAAGTCAGTTATTTTTACACGGATTTGAATACTAGATCTTCGATGCCGGTGTTCTTTGGTAATTGGGTTTCAATTAACCACACATCTCAGGAACGGTCGAACTGAGACTGTACAAGACTACACTTCATTTACACTCATACTCATTCATACTCTGAAGTATTATCTAAACGGTAATTACCGGAGGCTAAACATGAAAAAGAAAGAACAAGTTGCTTTACAGTTACAGATGATTTAACAATAAGCTACGATGACAAAAAAAGGAAAGAAGAAAAATAATTTCACTTAATGTATGTATACAACGAATCATTTTTTCATTTAAAAATCAACGGAATCAAATGAAAAACCTTCCCCTTATAAGATCCAAAAATTTCATTAATTAAAATTTTATTTGGCTATAACTCTGGAACCAATGAAAATAAATACCACTTATGACATATCGTTGAAAAGCTCTCAATGAGGGCCGCTTAATTACTGCAGTTAAGAAAAAGTCAAAAATCTATTTTTTTTTATTTTGGGCTTTTTTGGACACATTTGGTTCAGTCGACTGCGATCAATAGGGGAGGTGCGCAACTAGATGTTACAACAATCCTAAATCCAAACTTTCAACATCGTACTAATAGCATTTGAGTTATACGAGATACATACGTACGTACAGACGTCACGCCGAAACTAGTCAAACTGGATTCAGGAATGGTCAAAATGGATATTTCCGTTGAAATCTGAAAATTTCGCGATTACAATACTGTTTTTTACTTCGCATAAGGAAGTAAAAAGGATCAAAATTCCTTGTAGGGTTTCCTCCGGTTTTAAAGCAAATGTAAATGAAGTTGTTTTTCCTTTTTAAACGAGTTCATAAAAAAAATAACCTTTAATCTTGTATATATTAGGATATTCTGTAACTCTAAGAAACAAACTTATACAACAGCTTAGTTGTTTTCTTAAGTTAACCGGACTGTAGTTAAAACAGAACAAGGTACGATATGAAAAGAGAACTGTTGAGTTAATGAATTTTTGAGAACCCACCAGAGGTTGGTCTAGTAGTAAACGCGTCTTCCTAAATCAGCTGATTTGGAAGTCGAGAGTTCCAGCGTTCATGTCCTAGTAGCCAGTTATTTTTACACGGATTTGAATACTAGATTGTGGATACCGGTGTTCTTCTTTAGTGGTTGAAATTCAATTAACCACACATCTCAGGAACGGTCGAACTGAGACTGTACAAGACTATACTTCATTTATACTCATACATATCATCCTCTGAAGTATTATCTGAACGGTAATTACCGGAGGCCAAACGAAAAAAGAAATGAAGGTGAATTTTTGAGGAATTAACGTTAAAAAAAAAACATATTTGACAAAAATGTTATTTTACCAAACACTTGTAGCCGCGAATATCTTAAAACTTAAGACCTATCTTAGATTACGAGTGTATGAATGTGTATCAATGTTCGAGTACGAACGACACAAGTTTAGTTGTGTTTTTACTAAGATTTTCCCGTGACATGAGTAATCATTGAAAAAATCATCTAACATCCTGATGAGAAAAAACGATTTTGTGGGGGGGAAAGAGTAACGAAATGTGTAAACAACGGAATTGGGACGGGAGGTACATACAGTTTTCTCGAAACCAAGCATGCATATGACTGCAGCTAAAGCCGAATCCGTACGCATGATAGGTAAAAAAAAAACGTTTCCATATCGTTAAAAAAATTTCGAGGTATTTTAAAAATACCTCTTGTCATTACATAAGCTATTCAACAAAAAAAAATAATAAATAAATTTTGAAGAAGCAACCGGGTGGGTATATATCAATTACAATTACCAAATTCCAGTAATAGACGATGAAATTACGCGTCAAACTATTTTAACTTCATTATTATAACATAAAATTGTAATAACTCTCTTGTATAGCGTTCTTTATTGAGCCGTTTTAATTTCCAAGATAATTAATAATTATCTTAACTGTACAGGAAGATAAAACGACAATGCTCTTCAAGTGACCAATTAATATACAAAAATAGGATACGAATAACGCACAAACTTCCCCTTTTAGGCTTTAATCAAGCGCAACGCATAGATTCTGAAAATTCGTTCCACTTAACTAAGATTGTAACCGTAAAAATATTTCTTTATTTTCAATAGTATTTATATACTATTCGAACAATCCCCTCTCTCTCCTTTTGATAAGTAAACAGATAAAAACCAAGAGAATCCTATCCAATCGGTTAAACCCCCACTACGAATATTCTATTACGAACAGCCTACTTCTCGAATTCCGATACGGAAACGTTATATTAAAACACTTAAATAAACAAAAACAAAACAACGAGTAAACAGAATTGAACCGCATAAAACTTATTAAAACTCGGAATTATCTAATCTATTAACGATTCTATTTGTTGCAAGCGATTACTAAATATAAATTTTGTATCAACATTATTTCCCTACCGAAAACTTTCATCGATCAAAATCAAAATGTGTTGACCACACAGGCGGCGATTTTTAAACATTTTTACGTTTATTTATTTAAAACCTTCAATTAACAGATTACCATAAACAGCAATTTACTGTCTTACGAAAGGATTAAAGATTTTTCTTATTTGAAATTTTACATAAATTTTCAGCGACATCGACTGCTACAGTAATTAAGCGCTGATAAATGATAAAAACATGCAAAATAAAACTATATCGACGTTTTAACTTCATTAATCTATAGAAACTGGTTAAAAGTGGCTACGGCGGTTGACATTCTACTCTCCATTACACTAATCGGTTTCTACGGCTGTTCTCGGTGAAATTTTTCAAGTATTACGAAACCGCCGGGATTTAAAAGATGCAGTTTACCGTCTTATCCGGCATCTATTTTCTCAATTACGTAAAATTGCAAAATATCAAAGCTTAATTTATCACTTACGTATATGATTCTTATAAACATGTTAACGAAATTACGAGAATATTTAAATTTTGTAAACGTTTTAGCACGTGCAAATAATTTCCGTAAAACTACTTTTACAAAATAAAAACTGCTAAATTTTGTATTGCAAAAAATCGATAGTTAAACATTAGCGATCCTAAGTTCATCATAAAGCGCTCTTCGAGGGTAAGGCCTAAATATAAAAAAAAGAAACGCAAATAAAATATAGTTAGTATACCTACAACAAATTTTTCACCGTAGTGAGATTTCCACTAATGTATTAACAAAAACGATCTCTTGTACTTTTAATAAAATAATTTATTTTCGGCAGAAGTCGCGTAACGTTTCACTTGAGACAAGAACCGGCATCAGACTAGATAAAAAGTCCGATTAAAAAAGAATAAAAACTGGAGTTCATACTATACGAATAGCGTACCAATGAAAAGTGTAAGAGTGACAAGGGCGATCGGACAGGTCTTCAACAAGGCGATGGGCTCATCGCCTTTTAACGCAGATTGACCTGTGGGTCGACCGCAAGTTAGGATAACTGAACCGGTTGACCCGACTACTGACAGGACATGTGGTGTTCAGGGCGTACCTAAACGGAAAGAGAAAGGCAGAAAATGACTCTGCCGTTACTGTGGAGAAACAAACACCCCTGAACGTGTCATGTTCGACTGTGCTGAACAACGAGGAGAATTTTAAAGCCGTTGCAGGGCTTACTGCACAAATCCTGCAGCAGAAGGACAGGGTGGACGAAATGGCGAGGGACAGCCCTACAGACAATAACACGTACTGTAGAAGGGCGACTCCCAAAACCCCTTGCGGAAAAGAAAAGGCCCAGACCCGCCACGGCGCTCTCTACGGAGCGTACGTGGTTGAGGCATGTACAAGCACGAGGCATAAACCCAGGAACGACATAGTCGGGGGCTTGGCCGCCTCATTTCAAAGGTTAGAGGCAGCCAAAAATAAAAGGTACAAACCGGTAAGCCGATTTGTCGTACCGGAAGGAAAGACCCGTTTGAGTTAAAAGGACAAACTCCTGAGCTGTGCTAAGCTTAATCCAGCAGTAACCAGCTCGGAAGGTAGGGAAAAAATTAAAAGTGTATAAAAAAAAAAGGTAATAATAAACGCAAATTATAATTTCATCTAACCCGCAGGTAATTAGTACCAATGAAGGACAATTTAAAAAAAACATATTTAACAAACGAGCGCTTTCGATGTTAGCCATCATCAGGAAAACAATAAGAAAACAAAGAATTATTTGGCAGGTAAAAAAAAAATCAACAAGAACAACTTTTTCTATATTTCTACAATGTATATATATATATATATATATATATATATATATATATTAAATTATGCATTGCAGTCGTAAGATATGTTTATTACATGCGCATGCACCCATAAACAAGTTAAAATTATTTATATACATAAAACAAATTGTAAATAATTTATCTACTTACGATTGACATGGTTAATATAATACACCCCAATATGGGGATCAAACGCCTCCTCCCAACCAAGTGGAAGCTCATTTCCTATACAGTCCGCGAATGACTGTGGTTTCGTAAACCTGTAATAAAAAAAATATATATATATAATAATAAAATTAAGAATACATAATTTTACATTAAAAAAAAGCTAACAAATATTGCATAATTTTCCCATTTATTAATAATAAACGTTAAAATATTTAGACCCAAAACAGAAGATATACTTTTTAAAGGCGGGGAATAAATTAATTTTTTTTTATATATTTATAAATTTTCTTATATAAAATTTTCTCTCAATCTATTACTCCTGCTATAGAGGCTGAAATAAAAAAGAAGAAAATTTTCCAAAAGCTTTTCTAAATTTTACGTAGGGTCTATAATTTAAAAAAAATTGTAGGCATTTCTTTATAGTCGTATATAAGATGTATAAACTTTTAAAAGATATATATATATATAAATTTTAGAAAAGCGTTGATTTTTTGAAAAACTTTTTTTATTTTTATACGCATCGTAGTTAACAAATTCGCTATAATAAATTTTTCTTTAAAATGCCTCTGACGAAAATCGAAATTAGTTTTACGCGATTTTCCTCACCCCGTTAACGAATTTTGGAAAAGAAATTAATATGATCAATCAATGCCCCATATAAAGAAATATTTTATCTAAATTTGAAGAAAATCGGTTTGGTCAATCCTGAGATATAAGACCAAAAGCAATACGGCATGTAAGAACATATGTTTTTGTTTTTTTTTTGTCTAGATGAACCAGTTGATCCTAAAACATAAATAATCGTTTGGGAAAAAAACCCGATACCCTACTTTTTACATGATCACCATTACTTTCCTCTTTAATACAGCTCTTCTAGCTACATTAGGCGGGAAAGTAAAAAGAAGAAGAATTACTTAATAATTTTCAATTCACGTTGATATTTAAACAGCTTATTAACTAAAATAATATGTACTGTACAATTTTTCATTCTTTATACAGTAGTACAAAATTATGATTGCTGTATCTGAGTTTAGTGCGCAGCCTTTCATCTTTTGTCAAATTTTTTTTTCTTCGAAGGAAGGTTCTGGTATAGTTTTCATATTATAAATACACTAGCTGTAGGGCGTTACGTAGGCACGCCTCCGCAGCTAGGCCCTTCGGGCGGGTTGCCGGGCGGGCGGCGTCTAAGAATGGGATTATAGGTGTCCAAAAAATTGATTACCTCTTGTGAAAACAAATTTTTTTTTTTTTTTTTGAATGATGATAACTGATATAGCGAAAGTTAAATTAGAAATTTAACTTTAGAAATTGATATTAACGAATCGGGATTTTCCGCTAGTGATCGGTACATTCCGATGACAACTTTTTGGTTACAGTTGATTATTTTATGAAGAAAAACAATCGCATAAATCAATAAAAAATATGTAAAAATAAATTTTATGACGGTATCTCAGAATGGATTTGACAACAAGCATTGATGGTGATATGTATGTGAAAGTCACAGCTTCAAATTAAAAATTTGATGTTTTTGCAATTTTTTCCGATGCGTGATGAATGCCGAAAGAGCCGGGGTGCTGATTTTAGTGCATTTAATTTAGGAATGGTGTTTTAAAATTTTTTTACGCATTTTTTATTTTCTACTTTTAAGTGCATTTAATATAAGTGTTTTTTAAAAAGGTTTTTTTATATATTTTTTCATTTTCTACTTTTTAGTTTTCATAATTTTATACTTTGCAGCTGCGTTAGCGGACAGGTTTGAGCGTATTTAGCGAAAAATGGGGCTATCAAAACGTAGGGCTAAATTTAATTTAATTTCTGGATAACCAAGATCCGGTCGACCTGCTGAAACATAAGCCGTTTGAATCGTGAAAATCGGACGAGCGGTTGCCGAGATATTACGGTGGCACCCCATCGCGCCCCCTCCACAATTTCCGACCGGCGCCCCGGGGGCACTTGAAACTATTACCGTCCGACGGATACCACTGAGAGCAGGTGAAGTTATCATCCACAGGGGCGAAAAACTTTTCCAGAGCGCTAGAACCGACCGTTTTCGAGATATTTACGATTTTCGTCAGAACATTCGGATCCGGTTAAAAACTACTAAATTTTCTCAAAAAAATTCGATATACATTTCGCATATATATATATATGAAATGATATAGAAATGTACTAACGAATCGGGATTTTCCGGTACAGATCGGTACTTTTCGGTGGTAAGCTAAGAGGAACGTACACACAGACACGCATACAAATACCGTTTAGTACGGTAGGTTACGGTCTAAAAGCAAGACTATAGACATAGACGGACTACTATGAAGTATTATCGGCATCGACAAAACACCACCGTACTTCGAAACGCGGCACTGAATTATACCACAATTACGCGTGTATGTATTTTTAGTGATCGGTTGCTAGGATTTTTTAAAAAGCAATATATATACAGCATCTCCGTCGCGTCTTCGCCCACTCTATACGGTTATTTGCGCTTCCCGTCGCGGTCAATTTTTTAAATTATTTTATGTTTTTTAGTCAAGTAAACGAAGGTAGATGAATCCAGTCGCGTCGTGTGACAGTGATTATACACAGCCGTCGCCGTGCTGTAAACCGGTCACACCCCTTAAAAAACCGTAAGATGGTTTTTAGATATTTATCTGAAGAGTATTTGCAACCCCAAACCCAATGGATATATCGTTTAATACAAACGGAAATGGGGAAAATTTACTAACATTTTTTTCAAAAGTTTTTCCTTTCAAGACAGAATTCAAAAAATCTAGAAAATGGTTTTTAGATATTCACATGAAAGATTAGAGACACCGAAATTCAAAATATCTATGTTACCGAGAAACACAAAGGATAGTAAATTTCATTGATTCTACATTTTAACTCTTTAACTCGGAATTTCCAAAACTCCTTTCTTACTATTTACTTAACACCATAAGAATACAAATTTTCATCAATTTATGTTCAGTAGTTTTTGTTGGGCGTTCATTGTGAATGACTATTGTTAGGCGCGTTATTTTATTTTTATATAAATATATATTTGATTAATAGATATAATCGCGATTTATCTAGATAACGTAACTTTAATCGCGCTTTGATTAAAAACAAAATAAAAATTAACATTGAATACTAAAAGTAGAATTAATTCAATAGAGAATTATGTATACAAATAGCCTAACTGAAAAGCTTCACTCAATACTTTCCTGTTAGTTTTTCTTTTTTTACGTACAGAATGATTCTAAATTGCACAGCAATCTCAAGGTTGCTATAGATCAGAAAACGGTTCGCTAGCGATTTCGGGCTCGCGAAACATTTAAAAAAATGTGATTTTTATTTTTTAAACGTATTTTTTGTAAATTTTTTTCTGTTATTGATAATTTTTCTACTTGTTTTCATTTACAATATGTTGTTCAAACATCGATGAAAATTGTTTGTTGTGTTTAAAATGCTATCGCTCTTCCGATTCGATTTGTATGTTTTATTACAGATTGAACTTCTCAAATCTGTGTTCAATTTTAATAGACGTTATTTACATAAATTTTATCAAAATTAAATTCTCTACAAGTTAACTTTTTTCTTTTTCTGTTTATCCTCCGAAACAACCGTAAGGTATTACTTCAGAGAACGAATGAGGATAATATGTATATGAATGTAATGAAGTGTAGCTTGTACAGTCTCAGGATAACCATTCCTGAGATGTTTGGTTAACTGAAACCCAACCGACAAAGAACACCGGTATTCACGATCTAGTATTCAAATTCGTATAAAAGTAACTGCCTATACTAGGATTTCTAGATAGTTAACTAAACATTTTTATTTGTTTATCGGTAAATTAACAAAGCTATTTTATTCTATACCTAAAAAAGTGTGTTTTACCCGTTTTTCTTACAATCTAAGTGAGATACGTTGGGGACCGCTTTTATTCAATTTCTTAGATGAAAAACCATAAGGAAGCGCCAAATAATTTACCCCTCGATTTCTACCCCAAGAATTTTAGTACGATTTAATTTAACAGAAGGACCAGACAGCAGGGCTAAATGTTTCGCGAGCGGAAACTCGCTAACGAACCGTTTTCCGACCTATGTTTATACAAACGTTTTCTTATTTTTTGTTATACGATCATCTCTCGAGACTGGCGTGCAGTTTGGAATCATCTGAACATATTAGAAATTTTGAATAAACTTCCGTTCGATTTAACTGCTCCAACAACTGAAGCGTAAAATCTGTCACATGAAATCCAATTAGAGAGTACAGTACAACTACTCCCACATTTAATTAGAATCTATGACCAACGAGGAAGCAGTTGCCCATCTCCCGCCTGCAGAGCCTCGTGATGGAAGCATGGCAGCTGGAATGGTACACCACGACTAAGAGAAGATCCCTGTAAAAGTTTATACGGGACGATACGCCTCGAGTTCGTTTTTAAGGGCAACGGGTGCCCAGGTGCTCACCAACCACGCTAACTCGAATAAATGTCTGTTTCGATTCCGCCTGGCAGCTGATGAGCTGTGCGTCTGCAGGGAGGTCCAGTCAAATGAACATCTGATGTTTGACTACCCTGCTCTTGTGGCGTGGGGGGAGGGGGGGGCCAGAGACAGGTCCACTCTATAACTTAGAGGTCAAGGGGAAAACTGGCCACTCACAAGCGGCGAATCAATGTGGCGAGAGCCGCATTGTCGGAACGTGAGGGAGTTTCTTGATGCGGTTGCTTTATTCAACCATCAGTAATTTACTTAAGGGAAAGACGCCTACCTCACTGCTATAGGAAGCTAACCTAGAGATATATGGACGAAAACCAGCCGATTAAAGCTCCAAGCGCATTAATATGGTGGACAGATACTTGCTGGCATTCAGCGATCTAGGCGTGGCAGCGAATTGCTGTCTAGACGAAGTAAATTTTAATTTATGGAGGTCATATATATTTTTAGTAGTTGACGGGATGCGCCTACCCAGTTTTAGTAAATATATGACAAGTAAGCGATTGGGATACGCAAGCCGGTGGTGTATGGCAGGGCGCTTAGTCCGCTCGTGCTGTTAGGTAAGCTCTAGGAGCTATTTAGGAAACTGGTCGCTAAGCTGTTTCGAGGCTCAGTAGCCGTTTTGTGGCAGAGACATTCGGTCTTATGCTTTAGGGCGACCGAATAGGGTGGCGGCGGGAGAAATCCCAAGCAAACCAAAAACCAATGAGGAAATACAACAAAGACCTTTTAATCATTTAATCGTCTTAAGAGAAACTTTTAAGTAACATCATTCCAATATCATCTTTTCCATTATTTTTAATTTCCCGGCGAGTACAGCAAGAATAGTAAATTTCCCGGCGAATATTTTGAAGAGGAAAAGTACGATGATCGTGTCAAAAACGGGAAATCGGGTTTTTGTAAATATTTACGTTTTACGGTTCGACTACTTCATCTAAACCATTGATTCTCAACTTTTTCGCCCGGCGCCCCACATTGAGAATCAAACATTTTCTAGCGCCCCCAAAACCTTTAAACTTACCCATCTGTTAAAAATAATAATTCCAATTGCTGTTTTTAAACGTGGCATATCCTATTTCCGAGTTGAAACTTACATTTTAAATTAGAGCAATTAAAACGCATATTTAATCATATTTGGAAGTACTTTTATTAAAATTCCTTTTAAATAAATAACAATTGTATCTATATAATTACATAACAATAGTGATAGCATATTCAATATAACAATACAATAATTAAAACAAAGCTTTCAATTGAAAAACTATACTTTAATGTGAAGGATAAATCTGATGTGCTTTTAAAGAGTTTGTTAATATCAGGCTCAAATTTACTTAAAAACAGAAAAACATAATTTTTGCCATTTTTTAAATTAGCCATCGCCTTCCTTTCTTTCTTTTTCCTGTTTAGCCTCCGGTAATTACCGTTTAGATAATTCTTCAGAGGATGAATGAGGACGATATGTATGAGTGTAAATGAAGTGTAGTCTTGTACATTCTCAGTTCCGACCGTTCCTCAGATGTGTGGTTAATTGAAACCCGACCACCAAAGAACACCGGAATTCACGATCTAGTATTCAAATCCGTGTAAAAATATCTGGCTTTACTAGGACTTGAACGCTGTAACTCTCGACTTCCAAATCAGCTGATTTGGGAAGCCGCGTTAACCACTAGACCAACCAGGTGGGTTAGCCATCGCCTTCCTAGACCGTCTGAACGCACCCAATTTTCTGTGGGCCTTCTAGAAAGTTTCCAGCGACCACAAGCGAGCGTTATCACCCACTTTGAGAACAAATGATCTAAACCAAAAAACGTACTGCATGTATAGCACGAACACTGTTTTTGTTATTTCTCAGGACTGACCAACTCGATTTTCTTCGAATGTGACACAAATATTACTATATACGGGACATTGAATATATTATTTCTTCAAAATTCATTAAGGGGATAGGGAAAACCGAAAGAAAATAATTTTGATTTTCATCACAGGAATTTTAGAAAGAACTTTATTAAAACAAATTTTCATCTATACAATGCATATATAAATAATACAAAAATTATATTTTCAAAAAATTAACCCCCACAATTTAAAATTGAAATACATGTTTTTTATTCTTTTGTTTTATCTTCTTTCAGTTTAAATACTATCGATACTTTTTTTGAAAGTATATAATTTATATACTGAGCTATCAAGAAATGGCTGCAATTTGTTTCAAATTATAGATCCCGGACCAAAATGAAAAAAAAAAAAAACGTTTTGAACAATTTTCTTTTCTTATTGAAAGGAGTGTTGGATTAAGAGAAAACTTTATTTTAGCAAATCTACTAAGCTTAACCTATAGCTGAATATTTTTAGAAATATATGTTCTTAAAATTTATTCCCCAGCTCTAAAAAAAATATATATATTTTTTTTAATTCTGTTAATTTTTATAATTAATAGCTGGGAAAGTCCTGCAATACTTTGGCAACTTTATTTTGTACAAATAAAAAAAAATTGTATGATAATATTATTATTATTATGAGTAAAAATATAATTAAAGATAAACAAAAAAAAAAACAACAGAAAAATAAATAATAAAATAAAGCACAACCCCACGATTATAATTAAAGCACGTTATTTAAGCGATGCACCCTTAGCCACGACAGAAAATACGGTCCGGCCTCTGTCTTCCTTTCATCAATAAACTCTAATTAATAACATTTTTTAAGGTGAACAACCAGAGTGGTTACTATCGTCGTCTGAGAAATTCAGCGGAAAAAACTAAAGAGATTCAAGCCATCATTGTACATATTAATGCACGCGGATTAATGTAAATTAATAAAGTGGAAATTATAAAAAAACTAAATCAACAGGAAAATATATCTTAATTTTTTACAAGGGTAAAATAACCAACCGGGTTGGTGTAGTGGTGAACGCGTCTTCCCAAATCAGCTGATTTGGAAGTCGAAAGTTCCAGCGTTCAAGTCCTAATAAAGTCAGTTGTTACTTTTATACTGATTTGAATACTAGATCGTGGATACCGTTGATCTTTGGTGATTGGGTTTCAATTAACCACACATCTCAGGAATGTTCGAACAGAGACTATACAAAATACACTTCATTTACACTCATACATAGCATCCTCCGAAAGGTAATTACCGGAGGCTAAACAGGAAAAAGAAAGAAAGAAAGGGGTAAAATAGTAATAAAGACATTCGTGGAAGCAAAAAACATAAACCGTAATAAGAAGCGAAAAAACTAAACGAAACAGTAATGACTGCTAATATTACAAAATTTTGTTTCGTTTAATAACTAGATAAAATCTGTCACATTTTAATATTGCTTTGTTTTTTAACAAACTTGGAAATTCTTACGTTTGTATTTTGTTTCTGTAGACTTTATTAAAACGATACTAAAAATCAAATTGTCTATAAGCTTCGTTTAAAATCGTTGTATGTAACAATTTAACAAAGTTATTTTACTCCAAACATAAGTAGTGTATTTTTCGACCCCGATCTTTTGTCTTTTATCCAAGATTTCTCGAATACTACTAAAATTACAGTTCTGGAACCTAATAATTTATTTAATTTGTTTCAATTTTTAAGGACAGATTTCATATAAAATCAGTAAATTTACCCTTCTTAATTTGTATCCCAAGAATTAAAATCTGGCTTAATTTTACCGAAAGCGCACAAATTAGGGCGAAATTTTTCGCCAGCCGACACTCGCTAACGAAACGTTTCCAAACCGATGTTTATAACAACTTTCTTCTTAATTTTCATCAGTAGAATAAATACTAAAAGTTTGTCACTCTTCGCGAATCACCTGCATAAAACAATCATTTAACTAAGTAATTCAAGGTCAAGTTTCTTGTTATAAAAAATGACATTATAATATCTTAATCTTTCACGATCGCAATTTTTTTTTTTTAATAACTAAATGAAACTATATTTAATTAATTACAGTACGTAAAAAAAAAATCTATCAAAAGGAAGCAATAAAAATTTTCTTTGACTAAAGAACAATAATCTATTGAAAAAGGTTATAATTTCTTAATTAAAAAATTATAAGGTGATACACAATATACAATTTTCACTAATATTTAGTATATTAGATAAGCAGCAACAATATTCATCATATAATTTTTTTAAATAGACTTTTAAATTCTGCTTTGTAAACATCATATGCATTTTACGTCATGTGTTCAGATTACATGATAAAAAAGCTGGCAAAGTATTGCATGACTTTCCCCGGCTATTAATAATATTAAAAAAAACACAATATACATTTTATCCAAACAAAGGTCCGGGGTCTAACATTTAAAAAAAAAATAGTGAACATTTCTTGAAAGCTTTTATTTATTTATTTTATATAAACTTTCAAAAAAATTTGGAAAAATATATAAACCAGGAGTAAAAGCAAAAGAAGCAAAAAGATTTATTTCAATTTTAAGAGGTGAGGGTTGCTTTTTTTTATTCTGTTTTATTTATATATGCGTTGTATGTAATAATAAATTTACTTTTAATAGTTTTCTCTAAAATCCCTCTGAAGAAAATCGAGATTGTGTTTTTCGAGATACTTCCCACCCCGTAAACGAATATTGAAAAAAACTGAATATGATTAATTTCCCAAATATAGAAATATTTGAGCCAAATTTGAAGAAAGTCGGAAGGTCAATCCTCAGATAAGACCAAAAGCAGTACGATAAACATACGTACTGTACATACATACATTTTTATTTGTCTAAATTAGTTGAACCCTAAAACGTAAAGATTTCAACAAAAAAAAATCCCGATCCCCCATTTTTTGGTCGATCATACTTTTCCCGTTAATACAGCTACTCTAGCTTTAGTCGGAAATGTAACAAAGTTTTGACTTTTAAATAGGGTTAATATATAAGTTTTATACTTGCATTTCCAGAGCACGGCTTCTTTCTTTTTCCTGTTTTGCCTCCGGTAATTACCGTTCAGATAATACTTCAGAGGATGATATGAATGAGTGTAAATGAAGTGTAGTCTTGTACAGTCTCAATTCGACCATTCCGAAGATGTGTGGTTAATTGAAACCCAACCACCAAGGAACATCGGTATCCACGATCTAGTATTCAAATCAGTGTAAAAATAACTGACCTTTACTAGGATTTGACCGCTGGGACTTCCAAATCAGGCGATTTGGGAAAACGCGTTCACCACTAGACCAACCCGGTGGGTAGAGCACGGTTTGCTGATATTCAATCGAACGTTTGACTCTGGAGGTAAAGCAAAACGAGTTCTTTCCTGACTTTTATTCTTTTTTAAACCCGATTACCAGGTACACCTTATTCTTAACAAGAATTCCTATATAATTTTTTCTGATCGACTTCTAAGTCAGATCGATTACAATACCATTACGGTTGGCATTAAAAATACACGTCAATATAAGATGAAAAACAAAGATTATATATATATATATAGCTCGTAGAATTTAATAATATAGAAAAAAAAAAGAAAAAAAAATGGTTTGAAATAAAAACAAAAAGGGATTGAATTCCATTTGAAATTCCGCAAGTCAAAACAGAATAGACGTCTAGACTAAATGGGTAAGGTAAGTTAATACTTTCTTGGGTAGAGCTCCCTGCTGACAGCGAACACTCACCACCTATTGTTAACTAATCATCAATTGTTATTTGCTGTATAACAGACGGATCAAAAGAACATTATATTTCTCCAGCATTCAAATAAAAATTATAAATCAAACCACATGCACAACGTACAAAATAATAAAAAGGATATTAAAAAATAGTGAAAAAAACTCGATTGTTCGCTTTCAAATATGAATACAAAATATTTCCCTACCGTTTTCATAAATATTAAAAATTTTCACAACGTAATGTAGGAAAAGAACAGTAATAATGACTTTCTTACTAAAAAAATTTATTAGTTCGTTTTTATAACTTACTAGCAAGCCCGGCAATGCTTCGCTACTGCTATATATATATATATATATATATATATATATATATATAGAGAGAGAGAGAGAGAGAGAGAGAGAGAGAGAGAGAGAGTTTAAATGAACACAATTGAAAATTCGATAAAAAAATTAAAAAACTGAACTTCACAAATTTTACCTTTCACTTATTCTCCTTCCCCTTTTCCCTTTCAGACTTCTCCCTCACCACTCTACCAGTTTCCTTTTTACCCTTTCCCGTTTTCCCCTTTTTCTCTTTCCACCTTTTCCCCGTTTTCCACTTTCCCCGCGCGTAAATCGGTTCATTAGTTTTTTGGTGTTAGCGGACACACATACGAATATGACTTCTATATATATATATATATATATAGAATAAAAAAGTCTGTTTGTATATTTATTTCGTAAATATCTCGACACCGGCCCCACCTAGCGGGTACAGTTTTTGCAAAAATATTTCTTTTCACGTAACTGATATTCATATTCTGAATATGAACCAAATCGATCCATAAATATCATTTTTCTAAATATCTCAAACCCTTCTTTACTTTATATTAAACTCAGAACATTCAAGCATGCTTATTACCATTTAAAAAAAAGAATTCCCAAAATTTCATCCGCTCCCTAAAAATCGAAAAGCTATCTTTTTATTTATTTTTTTTACCTTTAAGGCCGTAAAGGACCACTTTAGTCAGAAGTCTTTTTTGCCGATCTTTTGAACTTAAGTTCTTAGCTTTTACTTTCTCCCAATATTTAGTCGTTCTTAATGATCTTGCTTTACGATCCCTTCTGAATAAACCCTTTTTGTATAATTAAAAGTTCTTACTTTAAAGTCGATATTCGGATCTTTAATAACAAATTTTAATTTTTCAGATTTATTAAGTAAATCTTCGTAAGTCCAATTTAATTCTTGCACGTCTTCTTTAATTTCTTTGATCTATATGGCGGAATTTTTAAAGACCAAAATCGATCGATAATTTTCTTAGTAATCCTATCCTGCGGTAATCTTAACGAGTGTGCGCAGAAAGAAATTCGCTTCTTTTTCATAGTATCAATTAAGGATTCCAAGTTTTCGTACAGAAATCTATTGGGCAATAATCTGTACTGATTTTCGTGTATATATTTTTTGTTTATGCAGGTTCTAAGAATCCTGCATTCAACTTTAAGCAAAGGTTCAGTCCTATTTTTCTGATTTAATGTAAATAAAGTCTCGCTCGCGTAATTAATTACTGGTTTAACCACAAATTTGTAATCATTTTTAACCAATTTCTTTTGTCTTCCTGGGGGGAGCAGCTGTGTAAACGATCGAAAGAAAAGATACTTTGGAGCAAAGAAGGCGATGAAAGTTTAAAAATATAGATTTTATAAATTTTTAAAAAATTTTGTTTGTTTAAACCTTTAATATAAGTTTACTATTTAAACGTTTTTATACAATAAAATTTCGTTATAATTCACCCCACACCAAAAAAAAATTCTAAGATAACTTTCTATTGGTTGTATACGTCTCTGTGGACTTTTTTTTTAGTTTCTTCCATTTAAAATAATAAAGTAGAAAAATTAAACAATTTTCCTGGAATGTAGTTTTCGCGGTGAGGAACAGGAAAAATAAAAAATTTCGATTTTTTAGATTTATTAAACTTTTTTTTGGTTTATTTAAACGTATAATGATAATTTTACAATAAAACATCATCATAAATTACTCCTATCCGAAAAAAATCCTGAGGTAATTTTTCTCACGTAGCGTAATTTTTCCACTATGTATGAATAAATAACCAATGCCACCAAAAAAGTACAATTAATACAACTTTGTTGTCGATTTTATTTGAATTATAGAGAAATAAAATCCCACTGAACTTTTCACCACGAGTGAAAAGTTCAATAACTATTAAATGTTCGACAATAACGTTGAAGATTAAGAGATATCAACCCAAGAAAGTTTAATCGTCCTTAAATCTGAACTTCACCTTAATTTGACCATCGAAAGAGCTTCACCTACAACTATGATATATGCTGATTTATTTTTCGAATTCAATTTCCGAAATTTTGGATGAGAAGATTTTTTTTTAAATTTGACTGGTTCGATGCTATCTTTCATTCCTTTATTTTGATCATTTAACCTAAAGATAATTAATTTCTTTCTTTTCTTTTTTCTGTTTTGCCTCCGATACTTACCTTTCAGATAATACTTCAGAGGATGAATGAGGATGATATGTATGAGTGTAAATGAAGTGTAGTCTTGTACAATCTAAGTTCGACCGTTCCTGAGATGTGTGGTTAATTGAAACCCAACCACCAAAGAAGAACACCGGTATCCACGATCTAGTATTCAAATCCGTGTAAAAAAAACAAATGACTTTACTAGGACTTGAAACGCTGGATCGGCTTCCAAATCAGCTGATTTGGACGCGTTCACCACTAGACCAACCCGGTGCGTTTAAAGATAATTACTACATCTTACATTCTCAACTACGTTTCATAAATTTCAAACTTTGCCTTGTTCTACGAGTATATATCACATTCCTGTAATACCAGATCAACTAAACTTGGATGTCTTAATTAATATATAACCGACATACGTAATTCCGCTACCTTAACAGTTAACATTTTTTTACTGTAGTAAAATATCATTTTTAAAAATAGCTTTCAAATTCTTATAATTATATTAGATATAAAAGCAAACACCTTTTGTGCACGATTACTTATGCCACTTTTGGTTTATATTTATATATATATATATATATAAATATATATATATATTGTATATATATAATATATATATAATTATATATATATAATTGTATATATATAATTATATATATATATAATATATATATTGTACAATATATATATATATATTGTACAATATTCGTCAATTCATTGTAGTATGTTTTTCTATGTAAAGAAAAAATTGTTCACATGTGATACATTAATTTCATAACTTGTTCATAAAATAACATCTGGAACATGTTCATAATCGATTATGCTATCTTTTTTATTTTACCAAGGAAGGCGCCTCCATCTTTGTTACATGAAAATGCAGTTAATTTTTTTTGTTGAAAAATAGCAGCTGTAGTTTTCCATTGCTTTCAGCTGCGCAGTATTCAAAAGACTGAGCGATGTTGATGTAGCCGTTTAAGCCCTCTTGACCAACGCCCTTAACAACTACTGAAAGAGCTGCTGCCCTCTTTCAGGAATCATTCCTTAGTCTCGCTCTCAACAGATATCTCCCTGATATGGTTGCACCTTCATTCCTGTATCACTAAGCACCCAAACCCCCTTACCATCAGCAAGGTTTCACGATTCATAGAGGAAAAATATATATTTTGACAAAAATAAACATGTTTAATTGATCATTAATAAAACGTACAAGTTTTCTGATACAGCAATCGATGATTCCAATAATCAATCGGTATGCTAAATCAATATCAATAATATTATTATCGATAAATTGATTTTGTATCTTTATACAGTTTTTATCAACACCTATTAATTGAAGATTAGACACCAAACTGTCCTTATCCTTCCTTTCTCTGTATTTTAAAATCAATTTTTCTCTTAACATCTTTAACATTCAATTTCATTCCACATTATCATATATTTTTTCCAAGGTTAACAAGACGTCACATATTTTCTTAAGACATTTTTTTTCATTTAAAAATTAAAATATATGAAGTAAATTAATAATACACACTGTAATTTTGTTTGTATTAAAAAAAAAAAAACATCAAAAAATAAAAATAAATAAATGACAAAAAAAAATTAATTTATTAATTTATGTTTTACAAAAAAAAAAAAAAATAAATAAATAAAAATGAAAATAACAGATCATGAGAATGAATGAAAAATATAATTATATATAGTAATTAATGGAAGCGTTATAGATTGAAAGTGGTTCTCTTTTCAACTAATCAAGTTTCGGCGAGGGGGAACACATAACTGAATTTAATAAAACTGAAGCGGATTCCCTCTCGCACACCTTTTTTACAAGTTTCGCAGAAGAATGAAAAAAGCGTAAAGATTAATAAGTACACAGTAATAAAAATGAAAATTAATTATCTTTTTTTAAATAAAAAAGATAATGTAAATTTGGAATCGTCAAAAAAGTAAATTTTGTTTCAGACTTTGAAACTATCTAGTTCTGGATAATAGACAACTTTTCTCGGTTATAAAAAGCGGTTATTTAAAAGTAACAAATTTACTCGTACAGCAATTATTAGACCGACTTTGATAATTTTCTTTCCAAGTAAATTTTTGTTAAGAATCAACACGAAATCTCATCAAATAAATTCAATTAAAACCCCGTTTTTCTTAAAAATAAATTAATAAGAAAAAATCTTCTTCAACGGCTCAAAATAACTAGAAAGACCGTAATATACCTTAAAACATATTACAATCTATCAAAATAAATTTAAAAAATTCAATTATGAAATTATAATTTTCAAACAATTAAACTATGTACCGCTGGAGTACCGTAACTAAAAACGTTTAAGCGATCTTACACGTTACAAAGGTCGCAAAAAACAAATGAATGGCGTCGACGAAATTAAGTTATCTATCTTGATCTTCTTTATCTAGCCGAATATTACTTTTTAATAACATTAGAACGAATACGATCCTAAAAAAAATGACACCTTCACTCTTTTGACTACATAAACTCTGTATCTTATACGTCAAGTGCTTTACATACATCAACATCCACATAACAACTTATGGCAAATACTGGCAGATCCGGCAATGCTTCGCTATTGCTAGATTTGAGTGTGTGTATATATATATATATATATAGATTAAATGAACACAATTGAAAATTTGATAAAACATTAACAAAATGAACATTAAGAACTTCACAAAATTTAACCTTTCCCTTTTACCCTTTCCCCCATTTTCATTTTTACCATATTTCCTTTTCCCATCCTTCCCCTTTCATCCCCTGTTCTCTTTCCTTTATTTCCCTTTTACCTTTTATGATTTTCCCATTCTGATTTTTCTCTTTCTCTCTTTTTCCCGTGCTTAAATCGGTCCATTAGTTTTTTAGTCTATAGCGGACACGCATATAGAAAACACTGAAATGGAATCGTAAAATATTTAGTATATTTCCCTTTTCCCCTTTTACCTTTTATGATTTTCCCATTCTGATTTTTCTCTTTCTCTCTTTTTCCCGTGCTTAAATCGGTCCATTAGTTTTTAGTCTATAGCGGACACGCATATAGAAAACACTGAAATGGAATCGTAAAATATTTAGTATATTTCCCTTTTCCCCTTTTACCTTTTATGATTTTCCCATTCTGATTTTTCTCTTTCTCTCTTTTTCCCGTGCTTAAATCGGTCCATTAGTTTTTTAGTCTATAGCGGACACGCATATAGAAAACACTGAAATGGAATCGTAAAATATTTAGTATAGCCTGTGTTGCTTTTACGTTCAACAGATAGGGCTGTTTTAAAAAAAAAGCACGTTTTTACCTGTCACAGGTGTGACAGAGCTTAGGTATATAAAAACACGCGCGTATTCGAATGCAACGTTGTGTCAAAATTTCAAAGCAATCCGTGAAGAACTTTCGGAGATTTAAGATTATGAACAAATGAATATTTACATTTTTATTCATATAGATTGGAAACGAATCACTTATCATCATTATTATACAGACTAATCTATTTTCATTTGGAAAATATTAAATAAAAATACTTAAATATTAAAAAAAAAAAAGAAAAAGAAATAAAAAAAAAGAATTTAAGTAACAATATATGTAAACAGATTAGCCTGTACAAAAAAAGTGAATGAAGTGAAAATTAAAGAAAAAAAATAAAAACAAAGAATTTATTGCAATAAAATGTAGAAAGTTTAGCTTTTGCTAAAGATAATCAAACTCGATTCATAATAGAGTTTGTTTCGTGGGGCAACGGACATAACTTACTGATTGTCAACCTCAAGGTCTTAATTTGTTAAATTTAATCAATCCTCAGTTAAGTGGGCTCGATAATTTTATAACATCACTAATTAGCCGTTATCGTTTAAATTATACGATAAAGATTTGTACTGGCCGTCAATTTTAAATCGGGAAAACCAGATTATTAATTAAAAAATCGTAACATATACGCTTCACTCTAGTTAATATTTAAATAACCTTACACCGATGCAAAAATTTCATAAAAATCGAAAAACGCTAACCGGTTACAAAAACTCAGTACAAATACAAAATCAGACTAAATTTTAGATTTCCCTCGGTCAAAAGTTCGCCAAACTACTATTGAGAAATCGGCTTCAAAATTTATTAACCGAATCTCTCTCATGAAAAAAATACTAGCTTTTCTACTTATTTGCTTATACCGGGGTTCATCCATAACAAAATCTGACCGAAATAACATCGAATTTAAAAAGAGAAAAAATTTTCTGAAAAAAATAATGTTAAGATCTACTAGAATCGTTAAGGATGCGCGATTAAAAAATAATAGTAGATAACAACGTCGTTATAACGTATCCAGAAATTAGTTTAACCGTAAAAAACTACCGACCAACAAAATAACAAAGAAATTATAATTTATGATAAACACGTGTCGTACGCTATCTTATTTAATCGTTCACCATATGCGCAAAATATTTGCAATACACGTTTACGTAATAAAATCTCCAGAATTTTTTTTTTAATTATCTATTTTTTAATACGTATTAGTGATATGAAAAGAGGTTTTTCTTACCGATTACGCAAACAATGGATAGCACAAAAAAACGGAAAATTAATATTAAATTCACGCGAACTAAATTAACACGCAACTACAAGACTATTCGCGAGAAATAACTTAGCAGGGATATACTTTCGCAAGGTGTGTATCGATTAAGTTAAATCCCATCTGTCTTTTACAAGGGCATTTAAATGTTTTTAAAATCACCTCGGTTTCGTTTTAATTTTATAAATAAATATTATTTTTTAATTATTCTTGATTATTAGAATAATTTCACCGAAAATTTTTTACGTCCAAATCTAAGCCGGGCTCGGTATTTTTCACAAGCTAAAAGATCGATTGATCTATCTTAAAGTGACAGTAATCAGCGGTAGATCTATCATTGCTTACGTAACAATAATATTAGATAAACGTTGTACCACGACCGAAATAACGATTGTAGGCGATGTGACAGAGTCACGCCTCGCACCACCCCTCCACTATGAAAAAACAACACATCCATTACCGATAATAACAAGAAGTATCCCGAGCTTAGCTTTAATTAACAAAAATCCCTTCAAGCAATTCTTATACCCCGCCCATCACACATCAGAGCACAAAAAAAGTCAAGAAATAAAAAATCAAACATCCCGTAGCGGGTTGTTTGACCGATAAAAAGTTTAACCCGGGTCAACTACGAAAGTAAAACAGATCCTAAATTACTTTCACAGATGGAATGTCAAATCAGTAAAACCCGAGTTAAAGAAATTCAGCTAGGTGTACGTACTGACGTATACCCTTTGATAGAACAAATAATATGCGTGTACGCGCGATTAACATACGTAAAAGACGCACGTTGAGTAAACGAACTATCAGAAAATAAAGAACGATAAGGGAGTAGAGATGAAAAGGAAAAAAATCACGCACTTAAAAGGAAATTAGGAGGGAACGACGAGGATACGAACGGAGGGAAAAGATCGAGACAGTAGTGAACAGAGAAGTGACTGCATTCCTATCTCCCACTTCATCGCCGTAAGCGTTATTATTTAGCTCCATGAAGTACTTATCTATACATGTATCGGACGGGCCGGGTTCTGCCTGCTCGCTCGACTACTTACTATTATCCCGACCGACTATTCCTCCATAACTATCTGTTATAAGTGCAACATCTACCATTTTTTATTGCTTTTTATAATTTACGGCACCTGTATGTAGTGTACATATATAATAATATAAAGTATAAGGTTATACTGACAGTACTTATCTACACCATAAAGAACATATTTCACCATTCGATGTAATGAAATGTAGTATTAAGGAATTTCTATTCATTATACACGGGAGCGCGCGCGTGCACATACACACACACATACAAATCATGTGAGAAATAACTCGACACTCCAAGTTTATTACTACTAAAACTAGATTTCAAAAGATAAATAAATAAAGTCCACCGGGGAAAAGATTTGAGGAGTTTAAAGGAATGATGTGTTGATCCAGTATCGATTAAAATAAGGAATCATCGACAATCATATTCATAGATTCTCCAATCGCAATCCAACATTTAACCTAAAAATAACTACCTCTGCTAAGCTAAACAACCGACAGGAAGATTGATTTTTAAAACCCCAGCCCGAAGAAAAAAAAATTTTTTTAAGGATTGCAAAGTTTATCCTTAATTTAGCAACTATAACCTGAACGGATTAAATCTAAAAACACTTCAAGAATTCAGATTTTTTAAGTTAAATGTTTCGAAATAAGACTCCAAAAAATGTACTTCTGTATACGTAATCGATAGCCCATCTTTCAGGAAAAAGGATTCTCGGGTGAATTCTCAAAGAACCTAAAATTACGTTTACCGTAAGAAAAAAAAATAACAAAAAGATAATAATCAAGACCCGGATCTACCGGAATAATATATAATTGGAAAGGTTTTTAACACAAGATGGAAAAAAGTCGATGAATTTTCACAACCTTGACATACATCGACAACTGGGTATAAAATAACGTCAAAAAAACAATTCCAACATTAAAAAATTTACAAAGCTTTAATTTAATGAAACGGGAGTACAAATTAAAAAATTATTATAATTGTCAAAGGCAGTATTTTTGTCTGATTATATTTTCCAAAATTTCTCCCCCATCCGTATCGGTTTATATACAGCCTACGGGTGTGTTAAGTAAATATATAAAATTACAGGTAATTCTCAATCGTAGAGATTCACTCCTTTTCTTCAGTAAGAGGAATCCGTTATTTTTTGAAAAATTTTAGCTATTAATTTTCTTGTATAAATTTGGCTAGTTTCAGGTCGCGTATACCGGTACGGTTATAGAACACAAGAGTTTCAGAATATCTTCCTCTTTTTCCTGTTTAGCCTCCGGTAACTACCGTTTAGATAATCCTTCAGAGGATGATATGTATGAGTGTAAATGAAGTGTACTCTTGTACATTCTCAGTTCGACTATTCCTGAGATGTGTGGTTAATTGAAACCCAACCACCAAGGAACACCGTTATCCACGATCCAGTATTCAAATCCGTGTAAAAACAACTGGCTTTACTCGGATTTGAACGCTGGAACTCTCGGCTTGCAAATCATCTGATTTGGGAAGACGCGTTTACCACTAGACCAACCCGGTGGGTTTGCAGAATATCTTAGTAGAGTGATATCCTACGTAGAAATTCTCTTCGGTGACAGGATCACGGGTGGAAAAATAGAAGGAAAGATATCGTGAATCATATATCGTTCACCGAACCTTAATTATTAATCGTAAGTAAATAAAGATTAATCAGCGCGCGCGCGTACACACACACACACACACACACACACACACACACACAAAGTAAAATTTAAACTTTGATAAAAAAAAACATATAGATAATTAAAGCAATCTAATAATAAAAATGCTTAATATAAAATATTCACGGTTGCAATGAACAATGAGAAACGAAGGCTGAATGAGACTGGAACAAAATAAAAAAGTTTTTAAAAGTCCTTTAGCCTGTTAAAAAAAATAATAATAGTAAAATTAAACAAATGGGAAAGATATGAATCACAGGTAAGGAATTCGCATTTGTATCACGACCGATAAAAAACGAATTAAATAAAAACTACAGACTTAACATACCGTACCGTATTTAATAATTATCAAGTTCAACGTAATACATATTTAAAAACTATTACATTACACCTACACATATTCAGGCTAACGAGATGTGTTGTAAAGATTTGCAATTACATGTATAATTTGTAAAGAACGTAAACAGTGGGTCAAGGTTATGTATGAAACGTACAACATAACAAAACGGTAAAAAAAAAAAAAATGAAATAAATAATAAGAAAGAAAAACTACGATGCGAAGTAGTCAAGTGGTAACAGAACGATGATGGTGCTATGTATATATACATGTTTGTATAGATGTGTGTTTGTGAGGAATATATTATAGTGTTGCGGCCATTTTGCATTCCTTTCTGCGCGCGTTGCTTTGTGTGTGTCGTTTTATTGCATTAAGTAGTAATATGTTTGTTTAGGTAGTGTTATACAGTACATAAGTATTAGAACATTAAACCAAGGCTACTGTTCTACACACAACACGCGCACAAGTACGTACACACACACGACGACTATTATAATATTACAAAAACTGTACTTCGCGTTCGCTCCTAACTAAAGATCTGGAGAGATGTGACCTCTGCACGCATACATACGTATGCAATATTACATACGTATGCAATATTACATACGTTACGCCTTAACATACGTTCGTTTAACAAAAACATCCTACACACATACTAAATGTACAGTCCGAGATATTAAAACAAACCACTCCCCCGAAAAATAATCAACACCAAATTCTTTCGGGTTTTTATTTTCATGTAAGTATACACATATTATTTTAATAGACGGTACAATAAAATGAAATAATAATAATAATAAAATATGACAGTTTGCGTATAAATTGATATATAACAAGTTCTTATACCTTCGTATTTTTGTTCTTAAAAAACTGAAATAAATTTATAATTTTAACCTGTTAATCTAACAGTTAACTACAAAAAGATTAACAAATTTTATCGATAGTTGCAGTATTTAAGTTATTTTTACCCAAGGCCTCTCACCCACCACGTAAAAAAAAAATATATATATATATATTTAAAGTACAAAAAGGAACAAGTTTTTTTAACAATTTTAGTAAAATAAAAAAATTAAAAGTTTTTAAACAAGAATCGCCCTCTTTTGATTTTTCTACGATTTATAAATAACAGAACTGCAATTTCAAGTAAAAAAAAAAAGTATTTCGGCATAAATTAATTCTCATGAATGCATATACTGTATGCATATAATAATATATGAATACATATACATGCATAATCGACCTCAAAAAAGAACAAAAAACCAAGATGATCCCGTCATCTGTCATATAAATAAATATATATATATATATATATACACACACACACACACACAAACGCGCGCGCGCGCGCGTGTGTGTGATGAATTATGGGAAGCCATTCAAGGTTATTACTGGTGTAATATGATCCGTAACACGAGGTAAAAATAATAATAGTAATATCTAATAAGGCATACAAAGGTGATAAATTTAAAAGAAGGAAAGAAAAATAAAACTAAAAATCAAGAATTTCAAATTTTTTTTGTATTATAAGTGATGCAAGAATTTAAGTATACAAAGTTATGGGTGAACTGTGAAACGAAATGGTTTTTCTTAACTCTTTTTTTACACAAAAAAGAAGTAGTGGAATGAGTGCAAGGAGACATGTGTACAGCATATGATATCCACAACCGCAAGTCACAAATAGTTATAGACACAGACAGCCTGGCGGCAATATCTTGAACCCACGGTCTGCCACACACGACTACCACACTACATTGGATGGATAGTTATAACACAGTCGTGTTCCTTATTGCATCTATTTCCGTAACCCACGTTGCTTCGGTTGATATCTCTCTCTTTCTTTCTCTCGTTCTCAACACACACACGCAAAAATATATATATATGTATGCATATATAAAAAACAACTCACACAATTAGTATACAATACTGCATACTTTAGTCAAATCGTATGAACACCAGAAAATAATTCATGAAAAAACAAATTACAATAAAAACACATAAATATATGAATTTCCATCCACCAAACAGATTGAATTTCAATTTAACATATCCTAAATTAGCCAAATACAAACATGTTAATAAAATTCATACAACAGTAACGAATTATTAACAACTAAAAAAGAAAAAATAAATACATTTTTTAGCTGTCATCCTGAAATAATATATTTCATTAAAACTATCCGGTATTCTTAGGGGAAATTATTTCAAATTTGATTACTTTATATTTAATTCTAACCGTCCTTGAAATTTTCCAACAAAATTCATCCACAACGTCTAATATACATGTAAAAAATTGTTCCCACTAAATAAGAGAAGAAATCCCAGTTTGAAATTTAAAAAAAATTCTATGACAATTGATAAAAGTAAAGTACATCTTCTGCGAGTAAATGGTAAAATGTTTTAAATCAAAGGTCACGACCAAATCATAAAATATTTCAAAAAAAAAAATGGCAACCCATTGATTAGATCTCAGTCGTATAATTGTTATATCATAAAACAGATTAATTTTTTTTAGTTCCAATGACACAGGTAATGACGTTAATATGTAATCCCGAAATCCTTCCGTAAATAAGGAATGTATCACGAAGTTCTCGCAAGACACTCTCACTCATAACCTATTCTTCTCTCATGAAAATAATGGAAAAATTTCATATAAACTGCGTCCTAAAATGCTTCGTTTGCGAGTTACAGCTAGTGAAAGATTTCGCTCCGATTTCAGCTACCCCGATGAAATGAGATCGAACTAAAATTTGTAGGCAGAAATTAAAGGGTAGAATTAGAAATTTCTTAAGGTTTTTGATTTGAAAAATCGAATAAAATAGGTCCCAGAACCGCACCTGCAGTAGTGTTTATGAAATCTGGGGTGAAAACCAATAACCTGGGGTAAAATACCCTGTTCTTTATGTTTGACGTACAATAATTTTGTTCAACAAATGGTAATGAACACGTAAAACGTAAAAACTAAAGTTGTAGAGAATTTAACTCTGAACAAAATAAATGGTGTAAATGTGAATAAAACAAAGAAAAGTTAAAAAAATCGAATTTTAATTAGAAACAATACACTAGACCAAAGTGCATTACTTTATTCGTACCAGTTTATAATAAATGTTCAAAAATGAGCCCACCATTTTCAACACATTACTTGGCACGCTTCTGTACTGCTTTTGTTTCTCTTTTTAGTTGTTCAGTGCTCAGCAGCATCCATAATGGACAAATAATTCCTCACAAAAATGTATTTTTGTTTTGTATATAATATCTTTCATTCATCCCGGACTCAAGAATCTAAAAGTGTTAGATCAGGAGATCTTTGTGGCCAGGAATATGTACCTCCACGACCGATCCATTTCGAATGGAAACGGCACAAGAGAAGCGAGGAGCCGTGCCATCGTGCTGGAAGTATACTTTACGTCTCAGCGATAGAGGAAGATCTTTAAGCAGCTGCGGTAATTCTTCTTGAAGCAAGTGCTAGTAGATTGTTGGCTGGACATGAAGCTCCACGTGCATCTAGGCGGCGGGTCATTGCCTCAACTTTAACCTCTGTATTATTGTATGCTGCACCTATATGGGAAAAAGCACTTTGTGTTGCAAGAAATGTCGCAAGACTTAGAACTCTGCATAGGCAAGCTCTTATAAACATCCCTTCTGCATACCGCACCATCTCTTACGATGCGGCTTGTGTATTATCATCGGTTCCCCCTATCGACCTCTTAGTTAAAGAGCGATCACTTAGGTATCGCGGCATGCCAAAACAAGAAGCCCAAGCCAACATCAGGCGCATATGGCAGGACAGATTGAATCTTTCTACTAAAGCTACCTGGACCAGGAGACTGATACCCGACTTGGGCATGTGGCTTGATAGAGGACATGGGGAGGTTGGTTATTATCTTACTCAAATACTTTCTGGGCACGGTAGCTTCGAATATTATTTACATCGATTCGGTAGAAGACCGGCACCTATTTGCATGTTCTGCCAGGATTCGGATACTGCCGAACATACTCTGTTCCACTGTAATAGATGGACTATACATAGACGACGTACAGGGCTCCAAGAATTAAATCCGGAGAATCTGCTTCTTTTTCTCCTGCGATCCACTGACAATTGGAACAAAATGGAGGAGTTTGCCAAGATAGTGCTAAAGGCGATGTAGCCCTTTTAAGAGGCCATTGAGGCCCCGTGGTAACTTAGTAGTTTAATATTTTCGTTAAGGCAAGTAGCTATGAGGAGAAGATCATTCCTTCGTTTGGGGATCATAACAACCGGGTAATGAAAAGACGGAGACCCGGTTCCCTCGACGGGGGCTAGGGACGGCTTTGTCGGGCCTGGTTCTCTGTCGGGGGGGCTTGAGGCAGGCACATTAAAACAAAAGATCCAACCGGGGAGGCTGACCTGCTGTGCCGGACGTACAGCCGGCGGGTGGGGAGGCCTCCTTTGAGTTTAAAGGACACTTTCCCGGGCTGCGCATACTTGAATGGATACCCGGCCCGGGGAAAAAAAATAAAAAAAAGTGCTAGTAGACCTTCAGCATTTAAACGGCCAGGTAATATGAACGGTCCAAACAGCTGATTGTGAAGCCCGCAGAGCACTATACATTGACGCTAAATCGGTCTTGAAAACTGCCACCGTTTCATGAGGATTTACTTCTGCCCATGTTATGGCTCACTGCATAAACTGTTGACGCCGTCTCGAGTGAAATTTAGTGAAATTTACCTCGTCGGTAAATAAAAAAATCTAGTACAGTTGTCGATTTGTATTCCACTAGTCGCAGAACACCAAGCGAAACGGACCGTCTCCTTGGTGTAGATGTTGAACTGGACGTTTATGATAAGGATAAAACTTGTTTTGTTAAAAATGTTCTTCAAACCGTCGATGCGAAACTCCAATCCGCTTAGAAATACAGACGCCTGAACTACATCGATAATGATTTAATAAAAATAACCGCCAGCTAAATAGCGGTCTATCCCAACAGGACAGACCGTTTCTAAGTTAGTACGAATACTAGGTAGTGAACCTGTTTCCCGAACTTTGCGAAAAATCGCGCTAATTGTTTTGGGATTGCAATCCTGCGATTCGGAAAACATATTTCTTATTCTAATGGGGTAGCTGTAGCGTTACCAGTACACACACCCAAAATGAATACCATCCAGCGTATTTTCCTCTGTTGTAAGTAAGTACGGCATTACTACAACGGCAAACAGATCACGTTCCGACTAAAATTCACAGAAAAACCTTCGGTAACGACAGCACAGTTCACAGCACCCGATATAAGTAATCTTTATTTTACAAATGTTGAGTAATTTCCATTTTTTTTACATTTTAACAGCAAATTTTGTTTTTACAAATTTTCCACAACGCCAAAAAATAAATTTGGTTTTGGTTACATTAAATAAGTACTTTTCTGATAAGCATAGTAATCTACTGTTTCTAAATAAAATTTCAATTTTTCTAACTTTTCTTTGCTTTATTCAACTTATCTTACACAATTCTCTTCGGAATTAAATTATCTACAAATTTGTTTAAAAGTTTTATATGTTTATTACCCGTTTAATAAAGTTATTGTTCGTTAAACATAAAAATACAGTTTTTTATCCCAATTTATTGGTTTTTTACCGCAGATTTCTCAATTACTATGCACAAATAGTTCTGGTATCTATTTTATTCGATTTTTAAAGTTAAGAAAGATTTTAAAAAACCACTAAGTATGCCCTCCAATTAACGTCCTAAAAATTTCAGAACGATCTCATTTCACCGGGGTAGCTGAAATCCGAGCGAAATCTTTCACTAACCTAACTCGCAAATAAAACCTTTTAGGACATACGTTTATATGAACTTTTCCCACTATTTTCAGAAGTAGAACAGGTTATGAAAGTCCCGGGAGAACTTCGTGATACACCCTAGGTGAAAATCGAAGTAAATAGAAACGGTTTAATTGACAAAGCCGTCACACTTTTGCTTTCGTTTTTTATGTTATTCAAGGGTAAAATTATGGGCGCATATTTCTTAGCAATGTTATTTAGAAGATTTAACTGCAATTATATATATATAATTGCAGTTAAACGCTACAGGACGTCCTTCTGTAGCGGTTCAGCTGAATTGTTTTTGGTTAAATAAATATAGTTTTATGTCAAGGATTACCATTTTCTAAGTATTGGCGGGCCGCAACCGACATCAAAATTACAGGGAGGGGGATGGCTAACCCATCGGGTTGGTCTAGTGGTGAACGCGACTTCCCAAATCAGCTGACTTGGAAGTCGAGAGTTCCAGCGTTCAAGTCCTACTAAAGCCAGTTATTTTTATACAGATTTGTGTGTACGTAAGACAGCGCTTGTTACGAAAATAGTAGCGATTAAATATTCTATTAAATAACTACATTGATCACAACTCGCCTAAATTTTGATAAATCAATAAAAAGTTCCTCTAAATTTCGCTGGGTGCTATACATTAGCTATCTCTTACAGAACGTAATTTACTCTAAACTCAAAATGTAACCACAAGAAGCAACACTTTAATCCCTAACTGCTTACTCAATAATGCAATTATCTGGATAAACATAGCGTATGTACCCCTTTTAAGTTCAATAAAAGCTTTACTAAACGGCCGAGCGATTATCAAGTTGTAACCGAACACCGTTACGTATAGAAAATCATTGATAAAATATATACTTATAAAGATCTCAAATCAACATTCAGTATTTAAAATTAATCAACCACAACAATAAAACAACAAATAAAAACGGAGGTAATTTTTTGTAGTATTAAAAGATGAGATTAGATTTATTCCTAACATCTTACGATCAAAATTACAGTTTTAAACCAAAATCAAATACGTTTAAGTTCTTAAAACTAAAAACCAAAGTTCTACGTGTACATATGTTACGGTAAACCCCGAATACCGGTAAATCTTAAGTTTTACCGGTAAATTCTAACATTTACAAAGTCACTTTGTAAAAGTCCGAAAAAATCTTAACACATTTACTTCGGACTTTTACCAAATAGTTTTGGTCCTTATTGACATTTACTGTTGGTAAAATTTGACAATTCTGTAATGAAATCAGTCAAAAGTATGAATTTAAAAATGCTCTTCCCGAAATATATGTTCTTCCTGAAATTCCGAAATTTCGGAATTTCAGTACACTGGGAGTGAAAAATGAAACAGGTTTTTTCAGAAGATTGCAAAAAACTTTATTTTGTTATATAATACTAAGACATTTAAAAAACTACAAGTAATTAATTAATATACACTAATATTCAGGAATGAATAATTTTCCTGTTTAGATTTTAAAAAACAGAATTTTTAGTTATATTTTTTAGGTTTTTTTATAACTTTCCTTAAGTTTTAGAATGGTTTGAACGAACAAAATGACTGTATTTAATGAAAAACGTTTACTTGAGATTCAAAACTTTTTTCCCGCAGCAAAGATTGAAAATAAATTGGGTTAAAAACAATCCGGATATTAGACCCAGACTGTGTATTTAAGAGTTAACTATTAATTGATTACTTTCACGTTTGAAAATGATTAATTTTAATGCAATTTTTGAACTGAAATCTCGAAATTGAGAAGAGCATTTTTAAATTCAAGCTCTTTCCTATTTAGAAGTGATTTCGTTACAGAATTGTCAACTTTTACCAACAGAATATGGTAATCGTCAACAATGACCAAAACGATTTGGTAAAAGTCCGAATAAAATGTGTTTTCAAGATTTTTTCGGACTTTTATCAAGTGACTTGGAAAATGTTAGAATTTACCGGTAAAACTTAAGTTTTACCGGTATTCGGGGTTTTACCGTAACATATATAAATTGCAAGGTCTGGAAGCCGGGCTTTAGCCGATAATCTTCCCGCTCATAGGCTGAGGCTTTATGAAAAACCAACAGACAAGAATACTTTTGGATAAATCAAGGACGCAGGAATCCAATAGATACCCAGAACTTTAGCAAAGATTCAGCAGGCGTCTGCCTGAACTCCACGGAATACCTCTGGGGAAAAACCGGTGTGAAAAGGGAAATTATGAATAATAAGAAACAAATGATGTAACCGTATAGTTAAGGCAAAACAAAACGACCAAGTCTATCACAAAGGTGCTTCAAGGTGTTTTATACGTGAATAACCCGGTTCAATTATAATTCCTCGATGGTGTAGTTTATTTTCATCTACGGAACGGAGACGATACATTATCTATCAACGGTTTTATGTTACCAAAACTGTATTCCATACAAAACAGGGATTATCAATTGGCGGTCCGCAAAACCGTAGGAAAAGTAGTAAACAAAATCAAAAATTTAAATATATATTTTTTTAATTCATATTTTCTCTTAGAAAAAGAGCTTCAAAGCACAGATTTTGTTAAACGACTGGCTTTTCTGACAGACATCAACAAATTGAACCTACATCTCCGAGGAAGAAAACAGATATCATCAGATTTAACGGGACATATAAACGGTTCTCGAAACAAATTAAAAGATTTTCAAATTTTCATTGCAAAAAAACAAATGACGATATATTTTTCAAGCGGTCACCACCTGGCAAAACAGTTTAAAGGTGTTAAAATACCTGATTTTTTTCGTATTTTGGTGTTAAGTATAGAGGAAATACTGTAGAATTTGACAAAATATTAAATACTAAAACGTAGGGTCAAACTATATAATTATCCTCTTGCCGCTTAAATAACATATAAAGGTTACCTTTTTACCAGAATTATGTGATCTGCAAGCTGATACATTCCTACAAATCGGAAAATAAACGGGACCATATTTTAAACTCCTATCAAAAGAGCGATTTCCAAATTTACGAATTTTTGACAGAGAAAACTTCAGCTTATACACTTCCATAATGAAATTCATCAAAAATCGTAGCAGAAGTCGCCTCGTAAATTTTTGTGTGCTTCATCTCTTCAGATTAGCAAGAACTGAGATGGAGGTTGATATTCAGTCTTTATGAATACATCAGATCAATCACGTTGTTCGCATTAAACTTTAAATGTATTTTCTTTTTGTATGTACTTAAATATACATTTATTTTACTTCTTTAAGAATTATACTACAGAAGGTTTTTATGTATTATTTTATATTTTTACTCGATTAAACATTTTAAACCGATGATTTTTTCTACCAGTTTAGTTTGTGAATAACACGAAAATGCTAATTATTATGTTCAACCCCCGTTCATTCCTTTTTCCTGTTAAGCCTTCGGGAAATACCGTCAGGTATTACTTCATAGGATGACATGGATGAGTGTTTGTGAAGTGTAGTCTTGTACAGTCTCAAGTCGACCATTTCTGAGATGTGTGGGTAATTGAAACCCGACCGCCAAAGAACACCGGTATCCACGATCTAGTATTCAAAAATGTGTAAAAGTAACTGCCTTTACTAGGACTTCAACGCTGGAACTCTCGACTTCCAAATCAGGTGATTTGCGAAGACGCGTTCACCACTAGACCAACCCGGTGGGTTAGCCATCCCCCTCTCTGTAATTTTGATGTCGGTTGTGGCCCGCCAATAATTAGAAAATGGTAATCCCTGACATAAAACTATATTTATTTAACCAAAAACAGTTCAGCTGAACCGATACAGAAGGACGACCTGTAGCGTTAGTTTAAATTAAACGTGATACACCTTTAGTCCAAAAGCAATCAAACTCGACGCAAGAAACATCGAAAGAAGAAAATGTATCATTAAAAAGAGTTTCATCACTAATTTTGTTTTCTTCAAAGAAAAAATAAAATACGGGATCAGAAAAATGAGGGAATCTTTTTCAACGGGATCTATGCATATTTAAAATAAATTTCAAACAAATACTATAAAATAAAATCGATTTAAATCCCTTGTACTTATAATTTATTAAAGGTTAAAAAAAAAGCCAACAATAACTTTAATCTTTGCAACAAATATTTTTCTAATCCAAAGGCTCACACTGCAAGAAAAATCTTTTAGTTTATATACGAAATGTTAAAAATTCTGACCGGTATTCAAATCCGGATCCTTCAGTATTAAAAATTTTAATTTGCAGATCTTTCAAAAATGCTGACCGATTAACCGAATACTTCATTTATTTATTTTTTTTTTAACTAATGTATACACAATAATTTTAATGAAAATATAATTAAACAAATAAAATACCAACCAAATAAATTTAAAAAATCGGCCGATCAATGAATGAAAACTGAGATTTTTATCGGTAAATGTAAATTACTATTAGATCAACACCTCATTAAGTATTTAATAAATATAAAACAAACTAATAAAACAATAAAATTAAAAATAGAACAACAATAAATTAAATGATAAAATTTAAAAAAAATACGAAAATACAAAATACTGTAATCATAACAATAATAGTAATAATAAAAACAGTAAAAGTAATAAAATTAAAATGTAAACAAATTACATCCGATGAACAATGAAATACAATCAATTCTAGTTTCGCGTACGTAATTATTTAGCCAATTAGTTGTTACTATATTTTAAGGTGAAAAGGAAATCGATAATAAATAACGACTCGATCAATAGTAATGAAGAAAAACAAATTAAATAAGTATTAATTTCTTACTAGAATAAATATATAAATTCATTCGTAAAGCTATAAACACGTTCACATATTAAAAAACAAACGACGTAGCCGATTACATTATCTTAAAATTATCCATCTGTACGGAATTCTGACCCGTCTACTTTATCCGAAAGACCTTAGGTTCGAATACCGACCAAGATTAACGTTATTCATACTACAAAATTTCCGTGCGCTATTTCCACGCACAAATGTTACACATATAAGCGTAAAACGTTTACAGTACGATAGTTTCCTACAGAATGAGGAACATTAATTTAGAATTTCACACCGTCCAAGTCTTTGTTATTAATATAGAGCGTGTAAAGCGCTCGACCTAAAAGTAGCAGCGCTAGTGTGAGTCGCTTTCACTGAGAGTAATGATGATCATTATATAGCCGATCCTTGAACTATTCGGTGTGTTCTTATCTGATGTAAAGACCGGAACGCGATTCTTAATTCTGTCCGTCAACAAAACAAATATATAACCGCCATTAAATAAATAAATATTCGCCCGATAATATGAAAGACGAAGCAAGGGACTGTTGTCAAGATTCTGCGATGGGGATATGTATCTCCCGTTAACCTTGTGTTCCGTGCTTTTCTATTAGGGGAAAACTTTCAATCAAAACGTTAAAAACTATTACTTAAACACGGGGGGGGGGGGGAATAACACAAAATCAGCAAAGAAATCGCATTAAAAAATTCTACACGATCTTTAGAATTCCACTTACTTTAATTTTCACCGCTTGGATTTTTTCACAAAAATTCATTCTCTGTAAATAACTCCAAACGAAATTAAAAATATAATGTACTAGAAATTTGTCCAATTCTATTTCTACCTTAAATTTGTTTAAGTTAAATTAAAATAATGTTTTTTCTTTAGTTATTTTTTTTAATTAAGTTTGTTTCAGAAGTGCACTCATAAATTTTCCAGTAAGTGTACCCGATTTTATGTTACAGCAGACCGAAAATATATGTTCCATGGCCACAGGACATACCTTCTATGTTCATCGATTTCTTTTCATTTATATGTTTCCTTGATATGAGACAAAGCTAATTTTTTCACGTCAAATGTTGAATTTTTTCTTGAATTCTTGAATTTTTAACGACTTACTTTGTCTCCGTTTGCCAACGGATATATCCAAAAGCGAGGACCACTTTAGTGCGGCCTGATTTTTATAATTTACCTCAGCGTCTTTGTCAAACCCCACTTAAGATATCTTTCATTAAGAAATATAATAACAATGAATTCTTAATATTTAATTAAGTTAAACAAATTTTATACGGAAGTATAATTTTTATTTCTCCCGAAAAGCAGTACCGGAACGGGGTTCCGGCACCAGTGCAACCCTGATTTATTTCTATAAACCGGTTTTTACCGCATGTACAATATGAAGTAGGTATCATCGCGACGAAAATTCGAGCGACAAAATGTTAAATAATAATTTTTTTTTGTTTAATCTACAGTAAAGTTTACCACAATTTATAAACAAACTACGAAAATTAAATCTAATCTCTTTTGAAAAATAAATTAAAAATATAAACTATTTTAGGCTCTCGTTTGACTGCTCATAGGAAAATGAAGTTATGACAATGAATTTAGACCTGGAATCTTTCCCAAATTTAGATAAAAAAGAAACTAAAAACAAAAATCATTGTAATCGGTCCAGCGTTTCTTGAGTTTTAAGCAAACGGCTTAAGGTATGTATTAAACACAAGTATAATAATTTAATTTATACGTAAATATATAATGAAAACCACTATTAGATGTAAACGAGAGAAAAGTAAAATTTCATTCAATTCCGTACTAAAAATTATATAATTCATTTGCATTAAACGTTAGATGAAATATAAATAAAAATGGAGAAAAATTAATCTTTATTAGGTGTTTATGATAATATAACGAGCGAATACACGCGTCTACAGAACGAAAAGAGCTGTTGTAATTAAATTAACACATCATACATAACCTTATAAAGTAAATAATAAGCTATTTATAGAAAGTTAACTTTTACAATATACGTTTAAATAAAAACGGTATGCATTTTAACGATGATTGATTATTAATAACAATAATAGTAAAACAAATTATGATAATGGAATTTAAATCAGCCGAAGACCTTCAACGTCTACTATACGGGCTACTTGTAAATATCACATATTTTATTACACGAACGCGCAAGCAAGAGGATCGAGCGGAAAGAACTTTTCTCGTGAAATGTTATTCGTGCATTTTTTTTTTTTTTTTTTTTTGAGTACGCTTCATTCAAAATTTTAAACTTTTGTTTAAATTATTTAAACACGAACGAACGAAATAAATATAGATGGAAAGGATAATTACAGAGATAAATAAACCGGGATAAATACGCATTTAATAACGTAATATGGGAACTATATATACGATCACAGGTTGTGGTCGCCGGCATCCAAAGGATTAAAAAAAGACCACGTTTACATCAAATCGTAACTACGCGAGACAAAGAAAACAACACTTTTACATACAGAGAACACAGAGTTAAAGAAAGACGGTTTACCTCAACGGACTCCGGTTTAGGAAACAGGAATTCAAGGAATTTTCTATCAAATATTAACTGGATTCCGTTTTAATGACGACTATTTTAAGGCATGGAATCGACAATACGATGCGTGCTCAAAGCAAATGGTACACGTAATTCTTTAATTGGAAATTTTCATCCACATATACATCCAAACTTACAACTTCACTTCCATAGCCGACAAAATTACACTAAAGCTATAATTTTTACAATGTATTAAACAAACAATGAAGTAATTTCTCTTTGAGAAAATTCAGCAGGAATAAATGGACTAACAGCTGTTGTGAATGTTATTACGGCAAGACTGATGTTACCCACCGATTTAAAAAGTCCAAATTATTTCTTCACAAACCGGAAATTCAAATCTTATAAATCAAAAATTTTATTACATCCTAATCATTATACGAATCCCATTCGCTAGCTCCCTTCTTTTTCCTGCTTAGCCTTTGGTAACTACCGTTCAGATAATACTTCAGAGGATGATATGTATGAGTGTAAATGAAGTGTAGTCTTGTACAGTCTCAGGTCGACCGTTGTGGTTAATTAAAACCCAACCCCACCAAAGAACAACGATATCCACGATCTAGTATTCAAATCCGTGTAAAAATAACTGGCGTTACTAGGACTTGAACGCTGGAACTCTCGACTTCCAAATCAGCTGATCTGAGAAGACGCATTCATCACTAGACCAACCCGGTAGGTTTTCGTTAGCTCCCAGTGTTGCAAAAAAAAAAAACTCCTACACGAAACACACAACTGGATTTTCTGAGTAAAATCTTAATCGGTATCAAAAAATTCCCAGTACAAAATTTTAAACATTCTGAATTTAACAATGAAACTTGTCTTTAAAATGGAGCAACGTAAAGCTAAATCATTTTTATAATAAAGGATTCCTTTGGAGACCCCGTAATTATTTTCCAGATAACTTTATATTCAGATGAAAATATTTATTATAAAGGACACCGTTTGTTTAACCATCATGGTGAAATAATACCCTTGCCATTTGTTCAGAACATTCAGAGTTCAATTTGTAGTTAAACTTTCCATTTTTCATAGACTACAAAATTTACTCTCGACCAAAAAAAAAATTAATGAATACTTGGCACCAGGTTTTTTGATCATTATATGAATAAATTAACAAACGATTTTTTTTTTGTCAAAATCATAATTATAATTAATATTAGATCTCAACAGCATCAACAAGAAACCACTTCATTTATGATTTG
Source organism: Lycorma delicatula (assembly GCF_047948215.1). Taxonomy (NCBI): domain Eukaryota; kingdom Metazoa; phylum Arthropoda; class Insecta; order Hemiptera; family Fulgoridae; genus Lycorma; species Lycorma delicatula. The sequence continues at coordinate 1,479,530 of NC_134465.1, forward strand.
CATATAAAGTTACACTTTAATACAGTTACCCATAATACACTTACTTTAATATATAAAGTTACCCATAACCGTTACACCTTTATGGTACATGCAAAATAATATGACGCGAAACTTAAAAAAAAAAAAAATACTTGGAAAACTTAACTAATTAACGTTATGCAAACAAATAAAAAATTAGATTTAAAAATAATTTCAAATATGCAAATATAAATTTAACTCAACAAAAAATTATATATACATATATTACACATTCCACTGAATGTTACCTTATTTAGCCTCTTTATCTTATTTTTCTGCATCATTTCTGTCGCATATTTCTCACAGACTGTATTTCTTTTAAATTGCTTCTTTTTTTATATGGGTAACATTTTTAAAATTAAAATGGGGGGGCTACTCATATTAAAAATAGTATAGCTTAAATAAACTTTAAAAAAATAACAAAATCATGCTTTATACTTTTCAATACTTAAACAAATACCGATGTTTAAAATTTAATATGACTAATGTTAATCTGAAACCGACTTTTAAATTTAAACAATTAACAAATTTTTTCTGTTGCGTTTTTAGTTTTATTTATTTCTTTCTTTTTGTAACTTTCACTTTCTTGGCATCACAGTTCTAGAGCTTTCTTTCCTGTTTAGCCTCCGGTAATTAACTTTCCGATAATACTTCAGAAGATGAATGAGGATGATATGTACGAGTGTAAATGAAGTGTAGTCTCAGTTCGATCCTTCATCAGATGTGTAGTTAATTGAAACCCAACCACCAAAGAACACCGGATTCAAATCCGTGTAAAAATAACTGACTTTACTAGGACTTAAACGCTGGAACTCTCGACTTCCAAATCGGCTGATTTGAAAAGACGCGTTCACCACTAGATCGACTCGATGTTAATGTTAACCTCGATGTGGTTAACAGCTCTAGAGCTACCCTGAAATTATGGTAATTAGTCAAAAAATTGAATATGATCTTTTTGCATTTCTTCAAGTTTTATGAACCAGGGACCCAAAAAAACAAAAAATGAGGAGTAACGTTCGTACGTATGTATGTAATGGCGTGTTTGAAATTTAACTTTTGACTGGCTAACAGATTTCGATGAAATTTTGTACAGAAACTTATGTTTATGGGGCAATTTGTAGGTAAACGTTGGAGATCAACATCTCCAGGGGCTGGGGCGGGGATCAAAATTTTGCAAGCGTGCTTATCTCACCGTTTCTTACAAAAAATTTGCTCCAAAATTACCCCTTCCCCTAAAATTGAAATAAAGCTATATTTTTTTATTTATTGCATATTTTGTAAAATAATCTTTTTTTAATGTCTTCCTAGGCATAGAGTAGTATTGCAAGCCAACCAAAAAATATCTTGGGGACGTTATTGGGGGATGAGGGAGCCAATCAAAAATTAAAAAAATGTCGGTTTTTTAATATTTCAAAAGTTTACTTAAACTTTTAATAGTATTAAAAATGTAAATAATAAAGTTTTAGTAAAAATATTACAATAAAATTTAATCATAATTCACCCCCCACCGCCAAAAAATAAATCTTAGTTAACTTTTTATTGGTTGTATATTTTTTTAGCGGATTTATTTTCTTCTATTTAATAGATTAAATGTAGAAAATTCAAAAAAAATTTCTTGAAAGGTAATTTCCTGAAAGGTAAATTTCGGAGGTAGGGGAACAGAAAAAATTCCAATTTTTTTGGATTATTTAAACATATAATTTCACTATATAAATTCATCAAAAATTACCACCAACCCAAAAAAGAAATCTTGGGTAACGTTTTTCATCTATTATTATTTTTCCATTAAATAACCAATGCCAGGAAAGTATTACAACTTTGTTGTCATATGTTTTACGTAACTACAGGCAAACTGCCCCCAATTACAGCAGATGATGAAAGATGAACTTTTGTAGAACGTAAAAAAATGCCATCAGATTTTTTTCCATACCCAAACTAAAACGCAAACATAAATTTTGAAAATAAAACAGAATTTTTTGTTGTTTTATCGAATCAAAATTTAATTTAGAAACAAAAATGTTCACATAATTAGACAAAATATGGAAAAATAGTAGTAGTTTTTTTTTCATTTTACATTAAGAATAAATATGAGAACTACACATTACTTCATTTCACAGATATAAACAAAACACAAAATGATTTTTCAATGTTTCAAACAAAAAAACTTTGCAATGACAACATATAATGTCAAGACTGGATTGTTTCAGATTTAAATGTCAAGATTATAATAAAAAAATTTAAAAAAATAATAAATTCTAATTTACGATTAATATTAATTAAATAACAATGAGTTTGAATTATTTATTTTTTTTATTCGTAAAAAAAAATGCAAAACCTGCTTGCTTCATTATGCGAGTCGCAGCATGGGTCAAATAACAGTCTACAGGCCAAGGATTGGACTATAAAACCAATATAATAACTGGATGGTTCAATACATTTAATCAAACAGAAGAACAGTCCTGTTATATTTATCAAAACTGATAAAAATAAACCTAATAACAATTAATAATGTACGATGAATGTAAAAATAACAAATATAATTAAAAGCAAAAAAATAATAATTCTAAAAAGAATTTACGATAATTTAGTACAGTACAAAAATAAATAAAATTTTATATCGGCTGCTGCACATGACGATATAGTTACGTCAATAGTAGACTGCTAACAAGGACTATAAAGTAAGTGTCTTGCTCACTAGGGTCATAGGGGAGGGCAGGAATGCATTTAAACTTGCTATCATATCAGATAATGAATGTAATATGTAACACACTTATCTTTCAGTAATACTTGCAATACATCTATTCCACTGTTACTTGTATTTCAATATAAATATTGTGTCACAATATTAATAAAATAATTTTGAATACTTTTTTTTTAAATAATCTAAATATAATTAATAGTTTATCTTTTATACATACAGCCTAATTTCAAAATTACCCGCTAAACATAATTTATCAATTTATAATTACTGTAGGAAAAAGAATTAAGCAAAACATATATATATTTTTTTTAAATAAATAAATATATATATAAACCTCAGACAGGAACATAACCAACAGCCGAAAACAAATAGACAAATCATTATCGAGATGATTAGATTGTTAAATAAACTTGAATTAAAAGTTTGTAATTGTAAAAAAGAATTTTCCAAAAACATTTATTAACTTCCTGGAATAATCCACTGATGGGATCCAATAAACCTACCACGGGGTTAAATTCTGAGAACCACCTAACAAGTTCTTCCATCCGGTTAATAAACAATGAATGAATACCTCTTCCGTATAAAATGGAAAAGATTTCAGATCTGAAAAAAAGGTTAAGTCATGATTTCTCCCGGTTTCACAGTGCGAATACCATTTCATTAAATAAAAGGTGAGCTCTCTCAAGAATCTGGTCTGAGTAGTTGTAAGTCCCTATCAGAAAACAAAAACTGCTACTTTCGTATACACAATTTTCATAAAACACTAAATTTTTATTAATAAAAGATTACAAAAAGAGCATGACCTACACGCTGTAACGTTTATTTGCATCCATGAAATGACAGAAAGCAGTTCTGTATCCCAATACAGCTTTAGACAGGAATAAATATATTAGTCGCTTACTGCAAGCAGATGATGTCACGATTACACATATGAAACATTTTCAGCAGATTAAAATTTTTAACTTCTATATCGGTGTAGCGGTGTAAAAAAGAAAATTATATGTTATAATTCTTGCAGGAAGACATCCTGTAAGACCAGACTGTAACCCATTCCAACCACCCTGATTCCTTCTGTGGAATCAGGCTGGTACCGTTTGACACCAAGCCAAACTGCTGCTTATTGCTAGAAACTTAGTAGAGCAGCAACCTTGCGTTCTTGTGGATCTGTTTTCTCAAGTGGGGTCGCATAAAAACCCAATCTAGTAGCCAACGTATCTATCGGTTAAAATCAAGCTTCCTATTCCAATCTATCTGTTACAGGTAATACTACTGCAGTTCCATTTTTATAATTTACAATGTGACAAAACGTACAAATAGAATTGTGACACGTGCAATAAGATCATTAAGTTTCAGTAAATATATGATAAATAGAATACTAAGGAATCTCGGGAAAAAAAATAGATTAATTATTAATAAACCGATGGTTTTCCCCATCTCTGATTTATAACTGTATAAACAAGTAAGTCAGATCATTCTGTTCATACTGAAATTCACCCTTAAAAATAGTTAAAGAATCACAAAAAAAGAGAATCACCAGGATAGATAGATTACAAACAAAGCTGTATACCGGTAAGGATTTTGAATAACCCGCTAATAACAGAAATGTTACTAGTCAAAGTTTAGAAAGCATGAACATGTAACCAGCGGCGTCTGAAGCATTGTTGGCATCGCTAATATGGAACAGGTAGTTCCATACAGTTATAGTTCCCCCCTACAATGAAGGGGATAGTATACGTAAAAAAATGTTATAGGAGAAAGGCGTCAATCACCAGTCTAGCGATTCTTCCCCATCCTGCACATCAATAAGGCTAAATTAAATTTTGATGAATATATTTTAAAAATTGTTGAATCTAGATTCTCCGAGTACATATTTATCAACGAGAAGGATAGGGTCAGAATTTAAAACAATGCATTAGGAAAATGATCGATGAACCGAAGACACTGATCTGGTTACTGCACGAGATGGAAGATGGACATTTAACAAAAAAAAACTTCTTATGAAATGATAAAATAATCAAAGGGACGAAGAACATAGGGAGTTGAAAACTCTGTTATAAATCCACGAATAAAATCTGGTCAGCATCTGATAAATTTGTAGCCAATAACCCCCTGTGGCTGTCACTAGCTAGCGACATAGAAATAACATCAAAACGATGCACGATCAGTCAAGTGAATTTGAACTAACTTGAATAAAGGTGATCCTATCAGTATATACTGCATTTTCAAATTTTGAGTGAGCTCTCCTCTATCCAAGTAATCTCATGTTTCATCTTTATTTTGCAATACAGTGGCTTTTGCCTTAAGCCTTTACAGACCTCTCTTCCACCCATAGCAGATGATCCCAGACCAGTCAGGTACTTCTGGTCAGTCGCTCATTGATAAAACAGTTGTACTTCATACGGTAAGTCAACTGGAACCGAGTAGCCGCATCACGGCAGGGTTGAGTACACCCTTGGCTTATGTTATGTAACCACTGTTACTAAAGACAAGTATGTGTATTTAGATTTTTGTGGATTTATTAAAAAATGTTTAAATACTATTAATGATGTAGACTAAAAGCTAAGTAATAAACATACGTTCACTTTCATAAGGCATCAGTAAATAACTTATTCAATACAAAACTCTTTCTAAATTAAAATTTAATTTAACAGAGCTGTTATTATTATACTATTACAAGTATTTACCATAAAAATTGCACGATAAAAGGGTTTAACTAGGTGTATAAAAATGAAAGGTGTTATTATGATACAATTCAATGACCGTGTTATTTATGCTTTACACATAGTTAACGTAAAAATATTATTCTAACAATTTGTACCTAATAAAACACCTGAGTAAATGATATGCTACGATGAACAATAAATATCAAAACCGATCTCATCAAATATTTAATAGCTAGTACTTCAGAAAAGTAAATTTTACACATTATATTAAGTTAAAATTTGATTAACATAGAATTTGACTGATTAGTTCCCAACAATTAATAATTTTGTTTTTCTTTTTTAATTCAATTTTGTGAACCAAATAATTAAAAATTCTAATGCAGCTATATTTCCACTTCTCATTTTCAAAGAAAATACAATAAACATAAAATTTTAAAAACCCACCGCTGTTCAATATCTTTATTATCAATGCTCACCTATAATATAAAAACAATCAAAGCATGTTTCATTAATATAGATTAAATTGATTTTACGATAATAAAATTCAATAAAACAAGCCTTGCAAGTAACATATGTTATTATTGTCGCTTGTAAGATAAACCTGAGCAAATAACATTAATGAAACTTTTTTATTCTTTTGCCACAACCTTGCTTAGCCATGTTGATAAGTCAAAAGATAATTCACAAGAACTCTTCTAATATCCTACAAAGTTTAATCCAACCTGTTCAGCTATATTTATATGAAGACAAGGAAATGTGCATGATCCGTACAATAGCTAGTTTGTGTTAAGACATCAGTTAGAAATAAAGACAATCCAAGACAATTTTTAAAACATTTAAAAAATCAAATGTTTTTATATACTTAAAAAAAAGTAATAATCTTTTGCAACTAATAGGCCTAAACTTTTAATGAATAAAAGAAAAAAATATAAATAATTATACATTCCAAATAGCACAATAAATAAATTCCAGAACGAACACATAAATAAAGTATCTGTTTAAGATGAAATTTCATTTTTAAATAAAATATCAATTTATTAATGTTCCTCTTTTCATCATTTTTAAGTTATTACTATGTAATTTTCCTCTAACAATAAAAATGATACACTTATTTATATTCCTGAATACAAGAAAAATACTTATAAAAAAAAAGTTAGCAGTAATTACGCCGAATAAATGTGATTTTTTAATAATTAATTAATCATACAAATGATTAATTCTTAAACAGATAACCAAGTAACACTACTGTACAGATAACTAATGTGCAATAAAAAATATAACATTACCTCTTGTTATTTCCTAATCTAATGATAATTCCTTAATGAATTAAATATTACAGTTTTAAAGTGACAAATGAAGAGGTATTGCGGCAAATAGATGAAGAAAGAAGCATTTGAAAAAATATAGTTAAAAGAAGAGACAGACTTATAGGCCAGATACTAAGGCATCCTGGAATAGTCGCTTTAATATTGGAAGGACAGGTAGAAGGAAAAAATTGTGTAGGCAGGCCACGTTTGGAATATGTAAAACAAATTGTTAGGGATGTAGGATGTAGAGGGTATACTGAAATGAAACGACTAGCACTAGATAGGGAATCTTGGAGAGCTGCATCAAACCAGTCAAATGATTGAAGACAAAAAAAAAAAGTTTTAAGAAGAATGTAACCTCTTTATAAACAAAGAATAAACTTAATGTTCATGTAACTAATTTTCAAAAATATTTTTAAATAAAACGGTGTATCTTTTAACATGAGTAAACAAACTTAAAATCAATACGTATTGAATATTTACACTAAAAGTAATCAAACAAATAAAAGCCCACACCGTACAGTATTTCTATTCACTATAACAAATTTCTGGGAATACTAAAGTAGATAAGCATGAGCGAGGACGGTAGAACAAACATTTATTTAAGCCATAAAATATTTTTAAATCTTTATGCAGAGCAACCAGATTAAAAGTAAACTACATAGGTAAAAAAAGAAGAAAAATTGTAAAGAAAACATATGATTGAAGAAAGAAAGGAGATATAATACAATGAGCAGCTTAGCGTTACAAAGATAATTAATTAAATTTTTTCAATAAATTTAAAATAAAAAGAAATCAGTTCATGGGAAGATGCCATCTGATTTACATGTTTGATCTACAAATCAAACAGTTGTAAAAGGTTTTAGATGGGAATTCCAATGCAAGAAAGCCAAAGATTAAATGAATATGTAAGAAAAAGGGCAGAACATGGGGAGAATCAAGAGCAAAAGTTCAAATTCTTCAAGAGCTACAATTAATTAGCAAGTACAATTAACAGGCTACAACAGTATTATTTATATTATTTGAAAAAAGAATCAAGACATTCTGCTTGCCACATGCTATCAACCAACAGAAAAAATAAATGCAATGAAATATCCATAAAAAAATAAATGATTCACAAAAAAAGAATTTATTTTCAAAGTATAAAACCAAAGAATACAATAAAGTACATGGATGAAATATGATTGAGGTCTGGTCACTTATTTCCATTACTACCTACTAATTTAAGTTTTTCCTTGAACTCCTACATATCATATTCCATGACTCAGAAATTAAGTTTTAATACAAGCACATATAGAGGTGTCAAACACAATCATTTATAATACAATTAGTTATACAAAAAACATCAGATCTGTTTATCAACAAACATTGTTACAGAGAACTGCATCGAAAACAAAAGCTACATTCTGGTAGTATACCTATCACTACAGATAACAAAAAACATTTGGTACAAACAGCAAAACAGCTGAGTTTTATTTAAGTACAAGGATGTAACACACATATACATACAAAGATAATGCATAATATGCTATTTTTCTGGACATGGTATAAAATAAAAATAATAATTAATTGAACATACTGCAAATATTTTTCAATAAATATATATTTATTGGTAGTTTGTTAGCTAAAGAGAACTTTATCAACACCAAGAAAAACAACAGAAATTTAATTCAAAAGGGAAAAAAATTCCATACCCGTAACCACACAAATGACAAACACAGCTATTTAAATATACTGATAAACAATAAAAACTAATACAAATATGTTCTTTGAATTTTTGTAAAAAGGATTACACAACTATTTTTAATAATATAAAAACAATCATGATAAAACAGAAAGCGTAGAAACAATTGATGGGCGGATTACATACAACAAACAATTGGTTATAAATTCTTATCTTCATAAACATAAATTCTTGTAGGTAGAAAATATAGTATTAGTGATAGGCTATGTGAAAAGAAAGAAATTTAAAAGTACAAATAATAGATAAATTATCTACTTTACAAACACTGATCTGTATTTTCATTACACAGTTTCAAAATTGTCTTTGGAGTTGTTTTTGTTACAAAAACAGTCCCTACAAACCATTTTTAAATGAATTATATATTTTAATAATTGATTCACTCTGTTAATATAGCTAAATGCTAATCGATTTTAAAAATTCTGTACAATTGCAACCAGTCCAAATTGTTTAAATGTTCATAAATAATAAATAAAATTTATGCAAATAATTATTCTCACTCCTAAGAATTACTTCACGAAACTGTTTAAGATTTTTATAATTAGGATCACTATAAATGTTAACAAAATTTCTGGGGATGGAGTTTGCAAATAAAAATTATGATTAAGAACAGTAGAGAAAGTTAAGTTGTAACTGAACCAAAGCATAAAACCATACTGTTAACCTAACTTTAAAATAAAATGTGTAGGAGATAATTAAAAATGACAATGAGATTTAATAAAACTAACCTGATGCAAAATATCTAATAAGAAGATGCTATTACACATTATAACATAATTATTAAGATTACTAATTTAAAAAAGTAAGTCACTGTTTAAACAAAAGTAAATATAACTACTATGAGTCCTGCAATAAAGTAACCTCTAATATATAATTACCTCATTACACAAAATTTTTAAAGTTTGAATGTGTAATTTACAAAGTTATAAGTTAACAAATGTAATATCCAAAATTCATTCAGGTTTCTTATCCCACTACTAGGAATTTATATAACATTACATTAAGATTTTACACAAAAAAAATACATATATATATATGTATATATGAAACTTATATTTTAAAATAAAAACTAAAATTAAATTCTGATTATAGTCAATAAAAATTTAAGATGTTATGAAATTTTGTATTATCTGCACAACCATAAACTATAAGAATTTAAATAATTTCAGACTAAAATATACTTCAGAAAAATCTAGCGAACTAAAATATGCATTATGAGTTAAGCAGTAAAGAAATGGTAATAACATTCTACCAACAAATACCATGAAATCAACCAAATTCAACTGTTTAATTAAAAAACAGAACAGGTCTAACACTTTAGAAAATGGATTATTACTAAAGTGCCAATTAAAATGTACAACTAGATAAAATAAAAAATTTCAGCAAATAAATGTAAAAAAAATTTTGGTAATTTAATTATTGGAGTTACACAATGTCTTTAACTTTTTATGGGCATAACTTTTATCTATTTATAATATACCACAAGATTTATGTGGCCACTTACCACCTACTTTCAATACATTTAAAAACGTTTTTCTTATTTCAACCTTCAAAGTAACAGACTCATTTAACTGTTAAATAAACGTATTCAAAAATCTTGGCTCTTAAAATAAACTACAAAATGACCTAACTCTGTGTTCAGTGTAAATGTAAAAATTCCTATTAAAATCCTATACTAGCTAACAAATGCAATATACAAAAACGTAAGATTTAGTAAAAATTCAGTTATTTTGAAAATTTGGCTTCAATTTCATGCACTAGATACATTAAATAACAAAAATTAAAAAGAAAATGATATGGCAAAAACCAGTCGGAAACCATAACTTTGCGAGTTTACGATTATAACAAAAACTAAACATACATGCGCTATGAAACAAATCGAATTACATTCAAACGGGTCGGGTTACGTATTAAAGGATCTCAATTTAATATATTTTAAAATATTGCTTTCATTAATAGAAAACACTTCGTTCAATGCCAAAGGCATTTCATACGAATAAAATTACTATACGTTGCGTGTTTTCAAGCAGATAGCAGCACAATCACAAAATATTTAGATCATTCATGACAGCAACTCGTTTTTTTAAAAATTGTTTTATGTACATCGACTGATACCATTAAAAGGGATGAAATAACGTAAGAATACATTTTCGAGAACCTATAATATTAAAATTTTAGTAGTCTTATGTTATTTTAAGTTTAATAACATGATAAACATACGAGGAATTCACAAGTAATAATGAGGCTCCATAGGGTGAATTCCCTTACCTGTCTCTAGGGTCAATCCATGTAGTTTTCTTGTTGTTATGATCAATAAAATACACTTTTCCATCGTAATCCCGTGCAAAATCCCATCCCTCGGGTAAAGGTATCTCACCATTTCGTCTCCTTGGCATATTTCACTACTTAAATCCATCCAAAACTGTAGCAACTGGCACACAATAACTAGCTTACTCCGCCATCTTGAATACCGAACCTCATTATCATGAGCGGCAGCGGCGTGACATCACCTTCAACTCATGTTCAGTAGCCAATCACGGACTAGATGCCTCGGGAAAGGAATGCGGCTATTACCATATTGTGGAATGCCTTATTAATTTATATGTCTATTTCTTGACGCAAACTAGTTGAAATAAATATGTTTTTTCCCCAGTAGGAAACTCTTTTTTTTTCGTAAAAGAATTCAACCACATCGTTTTTTATGGGTCTCTTAATAGCATATCAACAGGGCAATTATTTCTCAAAACGTAGTTTTGCAGTATTTTACATTACCACATGAAAACAGATATTTTATTATTTAAATAACATTGTAATGATATTACTGTAATAAGAAATAACATGTTTATTAAAGAGGTTTTTCAGTAAACAGATTACTAACGTTTTATAAAGCTCTAAACTATTCATAATTACAAATAGTTTTACTTGTAAAAAGTATTTCATTTTCTAAAGCGTAATTATTTTCCCTGTGGTATTTCTTAAATATTGTCATATTTTCAACATAAAAAATAGATTTACTTAACATTTCATTAGATTTAATAAAAAAAAATAAAAACTACTGACGGCCTTAAAAATGCTGTTAACAATTTTTTTTTAGAAACATTTTAAGCATTACATTTATTTAAAAGAAAACTGTGAAGTTGAAAAATTAACTCACACAAGCATTTCAGTGGTGGACTAATTTTTTTTAAAAACTAACTTTCAGATTATTTTTGTTTTCTCGAATTGATAAATTTGTGAATAGCTGCCCAGGATTTTTTTTTATAACAAATTGCTGTAATTGTTAAGAAAAACTATTTATTAAATATGCACTTAGCTAAAATTATCAATCATAAAAAAAATATTACAATGACTGTGTAATATTCATTCAGTAGAATGTTAGACATGGTAATATTTTTTGACTTATTTTACTTGAATATGGGAAATGGGGCAAATTTTAATTTGCCAAATTATTAAGTTTTGTTCTAATGAAGTAACTTAATTAATAAAACATATGATAATGAGGTTTTTTCTAATTGTGAGAAGAATCAATGTTTATTGAAATAGATGTCGCTTAATATATTAATTTAAAACAACATAATTTCTGCAGGATATGGAGCTACAAAAATATAAAATGTTGAAATTGCTAAATAATATGATTTTATAGATAATGTGGAGCAAATCTGGATTTATTGATTCTAAAACAGTGAAATCATAATTATTGCCAATTAAAAAAAGGTACAGAGTTGGAGAATTTTTATCACAGCTGAATTGACAAATATTTTAACTTTTAAGTATGCTAATTAACAATATTGATTTTACTGCATAAATAAAACACTTAAGTGTATAATTTATGTAATAAGCTTCTTTTTTTGGATAGATTCTCCTTTCTATTCAGTGCAAATCTTCTTTTAGCCTTGACATACCTCTAACATCCTACATCTTAACTTATTCATATATTTTGACTTTAGGCTTGCTTTACCTTTTTTATTCTCTATACTTCCTTTTAATACCTAATTTTCTAATCTTTGATGCCTTAATTGGTAGCCCAACAATAATACATTTTATTTGTGTTGTATGTATTTTTTTAATGCAATGCTCTATCAAATTTAATGTATTTATTAATTTTATAGTATTTGAGCACATGAGTCATAGCTTTTTATATTATCTGTATAGTTTGCATATTACGATTAATATTTCTGTGTGTATGTCCTGTATCTACTGAAAAATACATATTTGATCTGATAAATACAATGGGGACTTTCCAAAATTGACTTTTTATTGATAAAAACATAATAGAATAGCTGGGCTAAGATAAAGGATTTTACTGATGTATGAGTTACCATATATATAAATTACTGCTCCACATCTGTCAACCACACTTAGTATATATTTAGTTGTACCTATTATTCTAGGCTCTTAATTCTTTCAAGATATTTATCCCTCTTTTTTATTGCAGCACTCAAGAATATCAAGGTTGTAGAGATTATTTTAAATTTTGTGGAAGGTTGTTTAAATTTTGATCAACTAACCGCCTAGTACAGAACTGATATATAAACTTTATCTATCCATCAAATTCTAGTCATTCTAGAAATTTATGGAAATTCATTTTGAAAATCAGAAATTATAAAGATTTTTAAGTACGAACAATTTGAATATGTTCATCAGTCACAATTGATTGTCATCCTTTCTGCTAGCATTGTGCACATCTATATGCCTCTCTCTGAAATTACAGAATCAATCTCTCACATTATCATAAAAATCATAGAAAAATCAACGATAGTACCCACTGGTGCTCAGAAAAAATAAACCAAACCATACATTTCACATTTGATAACAGCAACAATAATAGATTCCACATTTTTCTTAACTGTTACTTTAACAGGATTGAGTAGAACATATAACAAATAGGCATGTAATTTAATTATTGATTGTTGATCATTACTTTGCATGCACTATAATGATATGGAAAATAGTTTATCAACAACTTAAAAGGAATTAATTTTGGAATACCAATTATATTTTTCACAATCTATGCAGATTATTTTATTATTAAACTATTATAAAAATAAAAAACTAGAAATATTTTTTTAGCCAGGATAAATATAGTTATGCAGTTTTATAGTTTTAATATGAGACTGAGTTACTAATATAACAAATTTACTGTTAAAAGTATAAATTCATTTTGAACAATCTTGGAATTGGGTATTCAGTGTATCATCAAATATCTTGATATAAAAATAGAGGAACTGTATATTTATTCTTTGAACATTATCTTTTAAAAAGAGAAATTAAAGATGACATCAGCTATTTTTATAACTAATATAAAATTATCTTCATCAACATTCACTTATAATATTGATGTTCTACTTATAGCTTAAAGAAAAAAAAATCATAAAATATAAAATTCTTTCTTAAAATTAATGATACTTTGTTTTTTCTTCAGTCATAATCACCCATTAGAAATTATTGATAAATATAAACATACACATGTAATATAAACTTGTTATGTAAGTAATATATATTAAAATTAAATTTTTACTTACTTACATCATTATCTGTAAAATTTATGAGCAGAGGATGCAAAGAAACAAAATAAATGTTAAGCAAAAATCATATAAGACAAACTCTTTTTAAATATTATAGTTAAAAAACTGAACTAAATCTGTTCATTACCTCAGTGTTTAGCTTTCTCCACTCCTGACTTTTATTAACCGTAATATGTTTAAAATGTTTAGGAGAACTCAAAACTTTATGTTTTGAGTTCTTCTAAAATCATATAATAATCATATGTAATACATTACATATGATTTGTAGCAGCAGTTAAGAGTGCTGCCTTAAATACAATTGGGATGTGATTAGATTGCAGTTTGACTTCTTATGTCTCCATGAAACTTAATAATTTTTTTCCAGCCTAACCTAATAAACATTTTGTTTTGCATTGTATTACAAAGGATTAGGAAGCCTGTTTTAATCTAACTAACACTGTAATTCTGGGTTGGGTTTTTATTACAGTTGTTGGATAGGAAACAAGAGCCTCTCTACAGATTTGTAACCAAAGCTATACCCACCAAGATATGAAAGTAGAATTATAATAGAGACATACTGACTCCCATAGGGAAGACACCTGCTTTGTGACAATCCTGGTCACCACACCACCTCCTCTGTTCCTAGCCCTGATGGGCTTGACCAGAGGTCTTCTTTTAGACCCTTTAAATGGGGGTTATGAGGAACCCTCACAACCTGTATTAGTGGGCTTCTGTCAGAACGCCCCTAATACAAATGCCTCAGTAGACATTTCCGTCAGTGTATTTACACAATATACTATCACCTTCAAATGGCCCTTCCAACCAAAACCACCTACCATAACTTACAACCCTTAACTATCAAATAACTGATTCGCAGAAGCATGCTCCTGTGCCTTCCTCTAACACCAAAGGTTTCACACAAAAACTCTTCCTATAACTAACTTCAATTAGATTATGCACTCAGATCATTATTTAACACAGTACATTATTTATTTTAAAGATTGTCTTAAACACCAAAAATACTATCCTTATACCAAAACAAGTATTGATCGCAATAATGACAATTTTGTCCTACAATTCTATTTATTCAAAGTCCTCTTGATTTACTTATAAATTAAGAGACAAATTTACAAATTTAATAACCCTCTAATAAAAACATACCCTATCTCTTTCTGCTCTGGTTCACTTTCAGGAGTGAGATCAATGCCTACACCCTCCCACACTGCAGCTCCATTACAGAGTTCTCCACACATCCATTCTCATCCTAACAGTGATCTCAGCTAACCAGGCCTCCTTGTTGCCTATCTTGGAAAAGTATGCACCCAGATGGATGCCTAGCCATTTGGATTATTATTCTATCTAAACATCTATAACAGCATCGGTCTGATGCTGTTATATATAATATAATAGCTCTGTGGAAGTGGCTAAAAGGGTCTCTCTTAGCCACCTCCATAGAGCTAAGAATCTAAGGAAGCCAGCAACTATGTGTTCTAAATGTCTATTATCATAACCATCTCTGTCATCTGTTAAAGTATACAAGAATTGATGTCATTCTGATTTTCTTGACTCTGATACAGCCATTCTCAAGAATAGCAAGCAATGGAAACTATGAAGTCTGCAGTAAGTAGCGAAGATGCAAAAGAGGTCATCTCCTTACATAAGGGCAGGAATGAAAAACTCCACTTGAGAATTCAGGGAGCGCAGAAAGCTGAAGAGTTTACAAGTAACCTATGAGATAAGGCGGCAGATCTGCATGTTGACCTGCGTACAAGAGCGAGAAGGCGCACAATAGTTCACATCAGGGATGTAGAATATGACACCACTGAGACAGAGATTCTTGCTGCAATTACTCCAAGAGTTGGTACTGATGTGGACATCAAGATATCGTCAATTAGAAAAGGTTACACAGAGACGCAGAACATTACAGTAATCACAACGTATAGGGCCTGTAAACTCGTAGAGGATAGGATACGAATAGGATGGGTCTACTGCCGGGCTTTTATCTGAGACGATGGGGATAGGTGTTTTAGATGTTGATGCACCGGACATCGGCGGCAGGAATGCAAGGGGCCAGATAGAAGGGACCTCTGCTTTAACTGTGGAGGGTGAGGTCATATGATTGCCAAATGCAAAGAACCAAAGAGTTGTCTTGACTGCGGTAGCGGTGAGCACAGGACTGGTGCTTGGGCGTGCTCTGACAAGCATGATTAAGCTTCTCCTAGCCAATGTGAACAGAAGCGTGCTATTGCATGATTTGCTGTATAGACTTGCTATTGAGTGTGATGTAGACTTGTTAGCAATCACTGAACCCGACATATATGAGTCGGCGAAGTCCGGATGGATGGCGGATACTGTGGGTGATGTCATTATTAGGAACGTCAGTAATAGGATGGCTCTGAGTTTCAAGGAGAGAGCAGAGGGAGTCATAGTGACTGAACTGGAGTCTACAATAATTGTAACAGCGCATGTCTCACCCAACATCACGATTGCGGATTATGACAGGTTTTTAGACAGTATATATCGAATTCTGTCCAGACAGAGCAAGAAATTCGTGTTGTTGGGTGATTTCAACTGTATGACGACTTTTGCTGGTTGCTCCCACAGTAATAGTTGAGGAGAGCTAATTGAAGAACTGATGGAATCCCTCGGAGGTCGCTGTTTAAATGATGGTACTCCAACTTACGAGGCTCGGGGCCACTACACTGTTTTAGATCTGGTCATTGCTGATAATAGATGGTCAATGGATCAGCTAGAGCTAACAGTGATGGATAACGATATTTCCAGTGATCACTTTCCGCTACATCTGATCATAAAGGAAGGCATTGTAGTTGAAAGACCTTTTGTTACAAGACCTATAGCCCGTCAGGTTGACAAAATAGTTGATAAAGTAGCTCAAAGGCTACGTAATATGATTGAGTTGACACCAGATACTCTTACCTCGGTAATACAGCAAGAAATGGATAAGGAATATCTGGCCACTGGGGGCAGACGACAAGTCTACTGGTGGTCAAATGAGATAGCACGCTTACGCGATAATTTTACAGCAGGCTAGGAGAAGGAAACAAAGAATGAGGATGAGAGATCCTCAGCCCGTTATTATGGGTTTTAACTTTTGACGGAATCCTGAATTTGGATTATCCTGCAGGTGTCAAGGTTATTGCCTATGCAGATGACCTGGTGATCCTTGCGAGTGATAGACATGCACTGGAAGTACAAAATAAGGTCAATTTGGCATTACAGATGATAGAAAACTGGCTATGTAATAAAAATTTAGTGCTGAACATTGATAAATGCAAATTTATCACTTTCACTGGAAGAAGGACCATTGATCGGCTGGATATCAGGATCAATGGTCAACCAATAGCAGAAACTGATAAGCTGAAGTACCTAGGCGTTACCTTTCAGAGGAACGGTTCCTTCACCGAACATATAAACGAAGTTTGTAACAGGGCTGACAGAATGATAAAATCTTTAAATATCATTATGACGAACCAAAGAGCGCCTAAGGCGTCAAAGAGAAGGGTCGTAGTGTCTTCGGTAATATCGTTCATGCTTTATGCGGTGCTAGTTTGGTGGTTTTCAGTGCGAGTAAAGAAAAACCTGGCACGTATGATCAGGACCCATAGGAGACTGTTGCTTGGAGTGATTTCTGCATATAGGACGGTCTCCTATGAGGCTTTGTGTGTGGTTGCTGGAGTCCCACCGATTGATTTATTGGCACTTTTAAGAGTTGAAAGAGACCAGGGAGTTGGAATTCACAAATCAAGACAAAGGCTAATGGCAAGGTGGCAGGACAGGTGGAATGAGAATGGCCCTGGAGGTAGAACAAAGAGACTCATCTCCGATATTAAAAGCTGGATATATAGGAAGAATGGGGAAGTGAATTTTCACCTGTCACAATACTTTACAGGGCATGGCAACTTTAATTTTTACTTACACAGAATCGGTAGAAGAGCATTGACGGAATGTATGTTTGCGATTGCGAAGATGATGTCGAGCACACATTTACTGATTGTCATAAATGGAGAGAAGAATTAGTAGACATCGATCTATCATCTGATGGTAACGGCAGATTAATTAATCACATGTTGCAGAGTGAAGATGCCTGGAAGAGGGTTGATTCAGTTATTAAGAAAATATTAACGCAGAAAAATGAGGACGAGAGGAGATCGGGGTTCTGATCTTAGTATAGGGAAGGGCGGATAGTCCCAGTGGTGAGGACTGGCATGCTGAGGTGTGCCAGTTTCGATGAGCCACTGGGGACTCCAAGGGTTTTCTTGATAGGAAAGATCAAAGAAAAGACCCAATCGTCACGTCAAGACAATCATGGTAATTCATACAAAAGTAACTGCCTTTACTAGGATCAACAAGAGACTTGTTTTAAAATAACCACCATTACTTTCAGGAAAAGCAGTCTCTTTATACTTGAGGTGCTTTATGTGCAAAACCACCATAAGTCTGGGTGAGTAAAGTTTAAAAAATAAATCAACTTTAATAAATATATTAAATTAAGAAAATATTATTTTCCGTTCTTTAAATTTTTAAAGTTTGTGATAAATTAAGGATTAGAAAATTGTTCTCAATTCAAAATGTTGCCCTGACTTCCAAAGTCAAAATTTAATAACTGTTTCAATTTTTAATGCATTATTTAAGTTTGATATATTTTTAAATTGTCTATTAATAAATAAGTAGAATAAATAAATACAGTAGATAAAACTCATTTAATAAATAGATAGGTACTCTTTGACTATACAGGGAAAATTTATACTACACACATAAAGTTTATATTTTATAGATTCATATTTTGGGTACATTCTGACTGGGAAAGTGACACTAACACTAATCATTCATGTCATTGGTAGGGTGAAGTCAAGAGTGCCCTGTATCTGAAAACAATAACTAAAAAAAACATGGATTAAAATCATTTTCTTGAATTAGATGATTTTTTATTTTGTCCACAGTGGCAGTAATGATAATTACAAAAAAAAAATAGTAATAATAACAATAAGCAAAATTAGCTTTAAATATAATATATTAGGAAATTCCTAATAAAATAATGCTTAATTTAAATCTTCATAATGATTGTAAACTTGTTGATAATTTAAGTTACGCATAAAGTCAAACTTATCAAGTAGATTATTTTAAAGTTTTGTGAATACCATGAATTATAAAAATCCTTAAATTATGTTCATTTGGAATTTATTACAAAAAGGAAGAAATCTCAATCTAATCTATTTGTACTTACTTTCTATCAAATCTATCAGATTTGATGATTTTTGTTTTATTTTATAAAGGATATTTTTCTAATGGTCCTGTAGTAATTTCTTTTATGTAACTGAAGTAGATGGTTATTTGATAATTTCTTTTATGTAACTGAAGTAGATGGTTATTTGATAATTTCTTTTATGTAACTTAAGTAAATTGTTATTTGAAATTAAACATTACAGTCTGCACATTTTGAAAATATTTTTTAAATGCTTCACTGTCATCAGTTACTACAAGGTTGTTACAGTGAGATGATACAACAAGGGTTAAAACATATTTCACAGGTAAGAGTGCAATGAGATGATTTACAAACCACTTTTTTATAGTAGTCATTTGCTACTCCGGTGGAGATGTTCTAGCAGTCAGAAAGCTTCACAATTTCAAAAGAGAAAATGTTTTTTTTGCACATTGACACATAAGTAGTAACCTCATTAAAATCAAATTTTTCTTCCTAAATATTCCTTAACTGAACTGAAAAACTAATCCAATGAGATTAATGTGGGCTGTGTAAAGATGGAGTAGCACATGCTATGAGTTTATAAATTGTTTTTATAATCTACGCTGTTGTGAGAGATGAAACACTCTTTTTGAGAAAATAAACAAAAAATTGGGTGACTTCTCTTAAACAAATTATATGAATCACTTTGTAAATTTTAACATTACAGCAGATTATAGCTGGCAATGATAGTGCTTTGTTGTTTGAGAAACCACAACTTCCTCAAAGAATCAAAGTATGAGAAAGTTTTTTAGTATTCTCTGAGTTCCAAAAAAAATTTCCATTACTTTCATGGTATAAAATGCTTCTGTTTCAGTGATGGAAGCTCACTTCCATCACTGCAAGTATCACTACTTGCCCAGTCGTTATGAGTGAAATAATACAAACATGTTTCATCAAAGGTTATCAGAGTATCTCAGCGTTTTTTCAACCCCTTTTACATTGCAGAAGTTGTGCAACAGTAACCATTCATATTTCTTTATGTTCAGACTGTAAAAAGTGGGATACCCAAATATTGTTCACTTTGCTAAACTTGATGCAATTTCTTGATTTCACATACTCAATATTTTATTTTAAATTTTTCAGAAAATTTTCTTTAATTGACTGATTTTCTTGTGTAACCGCTCCAATTTCAGTATGTTGTAGCTGAAAATCTTGGTTGATAAGTTCATGTGCACATGTATGTGTGTGGTTCATTTTTTCATTTTCAATTTTTGATCCTCTCTGAATGATGCACCAGTCATGTATTTTGAACTAAGGAACATACTCATCCTCAAGTTTTTTTTTAAAGATTTGCCTCTAAGATTGGATGATCTTTGGTAAAAAATGTAATAATAAAAATAATTTGCAGTGTAACAGTATTTCAGCTTATTACTGTGTAACTAGAATTTTAGTATTTAAATTTAGCACTAATAATTATTACAGTGCTCAGTGAGTGAGTTCATTTGGTTGGAAGGACAGAAACAGCAGCCAACACTAATGACAAGTTCAAGTGTGGATGTGTTTGTCCACTGAAACATCCCTACTTTGCACTCATTACAAAAGCAAGGGATAGAAATTAATCTTTGTAGTTTAACTTCTCTTGTATATAGCCTAATTTCATCCTGATATTGAAGGTATTTTGATGTGAAATTTCAAGAAAACCAGAACAAATTTGCATTAGCCTAAATGTAAAAAAAAAACAGATTAAAAAATTTTACAAAAAATGAATACTTAGGACTCACAAAAACTGCTGTGACTAAATTTAAATGCTCCCGACTGAAGATACGTGAGTTAATTGACATTGTAATAATCTCTGCAGACTATTTTCACTACATTTACATGATGTTTTCAGTATGAAAAAGCTTCCTGCTAGATGGGTGCTGCATTCATTAGCAGTCAACCAGAAACGTATTTAACTGAACACTTCTCGAGGGTGACTCAAACACAATTCTGCTGAGTTTTTTGACCTTTTATAACAGTATGTGAAAAATGAATTCACAATTACATACCCAAGACTAAACAGTAGGTGGGAGGCAGGTGAAATTCTGCCAAAGAAAGCAAAAACAGGTTCATTTGCAGGAAAAGTCTACAGTTTTCTGAAATTCTCATGGAGCGGTGCTCATAGACAACATGGAAAATTGTAGGATGATCACAGTGATGTATTACACTTCACTACTACAGAGTGTCCCATATAAAACGCAACCCAACCTTATATTGGTAGGTATTGAAATAATAAAAAGGCATGTGTAAATGTAAATTTTATTATTACCATCCATTAGCTTACATTTAGAGTAAATGTTGGAAGTGGCCGCCATCTTAAATTCAAGTTTCAATTCTTTTTACAGCGTTTCTTGCAACTTTTTTCAAAGTTTGTGGCTGGATATTTAATACAGCTTGTTCAATATTTACTTTCAATCGTTCAAGTGTTCGTGGTTTGTTGCTGTAGGCTTTTTCTTTGAGGTAACCCCGTAGAAAAAAATCCGCCGCAGTCAAATCTGGAGATCTTGGTGGCCACAAGCCTCGACCGATAACACGATTACCAAAGAATTCCTCGACGAAATCAGAAGTTGAACCTGCGTAGTGCGATGTCGCACCGTTATGTTGTAGCCAGCAGCGTCTATCTTCCTCTTCCAAGAGTGCGATGAACTGAAATAAGATATCCTGATATCGTTCTGCATTAATGGCGTACTCGAAAAAAATAAGACCGATTATTTTCTTCCGCGATATCGCGCACCACACCCCCGACTTCAGCGGGTGTAATTGTTTTTCGTGATAAACGTGGGGATTTTCAGCACTCCAAAGTTTTGGCTGTTTACGTAGCCATCCAAATGAAACCGTGCTTCATCTGTGAAAAATAACGAATCCGTAACATTAATTCCCTCAATCGACGGAACCGTTGACAATATTGTAGCAGTTTTTCTTTGTCGGGCTCAAGAAGTCGATGAACCGTTTGAATGCGATAAGGTCGTAATTGTAATTGTTTGGTCGCCCGATGAACTGTCGATTTAGACAAATTAATTTCAGCAGACCAACGTCTGATCGATTTATTTGGCGAGGCGAGTAATCGGTCTTTGATTTCAGTGACTGTACCACTGACGCAGATCTTTTGTGTTCCTTGTTATTAACAGGACCGGTCTCTCTAAATTTTGCAACGAACCTTAATACTGATGTTTTGTTACGAGCTGGTTTATCCGGGTACTTATGGCGAAACAAATCTTGCACTGCGACCACAGATTTTGTACTGAAGTACGACTCAGCAATGAAAACACGTTCATCTAACGAAAACACCATCTTGTCTCTAGCAATACACTGAACGTTATGACTTCATTGTTGTTACTATCGGTAGTGTTCTACTGCGCCGCCGCGATTTTCAGATGTTGGACGAGTCAGTAACGAATAAGGGAGTAAGCTTGACTTTGAAATTTCTTGGGTGAGTGATTGATGGGTTGCGTTTTATATGGGACACCCTGTAGTTTGATTGAAGGGTGCTATTCAAATGCCCACATCTGATCATAAAAGAAGGAGCTTTTTCACCATAATGATGCTCCTGCATACATATCTTGGGTTGTTGCTGAAAAATTCCATGACCTAGGCTTTAAAATGCTTCCTTATATAATGTATTTGACGGAATTGACTTCCAGCAGTTACTTTCTCTTACCAAATCTGAAGAAAAGATTGACTTCAAATGAAGAGGTCAAAGCTGAGACAGCCAGTTATTTTAAAGAGATGGAAAGATTGAATTACAATTAGGGTATTAAAAAGTTGGATTGTTGGTCTAAGTGTATCGAATAGCAAGGCGACTGAAAAATAAAAAATAAATTCAGTAAAATCTTGTGTTTTCTTTTATCAGGCTGAGAACTTTCCAAATGGCCCTTATATGTTAATGCTTTTCTTATTTTTATAAAAAGTGCAGCTCACACCTTTGTTTCCTACAAATGGTTTTTTTTAAAAATAATAACTGTGTTTTTATAGGCTTCCTATACTTAAATAAAAATATTTAAAAAATGTATTAAAAGTATAAACAAGAATACTTTTTTCTTCTTTAATTTTCAACACTAGGAAATCAGTAACAAAATATATGTTAATAAATTGAGAATTCCTTGTTTTTAATAAGGTGCTGACTTAATAACAGTATTAGTAGAGGAGTTGAAAATTTATAATAATTTTTTTATAGTCAGTTTTATTATTCACTTAAATTTATTTTTAAAGAAACAAAAATAATTTAAAGATAGTAATAATAAATAAAGATGATTAAATTTATTTCCTCTAAAAGGATCAAAAGATAAAAAAATATTTATCTTGAAAATAAACAAGTCTTCAGGAAATGAACATGTTATACTATTATAAATACAAGATGTATGAATCATCAATCTAGATTCATGTTGCATTGGTCATTAAAAAACCATGATGCTTCATATTTTCTAGGAATAACTCATTAAAATACCAGTGTAAATTTGTATATAATTATTTCTGTACAAAATGAAAATTTATACTTCAAATATTACACAATTGCTATTATTTGAATTAGTAAAATCGCTATCTTTTTTTGTTTATTACATTCCACACATATTTAATTTGATTTCAAATATTTATAATAGTAAAATAATATAATAGAGCTTAATTTTATTTATTTAATAACTATGAACAATGTTTAAACATTGACTTTCAGATTTACTTTGATTTACAGTATTTTTTCTTATTTAAATAATGATTGTTTAATTTTAATTTAACTCTATTTACATACAAGTTCTCTAATATGTTATTTTAAACTTGTGCACATTCCAATATATATATATATACACACACATATATATTTTATATAGAATATATAATAATAGTAATACATATAATAATTTTATCAGTAATTGGCCGATAGATAGAAGTACTTCAATTTGTAATAAATATTTAAATTATTTAAAAAATTTACATTTTAATTAAATAAACATGGTATATACTTGGTAATTCAACTATACTGAAATTAAAGTTTCATACTTATCTACATAAATCCTAATAAAATAAGAAATAATATGTCATTAAATTAAAATTACATTTTTAAAAGAAATATAAAAATTTCAATTTTAAAAATATTTTTACTAAAAAAAATAAATAACTGAAAATAAATGTAAGATTTGAAAACCTACCTATAAATGAATAACACACACGCACACACACACACACAATCAAAATAAACAAAAAAAATCATAAAATGCTATTGTCAATTTTTCTTTTTGAAACTGACTTCAAAATAAAAATATACAATCATCAGCAACAACTTACTAGTAGCTAACTTAGTGCTATTTTCAAAAAATCAAAAATTTTAAGAATTAAAAAGATCTTTTTTTAAGCTCAATAATCAACTTGGAGGAGGTTCAGCCCTGGGCGAAAGGGAGTGTGATGTTTTGACGCAGAATATCTGTTATATTATATAAAAATCTAGTGTTTTCTACGAATCTGTTACTCTTTCATGCAGAAACTGCTCAAGTGATAGAGTTCAAATTTTGCATGAACATAGTTTTTATACTTGGAAAGAATATAGGGCTATTGCGGTTATGAACGTTTCATTGTTTCAAGATGGTGGCTGTTTTAATGGCTTGCAGTTAAACTGGATTATGTTCATTGGCGATACTTAACTTTACTATGGCCAAAATACTTAAATTGAATTCACAGACCACTTACAGTCATTTAAAATTAAATTTTCTACAAAAAGGGCCCCTTTGTCTTTTTCTATTTCTTTTGGCTATCAAAAAGTAGCTTTAAATGTGTGACAGTGTATGGTATGATGACTTGACCAATACACCCGTTGTCACTGTTACTGTGTATGTGACAACTGACTGCACCACCTGTCTTTGGTTATTTAACTAAAAAACATAAAATAAAAAACTGAGAAATAAAGTACAGTCACCTCCTTTTGGTGTTTGTTGGGTAATGCTAAAAACTGTGTAAAATACTTTTTTACAAATAATAATTACTATTTTTAAGATGGTGGCTGACTATTCTGAAACTCGCATACTTCAGAAAGTTCTGTGCTGACCAAACTATTGTTCTGAAGAAATTACAATACATCAATAGTTTTTATAGAATGAAGAGGATTTAAATGTTATTTATCAGTATTATTCTCACAAGAAAGAGGATAATGAACACAGCGAGGATCCATCGTCTAGATAGATGGCAAGGGCAAGCAATGCAAGCCCAGACCATCTAGTAATTAATAAATATTGATTCTGAGAACAAATCCTCCTAGCCTCTCCATTTCTTAATTTACAAGAGGTGATTCTGTTCCATGAAGTAGCCTGTGCTAAATGGTGGTTGGTACAACAGTCAACTTAGTAGGAATTTGTGCTGAAAGTTAAGGATTTTACTCATTTTTTTATTACTATACCTTGAAGAAGAATTACATTTCTCATCTCTGTGTATATGAAGTGAGAATGAGTCAAAACTATCCTAAAGGGATACATGACTACAAAATAGCTTCATGAAATTGAAATATAAGCAAAGCCCTTCGCACTCAAAAAATAATTAATTAAAATAAAAATTTAACAGACTTGAATTTATGATGTCTGATATTTGTTGATTTTACATGTGATTTTACAAGTAAATGATTAATGTAACATAGATTAAGGATGATAAAATGAAAAGAGTGTCTTGGAGCCAGGCTAAGGACAGAACATTTCAATATCAGCAAATAAAAGAGGGGGCTAAGTAAAATATTATTGCGTTTTAGTGCATTTTAAGTCTTTAATATTATTTTTTTAACTTTTTTTTTTATTTAAAATATTTCAGTTTTTTTTATGTAGATGAAATTTGTTTTTGTATAGAAGATATCGTGTAAAGAGACTTTACCAACTATATGATAATGCTTACTGTAACAGAAATATGTATGATTTTACAAAAATGTTATACATATTATACATTACATATAAAATATGAAGTCAAGAAAATTTTATTTTTGAAACTGTTCTTAAATAAATTTTTTACTTCCATTGTTAATGCAGATTATCCACCCAATTTTCTTGTAGTTTTACATAAATACTTTAAATATTGGAATGACATCAGATTGTATCATTGTAGAACATAATAATCCATTACTAAAAGATAATGACAAACTAATAAAAATATTTTGATAATATCCATTTATTTTTCATTTAAAAAGTTTTACCATACGTTATTTGAAAAAAATTTATTAACTAACCTATAAAGTATTAGCCTTAAAGTAATTTACTTTTTAAATTAATAAAGAATCATCAAAACTGGCAAGAAATAAAGCTTAAATATATATATTAGTAATAAGATTTAGGATCCCCAGTAACTGTTCCAAGTTTTATAAAAGTAAATTTTAATACTTTTATAGAAAATAATCTATTTCATCATGTCAATTCAGTGGTCAAATTGTAACCTCCTGTTGGTATTTATTAGTTGGAGATTGTTCAGTAATTGAAGATATTAATGGCAGCAATGGATAAACAATTTGATAAACTGAAACTTCTGATATTCAAATTGGTACCCCTGGCATAGAAAATATCAGTTGTTGAAAACAATTTTCATTACTATAATCTCTTATTTATTTCAAAATATCAATTCCATTTGAAATGTGTATTATGGAAGAACAGTGTACTGTGATAAGATTTTTATTTTTTGACGATGTAAAACTGACCAAAATTCACTTGGAGATGTTAAAACAGTATAGTAAAAAGAGAGAGTATTAACTATACAAAATTTATTTTGATCAACAGTTTAAATCAGACAAAACTATTGTCTTTATCATCATAGGGAAAGACCAGTGGAAGATTTGCAAAATTGCATTAATGAACTTAATTTCAAGGAAAATTCATAGTGCAAGTATCAGCAGTGTCCATTCTATTAGCCAAGATAAGCTGAATTACTGCAAAATATGTTCAAGGTAGGTTTTGAGATGATAGACTCAAAATCACATTTTTATAGGACTTGAACAAGATTTTTAGCAGAAGGTATTTTAGCTTAAATAATAACTTGTGATGATACGTGGATTTTTTTAACAAGAATCTAAACATGACTATGGAATTCAAATATCCCAGATCATTCAAAGGAAAAAATTCAAAACCTCAGCTGGGTAATGTGATGCTAATTGTGTTTTCGGAATTAAAGGCCCATGATTATATATGTATGATTATATATAATCAACAGAAATTACTAAAACTGACATGCTAGAAATAAAGTGAAACAATCTATAAGCAGAAAACAATATTATGATGGTTGGTACAGCAGTCAACTGAGTGGCTGCTGGTGTACTATTAAAATAGTAACTAATAGTACTTTAATAGTTACTATTAAAATAGTAACTTTCCTTTGTTTGATCCTCTCAAAAGTTTTAATAGTGGCACCAATGAACAGATCAAAAATGTTGTACATGGATGGCCGAGACATAAAGGTGAAGAAGGATTTAAGGAAGCTCACAAAAAGATGGGAGGGCAAATACCAAAATGTAACCAGGGATATTTTGAAAAGAAGTAGTAGTTATTTCTAACTGAATAAATAATAATTTTTCTAAGTCATCTGTCTCTTTAATTACAGAATGACCCTCATATTTGAAAAGGATCTTTGACCTCCCTGGTTCAGAAGATTCTTGGTTCAAATCCTGGTAAGGTTTGGCATTACTCGTAACTGACGAACTTCATCTATCATTGAGGGACCATAATTACCATAAGCCTATTATTGTTTAGATAGTTAAAAAATAAGTCATTTACAGCCGATAATTAGTTTTAACTCCACATGAAGTTACAATCTGGAACTACATTCTAGAACATTTGGATGATGTATATCATGATCACACCATCCGTGAAATACAATTCCCATTCTATTGCAAAAGCTATTCCTTCAACAGTCTGATAATGACAGTAAATTATTCTGTGATAATGACAGTAAAATTGGTGTCTTAAACACAAATTTTTCATATTTTCATGTCAAATTTTACAAATGCATATTGAATATCTCTCAAATTTATTATGGAATTTCATAACATATGAGATATATTATCTTATGTCACAAGACCACAAGCTACACAGGTTCCTATGTCTAAGATGCGGCAAATGCCTAGATGCTAACTGCGATTTATGTTGAAAAGTATGACAATGAAAATAAAACTAATGGTTTATTGTCATTGAATAAATTAATAACTTTTTTACAGTCATTTGTCTTTTAATTATTGAAAAACTTTGGTAATCTGTCAAAAAAAGTGAAAGGTTCAAACCGAAGTCTAACTTTTTTAGTAAACAGTACACAACTTCTCCACATTAAATCTACAACTATATTAGTTGCAGAAATACTTTATTTGATTATTTTAATAATAAATTGATAATGTTAACTACAATATGAATATCTTTAATAGAAATAATTTAAAAGATAAAACATTTAGAGAAAATGATAATAGTCTTGGGAGAATAAAAGTAGAATGTATTTAGAAGTCTTTCAAATTTTATTGAAAAGGCAGTGATTTTAGATTATTTTGCTACTGATCACAGTTATTTATTCTACCCTGTGATCTCAGATTTTTTTTGTTATAACTGAAAAGAAGATGAGAAAGATATAAGGTATAAAATCATGATAATTTTATTGAATTTAAAATATTATACTCTGAACTGTCCTAAATAAAATAATAAAAACAGAGAACACCAATTACACTGATGTGAAAAATATTAGCATATTTGTTTATTAATAGTAATACTGGGTGTCTGAGAATTATTTGAACAATTTTGATGTCTTATTAGAAAAAAAATAGTTCTATTTATTAATGAATGATTGGGCTCTCTTTAACAGACAACTCATAAAATTTCCCTTGCAAATACTAGATAGCACTGTGATTGCATACATAACCGCATACGTTAATTGCCATGAAACCACAGAAGAAAGTACAATGTTTAGAGTGATTTATTGAAACAAAATCAGACACCCAAGTTTGATACAATTTTAGAACTCTGTGTAACTTAGAGCCACCCTCTAGAACATGTATTTATTCATGGTATGATAAATTTAAAGAAACTGGCAGTGTTGAATGTAAAAAGGGTTCAGGCAGGCCTAGAACATCAGGTGAAAAAATGGAGATCATTCATCAGTCTCTTATTTACAGCCTGGGAAGTCAACGCAGAGTGCAACACATGAGTTAAATCTTCCACAAACTAACATTCATGATGTTTTAAAGAAACAATTAAAATTATATCCTTATAAGTTACAAATATTGCAGCACATTACACCACAGGTTCACACTGCTAGAAAGGAATTTGCTGTGGAAATGACTGAAAGAATTGAAAAAGGATGACTGTTACCTTAAAAAGGTTATGTTCTCAGACAAGGCTTACATTTCACATATCTGAAAAATCTTCAGAATGTTCAACTATGGGGATTAGAGAACTGGCATGTTACACTTACCATATTAGAAATACACCAAAAATTAATGTTTGGTGCAAACTGTTTCAAAATCATGTGATTGGACCCTTTTTCTTTGCAAAAATGACAGTTAACACAAATATCTATCTGGATTTGTTTACCCTCAGCTTGAAGTTACAATCTGAAATCATATTCCAAGATGGAGCGCTGCCACATTGGGGTTTAATAGTGCATGAATCCCTCAACAATACAATCCCAAATCGCTGGATTGGATGTGATAGATCGATAATTTGGCCAATTCGATCACCGGATGTAACTTCATGTAATTTTTTCCTGTGGGGTTTCATCAAGGATAATATATACAAAACTCATGTAGTGAATATTGATTACCTTAAGGAGAGGATTGTTAACGCATCTGAACTCATATGTGTGGATATGTTATAACAAACATGCCATGAAATTAATTACTGGTTGTATATTTTGCAAATTATTATTGGTGCACGCATTGAATGTCTCTGATTACAGGTAAAAAAAAACTTTCAGTTTTAATATTTCTAAATTCATTCAACCTGTTTTTATACCTTAATAAATAAATTATTTACTTAAAATCAAAGTTGTTCAGATAATTCTCGGACCTTGTACACATATACATTATTTATAGAATTAATTTTGTAACCAAAACCAAAATCTATTACCAACAGAAAATTATTTTCAAAATTAGAGGATTGCTAGTTATTCAAAATTTAAAAGTTAAACATGAAAATCATGGAGAAAACTAATTTAACAACCAAATAAAACATCAATGTTGTTTACCATTGATGACAGAATTTGTAACTGAATTCCATATGAATAAAGAAAACAAGTTAGTTATCAACAAAATGACATGAGCTAATGTTAAGTCTTGAAGAAGCAGAAATGATATATTATATTTTAAGATGTCATATAAGGTGATTATTGCATTTAAACTATGTGTAAAAAGAATAAAAAATAAAATTTAAAAAAATTTATGCAAAGTTATAGGGGAGTACCTGCATATATTTTCTCAAAACAAATCTCATTTTTAATAATGTTGTTATGAAATGGATTAATTAATTATAACTGATTTATTAGTATGCTACATCTTCAGGTAACTAGTAGAGATTGTTTGATTTGGACTCAAAGGCAGCTGAATTTGTGTTACGTTATTAGTGTACTTGTGGCTTCATATAGCTTCTTAATCAAAACTGGACTAGAACTTATTATTCACTGAAACTCTAGCGCTTGAAACTCACATAGACTCTCTCTTCCAAGAAGGTTGATGGATTACAGTTGAGATTATAGCTAAAATATTACAAGCATCAGTACAGTTCATAACATTATCACCAATAACCTCAAGTACCATAAAACAAGCACAAGATGGGTTTCACGACAGTTGACAGATCATCATAAGGAGACAAGGCTTCCATGTGCACAGAGCTGAAACAACAGTATTGGCAGGAAGGTGATGCTTTTTCGGCAGAGTATTCTAACTTGTGATGAGATATAGATTCATCATTAAGAACTGGAATAAAAAAGACAGAGCACAGAGTGCTTATGAGTTAACTGTCATAAAAAATTTCCAAATGCCACCATCAGTAGGAAAAATCATGATGGCAATCTTTTGGGATATGAAAGGCCCAGTTTTTGTCGATTTTCTAGATCAACGAACAATAGACAGCTGTCATATGCTTATTAAAAAATTGAAGCAATCAGTGTTTTGTAAAACAAAACAATGCCCTGGATCTCATCGTAAAGGCATCATTCTGTTTCACAATAACTCCTGGCCTCACACAGCTCAGGTAACTCAAGAAACCATCAACAAATTGCGTCAGGAAGTACTACCTCACCACCTCTATATAATCCTGACTTGGCCCAATTGGGTTTCCAATTGTTTGGCCCATTCAAGGAGGTACTACTTGGAAAAAGGCTTAATGACAATGATAATGTCAATGTGTTAATTTAGTAGCTCTGATATCAAGACAAAGATTTCTTTGTGCAAGCATAAATAAGCTGATTCAGAGATGGGACAAATATGTTCATTCTGTTGGAATTATTTTGAAAAGTGAAAAAAGTCAACTGAATAAATAAATCATTTTAGGTCCTCAGCAATTTGTGTCTTAAATTACTCAGTAATCTTTATATTTACCCATCCCCACCAAAAACAAACATCAAAATCATTTAATTTTAAAGATAGGTTCTTATTTTCTTTTAACTGGTATATTAAAAATCAAACTAATTATGTACTTTTGACAGTAATTAACCTCATCCAATTATTTTTTCCATATATTTTATTATCAGATGATACTTTTTATATACATTATGGTCAATTCCCAATTATCTGCGAGTGGTTTAACCACGATGCTTCACAGAAAAAATAAAGTTTTAAAAACTTTTAAAGAAGCTAAAAATTTTAAGTTTTTTCATCATTCTGTAATAGGTTTTACCCCTTCACACGTTTGCTACTTGAACGTTGCTCGTTTTGAATATTAAAATGCTGTACTATACTTCACTATGGTTATGATATGACAATAATTCACTGTATATTATTATTAAGCTACGCAATCTACAAAGTTCAATTAAAAGAAAGTGTTTTCAGATACTAAAATAACAATCAGTTGCGTCTTACTTAAAAAAAAAAACCAGAAAGAATAAAATGCACAATTTATAATTTTTTTTTAAAGTCTATGTAATTTTTTTCTCATTAGCTATTGCAGTTTTAAATAAGTGTTTGTTAATGCATTACGTAGTACATACACCACTACATGTACAATCTATTTACATACAATATTAGTGATAGTGAAAATTTGTTGTATGTACATACATATTTCAAATTAACATCTGGATATTACTTTTACCAGGTCCATAATAGTGTAGTGTACTGTATTTTATTATTTACCGTAATACCTTAATATAAAACTGTATGTAAATACTGTAATACAGTACAGTACTAGGTCATTTTACTATACTATACTCGTATATTACTCTTATTAATAAATATTATATTTGGAACTGTGATTTTGGATTTTCTGCGATCCTCTTACTGGTTATTATTGCAGATAATTGGGAGTTGACCATATTTGGTTTATTATGTTTCATTTGATTTGGTAATAGGTGTGAAAAGGATATATTATATTCAGGATTGACATTAAAGTGAAATAAAACACACTGATACAGTGGAAAAAATGAATTAGCTGAACAACATATTACGTTTATTTTATATAAAAAATCACATTTACAACAAGAAAGCAAACAATCTCAAATAAGAAAAATAATTACAATAAACAAGAAAAATTAATATACTTTTCATATATTATGCACAAAATAAAATAAATACAGTATCATTATTACATGCTACATATGTACATGTTTCCTAATTGTAAAAATATAAGACAAACAAAAGATACCATTTTTAAGGAATATTCAGGTGAATTAGTTCAACGTAGAAAAAAACTCACTAAACACAAATATCACTTTGTTTACAACATATAGATACAGGTTTTTATTTTCTATATAAATTAGAATGTCAATTGTTTGTACTGAGATTTTTTTAAAACTTAAAAACTATGGGGGATTGGCCTGAATCACTGCAGTTATTGAATGTTGAAAAAAGAATTTTTAGAAATAGATTATCTCAATTATAATTGAGTGTATAGTATTTTATACCATCTTTTATGAGTTAATATTTTGAGACTGACTAAAACACATTCTATAAATCGTATGATTCCCACAAATGAAAATGAGAAAATACAAAATTTTATTTCAGTCTTTAATGTAATCAACTTTGCAAATATATTCTAGAGATATCAGTGATTTAATTTATACAAGTTGTGGTTCAAACGGAAGGACCAATTAGTTATAAATAGTTTTGGCAACAGTGATTGGTTTGTAAATGCATACTAGCTTTAAGTGGTCTGTTGGGCAAGTAACAGCTGCATTGTCATCAGTTCATTGTTGTTTGTCTTCAAATGACAGTGTGCATCCATACAGTATCATTCTGGTTCACTAAACCAAAAAAGTCAAACAAGCCCAGTCTTGAAGAAAAATCATAGTAAACGTATTCTGGGAGCAAAACAATGTGTTTTTGTTTGATTTCATGGAACCAGGTACATCCATCACATCACAATCTATTGTGAAACACTTGCCAAACTGCATCATGCCATCATATAACATTTTACAAACATCACTAAAATGGATTTATCTAAATTTTAAGATTTTGCATTTTGCTACAATGATGAAAACCTGTACAAAAGAAACTAATTATTTAAGATTAACGTAATTAAATTATCTTAGTAGGAGCCAGCTATCTTATTTTATTGGTTAGCTGGATACTTCAACATGCTATACAATTTCAGGTATGGGAAACAGTTCTTTCAGGAACTTTACATCTGCTCTCGGGAGAATCATCAATTACTGGAGGAAAAGTAATTCTTATTGCAGCATATATTAAAGAGCTGGTCAAAGGAAAATCATTGATAGATAAATTAGTGGATCCATTTAACCCTTAACTGGCATGGTGGGGTCTTTTTGACCCAGACAAATTTTTTCCATATTTTTTTTTATCAAACATACCTGGAGAGTCAGCTTACTAAGCTAAAAAAAATTCCCCACCATGCTAGTTACATTACGTTTTTGCTAAAGTTACCATTATTTTATTAGGTGCTATTTCTTTGCTGTTTTGTGAATTAAGTGAAATTGACAGACCATTAGATGAAATTTTATGCGATATTAATTTTATGTCTGATATCTCTGATGCCATTCCGAAAGAGAATCAGCATGAAACAGATTCACAACAATGCGTAGATGACTCAGATCATATTCTTGAAACTGATGAAAAGAATTTCATTGAATCTCAAGATGTTTCATCAATTCCCGAAGATGTTTGTTTTTAAGAAGATTTTCTTGATGATATTTCATTAATTCCTAAATCTTGTGTACCTGAAAATGTTTTGCTTGGATGCAGTAACAAAAAAATGATCAAAAACAAAGTTCTACCATTCAAGTGGTCTACGATTGCTCTACCATTTGGTCATGTGCGTTCCTACAATTTGATTAGCAAGCTACCAGGTTTGTTGGCAATGCAAGAGTTAAGAAGCCACAAACTCCTATTAATGCATGGCATATTTTTATAAATGAAGAAATAATCCAGATAATTGTAGAATACACAAATGAAAAAATAACTGAAATGGAGACAAAATGAGAAAAAGATTTAGATTTTCAATATACTCAACACACTGATATAGCCAAAGTAGAGGTATCTTTTGGTTTATTATACTTAGCTGGTGTATTTAGATCAAATCATGAAGATCTCATAGGTTTATTTGCTAGTGATGGAACCGGAAGAGACATTGTTTTATCAGTTATGACAAAAAATGATATCTGTTTTTACTAGATGCTTTACGTTTTGATGTTTCTTCCACAAGAAATCAGCACAAAGTTACAGACGAAGCTGCTGCAATATCAAATATTTTTAATATATTTGTTATGAATTCCCCAAAAAATTACATGGACATTACTCAACAGCAGATGAGATGTTGTTTCCATTTCGCAGTAACTGTTGATTCCCTGTATACATACAAAACAAATCAAAAAAATATGGTTTGAAAATTATATTTTGGCTGATGTATAGAGCAGTTATTTTGTAAATGGTATTATCTACTGTGGAAAAAGAACTGAAAATCCAAAAAACCTGTTACTCCCAACCCAAACAGTACTTCTTTGGCTGATCAGTTTGTCCAGTCTAATCATAATATTACAGCTGATAATTACTTTAATTCTGTAGAACTGATCGACGAACTGAAAAATATGGATTTGACCTATGTTGGCACCATGAACAAAAAAAAAATTAAAAATTTCTTGCAGTTTTTGGCCTGATAAAAAAAACTACATCAGTGAGTTTGTTTTCACAGCAGATAAAACACTTGTATTCTACGTGCCAAAAAATCGCGCACTGTAATACTGATTTCTACAATGCACCTTGGAAAATTCATGCTTCAGAATTGAGAAAAAACCAGAAATAATAAATTTTTACAATATGACCAAAGTTGGAGTAGATAGTCTAAGTCTAGAACAAAAATGTGCCGTGAATTTGGTAGTTGTCACACTAGATGGTGGCCCATTGGTATTTGGTATGCAAAAATATGCGGTAGTCAATTCCTGGATTATATTTAATGCTGCCAACCCAACTGGTTGTATGGAAAGGTGTGAATTTCTTATCACTTGGAAGACAACCCATAAACAGCCATTTGATTCTGCAATCTCAAAAACAGAACTTACCCTGAGAATTTCAATCTCTAATATCAAAGAGTCCAGGAAGAGATGAAGAGGTTACAGAGACTCGCAAGCCTGAAAAGGATCCAGGCCCTTCAAAAAGGTAATAAGGGCAACTGTTATCTATGTCCAAGAGATACACCACACGATGTTGTAAATGTTCAGGATGTGTTTGTAAGGAGCACTGCACTAACGAAATAGTCTGTATAAACTGTAAAAACTGATGAGCAAAGTTAATGAAAAAAAAAGTTGTTGCGGTCTACCAAAGTTTTCATGTCAGATTTCAGTCTATTAATTGATATTTTTTTTGCTGATTTTTAATAATTAAAGAATATGTTAAATTTTGCAAAAATATAGAAATGAAGAAAGGGATAGATTTAGTTTTTTAAGAAATGGTGTTTTACTTAGGGTCTACAAAAAAACTTGTAGTTTTAATTTATTCTAGAAAAATGTTAATTGAAATAAATCAAAAATATTCTGATTTGTAAGACTTTAAAATAACATATTGTAAATAATGTATACACAAATTGTGAAAATTTACTAGTTTGGAAAATAACTGCAATAAAATTTGTGCTTTTCAATAAAATTTATGAGGTAGTGTTTATTTATAAGGATGTATACGAGTATTAAATACAAAGTAAAAACATTATTCTGCATTATATATAATAAAAACAATAATTTATATGCTTGTCTTTAAACGCATACAGATGTAGTGGTTTAAATCTTGTGCGATGTGACGAATTCTTGAAAGAAAATCAATATTATATACTTTGTGATGCCTTTACTCATTTAAAAACATTAAGAGAAAGTAAGGATTTTATCAGTCAAAATTTGTTTTATACCAATTGATAAATATTATTCTCACCTTATGATTGGTTGGAATTTACTGCCTGATAATTAATCAGTACGTTGTACAGTTTTGATTGTGAAATGTAGTGTCTTTCTGATTGGTCGATCGAATTCGTACGCGTGATTGGTTAAAATAATACAATATTTTGATTGGTTTGTTACTGATGTAATCTCTGGGGGCGGATAACGTTAGCTGTAATCTACGATATGCTTGGTTGAATGTGAACTGCAATTGGTTTATTTCATTGGCTTGCCTTCGGGAGGATTTGAAACATATTTGGGTCATATTTCATTTCTACGCACATTAGGCAACTGTTATGAAAGACCACGTTAAATATATTTAATTTTAATTCCATTTTGATTTGAATTGATTTTAAAATTTATATCCAAGTTTTAATAAATTTTGTTTTATTGTATTTATCAAGATTTTATTTTATTAATGTTATGTATTTATAATATATAATTTTACGTGAACAATTAAAAGATTGGATCAACTAAAGATGCGAGAAAATCATGAAAGTACTTTTGCGTATCTATAATGCTATAAGGTAAGTGTCAACCTACCTAATTTAATTTTATTCTCTACTTTATAGATCAAGTTATTTATTTATATTTGTATAATAGTACAGTAAATTGACTTTAAAACAACCGGAAATGGAATCTATTAAATTTTTAGCTGAAATAAGTAAACATAGGTATAGGGCATCAACTGATGATTTATGAAATGTGGCTTTATTGACACTTGGATATTTGATGTTATTTATAAATAAAATAATTATTTTGTAATATTTTAGTTAAAAATTATTTTATTATCTCAAACATTAAAGCTTTTGTGATGAAGTAGTTTCTACATCTTTTTATCTTACCTTCATAATAAACAGCATTTATGATTGTTAGTATTACATGAAAAATTCATACTTCAAAAACACCTGGTTGAAATTGTAAAACTTTCATTATTTTAGTAACACACACTAAAATCATTATTTTCTTGACAAAAACTAAACATTATGTAAGAAAAATAAAATAATATTAAACAATCTCAAAGTACATAAAAGAAACATACTAAACTTGTTATAAATGCTTCTAAATGTCAAAATATCATAAAGTAGGACTACAATGAGACCTAACATACTGAATGACAAAACTATATATATATATATTTTAAAGATCTGGTATAAGTAACACTAATGACTAAAAAATAAAAGAATAGAAGTGACTGGTTTCTAAAAGTGTAACACACTAACTTCCGATGAAGCAAATGGTATTTGCTAGAAATGCTGTGCGAGGGAATTTCCCTCTCACATGTACCAACCAGAATTGTTACAAGAGGGATTCCCCTCAGACGACATAGTGATTGAGAATCATTCACCAGTTCTCGTATAATTTTTTATATTTTTGCACATTAGGTTATGTGACATAACACAGTTTGAAGATTTTTAAAATGCCCTTAGCACTTTGTAACCACGTTAAAAAATTACTAATTTTTTTAAAAACTTTTTACATATTTTATGTTGCGTAGCTCTGCTACTAACAAAAATTAAGAGAAAATCATAAAATACTAAAATACTGTGCTGTCATGATTCGGCAATGTTGTCCACACTGAGAAAGAATATTTCCTATAGATTACATATAAACAAGTGTGAATGTTTAGATCGTGAAATATGGGAGTTGAGTTTAGTTAACTTTGTGATTTTGAGTTCTTTATAAAACTAAAATGAGTGATGATGAAAAGTTGAACTGCCTCATGAAGGATGTGTTAGATAATCCTCAAGTCTGTGGTAAGAATTTGTAGTGACGAAAGCTTATTTGATGATGATTATGACCTGGTGTGGGTGCCTGGCGGTGTTCCTTTAAGGGATAATAGTGATGTTTAAGATGACTTCATGGATATTGATAAAGGGTCTTTAGATTTAGAAAATGTAAATGTTAATATTATGAATGGAGAAGGAAATGCAGACCATGTTAACCCAGATAACATGGACGAGGAAGGAGATATTGAAGTTAGGCTTAAGTAGGTACCATTAAATGCAAATGACCAGTTAAATGACATACCCTTTGACCCGAATAATGATGTAATTGGTGTTAATGAAGATATAATTGATACAATGAATAACTGCCAGCCATCTGACTTCTGGAAGTTATTCTTAACTTTCTTTCTTTTTCCTGTTTAGCCTCCGGTAACTACCGTTTAGATAATTCAGAGGATGAATGAGGATGATATGTGTGAGTGTAAATGAAGTGTAGTCTTGTACATTCTCAGTTCGACCATTCCTGAGATGTGTGGTTAATTGAAACCCAACCATCAAAGAACACCGGTATCCACGATCTAGTATTCAAATCTGTGTAAAAATAACTGACTTTACTAGGACTTGAACGCTGGAACTCTCAACAGACCAGGTACTTAATATTGTTGTTGCAGAAACAAATAGATATGCAATGCAGCAAATAAGAAGTCACATTAATATTTCACCCACAGCCGGATTAATAAGCGGGTTGATACAACTAGGCAAGACATACTTGATTTTCTAGGAACAGTTTTGTATATGGGTTTGAACAATCTACCATCAGTTGCTGACTGTTGGCGGACTGATGATCTTCACAATACACCTGTTAACAAAGTGATCAGGTGAAACAGATATGAACTGTTTCAGCTGATCACTGTATCATTGAAAAAGATATGAACTACAATTAAAACAAAGTGTAACGGTTGACAATTAACCATGTGTCATATATGTCAGAAAAAAATATTAAAAAACTACAATTGTATATATTTCATTCAAGTTATCATTTTATTGTATCAAGATTTAAGATTATTAATTTTGTTTTCAAATGAACGCTAAATAGTTTAGTCAAATAGTGTAAATAATAGAGAAAAACAGTAAATTAATGAAAAAACTTCAGATTAAAAAGAAATAACAGTTGGATACTAGTGAATCAAACAAATGTAAGTATACATTAGGTATTGTAATTAATTATTACCATTAAATTTTCTTTTAATTTTGCTAAACTAACTGTCAATTAAAGGTTAATGAAAAAATGAGCTCATCTCAATTGCCATGAGAGGTTATTATTCACCTCTGTTTTATTTTTGTTTATTTTCAATAATACTTGCTAAAACCACTTTATATGTACATTTATACACATATATCAAAAATTTAGTTAAAAAAAAAAAAAAAAAAATTGCAGAATTGTAAAGTTCAGTAATTTTTGCTTAGTGATTTCTGCAAGTTCGCAGAGAGGGAAATCTGTTCTTATAGCAATCAACCTGTTAACAAATTTTATGCTGGTCCTTTGCAAAAAAAATAAAAAATAAAAAAATAATTACTATATGATATTAGCAAGATTCTGAAAATTTGTTTTATAAATCTTAAAATTAAGAAAAATCAATTAACTAGTAATACATATAATACAATCAATAATGGCATATATCTCTATATTTTTATTATATATTTTTTCATTCTTATTTATTTATAAGAATGATTTCAGATCTCGTGTATGACCATAAACTGCCTTTTTACAACATGAGAAAATACCTATAATGTTTAAGGGAAAAACATCCTGAAAATTGGAGGGTATGAAGCACTAATGACAAAGCGGTGTTTAATAAACTGATTTCTATGGATCATCAAAGTTAAAAACATTAGGTGCAGTTTCACTAGTATGCGTTATTAAAATTGATTGATGTTCGCAACAATAAACACTACTTACGGTTTGTAAAAAACGATTATTAAATTCTTCACAAATTTTTTTTATGTAGGATTTTAATTATGTACAAATTGTTATAAGTTATTGAGATAAGAATTCAGAATTATTAAAAATTTTAGTTTTAGTTTATGAATATGTTGATAAAATGTTAAGGTGGTAAAACTTGAGTACTGAATTAAAGAAATAGAAAAGTACAAGTAATTATATACTAAGGTGGCAGTCTATTACAAAAACTGTCTTTACTAATTAATTACATTAAAGTTTCAATAATTCAAACTGTTAAAACGCTCAGTATAGTTCAAACTGTCAACGATCAGTATAGTGTAAGTACAACATACAATATGTACATTTTATACGAATTATTAGGTTTCGTAAAAAAAACTTAACTGCTTACATTTTCATTGCAAAATTAGCTGTACAATTATAAAGTGTTCAACAGTACCTGGCCTTTTTTTTACTCTTGTGTTATTCATGTATTGTAAAGTTATTATTTCTTACAGTTATCAATTGTATGTTGTTTTAAGAGCCTGATAGGTTCTATTTCAAATCGAGCCTGATACCATTTTAAAAAATAAACTTTTTTACATTCACCATAAGAAATTACAAGAACAATTTATTGATTAACAACATTTAAATGAGCAGTTGGAAAAGGTAATGATGATTACGATATTTTTTATACAACAGCTGCTGGATGGTGAAGAGCATAATTTTTTTGTATTATTGATGGCTATTGCAGCAGTGAGATATTGTTTATTTTGCAATGAAAAATATTAGTAATTATTTCAAATAGATTCTTATTTGTTAAAGAAAAAATGGGTAATTTTTTGGTAATCAACTGAATTTTTTTTTGATAACTTAGTAAAATATTTCTAAATTAAAAAAAATTATCATTTAAGACTTTAATTAAAAGTCTTATCAAAACAATAAATCTATTTACTCGTTTTAGTAGTTATAGATCAACATCTGATTACAAGAACCACAGTTCATTTTATTAAGAAACAATAAAACAATGTTGTAGTGAATGAAAAATGCCAAGCTTAACTGGAATATGAATCTTCCAGATGAAAGGCAAAGACTACTACTCTACCTCAGAGGTCGGCTTTACTGAATTAGAATAATTAATTTTACTATTATTATTATTATTAAAATTCAAACTGACCTAGGTCCCAATTGGTCTAAACTGATGTTTTAATGTAATCATTTTTTTCAATTAACAATTACTGAAATATATAATTATAACAAAAACTGATTGTACATACAATTTTTTTCTTTTTAAATAACTTTTTAATGTTAATAATACATAATAAAATAATAGTTTAAAAATACATAGAGCGTACAGAATTAAATAACATCTATTTACAATATTTATATATAACAAATTTGTTATAACATATAACATTATTTTTTAAGTGCAATAATTGTTTTTTAGACTTTAAATAGATATGTCATATAATCAATCTGTGCTTTAATAAA
This sequence comes from Lycorma delicatula, assembly GCF_047948215.1. Taxonomy (NCBI): domain Eukaryota; kingdom Metazoa; phylum Arthropoda; class Insecta; order Hemiptera; family Fulgoridae; genus Lycorma; species Lycorma delicatula. The sequence goes on from NC_134465.1 coordinate 1,521,374, forward strand.
ATTATTTTTATTAATGATACTGCAAAGTGTAAATTAGTAAATTATTATCGACAAAACATTTGCGACGTAAGAAAAAAGAAAATATGAGTCATTATTAATAATTTATAATTTCTTAATAAAGACTTTCTTTATGTAGATATCAAGAAGCAACAATTATAATAATATATAAAATATTTAATAAAAATTTACCAGAGCCAGGTAAGGTGGAAAAAGGTTATTTAAATAATATTTTTACGTAGCCGCACCAACTTGTAATACTGGTATCAACAAACGACACGCATCTTGTATATATGAACTACTATTTGCAGACTGAAACAAAAAGAAAAAGAGAAAATAAACAATAAAAAATAATCTAATTTAAATGATAGGCAAACCGATATTTGCCAGTGAAAAAGTGAATAGATATTCACACAATGCAATACAAGGGTGTATGACATTCTTACATATTAAATTTAAATATTTTTTTTTTTTTCTGTAACAATGTATATAATTTCTTATTTACAATTTTTTTATAATTGAAATAATAATGTTAAGCAGATTTTAATTTAAAAACCAAAATCTTTATTAGATTAATTTTTTAAGCCCTTCAGAATGAAATAAATATAATTACTGGTTAAAAGAAAGATTATAATTATTGTTCTTATTAAGTTTACTTTTAATCTTGCAGTGCATCAGAATATACAAGTTTATGGAGGTGAAAAACCTTTACTGTTGCGTTAGACATTATGCTGTATGGACTACAACATCCTTGCTAAGGACTTCACTAGTCCTTAGCAATTTTTAAAAAACTTACTGCTGCCTCCATATCATATATACAGCCTGTTTTATAGACCAATTTGCCACCTCCAAAGCATATATGAAATTTAATTCTGTTTACCCCTCTATTCTGTTCATAACTTCCCTCGATTCAACTACGGTCCAGTTAATATGTTTATTTTGTTCCTAGGGCACGCAACAGGATGATTCTTATTTCATTTCCTGAATGCTGGTTTGAGTAACATTTTTTTGTTTTATGGTAGTTTGGTCTAGGATTTCAGAGGCTTATTAGCTACATCGTTTATTATTTTTGTTTTCTCTTTTTTTTAAATTTTTAACAAGTATAGTAGCAAACCAAAAGATTTCAAATAAGAACATTTTACAATTAGATGATATAAAGACACATATTATTAGTTTATTTTTGCTACCTCTAAAAAAATAAAATATATATAAATATTATATGAATAAACAGTAAATATCTACATATAAATATGATTTGGAATATGTATGTTACAAATCAAAAAATTTATATGTATAAATTTATAATTTATACCTATAAAAAAATTTATAAAAATTATAAGATTCATTCAACTATCGCATGAAAATAAACAAGAACAAATCAAAAGTAATGAAATGTAGTAGAAATAACAAAGATGGACCACTGAATGTGAAAATAGGAGGAGAAAAGATTATGGAGGTAGAAGAATTTTGTTATTTGGGAAGTAAAATTACTAAAGATGGACGAAGCAGGAGCGATATAAAATGCCGAATAGCACAAGCTAAACGAGCCTTCAGTAAGAAATATAATTTGTTTACATCAAAAATTAATTTAAATCTCAGGAAAAGATTTTTGAAAGTGTATGTTTGGAGTGTCGCTTTATATGGAAGTGAAACTTGGACAATCGGAGTATCTGAGAAGAAAAGATTAGAAGCTTTTGAAATGTGGTGCTATAGGAGAATGTTAAAAATCAGATGGGTGGATAAAGTGACAAATGAAGAGGTATTGCGGCAAATAGATGAAGAAAGAAGCATTTGGAAGAATATAGTTAAAAGAAGAGACAGACTTATAGGCCACATACTAAGGCATCCTGGAATAGTCGCTTTAATATTGGAAGGACAGGTGGAAGGGAAAAATTGTGTAGGCAGGCCACGTTTGGAGTATGTAAAACAAATTGTTGGGGATGTAGGATGTAGAGGGTATACTGAAATGAAACGACTAGCACTAGATAGGGAATCTTGGAGAGCTGCATCAAACCAGTCAAATGACTGAAGACAAAAAAAAAAAAAAAAAAAAAAAAATAAGATTCATTATTTCCTTTGCTTTCAAACAATTAATATAATAAAAACATTTTTCCAGTCATGGCTGAAGATTTTCAGGGAATGCTACCAAGTAGTAAAAAATATGTCTTCTGGTTATACCATTATGAACTGCAAGGAATAAAACTCTCTTACACTCCTTAAAATAATCTTGATAAGATTGCTATCATGACAGTTTCAATAAAGTACCTGGAATTAGTGGTACATCAGGAGGTATGGTACACTTTTGGTTTTTCATTTAATTAGCAAATAAGTTTTTTAAAAAATAATTGCAAATTAAAAAAAGTACAATATTTGAATATTCTACATCTTGAATAAAATTTTCTAATAGAAAAAATATTATGAAAGTATTTTTAGTCAACTGCATGTTAATATTATAATTTTTAGTGCCAATGATAGAATAATTTAGAATTTGGTTCATTTTTACATTTTTCTGATCTTTCTTTCTTTTCTGTTTAGCTTCTGGAACCACTGTAAGGTATTACTTCACAGGATGATATGTATGAATGTAAATGAAGTGTACTCTTGTGTAGTCTTAGGTCGACTTTTCCTGAGATGTGTGTGGTTAATTGAAACCCAACCATCAAAGAACACCAGTATCCACAATCTGGTATTCAAATTCGTATAAAAGTAACTGCTTTTATTAGGATTTGAACCTTAGAACTCTGTCTTCAAAATCAGCTGATTTGCGATGACAAGTTCACCACTAGACCAACCTCCTGGTGGGTTAAATTTTGCTGGCCTACACAGATCTATTTATACAGATCTGTTCCAACTAAATGAATTGAATATTACAAATTTTATATTCATAGTTACTCTATTCTCATTTTTGTAATTTTCTGCATACAGTTCAGACACAAAATATAATCCATAAATAAAATATAAAATTACACAGACTAAATTAATGGTTTTTTCTCTACAGGACGTAGTTCTATGAATTCAGGTGCTGTAAAAAAAAAGTGGCACCCAGTCATATATTACACCAAATCTTAACATAAACTACTGATCTTTAGTATTTACAAACATAATATTAAAATTCAAATTAAATTCTTAAAATGTGATAATGTAAGAAGTGTTTTGATTGATTATGTTTTATATTTTCAAAGATCATTACTTTTAAAATATACCATTATTTACTGCACAGATTCTATCATGAAAGTTTCAGATAATATTTGTTTTCATCATATATTACATAATATTTCAATTCAAGTATTTGCTTACATTTTCTTTTAGATATGTGTTTATTTAAATGCTTTCATTCACGTTTCATTTTTTTAAATACCAAGTTATTAAAATGAAAATCTATGGTAGTATTAAGAATATATTGTAACAAGACTGGTATAATGGATGTAAGTGCGGATTCCTGCCAATTAAGAAGAAAGTAGTAGAAAATATAATAATGAAAGAAACCAGAAGGGGACTAAAAAGAATTCCTTTTCTAACGCTAACAGGACCGTTTAACAATTGTTCTTTGTAATACTATCAGCACACCTACAACAGATATTGTTCCATGAGAAGAATTACCAGGCCAGAGTAGGAATTCATGGGAAAATGGTAAGGACTTGATTCTCATTCTTCAACTTGGGTATGGGTCTGGTTCTGCAGGTCAAGAGGATAGGAGTATAAATATACCAGGAAAGACGAGTTAAGATCAGTGTTAAGGAAGGATTTATTAAACGAGTTAGTGAAGAAGCGAGTATTTTAGTGCATATAAACATAGGTTTGACGTGACTTCACAAGCATTCCAGTGTGGACAGTACATGAATACAGGAAGTTGTTCGGCGAGTTACCAATACACAATTAGTGAAAAAGATAAAGTATAAATTATACCATAGTTTTATTTGTGAACAGGAAAGGTATTTGTAGAGAAAGAACTTTAATCTAATCTTATCTTCGTAGTAATACAATATCAGTTGTTAAAGGTGTAAATATTAGTGGTCATGATAATGTCTTTTGTCAGTGGGACTGAATTCTAGTTTTTAATATTTAACTACCAGTGAATAAAATCTAACCTTACTTCAAATTCTGTTTTGTATGTAATCATTTTGTTTATTATTATTATTGTTGGGGTAGTGATTACTATTATTATTATTATTACTGTTATCATTATTACTAATTTGGCTTATTTTATTTATGTTATTAAACAAATAAATTGTAATTATATAAACATTTCCAATTGTCAACATAATAATGTTCAAAATTTACATCATTGAACACTCATACTAATTTCAAATCAAATTATGTGCCTTGCTTAAAAATATGTTTAAGAAAATTGCAAATGATTAAATAAAAATTAAAAAAATGAATGTAATGATTGGCACAAGCATTAAGTCATACCTTTCCACGTATCAATAATTTTTTAATTATTGTGAAAAAGGTAATAAAATGTAAAAGAAAGGAGCATAAAAAATTAAATATTAAGTTTTATAGAAATTCACAGTTATAAATATTGTGCAGTAATCTCACCTCATTATACAATAGTTTTTGAAACATTCATTCATCTCCTTTATTCTATAATATTGTCGCGTGTTCACAGCTCTATCAGGATGTTGCGAGATTGACAATTGGAAATGTTTATATAAAAATTATTGATACGTGGAAAGGTATGACTTAATGCTTGTGCCAATCATTACATTCATTTTTTTAATTTTTATTTAATCATTTGCAATTTTCTTAAACATATTTTTAAGCAAGGCACATAATTTGATTTGAAATTAGTATGAGTGTTCAATGATGTAAATTTTGAACATTATTATGAACAGTTAGTCACATTTTACCCTATCAACTGTGCACAAAAATTATTTTTCATCTTGTTTTACTATTTTAAATAAAAGATACTGATTCTGGGAACATTTTGAAGCTACCTCATTTATTAAAACATCAGTCTCAATAATTTAACATCTAAAAGATTAAATATATTTTTTATAATTAGTTTTCTCTTTGGATAGGAAAATTTATGAATGGTTTGTAAACGTACAATAGTGTTTAAAAAAGTATTTTTGAACTGAAAATCCTTGAGAAGAAATTATATCAGTAATTTATTTTATGAATCTTATTTACATAGCTTGTGATGTACAATGCTTTTGAGCTTAAACTTGTATACATCAAACCTTGTACAGCTTGTGATATATTTGGAAATTTAAAAAATATGTTGCCATAAAAATGAAATATTTAATTCAATACATACAAAAAAAACTTTAGTTATAAATTTTGACTGTTTAGCAATTATTATTTGAAGTAAAAAATAAATTGAATTAACATAATGCAAAGAGCATATATTCAATCTCAATGACATAATAGCATTGGAATGTAAGTGTACAATATATTTGCAAGTAAACATTAACACCTGTTACTGATTAATAAAACATGTGGCTTACACCAACAAGTGTGTTTATTTATTGCATTCCTTCTCAGTCATTTAAAATTGAAGTTTAATTTGGCATTATTATTAATAATTTCAAAAAATTTCATTTATTTAGTCAAAAGAACCAAATTTGTTTTTCATTTTAAACAATAGGTTAACGAATAATTTTTAAAAAAGGGCAGTTAACTAAAAACAATATATTTATTCATTTTATATTACCGAATATAAATATAGTAAATCATTAAAAGTTTACAAACTTAATAAATACTAAATAATTAATAAGTTACTAAGCAAATTTTTTTCTGTCATCAGTCACTTGATAGGTTTGATCCTATCTCCACTTTTTTAATTCTGCACTACTATCCTAAGTCCCATTCTGAGTAACAATACCTCAGTTATGCGACAAATTATGGGTGGAATGAATCCCTATAAACTGAAGTGGTGTGAAGTAATTCTGAAAGCAGGATTGTTTATTTTGTTTCATAGTTCCTCTGTAGTTGATGCATTCTTGATCATGCAAGGACTCAATTGGTTTAACAGCCACAATAACTAGAACTACCTCACGTAAAATAGTCCTACAGCTCCCTGTCACAGTAACAGGTGACGCTAAGCCCTCAACAGAACATCACGATAGCTTTTATACCTCACTCTGTTTGCCCAAACAGGTGCTATGTAAAGCATAATTGCTTCAAATACAACTTTATACAAAATTTTCGTTTTAAAATTTAAACCCCAATTGAGATAAAACACCCTGCGAATGCCAAAGAAGGCATCGCACGCCTTCTTAGCAACACTCTCAAAGTGTTCCTTGAATCTGAAATTTTCATCAAGGAGTACACCCAAATACCACTGCAATGAGACATAACGAATAGGATGGCTGATCATCAAAACACAGGCTTGCCACATAGTGGTCAAACGCTTCTTCAGCAGCATCATGGTGGTCTTCTCAGGGCTAAATACCATTTTGGGTCGATTGTTCCACATTTCTAGTACTCTACATGCTTGAGTTGTTCAGAATTTGACCTTGTTTGAGCCTTTTGAGTCTCCTTCGACTAGCAGATGCCCATCATCAGCGTAAGCGATGATATGACATCCACTGGCCAACCTCAACTGCATGAGAGAGTCAACTTCCACAAACAAAAACAGAGGGCCCAGCACAGTGCCTTGGGAAACAATCCTTGAACAGCATCTTGCTCACCTCAGTCCCACCTCATGAAACACTACATATCAGTTAAAAGTAAATTTGTAGCACCCCGATCTCATCATGTATACACACCTACTGTTATAATTAATACAAAGTAAAGGGCTACCACAATCTGCTAAATGCCCCAGATATATCTAAAAATATACACAGGACATACAGAGAGTCGGAGTTAGTAATGATGTCAATCACTTTTAAAATTACATCCTCTTTACCTTTCACTGGTTGAAAACCATACTGGTCCTCTATCGAGAGATTTCATGAGGCCAACCTTCCATTAATTCACAAATACAGCATCTTCTCAAACACCTTACCAAGCACTGGCAGAAGCATCAGAGGCCTGTAAGACGAACTCACAGTAGGAACCTTGTCACCACCATTAAAAAAAAGTTTAATCACACCTCTTTCTTTTCCTTAAGTGGAAAATAGTCAGCAAAAAGCATTCTACCCAAAACTTTCATTATTGGTACAATTCATGATGATTCCGCTAAGTGTGAAGTATGAGAAGTAATCCAATTTTTGATGGAGAAAAACAATTCTGTAGTTAAAATTCCTAACCAAATTTTCAGCTTAACATTATAGTGGCACTAAAATAAGACAATGGTGCTGTTAATTTTAAAAAGGGTAAATGAACATTCATGATGATGAACACAACAGCTGGACATCAGTGATAATGAATGACTTGATTAAAAAAGTTGACGAAAAAGTTCAAGAACTGGCACTTCCCTCTGTCACAATTGTCTTTGATGTTTCATGATCTTTGATTTGTGAAGTTTTGGCTGAAAAATTGGGCTATAAAAAATTGCGTTGCAGATGGGTGCTGAAGATGTTACCAGCACAAACAACAAAAACAACAACTTGCTGCAGTGCATGAATTTTTGTAGCGTTGCAAAAATGGTGATGAATTGTTTTACCATATTGTTACTGGAGATGAATCCTGAATTTCTTATTCAAAGGTTGAGACAAAGCAGCAGTCGATGCGATGATGACATTCATTATCTACACCAAATAAATTTAAACAAGAACATTCAGTAAAGAAGCTTATGACTACTGTTTTTTAGGACAAAAAGGGTGTCGTTGAATTTAGTGATCACAAAATTACTATGAATGCCAACACATACTGAAAAACGTAAAAAAAATCTTAGAAGAGCTATAAAAAATAAATTTGAGATACGCTACTTTTTTTACATGACAATACCTGGGCACACGGGCCTTGACACTTAGGCAATTGCAAACATTTTGTTGGAAAATTTTCAATCCATCCTATAGTCCTGATTTAGCACCCAGCAATTATTTTCTTTTTCTTCACCTTAAAGTGGCTTGCATCACAAAGGTTGACAATGATGACAGATTGAAAAATGCCATTACTGCATAGTTTAATAAGTCATTGGTGGCAGAATTTCTTGAAAAGTAAGGTAGAGAAATGCTATAAAAAATGAGTTGAAAATAAAGGAACTATGAAGTAAAGTAGTAAATGAATGTAGTTTTTATGCATAAGTAGTATAGTTTGTTCATATTTTATAGTTTTATTTTTATTTCAAGTCAGACCTTACTTTAAAAACATGCCTTGTACAATGGGAAATATAAAAAAAACATTTTAAAAGCTATCTTAATAAAAATTAAACTACTTTTTTCTGGTCCTAGCAATGTGGTAGTAATCACAAAATAAAACAGTAATTATACATGCGAAAATTTCTAACAACTTTACTACTTGATATTGGGCACATTGAACAAACGTAGGATTCAATAACAGTTAAAAAAAATATCAATATCATAATGTAAAAAAGAACTCTTTTTCAAGATTTACTTGATCCCACATTATCACTATCATTTCTGAAATGATCTATTATCCAATAATAGTAAAATGCTTATCGATGAAAGTGTTTCTCTATAGAGGTGGACAAGTTGCAACCGTTAAAATAAATAAGGCTAAAATTAACTTCCAGATACACATTATTAACAAAAATTGATAATTGTAGTCTTTTGTAATATAAACATGGATAAAGAGCACAGATTAAATCCTTGCAGATAAAGTATGTCTAGAAGCTTATTGGTCATACAGCTGTGTGTATATTCTTTTCATTAACACTGGATAAGAATTAAAACAAAAGGGAATACTAAAGAAAGTTACTCTACCGATTTTTGATAATAAAGCATATTCAAAATATTTCAAAGTGCACAGTACTTTGGCAACATAAAAGTTAAAGTAGTAAACAGTTAAGTAGTTTTTGTTGAGATAAAAATTCACCCAACAAGAACTCTTAGCCTATTGAGCACAAAATATACTTTTAATCATATTAAGCAACCCCGGATTTAGGTAATTTTCTTTTTCCTTGTCTGAAGAAGTCTTCATTTTCTGCTGAAAAGTTTCTTTCTTAGCACTAACAAACTACAAATAAATCTGTTTTTTATATAAGATATATCACAAAGTTCTACTGGGACTTACATAACCTATTCTACTTGTGAAAATAATGGAAAAATTTATATACAAATATATCCTAAAATGCCTTCGTTTTAGAGTTACAGCTAATGAGAGATTTTGCTCAGATTTCAGCTACTCTGCTGAAATGAGGTCATACTGAAATTTTTAGGACATTAATTACGGGATAAAATTAGCGATCTCTTATGATTTTTGACATAAAAATTGAAAGATTCCAGAACCATATCTGCTTTAGTTTTTAAGAAATATTAGGTGAAACAATAAATTCAGGTAGAATGCCCTGTTTTTTTTTTGTTTGATGTACAATAACTTTGTTAAATGGGTAATAAACACATAAAACTTTAAAAAAAAACTTATTAAGAATTTAATTCTGAACAAAATGGTCTAAGATAAGTCGAAAACACCAAGAAAAGTTTGAAAAATTCAAATTTTATTTAGAAACAGTACATTACATCTGTCAAAAAGTACTTATTTAATGTAAACAAAAACCATATCTCTTTTTTGGTAATGAGGAAAATTTGTAAAAACAAAAATTTACTGTTTTTTAAACTGTTAAAAATTGTTGTGTAATTTTAAACTGGAAATTACACAACAATTGTAAAATAAAAAATAAAGTAAAAATTACTTAGATAATAATTTTTTTATTAATAACAAATACTATAAATTATTTGAAAATTTATTACTTTTGTACTGTTATAACAACAGCCGATCAACAATGTGCAATACTGTATTAATGTTTAAATCATTCTGTACGGTACGTTAAGTATATCGGGTACTGTGAACTTTGCTGTTAGCAAAGGTTTTCTGTGAATTTTAATTTGATCATGATCGGTTTGTCATTTGAAATAATGTACTTATTTACAACAGAGGAATATGTGATATGGTATTCATTTTGGGTGTATCTAATGGTAATGCTACAGCTGCTGCAGCAGAATATGAAATATGTTTTCCAAATTACAGGATTCCAGATCCCAAAACAGTTAGGATGACTTTTTGGAATCTGTGGGAAAAGGTTCACTACTTAATATTCATAACAGCTACAAATTATCTGTCCAAAATGACACTGTTATTGATGAAATTATTATTAATGCAGTTCAGTGCAGTTCAGGCATCATTACACGATGTCTTTCTAAGCGGATCGGATACATTGCATTTGATGGTTTTGGAGGACACAAATGAAACAAGCTTTAGCCTTATCACAAACAGCCAGCAACATGTACACTTAGGAGACAGTTTGCTTTGCCTGGAGTTCTGAAACTGGTAGAGTACAACTCTACAAGTATGTTTTTTGTTTACCAACAAGGTAAATTTCACTTGAGATTGTATCAACTTATGCGATGATCATAAATGGGCAGAAGTAAATCCTGATGAAACTGTAGAAGGCAATTTTCAAGACCGATTCAGCACCAATGTATGGTGCAGCCTTCTTCACAATCACCTGTTCGGGCCGTTCATATTACCTGGCTGCTTAAATGCTGAGGTTTACTTGGACTTTCTTCAACAAGAATTGCCACAGCTCTTGAAGATGTTTTTCTAGTGCAGAGATGCAATGTATACTTCCAGCATGATGGTGGGCCTTACCATTTCTCTTGTACCATTTCCACTCACTTAAATCATCATTTCCCTGAGAAATGGATTGGTTGAGGAGGTCCACAGTCCTGGCCGCCAAGATATCCTGATGTAACTAACACCTTTAGATTTTTGTGTCTGGGGATGGATGAAAAGTATTACAAATAAAATAAAAATATTCTTGTGACAAATTAATTGTTCGAATTATAGATGCATCTGAGCAACTTAAGGACAGCCCTGAAGAAATAAAAAGAGTAACAAAAGCAGTACAGAAGCGTGCCAAGAAATGTGTTAATAACAGGCGAATCATTTTTGAATATTTATTATAAACTGTTACATATAATGCACTTTAGTCTATTGTACTGTTTCTAAATAAAATTGTACTATCTTCTTTGTTTTATTTAACTTATGTTACATCAATATGTTCAGAATTAAATTGTCTACAAGTTTTGTTTAAAGTTTTATCTGTCTATTACCCATTTAACAAAGTTATTATACATCAAACAAAAAAAAAACAGGATTTTTTATTCCAATTTACTGGTTTTCACCCCAGATTTTTCAAAAACTACTGCAGAAATGGTTCTGGAATCTATACCATTCTATCTTTCAAGTCAAAAACTTTAAGAAATTCTGTCCCTAAAAATTTCAGTAATACCTCATTTAACCAGAGTAGCTGAAATCTGAGCAAAATCTTTCACTAGCCATAACTCACAAATGTAGCATTTTAGGATATATACTTATATGAACTTTTTCCATTATTTTCACAAGCCCTGAAAGTCCTGGGAGATCTTTGTGATACACCTGTATCTATGATTACAAAAATAGATGTGAAAGAAAAAAAAAGAATTAAATAACCAACATACCTCCATAAAAATAGTAGTAATTATAGCATTATTCTTCTTGCTTTCATCATTTTCAGAAAGTAATAAGGTAAATTTTGTTGCCATTCTTGACACACGTGCACAAAGTGTTCCAGTTAATCTGAAAACAAGAAATTTATTACTAAAATGAAAATTCTGTTTTACATCCTGAAGTAAAGCAAATTAGTCGCACATAAAATATTATTGGAAATTCCTGTGGGGAAGGATGCGCTGAATGTTAGCAATTACTCAAGAGAAGATTTTCATTTAGGAAGCCTGATATAGAGTGATTATTACAGTTCCTGAAAGAAAAAAAGCAATTTGCTGTATCATATAATTAACTATAAGCTGAAGTAAGTACATTTCCACTCCTTATTCTCCTAACCTGGTTTCAACAAACATTTTTCTTTTTCCTAAACTGAAAGCCATTAAAATTTCAGAAAATTGGAGATAATCAGTGAAATTCATTCAGACTTACATATAACCCTAAAAAAAACCTACCAAGACTGTTTCAGGAAGTGAAAATGCAATAGGAGGAATGAATGAAGGTAGAATAGGAACAAATTTGAAGAAGAAAAGGATCACTCTTTCAAATATATTTTTTTAAAAATATATAATAAAATTAAAGCTGTGGAAATTTATGTACAATATTTGAACAATGCAATAAAATATGGTTTGGAAATAAAAAAAGAATAAAATATTGTAAGGGCTCTTTTTGAATTTAATTTAATCAAGGTTTTTTAAGGAGATTTTACAGAAATTTATTTATTTTCTAGATTTTATGGTATTTATTTAGGTTAATTCTCATCTCTGTATGATTTTCTTTGGTATAAAACTCATTAATCATTTCTTCAGTAAATTTCTAAAGATAACTTTGTCTGCATTTGAATATTTAAATGTTTCTCATACTATTGTTTCCAAAGTATAATTTTTTTCCACTTTCTTCACAATATCTAAAGTAACAGGAGAAGGTGAAACAAAATCAGTAATTTTCGGCATTAAATTGCTGAAACTATTCTCTCCAAATATGTTCTTTATAAACACATGGTATTATTCTTTTTTTTGTTCTGAGTTGAAAAATTCATATCACAATATGTTATCATAATATTTGAAAGAGGGAACTTACTGTTTTGTGATTTGGAAAAATTCAAGTTATCACAATCGCATTCTTGAATGGCACAAGCATATCCATGAGAGCTGTGTTAGATCTGATGATGAAGTTTGTAAGATGGTACCTGTCTATTAAGTGTTTGAATACATTAATATATTCGAAGTAGTAAAAGGAAATCTAATGAAAAATAATGCTAAAAATGAGAAAAATCAAGGAAAGTTTCCTAGTATTCTCCAAAATGATCAAATCAACTTTATCAAGAACTTTTTTCACAAAAAGTATCTAACAATGCATGCTGGACTAAAAGTACCTTGAACGATACAATGTAACATATCAGGAACATACATTACGCACTCCTGGATTGGAACGATTTGATTTTAACTTAATTTTTCATTTTTAATTAATCTAGAAATAAAAATGATGCAAGGATGACAATGACAATATTGTTGGTGCTATGGAGAAGCTAAAAGTTTCTAAAAATGGGCTTAGGATGTTTAAAAATAGAACATCAGTCAAAGCATGTAATTTCCAACTACTTTAAGGGAAATTAAAAATACATTTTTTAATGTAAATAAATAAAAATAAACATATTTTGGGAACTTTTTAAAGGAAATTTACAATTAAATACTGTTCAAATACAACTAAAAAGGATAAACTAAATGAAAACTATAATATAAATAAATATATATATATATATATATATACACACACATACACATATAATACTTACTGTGTTAAACTTTCTGCTTCATCAGCAGTGCTATGATGTTGCTTAATCAGTAACAATTCAGCCATGCGATGGAATGTCTCCATAGAGACAGATGTAAATTCTGCCATAGAAGATACTGCTTTTTGATGTATTTCAGACGGTGTACAACTTTTAGCTATGTCACTAACTAACCACCTAGTTACACTCTCACTAACCTACAAAAAAAAAAAAAAGCTACTTTAAAACAGAGTAAGTTATAGCAAATAGGGATTAATTCTCAGTAGTTCCAATTGATATAACAAAAGCTCCTCATCAAAATATTTGTCTACCATATTATTTATTTAATTCATACATACAAAAAAAAGCTGGCAAAGTATTGCATCACTTTTCTGGCTATAAATAATAACCATTAAAAGAGTTAGAACAAAAAACAAAAGCAGAATATATATTTCTTGAAGGTGGAGAATAAATTTTAAGAAAAAAATTTCTAAAAATATTCATATATATATATATATATATATATATATATATATATATAGGTTAAACTTAAGAAGTGTGTTTATCTAAGTAAAGTTTATCTAAAAAAACACCCCTTCAATAGCAGCTAAAATAAGAAAAAGAGAATTTTCAATTTTCAACACTTTTCAGCATTTTTTGCCCAGAGTTAATTATTTTAAAAATTGTACACATCCTTGATAGCTCTATATAAGATGTATAAACTTTAAAAACTTTTTTTAGGAATATTTAAATCAAAGGGAGATAAAACAAAGAACATATATTTCAGTTTTAAGAGGTGGGGGTTGTTGGTTTTTTGGAAACATTATTTTTCTGCATTATTTATACGCAGGTGTCAATTATTATCCGCAATTTAGTTAAATTTTTGTTTATGTTGGTAGTACTGTCGTATTGCGTAGATGACGCATGCGTGGTTTAATTGTTGTTATGTCTGTTCAGGTTTGATGCTGCTAGGTTAGTTCCATTGTTGGTGCCCTGCTGTTAACCATGGCTGCTCTGCTTTCTGTTTGCACCAAAGAGCAACGTTCAGCGATCTGTTTTTTTGTGGTCGGAAGGTGTATCAGGAGCCGAAATTAATCAAAAACTTTCGGTACAGTACGGGAACAGTGTGTTGCCGCAACGGAGTGTCTACAAATGGATTGAGAAATTAAAAAACGGTCGCACAAGTGTTACGCACGATGAAGGAGCCGGACAACCGTTTACCGCCACAAATGAGGAAAACATTGAGCGTGCACGTGACATGGTTTTCTTAGACAGATGAGTAACTATTGATGAAGCGGCACATCGTCTGCAAATTAGTCACGGTTCTGCCTACGAAATCATCTGCAACAGACTTGGGTTTCATAAAGTCTGTGCAAGATTGGTCTCAAAACAACTCACACAGTTGCATAAACAAACGCGCTTGGAGATCTGCTAAAAACATTTGGATCGCTACGGACATCTTTGACAGAATCATCACTGGTGATGAAACATGGATCCGTCTTTACGAGCCAGAGAGTAAATAGTAGAGTATGGAATGGAAACATCCAAATTTGCCCTGCAAAAAAAAGTTCAAGACTCAATCATCCACAGGAAAACTGATGCTTACGGATTTTTGGGACTCACAAGACCCAGTACTGGAACATTATGAGGAAAGGGGCATGACAATAAACAGTGTGCGTTACAGTGAGATGCTTACTGCCAAGCTGAAGTCTGCAATTCAAAGCAAATGCCGAGGATTGCTGTCAAAAGGTGTCAAAAGGATTGTTGTTGCACGACAATGCCCGTCCACATACTGCTGCCCACACCGCTAAAGGGCTACAGAAACTCAACTTTGAAGTACTGGCTCATCCTCCGTATAGTCCTTATCTTGCCTCATCTGACTACCACTTGTTTGGTCCACTCAAAGAGGCATTAAAGGGCCATCGATTTACCTCGGACGAAACAGTGAAAGAAGTGGTGCATTCCTGGCTCACAGCTAAACCGAAAACCTTCTTTTATGAGGGCATCAGGTGGCTTGTGCAACAATGGACAAAGTGTGTTGAAATGCAAAGGGACTATGTTGAAAAATGATGTACATGTAAGTTTCCGATTTGTATTGCAATAATATTTATAACTACATTGTGGATGATAATTGACTTACCCTCATATATGCATTTCGGAACAAATTTGCTTTAATTAAGTTTTCTCTAAAATGCCCATTGGCCCAGGGGGTTGGAAAAATGGGTTTTCAAAGACAAAAAAGAATCATACCTCCCTTAATAGGCACAGTATCGAATCGTTTTAAAGTGGTTGTTAGTCCTCTAAACATTACCTAAAACTTTTGCCTTAAACAATTTTTGATATGACCAACCCTTACAGCAAGGGATGACCACAATGTTGCTAGATTGTAAGAAGATGGGGCTTCTCTTATGATAAATATGTGAAACGTTTTTCACATGCAACCATTATCATATTGAGTAAATTTGAAATTTTAAGGTGGAAATCTTTTTTATTCCCTACTTAGCACCGGTGAAATCTACCTCTGCCTTCCGGCATGCTAAAAAGGGATTTTTTATTATTCTTTTGTCTTCATTTTTTTACATGGACATAAATTAGACAGCAATCAAAAGAATCATACTGAAAAAATGTAAACTGTTATATTAAAAAAAACATTCAAGAAATAAAAGTGACAAAAAATTACCTCGATAAGTTTTGTATGTGGAACTTGCACTTTCATTATTTGAACAGCATCAGAAACTTTTTTGGCGAACTCTGTATCATTTTCATAATCTTTATCACTATCTTCCTCTTCTTCATCAGATAAGTCACATAATTCTTTGACCTGGTCAAGTGTTTCTCGAAGATCTTTAAGTGTATCACCAGACATTCCTAATAATATTGTATGTATCTTTAATTGGCATTGTTTAGATAGCATTTCAAGTGCTTCCAAGTGTACCAATCCTATGTTAACAAACAAAAAAAATCATAATTTTACTATATTTATATTAAAAAAAATTGTTCCTATTTATTTACAGTTTAACAAGGATAAACACACACACAAACGAGGGTGAATCAAATTTAAATAATTTTGCTATTCTATACAGCAAGTAGTTCTGAGCTGGATGGCAGAGTATTTGTTTAGTAGAGAGGGGTAACCAGCTTGGTTAGCTCCTTGGATCTGTTTTGTCATCAGTGCAGCCATGAGTGAGCAAGAGGTACCATCATCTGTTGTACAATGTATAATCATAAAGTTTTTAACTAATGAAGGCATTAAACAAAATTTTAACTTGTTTAAAGGTACAATTTGGGGATGCTACACTGTCCCAGAACTGAGTGTATACGTGGCCCAGACAATCTAAGGTGGGTGAGAAAGTGTAGAAAAACAAAGTCATGATTGACGTCAAAGTCAAGTCTCACATCTGACAACATTCATGCTGTTCGAGAGCTTATCGAAGATGATCGCCGGTTCACTGTTGAAGATATTGTATCAGAAGTAAGTATCAGTTATAGGAGTGCTCAATCCATTATCACTGATAATCTTGGCTTTAGAAAACTTAGTGCTCAATGGGTTCTGAGCTGAAAATCAACAGACTTTTTGACTAAAAATAAAAAACAGGTTGGGTTGGAGATCTGTGAGACTTCTGAATCGATTTCGTCAAGAAGGGGGTGATTTTTTGAGGCGCATCATCACATGTGATGAGACATTAGTCCATCATTACACTCCAAAATCAAAAATGGTGAGTAAGGAGTGGTGAAGGAAGAATGAGGGCTACCTAGTAAAGGCCAAAATCCATCTGTCAGCCAGAAAAGTTCCAGCCTAAATCTAAGACTTTAAGTAATTCTAAATCTAAACTCTACATTCAATAAACACAATTACTCATTTACTTAATTTAGAATCATGCTGCAGCTGACTCTGTCAATTAATTTTCCTGCCAGAGATTTTATTTCTTATTGTGGCATTATCAGATTCAGTTGTAAATATGTTACTTAATTTTACTTCTTTGAAAAAAGAAAATTTAAATTAAAAAAAATTATATTAAGTAGATATTAAATAAATACTAATTTGTTTTTGTAGATTTTCAGATAAAATTAGGTTAGTCTAATCATTTCATGAGTCACCGCATTATTCTTATATTTCTGTGGTAATTTCTTAACCTTAACATTCTTCTTATATCTTGCATCCTCAATTATATGTTTCATATATTCAAATATTTGCTTTCTTCATTGACTGTTCCACCTTTACACTTCCTTCAAGAACAAAATTCACTAACCAGAAATGCCATAATATATGGTCTACTACTCACCAGCATTACCTTTTTGTAAAATTCATTTGCAATTTTTCTGTTCTCTAATTTCTTAAAACTTTATTTTCTACTAAATCAGCCCATCTAATTTTCTACATTTTTCTGTAAAACTACATTTCAAAGGACTTTAGTCTTTGTTTTACTGGTTTCTGTTTCCAAACTAAATTTGATCTAAATTGTATGCTTCCAAACTAATTTTTTTTTCCCAACAATGAATTTGTGCTATCTCTACTTCTAATTCATTTCAGCTAAGATAACAATATTATTACTTCATCTTAGCACTTGAATTTTTTTCCTGCCCTGTTACTTTACTTAAAAATTTTTTACTGTTTTCTCATTCCTAATTTCATAAAAAAGTTAATATGACAAACTTCATGGTGGTGTGGTAATATCTCGGCCTTTCATTCAGGGGTCCCAGGTTCAAATCCTCCTCATCATGGCATTTTTTCATGCTACAAAATTCATTATCATTCATCATTAACTTTAAGCGAGCATAAGCCTGTTCTTGCTGTGTAAATAATTAAATTAATAAGTAAAAGGGACAGAACAAACTTTGCCTTATTCCTTTCTGTATTAAGTTTCCCTTTCTGAATTTTCTATCTTTATTATAACTAGCTGATTTGTATAAAAATGGCACTTCTTTTACAATAAATGAGCTTAAAGTTTGCCACTAATGTAAAGTTCGTTATATCTAATGTATTAGTCATGCAAAAAACGTATGTCACCTGGTCATACTCATTTCTTTTTATTTCCTATGCTTTATACATGATATAAATTTATTAACTCCACATATTAATTTTATTTATATATTTTATTTTTGTCCTTGTTTTAATTTTAACTACAAATAAATGCTAATAGGAAGAAGATATTTATTTTGATTTACTGTTATACAGAAACTATTACTCTAAAGGTGTTGCTAAATCTTCCATCACCGAAATCATCTTTCCTTGTAGATGAATAATCAGTCATCACTACTTTCTCATAAACTGATGACAAATTCTTCTTCAACATTAACAACTAAATGTTCTTTTTCCAAATATTTATCTTCTAGTTTTTTCACATTCTTACATATTTGTGATCAGTCTTTCTCTATTACATTAGAAATTCTTTCTTCACATAGTGCAATCGCAGTATTTGACTTTTCTTGGGGCCACATATCCTTTTACGTTTGCCCATACTATTTTAATTAAGTTTAGATCCGGGTGGTATGGTGGCAGGCAAATGGCTGTGTGACCATGAGCTTCCAGAAGGCAATCCAAAACATATGATTTATACCTTGGTTTGTGCAGTTTGACTAGTTCATAAATTTCTGGTCCAAGCATTTTAGGATGTAACAAGATACCATACCGATTTCTTAGGTGCCTTTTCGTATTAATTATTATGGTACGCAGCATTATCCAGCACTACAACCAATTGTGGGGGTAGATTTGGACAGAGATTGATTTCTATCAATTTCATGAAATTTTCACAGTTCATGTTATTATGATAATCCCCACTTGACATGCTACTTTTCCATATCAGCAGAGAATTGTTTATGAATCCCATCTCACTGCCACCATGCATAATTATTATTCGGTCTCCTTTTGATATAGGATGTATGCCCTGATCAGAATTGTTCCACCACATCTTGTTTAAGATATGAGAAGAAAAAATGTTCATTTCATCTACGTAAAAAATGGGATGTTTTTCTTTTCTGTAACATTTAATACATCTTAAATAACATATTCTTTGTTTTTGTATTTTATCATTTTTATGAGAATATTTCTATTATTTTTTGTTTTTCTCCATCAAAATCTGAAGGATTTCAAAATTTTCCTGACACTCTATACACAACTCTGAAAACGAATAGCCTCTTTCAGTTTATTATAAATATATTTAGCTGTAGAAAGCACTTTTTCTTACAAAGAGAAATCGTAAACAATTCATTTGGCTAAACATTTATCGAAACCGTCTAAATTAGTAATTCTCTTTACATTTTTTTTTGGATTTGAAACAAGTATTCACCCTCTAACATCGAATTCTTCTCTATTAGTTTTAACAGTCCAGGCCGAAACCCCACATGCAGCAGCAGTTCTCTATATACACTTTTTCACAGGAGTAATAAATGACATGCCTGGAACTGTTTGACCTCTCATTCCATATATTGATTAATGTTCCATAAAATTTCCTGAACTTCACTTTTCTCTCTCTTAGTTTGACATAAAACCCTCCATAATTGTTCAGAGAACACTAAAAATATGCAAGAAAATAAATATTCACTAATATTAAAATACAGCTATAAAAATATTATTCTCAAGATAATGCACTCAGGATATGAAAGACCAAAATACAGATGAGTATAAATAAATTAACTCTACGTGGCACACACTACTTCGCAATTTAACTGTAACAACTAGATTCTTAATGCATTTGCATTGTATATGCAAATGTGTAATGTTTTAGTAATCAGATGATGACATCTGGTTATATTACAATTATAAATAACAGACTGTTGAGTTTGCATTTTACATACAAATGTGTCATTTTATCAGTAATCAGATGATGTTATCTGCTCAGATAGTACAAACCCTGCTCACCATTCAGCCTAAGCCAGCCGACAGTTCAGTTGACAAAGACAGGGGATCAATTCATGTTTTAACAAGTCCACAACCCGATCGATTGGGATTTTCATGAAATTTGTTATGAATTAACTGTTGATAGAGTTATGAAAAAATAATGAATTTCAGATCTCTATCATTAATCGTTTTATTTTTAGAGCCTTTCAAATTTAATGGAAAGTGGTATTGTAATGGAAAGTGGTATACTTGCAAAAACAGTGTTAGGTCAACATAACTTTGTTATTTATTATTAAGGTAGAATGATAAACTTGGTCTCATTTTGAAGGTTATTTTATGCTCTTTCATGTGATGTACAACAAGCCTACGTTCACATAAACCTTTATTTCATGGTTTTGGCTTTTGACCATGAATTTCAGAAAAAAACAGGCGTTCAATTTTTTTATGAAAAATATATTTTATTCTTCATTATATTATAAAATAACTGTGCAAATCTGAAATTGGAACTACACTGGGATCAAGAGAAAAGAAAAGTGTATCAGTGTTTTAAAAAAAAAATCTTTTTTGTTAATGTTGATTGCTACTAAATAGTACCACACAAAAAAAAGATGAATTACCATGATAATCATCAAAGAGGGTTTCAAAATGAACCTTTCTTGCAGCCTGTTTTTCTTCTTCCAATTTATCACTTTTTTCAGCAACATCTTTTGCTTCTCTTAATATCTGAAAAAAAAATTACACAAATATTACTGAAAAGAACGGATGGAAACTATTTAAATATGTATATTTATAACGTAATAACATTTTACCTATTATAACATTATAATCCCGACAAATGTATTAACACAAGTTGTATTGAACTTTCATTGTAATATTTAAAGAAAAAAAAAATTATTTATGTAAAAATAAAATAAATTAAAATTCAACCTTACTAACAATTCATCCGTGTTTTTTTTTTCAAGTACTTTCGGTCATTCGACCATCATCAGAAAAAATTTTTACTTCAATTTAAAAATATTAAAATTAACATAAATAGATTAATAAATTAAAAAATAATAAAATCATATCAACCGGTCATCATAGTGTAAAGGTAATTACGTCTGTTATGTAGGAAAGTCGTACTTGTTATGAATATTAATGGTTAGAATGAAAACAGGTTAGGTACCTTGAAAATTATTAATTATTTGTTTGAATAAAATATCATCATCAAATTTAGTTTGTTTGTTGTATAATTTATTTTTATAATAATGCATATTAAATTTTTCAAGGATTCTGGTTTTATAAAAATCGTTAGAAATATCTAATATTTTAATAAAATTATCAGGATTATAATTAAGTTTATACTGTAATATATGTTGAGAGTAATTTGATTTATCTAAATGGACTTTCTTTATGTTATTAATATCTTCTTTGGCTCTAGTTGAAAAACAACGGTTGGTCGCACCTATATTTTCTAAGGGGCATTCCTCGTATTTTAAGCTATATACTCCTTGTCTATCAAAGTTATTTATATATTTTTGGAGTTTGCTATTTTAGTATGATTGTAATTGTTTATAAAATTTATTATTTTGTTGTTAGTAGTGTATGTTTTTTAGATTATGGTTTTATATATTTTATCAAAATATCTATAAAATTGATGGAATTCAATTTTTACATAATAGTTTTCTAAGTCATTACGAAATAGTTTTATGTTTTCTTTTATGAATATCTTATTTTTAAATTTAAAGTATAATTTATTGATTAGTTCTTCATTGTAGCCATTCAACGTTACTATATTCTTTGTAATGTTTATTTCATTGAAATATTATAATATAATTATAATTCATTGTAATATTTATTTTTAAATTGTTATGTTTAAGATATTTAACAGCTCTGTAAATTAAGGAGTTAAAAGCTACCATTTTTTGGTTTCATGAATGAGATGAATTATCGGGTATTAATGTATTATGTTGTGTTGGTTTTCTATATATGTTTATTTTGATTTTGACAACCAGTCGATACGACTGGTTGTCAAAAATAAAAAATATTAGTTCTTCAATTAATTAAATAAGATGCATTAACACATTAATATTTATTAACAATAATAGACAAGACTAAAAACCAATTAATAATAGTTGAAAATCAAATTTATGAAGCGAGAGAGAGGGGGTGAGAGAGTATGAGAGGGGGGGAAGAAAACAACCCATTTAAATGATAAACAGATTAAAATGAATTTCACAGAAATAAAAAATGAATCAATAAACACAGTGTTTATACAAGAACTCCTCAGTTTCAAGTATTGCGAGGGTTATTTTTTTTCCAAGGTCCAATTGGTAGCGAAATAAAAACCCGCGCAAAAATCGGATGAACCTATGTGCATATAGAGACACGCAGTGTCTCTAGTATGGCCTACAATCACGCCGCGTCACTTTGTTTAGTTCTGAACATGCAGCTAGCACGTAAACATGTCTACAACAATAGCATCCCCTACCAAGTGTGAAGTGCGTGCGGTAATTCGATTTCTTCAGGCTGAGGGGTGTAATGCAGCGTTTTCATTGGGAAGTGTTTGATCACCCACCATACAGCCCGGACTTGGCTCCATCCAATTTTCACCTCTTTGCTCACATGAAATGCTGGGCTAGGAGGACAACATTTTGGCAGACATCGAACTGCAGACCAGCATAGAAACATGGCTGAAAACACAGGCGGCTCCGTTTCATGATGAGGGTGTTGGAAAGTTGGTACCACGCTACGACAAATGTCTAAATCGAAGTGCTGACTATGTAGAGAAATAGCGTAACTATGTAAATAGTTGTTACAAATAAAAAGTTTTTTATTTTCACTGTGGTTTTAATTTTGTGACCGATCGGATCGGACCTTGAAAATAAAAATAACCCTCATATTTAAACAGCATTATATTTAAAATATTAGTTATATGAGTACAC
This sequence comes from Lycorma delicatula, assembly GCF_047948215.1. Taxonomy (NCBI): domain Eukaryota; kingdom Metazoa; phylum Arthropoda; class Insecta; order Hemiptera; family Fulgoridae; genus Lycorma; species Lycorma delicatula. The sequence continues at coordinate 1,544,460 of NC_134465.1, forward strand.
ATTCTGAAAGGATAAATTTTGAAGGTTTTTTGTATTTAATACACTTTGATATGTGCACCATTGTTGCCCTGCACACATCCAGACAATGATCCAGCTCTTTCCTCATTTTTGCCAGCACGTTGAGTGTAATGGATACTACTGCCACAACAATACCCTCCTGTAGGTAGCAGATGTCATGGATTTTCCTCGAATAAACAATGTTTTTCACATATCTCCACCAAAATAAATCTAGTGGGGACATGTCCGAACTTCTTGGTGGCCATGTGATCTGCCCTTCTCTTCCAGTCCACCTGCTTTAAACTGAATATTTAATGCAGGAAGGGCACAGGTGTTGTAATCTGGTAGAGCACCATCTAGCTGATAGAAAATTAATCCTTTTTCTTCTTCAGACTGATGATATGTCAATCTGTGGAAAATGTAGTTTGAGCACATCACCATTAATTGTGCTTTCTACAAAAATGAACAGATAATTTCATGCAGAGGCTCTGATCCTCTCAAATCCTGCAATTGGGTCAATTTACTGACCCACTAATATGGAATGTCACCTCATCTGTAAACATGACATTTTTCAGGTAGTCCTCATCTTCATCAATATTGTTAAGCATTAAAGCTGCAAACTCCAATCTTTCCACTTTGTAACTGGGTTTGATTCCATGTAAAAGTTTTATTTTATATGCACATAGTCTAAGCCTCTTATGCACCACTTTACTTTTTCCTAACTCTAAACTGCACCTTGCTAATGACTTTTTCAGGGTACACGTACAAGATGCTCAGATCTGTTCCACATTCTGTTCAGATATGGACATCCTGCCTGTGACTTCCCCTTTAAGACACTGATTGTTTTTCCTTACACTGATTATACCGCTGTACTGTTGCTTTATTTATAGGCGCTGCACTACGATATTCATGCTGATAATTAAGCTGAACTGATTTTAACTGATTTTGTTTTGATAAACCAAATCACGCACTGAGCTTTCTGCTGCGGTATCATCATGACTAAGAGTGAGACTGCTGACCGGATATGCAGTGGTCATACAGTGGTGCCAACCGTGACCAGTATTTGCGACAATAAACTTAATACAACGAACATACATATGAAAACTGGATGTTTTTAAGTGATTCCATTACAATATTTTTGGAACCAAGGAATTCTTTATAAACACCCGGTGGTATGACACTTAAACTAGGTAGCTTCAAAAGATTCTGGTTATATGAATAATTTTATATTATAAAAATTATTTTATAATTTATTTAAAAAAAATTTAACATTATATTTACTCTAAAGTAATTTTCTTTTGCTGTTTACACAACTGTGTTGACAATTATAAAAATTTCAGATAACATTGGTGGAACCTATTCTTAGAAATTGCTTCTGGCTGCTTACTCACATTGGTAATGATATCAGCATACAAATATTACTTTCCATTCAGGGTTAATTTTTTTGAAGTGAAGTTAATTATTTTGATTGAATACAAGAAAAATGGATAAGAAAAATATATAATAAAAAACATTAATTTTACAGCATTTAACATTAAGAACAGTATTACACAATATTTGAGACCTAATAATAAAATGAATTAAAAATATAATAAATACAGTATTTACACAAAACAGGGTGAAACCAATTCAAATAAAACCAACTGATCATTTAAAACAACATTTTCACAAGATAAGAAAAATAAACAAAAATAAAATTATAAAAACATCTAATATATCTGAGGGCTTCATAAAAAAAAAACAAACTTAACATAATTACATAAAAAGAAAAGAGTGTGTATATATACATGTATACACATAAAGAGTGATTCACAAAGAATATAACAAATTTTCAGGAGATTTTCTACTAGTGAAAATAAAGAAGAAAGTTCATATAAAGTTAGGTTTGGAAACGTTTCATTAGCAAGTGCTGGCTGGCAAAAGATTGTGATTTGAAAACTATTTCTGTGCCTATGGTAAAATTAAGCCAGACTGTAATTCTTGTGACCGAAATTAAGGTGTAACTTTAGTGGTTTTATATGAAATCCAACTTGGATAATTGAAAAAATATAACTGAAAAATTGAAACATAAAAACAAGATAAAAGTAAATGAGCAGGAGAACATACTACAAGAAAATAATTTGCTAGGAGTTGTTTAAGTTAAAACCGAAGGTATAGATAGAATAAGGAATAAAGATTAATGAAGCTATAAGAAAACAGGAATATAATTATATAAATATACAAAAGTTAAGAAAAAACTTTTATTAATAAACTAGCTAAAAGTACAAAATAATTATATTTTTTTATGCGACAGATATTTACTTGTGAAAGTACTGGTCTATCATCATCTTGGAAAAATAACGCTCTCTTTTTTCTAAGACCAGGATCACCTTCTTGCAATACTTCCATTGTTTTTTTCCCTAGAGTTTCTAAGGTATCCAGACCACCAGATATAACCTTTGTACTAAGCTGGCTAACACCGGACATTAACTGACTGAAACCTCCACCAAGCCCGGCAACACCACCTGAAGGATCTTCTGTCAACTCCTCAGTATCTATTAAAATATAAGATATTAAATGAGACCCACTTAATAAAAATGCAATTTCAGTTTATTAATGATTGATTTAGCTGGCAAGTATCTCATAGTTAAAATTGGTGGCTACCAACTCAAAACTCTTAAACTGAGTTTAATTCCCACTACAGACGGAAATTAAAAAAAAATCCTTACTTTTGTTGGTAATATTGCATACAAAATACAACTTACACAAATACAAGTTGGACTGTTAACACATCTACCTTTCATACAGAAGGTTCTGGGTTCAAATCTTGGTCAGACTTTATATTTTTTAAGCACAACAAAATTTATCTCACTGTGAAAAATACACATATGGTGATTGCAATAGGCATTAGGCTGTTATTGCCAATACAAATACATAAATAGATATCACATTTTATATCGCTATCATCAAAAAACTTCATATGTGTATATAAAGCTAATTATATAGTATAAAAGTTATTCAGCCCTCCAAAAAGTACAGAATTAAAGAACATTCTTACCTTACTTTTTTTCATTAAAGCGCTTTCAGACATAAGCCCATCTTCAGTAATTTTTTTTTACAAATTTTATTTTTTTAAATTTTTTACATTTACATGTTTTAAATGTATATTAAAAATAATTTTTTTTTTTTTAATTGACTGAACAAATATTTGTTGCATAAATTTTAATGTATCATGCTATTTACTGTGTACATGTAAAAAAAAAGTAAAATTTATAAAAAAAAAAACATTGCTGAAGATGGGCTTATGCCCAAAAGCACTTTAATGAGAAAAAAGTAAGGTAAGAATGCTCTTTAATTCTGTACCTTGTGGAGTAGCTGAATAAGTTTTATATTATATAATTAGCTAGATTTTATGTACAGAGATATGGACTACAAAAAAATTAATTTAAATAAATATTTATATATATATATATATATATATATATATATATATATATAAACACAAACATTCATATAAAACTGAAGAAACAAACAGTGAGTTACTCTGAATAATAATTTCTGTTTCTTCTACATTTGTTGAACTCTGATGTAAATTTTTCTGGATAACTTTATCTTACTGAGTGAGCAGTGAGACCTAAACTGAGATCATGATGTATTTTATTAATTCAATTTTAATGTAGTAATACTTTGATCTGCTGACTAAATCATAAAAAAGAATATCAGGGTTTTAAAGCTATTTAATATCTCTTAACTCTGACTTAGAATAATGAATCACAAATAAAATTAAAGAAGTTAGCAGAGGCCACTACAAACAAACTTCATCATTGGGCCCATGGTGACCGATCCAACAGTTTTGGAAAACATCATTAAATCAATCTCATAAAGTTAAACCTACGAACAAGCACACCATGTTGTTGTCAAATTTATAATTCTCTGGTCTATCTTGCAGTTGAGGAAAATCATACACACAGCATATCCAAAAAAGCAACTTCTATTATACTGACTTCAGCAAAAAAAAAACATCCCATAAACTTGCCATTGGAATATTGCACGTAGAAAATTAATTATGAGGAGTCCCTTTTGCATTGTAAGAGCTCAAGGAGATTTGTTGACCCCCCACATAAGGTAATTATATATGTTAACTTTTTCACTTAGAGGCATGCACACCCTAGAATAGAATTCAAAACCTTCGACTCATAATAATAGTTGTAACGATATAGATGCATATATATACGTTTCCATTTCACACTGTTCATCAGTGGCACTGCTAATTCACAGCCAGCCTTCCTAACAGATTTTTTAGAACTATGCAGTAAAGACCCCCTAACACCATCAACATTTTCTTTAGACACCTTGGTCATCTCGCACTCCCTTTTACACAGACATACAATCATTTCAAACTGATTATGCCATCAACAAATATTGTCAGTTGAAAGATACTTTATACTGTAAGTACTTATAGAAAGTTAAACTTTCTAAAATGCACATTGGATTGTAACTAACGCCACTCTCCGATGTGATGCAAGATTTCAATCCATGTCCGAGGTGGGGGTGGCGCAGGCGCGCAGATTGTTCGGGACAGCGGCTGTGTCCAAACACAGTCATCTTCAGGACATCTGCCGAGAGGACCCAACCCCGACAGTTGTAAGGAAGCGGCCTCACGCCGTACTGGACGAACCACCATGATGGTGCAGTGCGGGAGACGAGAATCGACAAACCAGGCTTAGGGGCCTCCATATCGCATGAGCCATTTTTTTTCTCCGCGTGTGTTTTGTTTCTCTTGTTTCAGAAATGGGAGAAGCATGGATGTGGAACGACTCGTCATGCCGTCTTGGGAAACGGCCTTCCTTCCTTTCATCCAGTCACCCTAAAATAAAATAAAAGTTAAAAAATTTTTTTTTTTTTTTTTTCGTGTGTGTGTTCTGTTTCTTTTGTTGCAGATACAAACAGCCACCACAACAAACAAATGGTTTCTTCACTGCGGCCACGCGGTCCCCCCAACCCCTTCCTGGACACATGTGTGTCTGGAGATTAATAATTATTTGCACTAAATGATTTCTGTTTACTTCTTCTAAGAAAATCGCCGCCCCAAAACTGCGATCGCGAATAGGTATCACCATCTTGTAAGTTCCCTATTTCCTTTCCTTTCAAGAAAGAAGAAAGAGGGAACGAGCCCAGCAGCCACTGACAGCACGGAAGAAGGAAGAAACCTGCACTTTCCCCCGATCAGCCCTTCGGGGCCTCGGGAATTTTAAGGTTAGTGGTATGTAACTTCGGTTACTACCAATTCTCGGAATGTGCAGGCCAAAGAAGAATGAAGAGGTCATCGGAAGAAGATGAAGAAGAAGGAAGACCCTCTACTTGCCCCAACATCATGGACTGGAGTCCGGAACAGAGCCCAGCAGAGATGCGTCCTGGAAGGCAGCCATAACAGAAGTGAATGAAGAACTTCTACACAACCTCTCCTTTAAAACTTACAAGTCAAATAAAATAAACCAGCAATTGCGACTCCTCCGGAGAAGGGGTCGCATTGCTCCCTCCTGATAGTCAGTGCCCCGTTGTGGCGTATTCCTGCTAGCCTATTAAGCGTTAGCACCGAAAGGACTTCAGTGGACGGTCTGAAGGGGAATTACGTCGGGAGGACAGGCTTTATAAGCCTAGCCTTCCGCGGTCGGCCCATAAAATGGGTTCGATAACGCTGGTTCAACAACGGATTGGAATGCAACTAAATCCGTCTTAAAATCACAAAATAATAAACAAAACTTGAAAAATTATACCCGCTATTTAAAATAACCTTTTTAAAAAAAAAAACACGCCCGATTAGAATCATCCAGCAGCAAGGGACTCTGTCCAGGTTCTGCGATAAGTAGGGAGAAATAAACTCCCGCCAACTTTGCATTCCATTCCGGATTGTGACTTACTACAAATTAATTTTTAGCAAATTCCAAAATACAGAAAGCTTTCTGTTCACTAGTTGTGATGGCAAACAAGGAATCAATCTATGACAAATGTGTACAACTAAAACTTTCCTTTTTGCTCTCTGATTCTAGCCTTAAATCAGTATTATACACCTCATTCAAGAACCCTGATATATAAGAAATTATAACCCTGATATAATTTTTCGTACACCCAGTATTACTAATGTACTAGTTGGGATAAAAATTTACTTATTTATTTACTTTGTTTCTTAATTTCATGTTATCTTTGCATTTCATTTAAAACTGAAATAAATGATGCCATTTGTCACTGTTTTAATAAGCTGAGAATGAATGTAATGAAAAGTTTCAACCAATTAAAATTTAAGCAAATACAGTTTTAAACTGCTTTCGTAAAAACATCTTTTTTTAATTTTAAATGGTAGGTATATTCATTCAACCATCTGAGAACATTTATTTTTTTTGTATTTTATTCACTTGGATATATTTTACTAAAAGATTTCAGATAGAGGCAAGAATTAGAACAAATAAAATTGAAACAACTATCCCATACAACATATTTTTTTTAATTTTGACAAGTCATCTTATGGGTAATAGATCAAATCTGGTATCTGATGGAATACCAAGTAATATGGTTCATATTATAAATAAAAATATATTTTTATAACAATATCATGTTTTATTTCAATACCACCTATAAACTGTTACGTAAAAAAAAATTATATAAAAATTAAATAAAAAATGATGACTATATAAAATATAAAACTGTGTCAACAGCAAACTTCTAAACCTGATAATATCTATTTTCTATCATTTAAAAAACAACGCTATTACCTTTAGGTTTATCCTTTTCTTTTTCTTGTATTTCCTTCTCTGAAGTTTGAGCTAATACTTCAGGATCAGGAGCTCCAAGACGTGTTTCTAGTACTGTATTAAATCCAGCTGACACATGACTAGTTAATGTTGATACACTTTCTGTGGCTGTTGATAACAATGAACTTACTCCCCAACCACCCCAATTGGCCCAGTTACTTCCACCACCATTTCCTTCCTAAAAAAAAAAATTATTAATAAATAAATGAAATCAAGGTATAGAATAATGTTTTTTACATGATTAACAACTAGTGATCATACTTACACAACAGTATTTGTCACTAAGATGTCTTGATTTTCAGACATACACGTCTAATATTATGTTCAAATCCTATGAAATGTTTATGGATCTGGGGGAATTAATGGGCTAATATTCTTATTTTTAATAGATTAAGATAGAAAAATAGCATCTAACGGTAAATGAATTTTATCAAATGATATGGAGTTGTTTAAAAAAAAGCTCTGCTAACAAATTCTATTCTAAGCGCATATTTCAAGAGGGAAATATGTGCTTAGCTCTAAGCAGAGTATAACTACTTCAGTAATGAAGTAACATAAAGAGTCCAAAAGGAGCCTTTAAATCATGGCATTTTGATTAAGATATAGAATCTTTACAGAAGAGTTCTTCAGGGACCTTCGGGTTGAGATTGGGGATTGCCCATGCGATTCACAGATAGATGGCAAAGTCTCTTAAATATTTTTGTAATTGTTGTACAAACAGTTATTTGAAATTATTAATATATAATTTATTACTTACATGATTATACATTAAAAATTAGTAATCTGTATTGAACAATGGCAAAGGCACAATGAAAAAGTAATTAAATTAATTAAAAAGTTATTAAAAAGTAAGTAATTAAAAGGTTATGGTATTTTTTTACATAGGTGGCGGGTTCTCATCTGAAACTTAATATTAAATGGCAGATACTTCAATATTAGATGAAAAATGGTGTAATATACTGTAATGAATACTGTATTTAAAATCTTCAAGTTAAATATGTGGTTGGCTGGTTGCATTATCTGCACAATCACTGGCTTTACATGCACTGGTGACCGACCAATCCTGTTTCTTCGTATGTAATCTAATTTGATGCATGCTTTAAGGTTATTTGAATTTTAGGTATTAGGTTTTTTTAATCTAAGCCACAACCAGGAAGGGATTTTTTCACAATTATTTCTAAGGAGATGAAAAGAACAAATCTGTTTTTTTCAAAATTTGAGATAAATATTAAAACTTTTCAAGAATATTTACTTCAAATATACTCAGAGTAATATTTACCACCCCTAACCCCAAGTTAAACCACCCCTAACACTGATATACAAATTAAAAGTTGAATTCCTTAGTCTCTTTATATCTTCAAAATGAAACATTTGAATTAACAGTGACTTTTTACCGTTGAGTTACTAAATCAAATCTACATATAAAAATGTTAAGTGGAACTTCTCATTACTTACTTATGACTGATTCTCCCATCATTTCCTCAACAGAAAGAAGATTGAAATTTTATGTATTTTATTTAGTGTATTTTCTTATGAAAAAAATAAGTATAAAATTAGTTTCATTAATCCTAAAAGTAGCAACAGTGTAATTTTTTACAGAAACAGTTTGATTTCAGACCCAACTGTTGAAAAATTACCACTTGCTTACTTTAAAAAATAAGCAAGTGTTGATCTTGATAAGTGCTGATATCTTAAAAGTTGATATGTATTACAACTCTTGTAATATAGAAAGTTCAGAAAATCAGAAAATGTCATGGTATTTTGTTTTTTATTTTTAGTGCCATCCCAACCCCATAGAGGAAGACACCCACCCGCCTTGCAACGCTTCTGGTCACCCCCCCCCCCAAACCGTTTCTAGCCCTGATGGTATTTTTAATGCCAGTTAATTTCAATTATTGATAAAATTGTTTTATTTGTAGATCAAAGTTAAGCCTATTGGAGTATTTATAAAAATCATCAAAATATTAGCCATTTCATATAGCCTTTGTATTTGCATTTCTTAGCAAGTGAGTTGCATATCTCTGTAAGCCAAAGTTATTTAAACAGCAGGCAATATGTTTTAGAATACTGTTGTCAGTTTTTAGGTGAAAAAGAGAGAAACATTTGTTTATCATTACCTGTTACATGGTAAATATGAATTTAGCTGTGAATTGCACAGCTAAATTCATATTTACAATCTTTGTATTTTTCTACACAAAGATTTATTTGAACACATCTTCTGATTCACAAGCGGGGGAAAAGGGAGAAAAGGAAAAATAAAATAAAGGGAAATAGGGAAAATTGGAAATGGAGAAAGGAAGTGTGGAAAAGGGAGAAAAGAGAAACTGTGAAATAAGGGAAAATGGAAATGTAGAAAGGGGGGAAAGGGAAAGGTTAAATTCTGTGAAGTTCTGTAATGTTCAGTTTTTTAATATTTTATCAAATTTTCATTTGTGTTCATTTAATCTATATATATATATATATATATATATATATATATATATATATATATATATACCCAAATCTAGCATTGACAAAGCACTGCTGGGTTAGCTAGTATTTTTATAAAAACAAACTAAACTTTGATGTAGTATTAATCTATAATTACAAGATCTTTACAAAACTAACACCAATTTGTTATATACAAATTGTTTTTTATTCTATTTAGAATTAAAGCACAGCAAAGTAGTCCACAATCTTGCACTAGTAAAAAAATTGGCTTGCAAATATAATTTACACATCATTTACTTCATCATTAGAAAATATTAAATTATAAACAAAATATGCAAAGCTACATCTAAAGCATGCTAAAATGGGCTTTAAATGAATGTGCGTAAACAACAAAAGCATGCCAAAGAAGACAAACATAACCAAAAGGTAGATTGTTTAATCATCTTTAAAGACATCTGAAAGAAAATTTTTGAACAGATAAAAATTAGAATGTATAGTATTATATAGAAACAAGTATCATGAACATTAATAATGATAATTCTGAGCAATTAGTTGATCACCTTCAGATTTTTTCATATTAATGTACCATAGTAGATATGCTTAGAATCAGGGAAACACAAGATTTAAATGTTACACCCATAAAAGGTCTACACCACATTATCAATGCTAAAGTATCAGTAATCAGTTTTGTAAAATATGGCAACATGTTTGATGCTAATCCATTCTGTGATGAGATGTTGGGGTTAGAGTTTATGGAAAGAGGAATAAACTATAAAATAACATTAATAGTCATCAAAATGAAGCTTGGAGTCGGCCGTTGAGGATGATTTATGATGGTCTTCTTATGGTGATTATCTGTCGTACACATGACTAACAGCAGGAAACATGTGGTGTAGTCTCCAAACTATATTTAACTATAAACAATAGTTTTGTTAACTATATTTCTGTTTAAACATAAATTTGGTCAAATGACTTAAGAGATGGTGTTAAGTATTGCCATACCTTGCTAATTTATCTCAAACTTCACTCCACAGAACAGATTAACATCTGAGCAGGTCTAGATAACACACAAAACTGATAGCTAATTGACTAGAGTACTAATAACGTGGTATGGACTTTGACCTTACACAGGTGATCTGTTGACCAAACCTCCTTTCTGACATTTAGATATTGTGTTTCCCTGTTCCTAAGCATATCTACTAGTATAGTATATTAAAGTATGAACAAAATTGAAGCTGATCAATTAATTGCTTAGAATTACCTTAATAATACAAAAAGTGACTGAATCAAGCCTTGTAGGCAATGTTTTCATTTAAATGTAGAAATTTATGTTATTTTGAAGTTTCAAAATCTTTATTTAAATGTAGAAATTTACGCTATATAATTTTTTACATAATTATACATTTCTGACAATTTTTATCATTCATACGCTTTACTTTATAGTCATTAAAAAAACAACGTATCTCATTAAAAAACAAAAACAACAATATAAGAAAAACAAAGTCACAAAGCAGTAACAGAAAAAAATTAAAGAAAGAATATTAATAAATAAATATATGTGATTTATAACATACCTTGTTAGTTTCTTTACCATTAGATGTGCTTAAACTTGATAATTTATTTAAAACTGGAAATAATTCTTTTTCAAATTCTTCATCTTTGGGTTTGGAAGACAAATCAGATGGAACCTCGAAACCATCTTCTAATTCCCAACCATCAACAGGAAAATTTTCCACTTCTTTTTTTAAAACATTATTCTGAGTAGGCTTATTTTCTAAAGAATTTTCATTTTTTGTGGAACATTCACCATTCTCATTATTTTTTGTACTATTATCTTTGGATGCCACAATGTTTTGCACAGAAGATTCAATTTTAGTTGTTGAATTGTCAGTACTATTAAATTCTGTATTTTTATTACTGCTTAATGCATCATAAGTATTTTTATCACTTTTATCATGTACATCAAAACTTTGAGTTATCTTTGTACCTAATTTTGATCCTAACCGTTTGATACCACCACTTTGTTTTACTTCCTTTGATGTTGATGAAGAACAAGCTGTAGAATGTCTTCTAGTTTTATTATTACTTTTTACTTGAGATTCTTTAACATTTTTATTTAATTCATCAGTACTTAACCTTCTATTAGAATTATCCTTTTTAGAATTTTTAACCCTTATTTCAGAAAGTTCATTCAATTTATCAATACCTGCATCTTTGGAAGAGTCACTTTTTTCATTTACTTTATCATTGTTCTCATGATCATGAATTTCTTTGACAGAAGATAAAGAAGTGTTTACTTCAACATCTTCATCAGCACTTTCAAAATCTTCACTCTCTGAAGCTGCCATAATCACCTGAGAGAAAATAAGCATATATTAATTTTCAAAATGATTAATCTAATCTAAGTAAAATCTAAAAATGTTTAGATATCAAATAAAGATTAATTTTTAAGATAGTTCAATTAAAATATTGAATATACAAATGATAAATTAAATTAAAAAACTGAAAATCCACCACTACCTTACTAGCAAATTAAATATGTCTCTCTAGATCTTTCAGTCCTTAGACCATCTCAGGAAAATAAAATAATTAATAAAGTCAAAAAATCAAGATGATTAAGTACTCATGACTGTCTGCTAGTTATCAGTATAGTGAATTGAAATGTAAAGTGTAATCTGGTGGAATAAAATGAAATTAACGGGAACCATGTAATAAGAATGATATTTAATTTAATTAAATTAATCTCTTTATATCTATATTCAGGTCATGTTTAAACAATTTATCATCTTTAAAAGATTTTGGTTCATTAATTAGCCTTTCATGATTACCGATACTTTTCTGAATTAAAAGTATAATAATAATTATAAGAAATGTCTAAAACTGTCACAAATGTATTTGAATTGTATGTATGACCATTATCTAATATATGTTTAGGAAAGTTAGAATGTTCTGGTTTATTGTATTTAATAGTATCCACGTGTTCTTTTGCAAGTATAGAGAATTTACAGTTGGTCATATCAATATATAACATGTCACAATCTTCACAACCCAAACTATATACCCCTTGTTATCAAAATTAGCATCATTATTATATGATATCTTGTAATAATTATTATTAATATATTTAACTGATTTATTATTTGTAGTATATGCAGGTGTTATGTTAATTTATTTATAGAATCTTCCAACTTTTTTGACTAAATGGAGTGGATTCATTTTATATATATATATATATATATATATATATATATTTTTTTTTTTTCATTATCAGGTGATAATTTTATATTGTTAGTCATACTAATTTTATTATTTATTCTATTGTATAATTTATTTATAGTATTAATATTATAACCATTAGTAATAGCAATATTTTTAATTATTTATATTTCTTTGTTTAGAGAAACTTTATCATTTTTAAGGTAATGTATGGCTCTATATAGAGGTACATTAAAATCAGCCATCTTGTAGGACCATGGTTGAAAGAATTGTAGTTGATTGTTGTATCATTTGAAGGTTTTTGATTTTTTGACTATTTTACAATATTATTTTATTCTCCTGATGATGGTCTAAGGACTGAAAGATCTAGAGAAACTTTTAATTTGGATAAGGTGGATTTTCACTTTTTTAATAATTTATTAAATATATCAGCAAGAACCATGTTCGAGAAATTGATAAATTAAATTTTTATTTTTGACTTAAATCTGTCACACAATTTTGAATAAAAGAAATTTGGCGCGTAGAAAAACAGCTAAATTACATCTCATCTTCTTCTTCTTTTTCCTGTTTAGCCTCCGGTAACTACCGTTTAGATAATTCTTCAGAGGATGAATGAGGATGATATGTATGAGTGTAAATGAAGTGTTAGTCTTGTACATTCTCAGTTCGACCATTCCTGAGATGTGTGGTTAATTGAAACCCAACCACCAAAGAACACCGGTATCCACGATCTAGTATTCAAATCCATGTAAAAATATCTGGCTTTACTAGGACTTGAACGCTGTAACTTTCGACTTCCAAATCAGCTGATTTGGGAAGACGCGTTAACCACTAGACCAACCCGGTGGGTTAAATTACCCACCGGGTTGTTTTTAAAGTTTAATATGTTTTTGTGATAAGATGTTTTAAATCAATTAAAAAGTATTTATTGCTGTACAGTATTTTTTCATGACTTCTCAAGTTCAGTCCAAGTACTGAAGATATTACTGAGGCAGCAACAATAAAAAAAGCTGTTAAGAAATTAATCCAAAGTTTCATAATACAGGCACTGCATGGAGCAAAAAAAAATCAGATAAGGTTAGTTTTAACAGAAATAATTAACTTCAAGGGAAAATGATTACATTTTAAAATAAGTTAAGATTAGAAGATATTTCATATTATTCTGCTTATACAGCTGATAGAAAATTCTGAACTTGTATCTGTATCTAACATAAGCTTTCTATGAAGTGAATGATAGTGATTACAAAAAAAAAGATTGGTTACCAAGAGTGGTTAAAAAACTTTATTGGAGTAATATTTCAATTTTAAACAAGGTTTTTTCTGATGTGGTTTGGTTCACTTTATAGAATATATAAAAGTTTGACTGTTTATATATTCTATAAGGATTTGTATATGATGAAGATAACCATATATTTTTGTAAAACACCTTTTATATATAAAAAGACAAATTAAAATTTAATCAAATTATGAGAAAATTTAAATTCTAAATGCTAATAAAAGACTGTTATGCAATTTATAGTTTTGCTATAAGAGCACAAGAAGGGCTGCTGATTATACCACATTAATGTCACTACTCACTCCATGATAGATTTTCTCATGAGGTTTTAGAGAATTTGCATCGAAGGCATCCTGACAGAGGTCAAACTGATGACTGATGTGTTATCAAGTTTAGAAGGATCTAAAAGATAACCTCCAGTAAGTCCATCAGGGCTAGGAACAGAGGGGATGGAAACAGGAGCGGGGGAATTAACATATCGATCACCCAAACAATGATAATTAGTGGATAAATGTTTAGAACAAAATGGAAATCCACTTTCAGACATATTTATATATAGCCTATAGTATTGGTAAGTATATAGTTAATCTAATACATACACAGAGCTCTTAATAAAATTATTTGTAAAGTAATGGTGTACTTTTAAATCAATCAACCTACATAACATTTATATAATATATATATAATAACATTTATAATATATATATAATACAATATATAATATATATAACATTTATATAATATATATTTACTATATACTTTACTCATATAAATTCTTGAACCAGTCTGTTGTATCAATAACAACTTCTATAAACTACAAAACAGAATGATATCTTCAGGGAACTCTTGCATTATTGAGTGAGAATATTACACAAAAAAAATTTAAATCACAACATTCAAGTAAATTCTGGTATATGTAGATTATAAACCTGGTCATTTAGTAGTAAAAGTTTCCCTAACTTTATTTAACCCTGTATTGGTTTAAAGGAATACTACTCGCCTTCCTGATTGAATTTTTTAACAACTTATCAACCCAAACTCTCCGCACACATTACTAGATTTCATGCTTATGTCATTCATTCCTGAGATATTAAACAAAATGGACACCAACATACACAAAAGCATATTTTATTTACACATATACAGAGTTGTCTTTCAATTTTTTTTTTGGGGGGGGGGGCGTCGAATGACCTCAGAACATTGGGAAATGAAAAAACAATTATTTTGATGTATGTTTTTAAAAATATTTTATTTTACAATTTGCCACTGCAAAAGTTTAAACTAGAATAACCATTAGTGATTGTGTTTATGTATAATCATGTAAAACAGCAATAATCATTTTTTAAATTATTACAAAAATATTTTTCACAGTAAATAGTTCCCAACAGTGCATTAAGTTGGTGAAATCTGAATATAATTATTTTTTAAGAGGTTATAATATCCTAAGGTATGTAAAAAAAATCAAACGTTTCTTAGCAAATAATGTAGCCATACGAAAATATTTCATGAAAATGTTTTTAAGTCGAATCAACCAGATTTTTAATATATGGGTTTGACCGTCATGGACAAGAAAATCTATTAATCTACTAAATTACATTTAAAATTCAAACCTCCAGATTATTTTGAATTTAACCAGGGTTAAACACCGAGGAAAACAAAACATCTTACTCAAATTAAGAAACAAAGAGCCATCGTTAGAATAAATTTTACCAGAAAATATAGAGTTGAACATAGATAAATTATTCAGGTACTTCTACAAACTAACATTAAAATAAATATTATAACCATTTAATCTAGATAACACAACTGCATCAATAAAAAATATAAATATTACTAGGAAGCCTGTTTACAAAGTAATTCTACTATAGGCTTACCTTATTTTCAATACAACTTTCTTCAAGCTAGTTAAACGCAATCTTATCACAATAAATTAAAACAGTGTTTTTTTTTTCAAAACTGTGATCTTAACCAACAAGACTTGTACAAAAACATGCCTATAGTTACACTTTGTTTGACATATTTTGAACACAACACGTAAGTTTGATACAACTCATCTGAGTTATTGCTAACAAAAGCATATGTTTTCAAGGCCAACAGTTTTAGATAAAAAATTCATACATATAGTAGGATACTATATACGCCATTTGAAAACTTATATACAATTTTTATACTTCAAAATAAACAAGGATTTCTAACTTAATCTTCATCAAAATATAAATTTACTTCACGCAGTTAATGAAGCAAGAAGATCGATAACTCATCTTTTACGTTGGCGCTGTACTTGAATACTACAGATGAAACAATTAAAAACTGGGAGAAGGCATCTTTATATAAACCTACAGAGATAAGCCAAACGTTTATCTTATTTTTATTTTCCTGTCTGAATATATCTACGATCTGCGGAAATAAGTTATGCTGAAATTATCCCCCAGAGTTATCTCCAAATATTTTCAGCGGTTAAATAGGTTATTTATAATAAATTGACCACTCAGTTTAGGTTTAAATTTCTGAACCAACAAGAATTACAGGGATAGACTGTGTAGATAATAACTACAAATTTACCGAAAGATAATTTACGATATTTTTATGCAGATTACGATCTTTCAGATCATAATTGTCAAATTGAAACAGTACCATTTACCATTGAAAACATGCACCAAGAAAATAATTAATTTTATTCTTTCAAAGAGGTTATAAATAAAAATTCAGACAGAAACTTTTGAAAATTTTTAAAACAGAACGGAAAGACATCAATAATAATAAAATTAGCTTTGATGAAAAATTTAACAGTTTTCTTAATGCGTTTCAGATGGCTTAACTTCTAGCTTATTCTGTAGTAAAAAAGAAAGTTTAAACATAACAAAAAATGCAAGGATTACATAAGGAATTGTAAAACCTTGCAGTGGGTAAGAAACCTCTATGAATAACACATAATTTTTGTGATAAATTCCATAATTATTTGAAAAGCTACAAATGAATTTACATTTAAGTTACTGATACTGCTAAAAGTTTATATTGTGATATTTATTCAAACAATAAATATAAAAACCATAGGGCAGTTATAAAGTGAAAATGATGTGACCATAAAACAAGTCAAATAACTTTGACAAAAATACAAGACTTGATTTTAAAATCATCCCTATTTAGATAGCTGAGGAATTTAATAATTTTTTTCTTTATTTCAAACAATAATATTTATCTATGGCATTCACTTTGGATAGTTTTATTGATGAATTAGTAGTTTTATTTTCAATGGAACCCAGGAAGTTAAATATTCCATGGATAATGATGACATTACAACTCCTATTTTGAAGGAAGTCGTATATTCTATTGTTATCCCCCTTACAGATTTAACTAATGAATCTTTCAGCATTGGAATATTTTCTAACTGCCTTACGACTTCTGTTGTTATTATCCTTAAGAAAGTTGGACCACTTAATTTATAAAATTATAGACTAATTTTGTTATTCCCTGAATTTTCTAAAATAGTTGAAAAAATGAAAATATAAAAAATTTTCTTTTAACATTTCTTGAAAAGTATACTGTATTAAACTTTTAGCACAGTTTTAGGAAAACATTGTTTACTGATACAACCATTTCCCAGTTTTTACATGATATTTTAAATTACTAAGATACAAAAAGATTCCATTTCCAATTTTTTGTGATTTCTGTAAAGAATTCAATTTAGTTCTACAGTTTTTACTGATGAAAAACTTAATAACTATAGTATAAGAGGAGATGTTTATAATTAGTTATACCTTAATAGTTGAGATTTCATCTTTTGATAAGAATACACATGTAAAATTTGGATCCACAGTTCAAGATGTAGAATGCAGGATGCTTGAAAACTGTTCTTAGTCCCTTATTTTTTGTTGGCTGTTGATGACCATTCTCTAAATCTTGAGCCATTCATTGCAGCCCTTTTTGGAGATGAAACAATTGCATCTATATTTGAAGGAAATTATTTAAAAGGAATTGAAAATTGTATGGTAGCAGCTCAAGAATTATTCACTGGGAAGATTGTAACCATCTAACTTTAAGTATGGATATGCTCAGGTAGACAGATGTCAATGGTGGTCCTTAGGAAGGAGGGAATCACCTATGCTGACCTCCTAAAATCCATTAAGTCCACAGTAGGAGACAGATTGGCGGAAAATATCGAATCCATTCGACAAGGGAGGGAGGACGACATGGAGGTTTGCATAAGAGATGGGGAGAACCATATAAAAGATGACCCAGGAGCTGCCTACGGTAAAGATTTTTGATATGAGCAGAAGAGCGAGACGAAAAGTGATAGTAGCTGGGGATTTCAACGCTGAATGCGTTGAACTGGGAGGCCTCAGGTCTACAGGCGGAGGGTATGAGTTAGCGACGTTCCTATCCTCGTTGGGAATGGTTATGTTAAATGAGCCTGCTGCCCCACAGATGTAGGACGGGGAAGTAGGTCGGTTCTTGATCTAACAACGGTGTCAGAGGGGCTGGCCCCTTTGGTCGAGAGGTGGGAAGTAAGAGATGAGGAGTTCGGTAGCAACCACAGAGCTATAGTCTTTGTGGTCGGTAACGAACGATCCCGCTACCAAAACCTTCCCCAACGTTGGAGGCTCAGCAAGATGCAAATACAGAGGGAGTGGTTGAAACAGTGATGGAGGAGGTAGGAGACACCCAGCCCCTTGACCCGGAAACGCTTATGACCGCATTAGTAGAGAGGTGTAGACTAGAGGCGCAACGGAACACGTGATAATACCGGAAAGTCTACTGGTGGTCTGCAGATACTGCATCACTCAGGACGACAGGCACAAAGAAAAGAAGAATTCTTAAGAGGTCACGGAAAACGCGTGACGTACAGGCTGAAATGTTACATCGCCTAGAGAGTGACTACAAAGATGCGAAAAGGAGGCTGCGTGATGCTATTCGGCAGACCAAAATAGAGGCGTGGAAAAGCCTATTCGATGAACTGGACTCCGATCCCTGGGGGGGAAGGCTTATCAGATTCTGATGAGCAAATTCGGAAGACGCCTGCCCAGGCTATCGCGTGGACAGACAACGAGAGCAATCCTGTCTTTCTTTACGATCAGAGAAGGGGACTGGGTGGATCTGGACAGAGGTTTTCGATGGACAAACTAAAATGGGCGGCCTCAAGGATAAATATTAAGAAGAACCACCGGACCCTGATGGGGTGGGTGCCTGCAGCTGTGACGCACGTCACAAGAAGTAAGTAAGAGGGGAATTCCCTAAATGTTGGAAGGAGGCGAGACTGGTTCTCCTCCCTAAGCTGGGGCTCCCGCCAGGGGAGGAGATCAAGTACAGGCCGATTTGTTTGCTGAATACAGTAGGTAAGCTGTATGAAAGGATGATCACCGAACGTATAAACGAAGAACTGGTGGCGACGGGAAAGGGCCTCTTTCCTCACCAGTACGGGTTCACGAAGGGAAAATCTACGTTGCATGCAATCAGGCACTTGGTCGATTGGGCCAATGAATGTGCTGCGGGCACGTGGCGGACTAGGAAGATACCATTAGTGGTCCTCCTGGACATCAAAAACCCGTTCCAACAGCGTCCCCTGGTGCGTAATACTTGACGAATTACACAGAAGTGCCTTTATAATCTCGGTGATCAACCACCACCTTAACGATATAGTGATGAATGTTGATACTGAGGAAGGGAATGTTTCGTTCAAAATGCACAGGGGGGTACCACAGGGCTCTGTCCTTATACCACTATTATAGAACTTAGCATACGACGGCGTCCTGCGCCGGGAGAAGCGTAGTTGGTCGCGTTTGCCGACGAGCTGCCCCTGTAGGTACCAGGACGCACGGAGTACCTAGTGGAGCAGGTGGCAAACGAATCTATCGGAAGAGGATCAACGCATGGCTGAGGAAGTGTAACGAGGCTGACCCCAGAAAAAACAAACGTGGTGGCCCGGGTAGGAAGACGGCGGCTGCGCAGGATGGAGATTCAGGTTGATGGCCGTACGATCCGAGAGGGCAGAAGTGCCAAATATCTGAGCGTATGGCTAGATGGATCACGGAGCTTCAGCCTGCATGTCGAGGTGACTATGAGGAGGGAGAAAGTTCAAGCGGACAAGAGAAGAGTCATGTTATCGGTTGCGACTTCCATCCTCTTGTATGCGGTATCAGTGTGGCACGAAGCTCTGGGGATAAAGAGGAACGTGAACAGTATGTCCTCCCTACAGCGGCATGTGAATATAAAGATCTTATCAGCATACCGGACAATTTCGGGAGTGGCGGCAGAGGTACCACCTCCATTCCACTGGATCGGTGGTACTTGGGGTACCACCGATCCACCTCCGTGCGCTGAAACTACGGCGAATGCATGACGGTGTCCCTAAGCAAACTCCATACGCCTGAAGAATTGCAGGTGAAATGGGCTGCCACAGACATAGGGGCGTGGACCAGGAGACTGATATCACATCTCGAGCCATGAATCCAGAGGGGATTTGGACTACTTTCTTAACCAACTCCTCTCGGACCATGGCGAATTCGTTTCGTACCTATTCCCATCTGGAAGGAGAGCCATCCCGACCTGCTAATACTGCGACGAGGAAGACATGCCAGAGCAGGTGTTCTTCTACTGCAGGCGGTGGGAAGGGGTTAAACAGCTGCTGGGTCTCAGCTGGATAACCCCGGACAACCTAGTGAATCACATGCCCCGAGGTCAGAGGCAATGGAATGAGGTGGCATCACTGGCCTTGAGACTTCTGGGAATGAAGGAAAGAGAAGCACTGATGTGGGGCATGAAGTAACACCTGATGCCCAAGGGAATGACCTGCCGAGTCTGTCGGAACGGGCCTGGACTTGTCACGGCCAACAAGCTACCATCGTAAACAGCAGAATATTTCATCATGTCATATATGTTTAGGTGTGTATATATTTTTTCCTGTTGTATATAGTAGTTGTAAGCATTTGTTTCTCATGTAATGTATGTATTGCTATCAATGGAGCCATAGCATTGTTTCCTAGCAATATCAACACTGCAGTCTTAATATACTTGTACATATTAGTTGTAAGTTTTGTTCCTCACGATAAATATGAATCATATATTGTAGTCATAAGATTTGTTATAGTTTTGCCATTTATGTATTATGGTTATTATGTACACTCTGCAGTAAATAGTAGTTTTAAGTATGGTTATTTCATTAGCTCCAGACAATGAACATATATTGTAGTTATAAGATTTGTTATAGGGTTGCCATATATGTATTATGGTAAATGTACATATTAGTTGTAACATGATTTATATATTGTACTCGTAAGATTTATTATACTTTTGCTGTAATGTATTATAGTAAATACACTCTGAAGTAAATAGTAGTTTTAAGTATTGTCATTTCAATATGTTATTTTATTATACTGTAGTCTTAAGATTTGCTATTCATTTGTATGTTTCAATGTATTGTAATGTGTATTTGCCTGGTGCCTGTGCTGATGACACAGCAGACAAGTGGATGAGAAATTTGATACAGGTATGCCTTTTTCAGGCATGCTTGGGTAGCTACATCAAACATAGGGAGGAAAATATTAAAGGAGAGGGAAAAAAATTCTGACGCCTGGAGAAGAAACACGGCAATGTCTAGGGTCAGGGAGACAGCCTTTATGCTGAGGATGTTTTGGCCCGGCCACGTACTAGAGTGGTTGGTTCGGGACGCTCCAATGACATATAAAGGACCCTCATGGTGTGAGGGGAAGGGGGATGGATGTGCAAAATGCACATTCAGACCTCAAAATAGGTTAGGGATTGGAAGGGTAGCCCTTCTGGGGAGGGGGATCTTGGCCAGGTCGTCAGAATACTCCTGTGATCCAGAAGGGACCCCCAGATGGGTGGTTCTTGAGAGGGGCCAAGACAGGGAAAGGGCAATTTGCTGCTGTGACACTCGGGTGTAGCTGAAGTAACACCTTCTGGCAGATACTGGTTGCACCTGGGATATTAATGGTACAAAAAAAAAAAGAATAAGATTTCACTTTCCACGTAAGTGATCAGCAATCTTATGTTTATTAATGATAATGCTAGTACTTCTGTTGCCCAAAAAGCAAAATTTCTTTGTTTTATTAGATGACAAATTCTTGTGGGATGATCAAACTGATTTCATTTGTAACAAAATGAAGTCGTACTGTTTTGTTCTCAAGTCCCCATAATGAAACACGTACGATAGCTTGTCTTCATTATTTATTATGGTTATGTACATTCTTGTATAAGTAACATCAATGTCTTTATCATATGGTATTAATGTTATCTCTTGAGGGTCTCTCAAAAAATTAGAATGAGTTTTTAAGATATAAAAATGGGCTGACAAATCATAATCTAGTCCCATAAGTACAAGTCGTGTAAATCTTTATTTTAAACAGTTAACTTTTCTTTGTTTATATTTATGAATCCGCAATCTTTGTTAAAAAGAATGGTCACTTATTCTTAAAAATAACAGTATCCATCTTTACCAAATGAGACAATGGAATTGTTTTTATATAATTCAACATAATACTTTGGCTTACGAAAAAAGGCCACACTCATTATTCCAACAATGTCATTTTTAATAAATTGTCAAACCAAATGAAAACTCTTCCCACCAGTTTGTTTAAAATACAATTAAGATTTTCTTTTAGGGAAAAAATGTTATCCTATTGATGATTTTTTAAAAGTAATACACGTACTAAATAAAAACCAAATATTATCTGCATCCATTCAACGTGTACATAAATATATGCTTAAAAAAATTTTCAATAGCAGAATCTGAATAGTAAATTAATTTTAGTAATTTTTTATACTTAATTTACTTACCCTAATACTTTAATAAGGACTTTGAACAGGAAGTAGTAGATCACCTTGTTTACACTCTTTGGAAATTAAAGTTGAACTTTAGAGTTTCATACTGGAATGCTGTTTGGGGCTTTATGTACCAAATAGCACGGATTAACAAGTCAGGGAATCAGTGTGCTCAAGTAGCATTGTGTGGAATGTATTTTCTAGATCAATCACAATATTACTACTACTACTACTACTACCTTACTGTGTGCCTATCCAATATTGCCACATGTGACAAAAAGCAATTCATGTAAAATTTATAAACAGGCACAAGTATCCTTTGGGAGAGGTAGATCTGGACTTTACCTTGATTATGAGTCTGCGAACCTGTTGCCAAAATCAAACTTAATGTAATTGTCCTCATTCTTCTGGATGAATATTGTAGTATTCGTTAACCAAGAATTAGTTTAATAACTTTTAAAGAATAATTCAATAAGTAGTGGTCACAGATTGTAATGAGCACATCCTTGTGATAGAAGCTAATCAGGTCCCTTTGCCTTCAGTTGCATTATTCTAATCTTATGGTTAAATCAGATATTTGTTAAAATAGGATAAGATAGTTTCAACTTAATTGGCTCTTCTATAGCTAAGTATAAACTTCATTCAATTTAACAATTGGAGCATTTATATTCTCCTCTGGATTCTGTGAGGAGGGAAAGGTCACTCACTCCTTGCAACTATCATGTGGCAAGTTTGCTTTAACCTGGCAGTAAATTTCCTGACTTCAAATATGTATAACTTTTTACCTGCTCTTATGACTTTCATGCTCTTCATGAATTTCCCTTATTTTAAAAACCAATTTAGAGGATTTTAATTTATTAATATTCTTCTTAAGTGAGTAGGCGAGTTCTCTCATCAAATTCATTGATGGTTACATAACCAACAACGTTTATTATTTTTTGTATTTGCCTATTGACAAATATGAATAATAATAATAAAGGGAGTGCTCTAATTCACAATCAATTTTAAGTAATTGAGAGAACATCCAAAACCTGTTGAAAGAATATTATGTAACTATGGTGTAGAGTATTTGAATGATTGTTAACACGATTAGTGAGAAAGGAATAAGTACAAATATGTCTTTCTGACATCCCTTTAGCTACAAAAAAAGTCAAAAAGATTAGAATTTTTATTGCATCCAACGCTAGTAAATTGGTAAACTGTTTTTATACATGTATTTACCTCAAAATGTTTTCCCTTGTCATAGTAAGTCTTGGCCTCCAGAATTGCGATTTAGCATTGAAAGTTGCTGCTGCAATGTATTAACAACTGTATGAAAAATTCTTCTTTTATACAATTCATGGTAAGCAATAAGTAACAATTACTGATTTTATAACAATGATAGCTTCAATCGTTCTAGTTTCATATACTCTTATTGTCAATTAAAATGACATTATTTCTAATTATCACAGCTTATACCCTATGAACTTATTTGTTAGTAACATTAATATTGCAGCCATTGTTTTTAAAATGATTGAGTCGTAAGGGTGAACAATATGATGTCAAAATCATTTTTATTTAAGAATACCTTGACTTCTTGGTTATGTAGGACCGAGACACTTGTGTAACATAATGAATTTTAAAATGGACAGGCAGAATGAAAAATTATAACTGATTAGGAAAGTGAACGGGAATAGATGCTTAATCAGAACAAGAAAACTAACTGGATGGGAGAAACCGTGAGAGAAAAAAGAATGATTAAAGCAAGGTTAGAAGGATCAGTAAACAATGCAAAAGAGAAGCCAGAAACAAAGAACATAGTCAGATGTGATGTCAAGAGTCTAACTCAAAATCAAATAATCATGGTGTAGTAACACAATTTTTATGAACTGAGTAATTTACTTAGTTTCGACAAAAGAGTAGTTTGAAATATCAGCTAAGTTCTAATTTGACACATTTTGTTTCATGTTCTGTCTGAAGTTAAACCATTTGTTCAAGTCTCCAGAAACATAGATAGTAATGATTTTGAATTTGTGATTGTTAAAAAATACGAGATGATGTTATAGTATGCATTTAATACACAAGTTATGAATTAGAAGTGTTTTGAGAAGCAATCTGAGTGTAACAAGTTATGGTATACTTATTTCAAAAGTTGAGAGAACATTTTATTATAAAATTTAAGATTTGGTTCAGTTTTTCTATGCAAAAGTTTATAATCTTTAAATTGATGTCATTATTAACTTTATGAGCAAAAGAAAAAAATTATAATGTAATTTATGGCCTTTAAAAAATATGGGCATATTAGGAGAATTGCATATTATGTGATAGGGTACAATCTGCTAACTGTAAAGGATATCAAAAGTAAAAAAAAATTCAAATAAATACACTGGAAATTTGGAATAAAACATGAACTAATTAAGAACTCTGTAGCGGAATGATAGCATCATGTGGAAGCTATGGGTTTGAAACCTAGTTAGGCATGATATTTTTACACATGCTGAAAAAAATTAATTTCATCATCTGGCAGTTGTTATAGGGTGCCAAGCAAAATAAAAATTGAATATAGAAGAGTTAATTGGTGTTGGGATTTCTCTTCAAGTCAATTAAAGACATTCAACACATCTATTCGTTGTTCTGACCAAACAGATTGTGGATATTTAATCATAGAAAAATATATAATTTTAAAAAAATAAAAAAATTAAGGAAAATAGTAAGAATATTAAAAGTACATTTTTTCAGAATTGTTGATCATACATACTAACATATAAACTAGTATTACTTTTTGTTTAATGGTTGTACAATCAGATACTTGACTTGTTTTTATCGGGTCTGGACCTGGATCTTCTAAAATTAAAAATGACTGAAAAAGTAATAAACATTCATTATGCTGATGTTTGGCATCTGAATTTTGAAGTTGATACTAAATGACCAAACACATAGTTAAAAATACAACAAAATACTGATTAAATGCTCATTGTCATTTTTCAGTCACTTAGATAGTTAAACAATACACCTTATCTGTGTAGCATTCTTTTAATTTTTTTGTCAAAAGTAGTATGGCTTTTAAATACTATGGTGTTTAAGTGTGGTTTTTATTAGCTATGAATAAAATTTGCATGTTGTGGTTGATATCTTAGTATGTGTGTCTGGTTCCATGAGGCGACTAAAAAAAGTTGTTCCTGTTTGTAATCATGGGAATGGTACATCCTCATGTACATAAAAGTTAGTACATCAAAAAATTAACAAATCATATGTTGCAACTTAGGAGTTTCCAAATATAAATAATTAGCAGATGGTGGATGGAATACATAGGGCTGTAAGGTGAAGAAAAATTGTTAAAGGAAAAGAAATTAATTATTTCAGAGTTGATCTGAATTTTACAAAATTCTAAACTTATAAATAAAATGGTAGTAATTGATGACGAACTGAATTATTCTGCAAGGTGGAAGATGGCAACCTCCCAACAGAAAGCGTTGAGTTTTGCAAAGTGTGAATCTGTAATTACTGTTCAACATGTGTTCTGTTGTGATTCCCTGAGTGACAATAACATTCGTAAGTGGTATAAACAGTTTGAAACCACTGAAAGTATTTGTAAAGGGAAGAATACAGAATGACAGTGTATCCATAGACAATGTTGAATGTGTAAAAGATTTTTTTGTGCCTAGTCCTAGGAAATCCATTAGGAATACTAGCTATGAATTAGCAATTCCAGTAATGTCTGTGTGAAGGGTTGTAAGGAAATGTTTACAACTGTGACAAGCTCTAAAGCCTAGAGATTACGGTTTGTGTGCTAGCTTCCCAAATGAAATGATACACCATGACGATGAAGACTTTCTTTATCGTGTCGTACTCAGTGATGAATCAATATTTCATGTTGCAAAAGTAAACACTCATAATGTGCATATCTGAGGATCAGAAATTCCTCACAAAATATTGCAGTGTAAATAAGACTCCCCAAAACAGAGTTTTTTGTACCGTATCCTGACAGCAAGTTTATAGGGCTGTCCTTTTTTTTGTGGAAGCAAGTGACTCTGGAATGAACTATTTTGTTTGATTTGCTACAACTATGGCTCTTTCCTCAATTGCAATATGAACCATAGAACTTTATTTGACAACAAGATGGTGAGCCTCTTCAATGGCATAATGCTGTATGCGACTGGTTGAATGAAATTCTCCTCGACCACTGGATGGATTGGTCATTGAGGACCAGATGAATGACACAGCTTGTTTGCTCTGGCCTCCACATTCGCCCGATCTGATCC
Source organism: Lycorma delicatula (assembly GCF_047948215.1). Classification (NCBI taxonomy): domain Eukaryota; kingdom Metazoa; phylum Arthropoda; class Insecta; order Hemiptera; family Fulgoridae; genus Lycorma; species Lycorma delicatula. The sequence continues at coordinate 1,571,186 of NC_134465.1, forward strand.
CCTTTGAATTTTTTCTTTTGGGGGTTATAAAGGATCAAGTGTATGTGCCACTGTTATCAGCTGACCTACTCGACTTGAGGCACAAGAATGAAGCAGTTTGTCACATCAATTACTCCAAACTTGCTGTTTAAAGTATGGGACAAACTTTCCTATCAGCTGGATGTGTGCCATGTCTAGAATGGTCCTCACACTGAACGCTTATAGGAAAAAAGTGTTTGAGTAGTTCTTCCATTTCATGTATAATCTATCAACATAAGTAAAACTTAATAAATATTACACAACTTAAAACCCCAATATTCATTTTGAAACACACAGTTTATTATCAAGCTCAAGCAAGAAATTAAATAAATAAATTTACAATATGTTAAAAATACAATAAATTACACATGTAAAAAAAAAAAAAAAAAAAAAACCACTAAAAAATAATGTCTTAAAATTGCAAAAAATCAAATGGTGCATATTTTCTAGCAAAAACCCCCCAAAAATTCAAAAGTTTAAAGTAAAAGAAACTGAACAATCTAGTCATTTTTAGTGTATTTCCAAAAAAAATTGTAAATTACTACTGAGCCCAGTCACGTTTATGTACATTATGTATGTATAAGATTTTTTGATTCATATTAAGCTGATTATTTTAAAATAAATTGTGTAATAAACATAATTTTCAAAATAAAAATAATACAGATAAAAAACTCACAATAATTAGCTTAATATTTAAAATAAAAAAAAAAGTAATAAAAAAATATTTTAGAAAAAGCTTTGGTAAAATGTACTTTCAATAAAACTGTATGTGCTGCAATCTAGCATATTTTATTTATTTACTTAAATGGAATTGTAGTTTTCATGAAAGCATTAGTTAAAGTGCATTTTTAATTCAGCGGTGAGAGGTAATGAAGAAGGCCCTTTTCTCAACCTTAAATTGAGTGTAACTCAAGAATGACTCAATCCATTTTTATCAAATTTTCACAAGCACAACTTCAGATACACTATTGTTAGATCATATCTAAATTTAAATTAAATTTATGTAGTAATTTTAGAAATTATGTACATAGGCCTATAAATAAATATACAAGGAAACCACAATTTAAGTGAATAATATTTTTGTACTTAAACCTCAAAAAGTACAGAAAATCCCATTTTCATCCCCTACTCCCAGCATGTAACTGAAAGTAATACTGTACTTTTCTTTGAAAAGTTGGTAAATTCTCATTTTGGGTCTGTAATACAGGTGTAATTTTAATTCTTAAGTGATGAAGAACAATACAAAAAAAAATCTTTTTTAATAAAATTTAAGAGTTAAAACCAAAATATATATACAGAAAAACTTTTCTAAAAATATTCATATATAGGTTAAGCTTAAGTAAAGTTTTCTCTAAATCTAACTCCCTTTCAATAAAGATTAATATAGGGAAAAAAATTTCAAAAACCTTTCTGCATTTTAGGTCCGGGGGTTTATAAATGACAGAAATTATAGAGATTTCTTGACTGCGTTATATATGTAGTATAAACTTTCAAAAATTTCTTGAAAAATATTTAAACCCAAGGGAGATAGAGCAAAAGAACATAATTTCAGTTTAAAGAGGTGGGGGTTAATTAAAAAAAAAATTATATATGCATTCTAAGTGACAAATTTGCTTTAATAAAGTTTTCTCTACAGTGCCTCTGAAGAAAATCAAAATTAGTTATTAAAACAAGAACTCCCACCCCCTTAGCAGATAAAAAAAAAAAATTAATATGATCATGCCCCCCATATATGGAAATATTTGTCAAGTTTGAAAAAAAAAAAAAATCAGTTTAGTCTATCCTGAGATATAAGGCCAAAAGCAATGTAACACACATACAAATGCACATATGATTTTTTTTTTGTTTAAATGATCTAGTTGAATCCTAAAAACTATAGATTTGCAAAAATCCTGATATCCATATTTTGACATGATCATCACACTTTCCCCTTAATACAGCTATTATAGCTATATTCGCTAGGAAAGTAATAATGTATTCAGAGAATAAATGACTATATTTCCTGAAGCATAAATAATACAAAAAGTGGTAATAAGGAAAGACTACAATGCCATTGAATTTGGAACAGGAAAACTATCTAATCTGTGAATGACAACGATGAACAAAATTACCTATGAGCATTTTAAAATAGCACACTTCATATAAACTTAACAGTTCATATAAAAATGATTTATCATCAGTTATAAAATAAAATGCTTTACCATCAATTAATTAACTTCTGCAACAATGAAATGTGTCATCTGATTTTTTATATAAATTATACCTGTTACATTAGACTTTGCAAAATCAATTGTTACACAAAACAACTAAAATTTTATTTACATCCTCCTTTTACGTTAGGTGGAAGAAACATATCTGCAGGATTTTTATGGCTGGATGTTGTTTCTGATAACATACTAGAGGGAACGAAATTAGTATTTAAAAAAAAGAGGAATCCATGACTGGAATTCACACCTGAAACCTTCCAAAGAAACACAGAGTTCAGTACTTAAAAAATTCCAAATATTGCTCTCTGGATAATTAGAGATCAAGTAACTGACGAAATTAATATCAAATATTGTATGATTTAAATCTTTATTGGCAATTCAAATATTACTATAACTGCAATAATAATTATTATATGATAGTAATAATACTATAATTATGTATTAAATTTAATACTACATTAATATAATTAAACATTAAATATATCACAAATGCATATCTTTAATTTTTCAACATTTCTTTTCTTTGTAAAATATTGTTACGTAATATATATAATTTTTATTTTATACAAACCACTATGATATAATTTATTAATATATTTTTTTACTTTATTTTTACGCTTACAGTCACAAAATACATACACAATCTTAATAACTACTTAAAGATACAATCTGAATTGATATACAAATAAACAAATGAAAAACAAACATAAGATTAAATCTTACTATAAAAAAATGTTTAAATTAAATCAAAATTATCATTATGATAAACAATTTATACAAATATTACATTATAATATGTATCATAAAAACTATAATATGCATAAGTCAGAATATAATGATTATCTTTTACTAATTTATGTAATATAAAAATACATTCTAATATGCTATTACTTTTCTTGTTTTTTCTTTAAATAAACAAAAATTATCTAGCACTAGCAAAATTTTAATTAATATTGTAGTAGAACCCTATTAATTTCACCTTTAGCTAACTGGACCAATTTTTGGAAAATAAACAATTACTTAATTAGATAAAATATGATTGACATAATTAATGGTAAATCAAGACTGTAATATTATATGTAAGAAAAAAAGGAAATTTTAAATCAATATATTAGGATTTTTTTAATGAAATTTTTTTGTTTATTGTAGAATAATAATACAAAAAAAGTAATTGAAATAATAAAATAAGGTAAAATTAAAATAACTGTGATTATTTTACATGCAAATGGTACAGTAGAACATTAATCAGAAAAACTAAATGATTGGGGTATGGCCTATGTATTATACTTCCAATCATACATATCAGGAATAGACATTGAATTGATTTAATTCTACAAACACATATAGGTTCCTCAATTCCCAATACAATAGGTCCTTTATTTATTATGACATGGAAGAAAGTATCCTGGTTTTATAAGAACATTTCAGGAAAAACTCTCAGAAACAGTTTATGAAAAAAAAACCCGTGGTCTTTCCAATAAATCTTAAATAGAGTTCATTTGTACATATTTTATGGATAAAGATTACTCACCAGTGAATCTATTTTAAAATGAACCGACTATTACGTTATTTAATACACATTTCAATATGTTTTAGAAGAGAGTAGTATACATCATTAAAGTAACAAAAATTATGATTGTTCAGGTTTTAGAAATGTTTACCTCATTGACAGATGTATTGCAAACTGGCAGTAGATATTGAATTCCAATATTGTTTTGATGAAATATGGTATCCATATTTCTGAAAAATAATAATCCATACAGCCTCTTTCTTCACCACTCCTACCTAAAAATTACCCAATTGGAACAAAATAATGATAAGATGCCATACAGTATAAAGCTGCAATGCAGGTGGTTGGGACTTTCCTGAACTTAGAGATAGACTGTCCAGAACATCTTCGACCAGTGCAGATCCCTTTTCACATGTTACAGAATACATGCAGAAATGGTGGCGGCAATCAGGGCGGAAGTAATGCAGAAACTCAGGTTGATTTCCAGTCTATCTTTCAGTATTGTGAAGGTAGTAATCATAACCGTCAACCCAATTGCTGACTAGGTGCAGAGTGTGAGCTTAAATATGGAGTCAATGAAAAGACCTGTAACCCCAAAGTTGCGGGGGAACAGAGGCACACATATCATAAAGGTAATAAACCAGCTGGGACCTTTTCAACAGGACTTAAACCGTGTAAAATAAAATAATATAATAAAATAATGAATTAAGCATTGCTAAAATTATCCCCTGGCTACATCTACTTTAATGTTGATTTCTGATTTTGATACCTTATTTTGGCAGGCAAGCCTCCAACAAACAGTACATTACATTCATAGTAAAATTATTAGTTTTAGATATTAAGTACGAATAGTTTATACTAGATTGATATCTTGTAAAAGGATAACCTTATACGGTATATAAACAGGAACACAATTCTGAAAGTTGTGTGTTCATGATTAACCTTTTTCAATGTAATATTTTACCATTACTCTACTCATTCAATGTTTTAGAATGTAGGACGATCATAAACATGAAACTGTGCAGCATCTGGATCGTGGAGAAAATTTACAAAAAAAAAAGTTTGTGGCTGTTATGGTGTCATAACCATAGTGACTCTAATTTGGTATAATAACATTTGCTTATTCAATGAACAATGTTTCATTTCCTAGACATACAATGATGTAGTAATTTGAAAAGTACAGAAATTACTAACAAAAAAAGGGAAAGAAGGTAACTTAGATGTTACTTTTATCAGATACAGTCGTATATGGTTATACATTTGGTAGGGCAGGCAAGAGCTACAAGATATTTTCTCAATTACATAATTTCAAAACTATGTTAAATTCCATTATTCAAAGAATAACTGTAGTATAATTTGTTGTAGGCAATAGTAAAAAAAAAAAATACATGGAAGAAGAACAAAATATGTAACATTGGCTTTTACGCTTATTGCAATATTAGTAATACAATACTGAAATCATATTTGTATGGTACTGAATATCAAATATTTGTTATTTGAAATAGCAGTACTAATACAAATTAAATTTAAAGATACTGCTTATTTTTATACTGAATAATACATTTTTTTTTTTTAATGATTGTTTAGGTTTTAATTCTAATAAGAAACTATGATTGTAGAGTTAAGTGGATAAAATTAATTTATTTAATTATTTTTATTTATCAGATATAAATTAAACTACAAGAATTTCTATATATTATATTTGACTAGAAATAATAAATTTAATTTGTAACATTTATTTTAATAATCACTTTAAAATTACAATTATACTGAATAAAGCAACTGTAAAAAAAAAAAGCTTGTAAACAATTAATAAGAGATGTCATTTTCAATCCTACCTTTCACGACTACTAACATTTGTTAATATACAAAACTTTGAAAATAAATAAAACATATCCTAATATATCTTATTTCCGATTAATCCAGTAAAGCTGTCAAGCCACCAAGATCAAATTAATAAGATTATACTGTGTTTTATAAGTTTATTAATACTGGTATATTTAATAAAAAAAATTGTACTACACATTAATTATATATATATATATATTAAAATTATATACATATTTGAAGAACAAATAATTAAATATAAAAAAATTATATTCTAACACATTTTAATGTTACAAAACGTAAATTAATAATCTTTTAAGAAGTAGCTCCATCTAACATTAACTCAACATTTAAAATCATAATGCAAATTACATAAGTATCTCAAAATTGATAGAAGAAAAAAATTATTTAATGGGCACAGTTGTGATGCAGATATTTAAATGTTTGCTACTTTTGAAGAGTTCATTACTTTGAATACAGGTTTTTTTTCTATTTATATTTTTATGAAATTTTTGTTTTTATAACTAAAACATTAAAATATAGACTAAATTTAAAAAAAAATTTTTTCTAGGGATTTATTCCTTTCTTCTATCGCTCTTAACTCTCTCTTAGTGATAAAAACATTTCTATCATTAATCATAAAACAAAATCTTTTTGTTGTCATATTGAGTAGTGTAATTTAATTTTGAGGACTTGCAGGAGATAATTCATTAAAGGTGATTTCATTGTTCAATAAGCAGAATATGGATTTCATTTATTCACTTCTTTAATTTTAGACAGAAAATTTACCGAGACCGATTATTGGCCCATAAGATTTTATAGGCTCAATTTCATTATCAAATCTACAGTACTTACATTAAATATTAATGACGAATTAGCAGACATAACTTTTTTCATAATAAAATCACAGTTAGTCATATTTTAATAATTTATTCTTTGAATATCAACTTCATTAATGAAACCTTTCTTAAAAAGGAAAATTGAAACAGCATGAGTTTAAGCTCCTTTTTTTCAGTCAGACTTAATTGATATCTATGAAAAACAAGGATAAACTTTTTAAATATTTTGCTGTAAAATACTGATGTTTTGTAGATATAAAATAAAAAACCCAGGGAGGGGTCCACCAATTAAGATTTGTTCAGCATGCCAACTGATGATAAAAACTGATCAAATTACAATACATCTAATTGATTGCCGATTGAGAAATCCCAGAAATTAAAATATTAAGATTTTTTGTACAATTGTAATAATATCATGAAATTCAGACAAAAACTTGAACATTTATCAAGAAATTATTATCTTTTTGGAACTACTGGATCATGCAAATAATTATAAAATGTTTATTAAGTAAACATAATTTGTGATGTAACACAGATATATGGACACAATATTGTAAAAAAAGTCTTGATAGTTCAGCATAAAATAATACTGATTTATATTAAAAAAAAACAATCCAAAAAGCTTACATCGCTCCATACTAACCTGACCTTCCACTGAAAACTTTTGATTTCTCAGGTTGAAATTTAATTTACTAGAAGATTCATGATGTAAGATGCACACCAAAAAACTTCATATAATTCACAGAACCACATTTCAAGAAGGCTCCTGGAAGTGGTGAAAGAATGACATGTACTCTGTGAACACTAAGTCTCAATAAATTAAGAGATTAGCCGAAAAGCATAAAACTGTTTAGGCATTTCTGAACAGACTTTGTACACAACTCCTAACACAATATTTAACAGCATGTTTGATTGATAAATACTGCTTTTTACACGGATGAAATCAATAAAAAATAAATTTTCAATCCAGTTTTTACTCGTAGAAAATTCCTTCCGATCACCTTTTTTCTGGTGGTAAGCTATACCATCAAAGTTAACAATTATCAAATTTTATATTCAAAAATAAATTAGGATTCTGATCTATTGTATATAACTTTTTCTTTTTTTTAATTTTTATTTTTCATTACTATACATTAAGATCTATATACATGGTAACAAAAACTCATTAATTAAGGATCATAATTAAATTATATATATATTGCTCATAATTATAATTCGATTAAAAATTTAAAGCTCAAATATAATTAATTACACATTATATTAAATATATACACATACATTGATATAATAAAAGTAATTGTTTCAATTATAACTGATATATAATAAATGAAATTATAATAATTAAAAATATATAATTTTATTATAATAGTAATAATTATTATAATAGCAAGAATGATAAAACAAATTTTTATATAGATATATAAATGTATTGTCACTAAAAAATATTCTGGTACGACTGGAAATAATATTTAGAGTAATCAAAATATTTTTATTGAAAAAATAAATTTGTCCGATGATAATATTAATATAATTTGAATTAAAATAATTTCTTCTATAATGAAATATTATTGATGAAAAAAATATATATATACGATACAATGACATGCTAATATTAAATTAACATTTATTTTTTATAATTGTAATAAATGTTTATATATGTTATAGCTATATTGTTGTTAAGTTATTATTAAAAAATAGTTACTAATTAAATATAAGCATTATTACTAAATATACAAACACATATCTTATTTTAATAATGAAAAAATATATTCAATGTTTACTGTGACGAAGACTGGTGATTGTTACCTAAAAAAAAAGTATACAAAAATTAATTAAAACAATATTAAAAATTAGAGTTCAATTGCAGTAAGTTAATTGTTTAGGATATACAAAAAAAAAAATTGTAAGAAAAAATTGGACAACATTGTTGTCACAGAAGTAGAAGGAAGGAAATTAAGAAGTAAGTTTATGTAAGAATAAGTACAAAAAGTAATAAACTGGACTAAAGAATGGATGTAATAACATTTTTGCAAAAAATGTATTATATATTATGTATTTGTAAAGTAATTCCCTTTCTTGTTGCTGGAAAGGGGCAAAGCTTCCTGTGTGGCAAACACTGATGAAAGTTGTTAGATACTGGCTAGATTACTAGATTTGATCCAAACATATAAATATATATAAAACTGCCATGCATACAAGAATTCAATGTTGGATCTATACCAAACAGACAATGAGGCCGACATATAGTTTGGAATGGTCAACATATGTTATTGGAAATCTCCCACATCAACATGCCAGATTGCTCATGAAAGTGGCACGGTCTAACCCATCACCTCAATCCTAACAGGTTATGCCCAGGAACTATGTGCAGAAGAATTGCTGGATGCAGTACACATATTTCATTGGTACATTATCTAGCCCCAAATGTTTGATAACACCATTTAGAACAAGGAAAGCAGTGTTTAAATTGGGCAAGTTTACATAATTATTATTGTTACATTAAAACAATATCTTGTATGTGCTGTAGAAGTGGGTTTATTCCTTAATCAGAGTAGCAACTAAACATGCTGCAAAACAGCATTTGATCTACTATGTTAACTTGGGACAACATTAATGATCATATCTTCATGGGAATTGGTGCTGTGCTACATGTTTTGGATAGAGGCTCTGAACTCAATCAAATCATATAAACTCTTCTTGTCAAGATGAGGAAAGGAATTGGTTTATTACACTACACCAAACCTTACATTTTGCAACTGAAGGAGCACATTTAATAAGTACTGACCAAAATAAAACTGCAATTAATGCTGTTATCAGTTGCAGACGTACAAAAATTACTACTGCTTGTGACGAATTAATGCAGAAGGAAAATTCATACATTGTAAGGTTATAAAACAAAACTGGTTTACCAAACTGAACTCCAGGTAGAAAATTTAAACAATTTACCAAACTACAACAATCCCATACAATGGATGTAATCCCCCCTGAGGGAATAAAATGTAAGAAAAAAAAGAAGAAAATTCTACTAAATTAAAAATTTCAAGTGTGATCTGGTTATCAAAAACCTGTACACTTTATAGACAAAACAAGAGGAAGTGCAAGATGATGAAATTATAAATGAATTAAGTTAAAAAAAAAATTCAATAATGGATAATCAAATAATCACGATGAATTGGATATTCATGTTCTGAACAACCCCTCTTTTTCAAAGAACTAAACCAAAAATTAGGCAATGAAATTCACATGTATGGACGATTCAGATTCACTATTACATAGAAAATTTTCTTAGATTTCAAGGTTTCTCCTACATCAAACTGTTTTTGCACATCATGTGTACAAAAATATTTAAGTAAGATGGGGATTCTTGATTATTATCAGACGGCAAGAAAAAGAAATAGGAGGCACCTTGATGTTACTCAGTTGATAAAAGTGAGAGGATGAACAATTATTTTAATCATAACACTTAAGATAAAAAATAAATCAAATAAATAAATGCCAACCAATGAATGGTATCCTTTAGTTTTGATGGTGTCCATCCAAACTGAAAAATGTTATGCAAATTCTGGGCACAAAGAAGGGATGGCAAATGTTTTTTGATATCAAAAACAGTTGATTATATAGACAGTGGAATAACAATATATTCTCAGGCTAATTGTTAAAAACACTAAAATGATTTCATTAACGAATAAATTCTTTTTTAAGTACAACTTGAGTTATAATTAATGAAACCAAGAGTTTGTACTTTCCATATAACCACCATAGATTTAGGAATTAACAAGGGCTAAACTGGTAGCCATATATAAAGATGTAAGTTTAATTAACTTGGTAATATAAGGTAACAAACTTTATGGTAAATATTAAGCAACTAAATATATTTATTTGCTTATAAATAATTATAATTATATATTAAGTAAAAAAAAAAAATATATATATATAAAATAAATATTAATTAAAATTAATAATTACGGAAAAAAATGAGAATTTAGTAAGAGAATAATTAACATAAGCAATGATAATTATTAACTATAATATTATGATTCTCATGCAAACAAGCAAAGTATACCACAACCGATTAAAATTACTATATTTATAATAAAATCCAAAACATCAAATTCTATAAAATCATATCAACATGCATAATCCATTTCACATAGTAGTGCAATACTAACTAAATAAACCACCAAGAGTTATTATAATGTCAGTGAAACTGATTATAAATTTTCCTACATTATTGTAATGTAATAAATAAATACAAGAAAAAAGATATAAAGAGATTTCAAAACAAAAAGGAGTGTGATTTCTGAAAATTTAAAAAAATGAAAATAAATTAAATCAAACAATCTAACACGTTAAAATATATGCAGCAAAGGAAAATGAAATGCTAATCCAGTTTTTAATGATTATTTTGTACAGAAACAATGTGTAGTTATAATAGCTATGAATGGAACTATTCACAACATATGAGAACCATACAAAATTACTCCCTACATACAACAGGAATATAATCAATGGATTGTTACACAGCTGTAAGCGGCACACCATTAAATTATTAACATACGCAAAATTAAAAAAAAAATTAATATAATACACAAAAAACAGGTAAAATTAGCGTCATTGGAATGGGTATATTCTTTAATTTCGAAATAAAATTGCAAATCCAAATAAAAAAAAATTAGCTGAAGTTTTTTTAAAGTAATTCAAATTTTTTCAACACATTAACTGCTGTGGGGGTCACCTGTGACCAGATTTATGTTTATTGCATTAGGCCATGGGGGGGTCAACCGTAACTGGAAAAAGATCTATCTTTAAGTTGCTGTACTTCACTGCCGGGCACATAAACTTTGTATTTTACTATTTGCGGTGGCCGGCATAACCTATTTGTATAATACTACAACTTGGCTTTCAAAAATGTTTTCTGTGTGACTATTGAGAGGTCCATAATTAGGGAGGTAAAAATGACATAGAATGATACTTAATAGAATATAGAAATACCTTTTATTTTTTAACTCTTTGTACATGTATTTAAAAAAAAAATGAAATATGTAAAATACAAATGATTTTTAAGCAATATATAAAATAATGTTTTTTTTTTTTTTTTAAATATAACAAAAACGTAAGAGTCAAGTTAGAAAAAATTAAATGTACAAGATCAGTAGAACCAGCAAACAATAATGAGGCTATGAGGGACATTCAGCTCAAAATGTTTTGTTTTTAGCATATTTCCTGTTGTGTCCTATCTCAATATATCATTTTTGCCATCACTTTCTTTTCTTCCTAACTGTAGCTTTGCGTTTTAGTTCATGTTTCAAATGTCTAGGTCTAAAAGTCAAAACATTTTCCTGATGATTAGGACCATAATTTTTTTTCTAGTGATTAGATTGTGAAGAATCATTGCATTTACAATGGCGTGTTTAATAGCAGTTCAATGCCTAATTTTCTAAACAACTTGAGGGTTTTTCTCAGTTATGATGAAAAGGCGCTCATTTTATCTGATAAATCTATTGGACATTTTGTTTGGTTGTAATCGTGTACAATTTTCGGTTTGTATTTTTCTTGTCCTCTTTTGTTAGTAGTCTTCACAAATTTTTTAGAATGTTTTGTTGATAATAACAAAACATTAAAACGTCTCATTTATCCTTCCACTTCAAACTGTTATACCGCTTTTTTTTTAGCCCTGTATTCTCCAGTTTTCAATTTTGTCTGCATTACTTCTTTCAGTGAATTTTTCCTTTTTTTTCTAGGTGTGTCAACTAAATGTGATTCATTTTTCACTAATTTTCTAAGAAGTCAACAATCATGTACCAGCTGTGTGTATACATTGTCAAAAGTTTTTACCTGCATGCATTTGAAGTTTATGCGTATAATGTGGAACACTGCATAATTTGAAGACCTTTATGCCATACTTGTACCTTTTTTGTTTGTTATACTGCTTAAATATTATTTTGCCGCAAAATGGCACCATGTTCTCATCAATACAATTTCAAGCACTGTAAGAAATTCATTGTTTAAAAATTCCAGATGATTTCTCTCTGTGACACACTGTTCTAGTACAAAAGAGCTTACTAATTACAGCTGTTTTTAATAATAAAGTTGAAAATTTTTTATTTTCCATACATTTTATTACATCCATTTATTCAGAATTAAACAATCTACAAGTTTTGATAGTAAAACTTACATATTTATCAGCCATTTAACAAAGTTATTGTAATTCAAACCTAAAAAACTTGTTTTTTATTACCAAATTTTTCTGCTTTACATTGGATATCTTGAAAACTACACAATTCTGAAACTTATTTAATTTGATTTTTCAGGTCAAAAGGCATAAGAAACCATCAAGTTTACCCCTTATATGACTTGAAAATTTCAGTATGACCTCATTTCATCACGGAGGAACTGAAATCCGAACAAAATTTTTTGCTAGCTATAATTCTATAACAAGCGTTTATTGACTAAATTTGTTAACAACTTTTTCCTTATTTGAAGCTTTGAAATCAGTTCCAAAATTACTTTTCGTTCCTCCTGAATCACTCTATAATGGAACTGTGTAAAATTGGTTAGCTAAAGAAAAATTATTTATGAAAGGGAACATCACTTCTGATTGGAGATTGGTCCTTTGTATGGGATAGCTGAGCAATTTACTTTTTGATTCAGTATGATAAATGAGAGAGCCAAGTTATAGAATAATGTTTTCAGCAATATATTACTAATGGTTAAAAAACAAAACATCTGACAAAAGAAACGGTCAGAAACTACACATAAGAATGATATTAATTAGTGAATTCTTTTTTTATCAATAGGTAATTAAAGTGGGAATCAATATGTTTGATCATATATCTTGAAAGACAGGAAAAAAAGCTTTACGTTCATAACAAATAAAAAATATTTTTAAACAAATTGTAGTTTTTGTTTAAAATATCTTTTTATAAAAATTATTCTTCCGTCTACAAATTATTAGGAAAAAACATAAAATGATATTACCAAATTATTTATTTTATATAATTAAAAGACAAAAAAAAATTATCTGAATTGAAATTTACTCCATTTTTCAAAATTGATTTCAAAGGCTAAAAAATGTAAATGGTATTTATGATTTAAATATATTTAGAACCAAAAAAATAATTATTCTTAGTAGCATAACTTTACTAATTATTACAAGTAGCTTTAAAAGAAAAAATAACACCTCATGTTTGTTATAAGACACTAGTAATAAAAGATGCACATTTTTAAAGGATGAAACAACCACATTTAATTTTTTTAAATTTTATCTTAGTACATAAATTACAACTCCTACCTACACATGAACTACAATTCTGATGTCACATGCGAGGTGTAGATGCAAACAAAAATATGAAAAACAATGAATTTCATGTTATAAACATAAAAAAACAAAATAGAATTTATTTACTGTAACGATAGCTTTAAAAGCAATTTAAAATACTACTTCTTATTGTTGCGAAAGATTTTTTTTTACAAAGATTTGTTGGGGAGTTTAAATGACAACTAAATATTTTGCAGTATTAGTAAGGAATGTATAACTGCAACTAGAATTCAGTTATTACAAATAGAATCAATCTCCTATATAATATACAACTATGAAACAATATTTTTAAATAAAATTTAAGATCATTTACAGAATTAAGTTTTAATTTTAAATTAAATCTTACATTTTGTTTTTTTTGTACACTATAAATAAATTTAAAAAAAAATTCTCTAAAAAATAAAAACTAATATATATTAGTTTAACATATTCCTCCAGAAATATTAGATTTAAATATCTTTTATTACCTGTCAAAGACCAATCAATAAACTGATTGTATGGTTGTGAAGTCTTTGTAGTAACTAAAGAGGAAAATTCTTCATTTTTATAATTACGTTGTGGTAACACTGATTGAGAATGACGATTAAGCTGATTATGATGATGATGATGATGATAATGGGATGAATGATAAGATGAATGATGTTGTATTACTCCTGAACATAAATCCAATAAATTGCTCACAAAATAAAAAAATAAAAAATAAAATAAACAAAAATAAAAGTTACGAGAAAAATTAAAAGAAAAGAAGATAGCTTTTCCCCATTTCTTGCCATATTTTAAGTTAAATACTACTAAATTATTAAAAAAATAAAAAAAATAGATTAAAATCAATTTATCAATCAATATACTGATTAGCAATATTATTTCACGTACTAGTTAAATGTCTAATTTAAGATCCTCTATGTACATTAGTCCATAGACAAAGAAAATCCTGCAATTTTTCAAAATAGGATAATAGTTTTTAACAGAAAAAACATTTAAGTTTTTAATTTAAAAATATTTTAGTATTTTTCCAATTAATAAAAAAAAAATCCTAATGCATACTTGTCTCCTAAGGCAAAAATTCAAAAGATTCAACTTTTATTTTGAGTATAACAACTTAATTCATATTTTTAAATGCTACAATGAGACATTATGAAAAAGAGCTGGAGAATTAATGTATTAAGAAATATGGTCCATTATCTCCTAACATGTACATTACATGCAGAATGCAGTTATTGGAGTGAAAAAGTTTGAAACTGGAAAAGTAAAGCAAGTAGAAAAGTGGTATGTGTTAATTAGGAGTGTAGTGATGTGGAGGAAAAATAATTTATTGCAGCATATATTATATACACCTTGATCTCCTGAGCAAATGTGGATGGGTTGGATAACTATGGAGGTAGGAGGTATGAGATAGTCTTTAGTTAGGATTGTCCAGAACTCATTTTCCTCAAGTAGTCATTCAAAAAGCCTTATGCAGGACTAGCATGTTATTAGGTAAAATAATAGCTTCTAACAGTTTATGGTTATTTATTTATTGATTTTTTTAAATTCTGATAACACAACATATGGATAGAATTTCGATTAATAATAACACCTATAGTATTTCTGTTGCTTACAAAGCAAAATTTCTGGGTGTTTTATTAGATGGTAGTTCTCATAGGATGAATAAAAAAACTGATGTGATTTGTAATAAAATCAAATCATACTGTTCTAAAGTGCCTAAAAAAATGTTAAGCTTCTCATCATAATTAAATATTTGTCAGGGTTCCCTCAAAACGTTAGAACAAAATTGGGCTGTCAGATCATTATCTGGCCATTAATATAAATCATGTGGCCTATATCTTTAAAATTAAATATAACTTATCCTTGTCTATGCCTCTGTCGCCATTTTTAATAATTTGCTGAATCATTTGAAAAATCTTCCTACAAAGTTATTTAAAATAGTACTAATTAAAAAAAACAAAACATGATTTATATAGATCCTGTTCAACATACACATAAAAATGTGCTCAACATAACTTTCAAAAGCCACTTCTGAATTGTGAATTATTTTGTAGTAATTTTTTTCTCATATTTAATGTATTTATTTTAACATTATTCGATATGTCTGTATTTATATAATTAATATGGGATTTAAAGACATCAATTTTTTATCTTCTCATTTGTTATCATATATTGATGTGATCTATATACTGTACTTTTACATTTTTATGAGAATAAATATTTATTTATTATGCTTTGAAGCTAGTGCATAGGTATGTGAAACGGAAATTCTGAAGAGTGAAAATTGCCAAACCTGAGACCTTTTGTTTTTGAAAGATTGAGAGATTTTACTACTACAGGAATGAAGATAATAAATAAATATAGGTTAATAAATATAATTAAATTACTAACCAGCAGATTGACTGATATATTGTGTTAATTTATAGTAGTAAATAGCGAAGGCTAAGTCATTATAGAAATATAACAACAAATACAGATAATACGTACACAAATAATATAAGTACAGTAATACACTCTGATGCATTCATTTTTATTTCAATCTCGACCAGAATACTAAAAAAAAGAAAAAGTAAAGAAGTAGCTATTATTATTAGTTCAATTCATATATTAATAACAGCTTCCTATATATGAAAGTTATTAATTCAAAGTTTATTTCATTAAACATAAATAATTTATCATACGTGTATTACATATAAAGATTTTACTATAATAAATGGATGTTGAAAATACTGAAAACCATGAAAAAAATTACTAAAAACCAGAAACCAGGCAGCCATTTTGATCATTTATATATAAAAAAAATAACAGATTAAAAAATAAAAGCAACTGCTGACAAAACCATGTTCTGATGGGTAATTATAAGTTTCAGTAACTAGACTGTTTTTAAGCTAATTTTACACATTCAATAGGGATTGCTGAAAACAATACTTCTTTGATCAATAGTTTTATTGCAAACTAAACACTAGTAGGAATACTAGTTTTGTAGTTAATAAAAAATAGTATATTTGTTAATTATAATTTCTTCATTTTCATTACTTCATGTAACACCGAGGTGATATTGTTTAACACTTTCAAAAAGGACGTTAGTTCTAAATTTCAGTCATTTTTTCAAAAATAATTTTAGCAACTCTAGTTTCAAAATTTATAATGGTTGTATTAATATTACAAAACAAAATAAATTTAAATGTAAAACTAAAAATAAATAATTTTAACTTTCTTTTCTTATTTAAAACATACTACTATAAATTTAACTTAAAAAAAAAAGAACACAAAAATACTGTGCTCAATTGAATAATAAAAATATAATCTATCAAGTAAATTTTCAACAAACAATCTACAATGTACACGAAACTTACAAATTAGTAAATAATTTTAAATAAAGCTTTAATTTCCTCCACTTTATGAGCTACACCCAATATGACTTATAATATAAACAAGTTTTTTTTAAATGAAAGGTAAAAAAACTGATGCCTAGATGAATTGGTTATATAATTAATTATTATGGATGTCTTAAAACAATCACTCAACAACTAACTTGTTAATCTCTAATAAACAACAAATCCTGACTATACACATTAGGACAAATAGTAATGTACAGTAATGTACAAATGTAATGTCAAATAATTGAAAAAGAAACAGTCAACTTTTTTAAGGTAAATGGATGTTGAAATAAACTGAAAATTATGAATGTGCTCGTAAAAATTGTTTCAAAAAAAATATAAAGAAATACTAAAATTTAGATTATTAATATATTAAAAATTAATAAATTAACAATTAATATAATCCACCTTACTAGCACACTGAATCTTTAATATATAAGATTTTTTTTATTGTACTTAGCTGTGAATTTGTGAAATGACTGAACTTTTTCTAGTCATTAAACATTATTACGATATCATTATATATGAAACACTAGCATCCCCTGCCGTTACTTCATCCACACTGTATGTGTATAGAATTTCAAAAATTGGAAATAGTTTTTTAAAAATAATTATGTGTGGGCTCTCTCTCTCTCTTAGAGTTATCACTCTACTCACAACTTATATTGCATTTCTTAAAGTCTGAAATTGATTTTGAGCCGAGTATAGATGTTGCTCTTCAGGACTTTGAGCATGCTTTGGTGTAGATTCATGTAGTTGTTATAACCTTATAAGTTCTTCCTCCTATCTACAACCTTGCCAACTTATGCGTTATGAAAGTATTAATACCAAATTGAAAGTCGAATCTAAGTCGATTACATGCATGGCTTACCCTGATGGAAGTTTTTAGTTCAAGATATATAAATCTAAGTGTGCAACTTTACTCCTGTGAGGATTAATTCTCGTGGGTTGCTACCTGATTAGACAATGACATTTAATTTTAGTAAAGCACATAATAATGTTCTGAAGAAGTCAATAATGATATTGAAATTCAATATCCTCAAACCATCAAATATTTGTTAAATAAGTAATAGTCTTCATTTTCTTTGAGATTTTATAATCAACTAATTTGTGTTTACATACTTACTGATTTTTTATAGACAATGAAATTAAATGCAGTAAATCACATAATAATTGTCTGAAGTATTGACAAATACAATGATTGATATAAACAACATTAAATTTAGCAAAATAAATTCTTTTTTTTTTTTGTCTTCAGTCATTTGACTGGTTTGATGCAGCTCTCCAAGATTTCCTATCTAGTGCTAGTCGTTTCATTTCAGAATACCCCCTACATCCTACATCCCTAACAATTTGTTTTACATATTCCAAAACTTAGCCTGCCTACACAATTTTTCCCTTCTACCTGTCCTTCCAATATTAAAGCGACTACTCCAGGATGCCAGGATGCTCAGGATTCTTAGTATGTGGCCTATAAGTCTGCTCTTCTTTTAACTACATTTTTCCAAATGCTTCTTTCTTCATCTATTTGCCGCAATACCTCTTCATTTGTCACTTTATCCACCCATCTTATTTTTAACATTCTCCTATAGCACCACATTTCAAAAGCTTCTAATCTTTTCTTCTCAGATACTCCGATTGTCCAAGTTTCACTTCCATATAAAGCGACACTCCAAACATACACTTTCAAAAATCTTTTCCTGACATTTAAATTAATTTTTGATGTAAACAAACTATATTTCTTACTGAAGGCTCGTTTAGCTTGTGCTATTCGGCATTTTATATCGCTCCTGCTTCGTCCATCTTTAGTAATTCTACTTCCCAAATAACAAAATTCTTCTACCTCCATAATCTTTTCTCCTCCTATTTTCACATTCAGTGGTCCATCTTTGTTATTTCTACTACATCTCATTACTTTTGTTTTGTTCTTGTTTATTTTCATGCGATAGTTCTTGCGTAGGGCTTCATCTATGCCGTTCATTGTTTCTTCTAAATCCTTTTTACTCTCGGCTAGAATTACTATATCATCAGCAAATAGTAGCATCTTTAACTTTTCACCTTGTGCTGTTACTCCGAATCTAAATTGTTCTTTAACATCATTAACTGCTAGTTCCATGTAAAGATTAAAAAGTAACGGAGATAGGGAACATCCTTGTCGGACTCCCTTTCTTATTACAGCTTCTTTCTTATGTTCTTCAATTGTTATTGTTGCTGTTTGGTTCCTGTACATGTTAGCAATTGTTCTTCTATCTCTGTATTTGAACCCTAATTTTTTTAAAATGCTGAACATTTTATTCCAGTCTACGTTATCGAATGCCTTTTCTAGGTCTATAAACGCCAAGTATGTTGGTTTGTTTTTCTTTAATCTTCCCTCTACTATTAATCTGAGGCCTAAAATTACTTCCCTTGTCCCTATACTTTTCCTGAAACCAAATTGGTCTTCTCCTAACACTTCTTCCACTCTCCTCTCAATTCTTCTGTATAGAATTCTGGTTAGATTTTTGATGCATGACTAGTTAAACTAATTGTTCTGTATTCTTCACATTTATCTGCCCCTGCTTTCTTTGGTATCATGACTATAACACTTTTTTTGAAGTCCGATGGAAATTCCCCTTTTTCATAAATATTACACACCAGTTTGTATAATCTCT